>NC_141695.1:890983230-891583230 GCF_964263255.1 Lissotriton vulgaris
CTGTATCGTAGGTGAAAGACCTAAAAATGACTCTATTTGACTATCATTTGCCTGGGGAAATGCTTTGGAAATGTATATTTTCCTCCCCTATCCCAAAAGTACTCAGCCCTCTCCAGTCTGACATGTTTCTGATTCCTTGATGGCCAGTATGTCCTCCCATGGGACTGTTGTTTCTGAGGATTCCTCTCCTGCTGACCCTGTGGATCGTAAGGTGGAGGGGGCGGTGAAGCACACTTTTGCCGCTGCTTATTTTTCCATCCGGGCTGCGGCCTATTCCTCTTACGCAATCCAGTCTTTGTTTAAAGATTTTCAGTCTGGCTGAATTGTTGGACCAGGGGGAGGATGTCTCTTCTACTCTGGCGATGATGGAGCAGCAGGTTCGCCTGCTTTCTGATGTTTCTTTTGATTTGTTGTGGGCGGCGGCTTCTGCGGCTGGGTTTTCTGTCGCTGCGAGACGGCAGTTGTGGCTCCGCTCCTGGAAGGCTGATGCTACGCAGAAGGGTCTCCTGATGAAAATCCCTTTTTCTGGGGTTAAGCTGTTTGGCTCCCCATTGGAGGAGATGGTGAAGAAGACGGCGGAGGACCGTAAGCTCCTTGCTCCTGAACGTACTGGTCGCTTCCGTGCCTTTGGTTCCCAGGGGGCTTTTGGTACTTCTTGGAGGGGCCGTGCTGGTCAGCCCTTTCGTGGGAGGGGGCGTGACTGGGGTGCTCCTTCCTTTTACAAATCCCGGTTCACCGGTGCTTCTGCCTCCTCCCCTCCTGCTTCGAAGTCATTACTGGATCGCTCCTGGAGTGGGTCCGGTTGGGGGTCGCCTCACTTGCTTCATGGACTCTTGGCGCGAGACTGTGTCAGATCAGTGGGTGCTTCAGGTGGTTTCCGAAGGTTTGCGTCTTGGGCTCACCACCAAGGAAGCTAGATGGATTTATCAAGAAAAGAGTGAAAGAGTAGGGCTCAATGAACTCCTTGAATGGAACAAAGTGCAATAAGCCCCACACACCTTTATAGCTGGGAACAACTTGGGCATTGGTGTACATATACACACTTGCTGAAATACAGTCACCTCCATGTCTGCTACTGCATATACATAGATAGGTTGGTACGTGGTAGGAGGTTAAATGCGAGTGGTTGCCACTTTTGATGGCCCCACTATATATGTGAAATACATACTACACAGTATCAACTACACAGTATGTTCTAAACTAATTGACAGATGCTATAAATAGTGACCTGCCATAGGATAGGTTTGTGCGGGGTAGGAGGTCTAAATGCGAGTATATACCTATTCTTACCATTCACCGTTATCTGGGGTTAGTGGTAGTTGCTTTAACAAATTTCAAAACATTTTCAATAACTTCGCTGTATTTATGTGGTTGTGCGATGTCATTTATAAGCCCCCCTTGTAAATGGGAATTTGCCTCCTGAACCTTTGCACCTTTTTTCTAGAACCTTTTTTCTAGATCCTTGTTTTAAATTCATTTATCACTTTACATCTCCCAAACAACGGTGGACATACACTTAATAAAGCATTGTTGTATCTGTGATTTTTTCGCGAGATCTCGCGAGACTTGTAAGCGGTATTACATACTGGCCATAGGATTCTCTTAGTTCGATACTGAGCCAAGATGGGGCCCACTATGTCTCGCGATACTACGCGAGTGAACGTGAAGCTCATTACCCAAGTTTAGATACAAGAAAATAGCCGGTCGAGACTGCACACGGGCTGAGTTAACACCAGCTGTCCTATCCCCTATCGGTAAGGAGCAAAGGATTTAAGACCGGGGTTGGGCTCTTTTGAATGAAATCCGCGACCGCATGTACATTTTTGCAACTACCTCAGTTCGTTTTTCGCATGTTCTTTAAATAGGTGCCTACCGCACTTAGAAATACACACGATCGCAGGGTTCATTGTTTACCAAGCTACATGCTCGGACTTTTAATTTGGCGTATAACGGAGTGACAAGCCCGTGTAATGCTGAAAAGGGATTTGATAGTTCGAGGTATATCACTATGCTGATAATTATCTCTGAATGCTCATGCTGAATGCTCTATCCTCCATAGGCTCATGGTTTTGGAAGGTTAGCCTGTAGAGAAATAAAAAGGTTTTTTGTTTTTTTAATACAGTGAGATGTGCATAGTGGCAGAAAAGGCTTTCAAGAATTCTCTGCAACAAATATAAGTGATGGTCAATAACGTTTTAAACAGACCATATACATAAATTGAATATGTTTCATTCTCTACAATGAAAAGTACCGAAGGAAAAGTGACTCACATCTGGAGTCTTTCAGAAAGCGACCAGGGTTTGGTCCTCTCGACTGGTATGCGCCAAGGTGGTCGATTGAGGGTAAATACTGTGCTACTATGTGCGCGTTGGAAACACCCACACTTAAAGCTGTTCTCTAATGCCTTTTTTTAGAAGGAAGGATGACAATTATGTGTTTTTATATGTTTATTTCAGTTGTGAAGATTACGCATGTCCAATGCAGTGGCCAAAAACTTGTAACGCCCTGAAGAAATTGCCTAAATGTGATTGGCAATGAAACATGTCGGCAAGTGGAGTGTGGTTAGATAGGTAATAGCCACTTTCACTTTTTTAGAGTCCACAACCAACATGAAAGAGACAGAATAAAGCCAAGTTCCGTGTTGTTTGTGGTTGTATATGTTTGTTTTTTGACACAATTTGTGTTGTTTGTGGTTTTTATACACTGCACATTCTTTACAAACACAGCTTTGTTTGTTTTTGGACACATTTCTAACTTTTGAGCTTGATGGTGCCAATGATGAGATCAGGGCAATCCTGGTGAGTACCTGCCAGGTTCCCGTTGGTGGTGCGCCCGTGAGGCGCCATCTCGCTCGCACACACTTTTTTCTACCTGTCTGAGTTTGGCACATAGGTGTGTGTTATTTGTTGTCTCACAACTGTCATTGTTTTCAAGGGGTTGGGCAAATTCTTTTAAATATGGCATAACATGGATGTACCTCTTACCTCATTAATTAAAATAGAGGAGTGTTTTTGCAAAAGTCTTGCAATATATGGTACAGCATTAAGTGGTTAACTTACAGATGCTGTGGTGGTCTAGGTCTTTTTTTTTAATACATTTACCCAGACTCCCCCAGACTGTTTCAAATCCACTCCTTGTCCCAGGGACGCTCTAAAGTGGGTGGCACTTTTGGAAGGCATCGAATCCCTTATTGTGAAAAAGGTGGTGATTCCCGTGCCCAGCGATCAGTTGAGGTTGGGTGTTTATTCCATTCTCTTCTTAGTATCCAAACGCACAGGGGATCTCAGGCCTGTGATGGATTTGAAGTGGGTGAATACTTTTGTTCCTCATCTACAGTTCAAAATGGTTTCACTCCAGGTGATCCTTCCTCTGGTGTCTCAGGGGGATTTTCTGGCCTCAATAGACTTGAAGGATACTTATCTACATGTGCCTGTTCACCTAGACTTTCAGAAGTTTCTACGGTTCTACGTCCTGAGTCGACACTATCAGTTCCAGGTATTGCCTTTTTGACTCCTCTATTCGCCCAGGGTTTTTACGAAGGTTCTGGCTCCTCTTATTGGCCATTTACATGGGGAGAGCATTAGTGTTTTTCCTTATCTGGACGATATTTTGATTTCTGCTTCTTCTCTTTCTAAGGCGAGTTGCAAGTCCAGAGGGTGTGCCATGTCCTGGAGCATCACGGATTCCTGGTGAATGTTCCGAAGTCCCCCCTGGTTCCTGCGCAGGAATTGACTTACATTGGGGCTCTTTTCAAGACTCAGTTGTGGATGGTGTTCCTGCCCTCTGCTCGGATTCTGTCCCTGATGTCTGATTTTTGTTCCCTGTTGTTTGAGGTTCCGTGATAATTGTAAGTGGTGTTTTCGACTCGCCCGAATATGGTCGAGTCTGGTATCTATGAACCGCAAATGACAAATTTAGTGGGTGTACGCATTTTCGCTGTGCTAGCCCAAACTGTTCGTCTGTTTCGTGGGTTTCTTCATCTGAACCCACGGGTTCCATTTTAGATATGGCATCCATTTTGTTTCTTGCCCTCAAGTAGCCAGGGAACGGATACTGTTCGCTTCGTGACCCTGGGATTCCCAAACTTTTGCGGAAGACACGTGTTCCTTTGAGGGTGTCTTTATGATGAGGGGGATGATACTGTAAGGCAGATGGCCCCGGTCGAGGCTTATCTTACCGTGCCGGTCTATTGTCTCAGTTGTGCATTCATTAGGCACGTCTCCTTTGATCCCTGCAATCGTGTTTCCTGATACCACCCCTTTTACACTCTCTTCGATCTGTTCGCTATCCTTGCCTTCCTCTGCACCTGTTTCTGTCTTTTCCTTGATTCATTTACAGCCGAACGGAATGCACTAATGGTGGGAAGATGTACTTTTACAGTTGGGAACCGACAAATGCTACTGTAATTATGTTCCGGGCCCTGAATACATGAAAGCGACCCCCTATGAAATGTACTGTGGGAACCGGGTCGTAATCTTTTGTTTGTCATGTTATCCTATGACGAAAAACTGTATAAAAGGAGCGATCCACAGATACAATTCGAAGCAGGCTCCGTGAACCTACATGCTATGTACTTCTCGTGACTTCTGTGTTCCCTGCAGTAAATAAACCTCGAATCTTTGACGCCGAAGGAAGTGTCCCGTGTCTCTGTCATTTGTACGCCGGAACAGGTAACCCACAAAGGTTTCAGGTGTTATCCCTGGCACCACTGGGTCTTAGAAAAACCCAGTCCTTCAGTTGGCGCCCACGTGGGGCTGCATCAGCGGTACCGGTCCAAAGCCCGACGATCGTGAGGAACTTCGTGTGAAATCTCCGAGGGAAGGTGCACCCCGCTTCATCGATCCTGTTATCGAAACAAGTGGCCCGAAGACTTTTCCCGCGAAGATCCCCGCCTCTTGACAGCTGGGACGGACTGCTGCCCTGACTGTAGACCTGTTTTGGCGCCTGGCGTAGACCTTGGTACAGCGAGACGATTGACGGGCCTTCCTGGTGACGCCATTGTTCTTTGAGTTAAGTATTTGTGGGTCGCTCCCAAAATGCTCAGTTGTTGTGGGTGCTTAGTTGTTGCATGGTTCCATTGCATTCGTGGTCCTTTGTATTTTGTTCTTCGTTGTTCTATTTGACGTCTGCAGTCGCCAAAAACCGAGGGTTTTTGCATTTTTGCAGGGACATTGTAATCCAATAACCCTTGACGTTTGTGAAACTCGGTTAGTGTGCATGATGCCTGGCCGTAGTACTTTGCTCAATTGCTTTAGAGGTTGTGGTGCGGATTCCCGGTTGGAGGACTCGTGTCCGATACCTCCGGTCGGAACTCCAACTTACGAATTATATAGTCGCCATGGTTTGGGTCCTATCACATTCAATGATTGTTGGGTTCGCTACACCAAAGATGACGGTGTCCTTAGTTGGCCACCTCACGGTAGTTTTGAGGCCCCGATTTTAGATAATCTTGAAGCTAAATTGTTCCAAAGAAAAGCAAGGCCGGCCATGTTTGATTCCTTTCGGTTATGGCGTAAGGAAGCCAAGCAGAAAGAAATCAAACAGCTTAAACGTAATAAGAGAGAAGGTATCGTTACAACGATGAGAAATGCAGAGCAGTTTCAGCGAGACAAAAAAGAGAAGGAAAAGGAAGTTTTTGATAGATTGCAACGCATGACGGTGGATAAATGTTATCCCGCATTACCGACGGGTACGGATAAGAAAGGAGAGGAAGCAGTAGAGGATCCTTTGTTGTCTTATCTACTGAAGTCACCACCTCCCTATGCACAGGATACCACAGTTCCCGTAGTTCCTCCTGTTCCTCAACCTGCTGTTCCGGCAGCTGTTCCTCTTGTTCCTGTTCCTCTACCTGCTCCTGTTCCTACTGCTTCACCGGCTATACCTTCTCATACTGCTGTTCCCGCTACTTCCACTCTTGTGGCTACTCCTGCTGTTCCTCCTGTTTTTGGCTCTTCTATTGTTACCCCTTTGCTTCTCTCTTCTTCCCCGTCTTTTCGACGTCGTGTTCCTACTGTTGCTGCTAACTTCTACACTCCTTTTGGACCGATTCTTGGGTCTGCTGGTTCTGATGCTCCCCAAAGACGAAGTCAGCTTCCGGGTGGTAGGGAACGTGACACGCTATATAATATGGCGAAAAATTGGATTAGATATCCCCTTAAGAATCCTCCACGTATAGTTGTTGAGACTTTTTCTCAATTCAATGAACCAACACAAAGATTCGTGTTTGAAGAAATGTGCAAGCTCTTACGCGATGAGATATCAGTAGATGCGGCTGATGATGTATTGACTGCTCTAACTGACCTTCAGCTTCAGTTTTCGAGCAGTATGATTGTGGGTAGCAATGTCCGACGTGCTGTCGAGCAGCTACTATCTTTTTGTCCTGCTATAATGCCTCGATCATTGTTTAAAGATGAAACTGAAGAGTGGATGGCAACGCCTGGTCAGTATCCCATGCGAGAAGTTCCACCAGTGTGGATGCCAGGTAATCCTGCTGCAAATCCTGCTATTCTGCCACATTTCCAGAGAGTGTGGATACATCTTCCATGGAAACGGTCGGAAGTCTTGCAGGTTAAGCAGACCTTGCCTGACCCTCGCAAAAATCCTGCAGGGTACTATAAAGAATTGTTACAGTTAGTGGATGCCACGATAATGAATCTTGCCGACATCGATATGTTGTTCGGCAATATCGTACCGCAACCTGTATGGGTGAAAATTTGTCAGGAAAACCATATAGCTGAGTTAGGTGGTGATTGGCCTGCTCTTGTGGCGGCAGATGCCCGACAAGTTGGTGGGGCTAAGCCTGAGCAGCTCATTACCGATCTTCCTCAGAGAATAATTACCCTTATGAAAACGCTTATGTCAGCTATGAAAGTTAACTGGGACAAATTGTCTGCTTGCAAGCAAAAGAAAGACGTGAGTGTCTCCGATTTCTTTACTAGATTTGAGGAGGCATTCATTGATCATAGTGGTCAAGATATGGGCACTGAGGGAGGTCAGAGACTGTTTGTAGACAAATTTGTGTCGAATTTGTTGCCGGACCTAAGCAACAAATTAAAAAATTCAGAGAGTGCGTGGGCTGTTTCCACTTCTGCTCAGATATTGGCTACGGCCCAATATTATGAAAATAGAGAGAAAGAGGAAAATGATCGTGCAGATAAAAAGACGAAAGAACTCAAAACGAAAGTGTTGTTGCAACAAGCGTATCCTCCGCGCTCGAATCAGAATGATTCTCAGCAGCGAAGTAGATCGCAATCGCAGTCATCTAGGTCACAATCGCGAAATGACTCTTCTTCGCAGAGATCTATGCTTGGGTACAATCAGTGTGCCTATTGTAGAGGTGAGGGTCATTTGAAATTCGATTGTCCAGTTTTGCGTGATCGAAATAGTGGAAATTCATCTAGAGGAGGTCATAGTGGTCCTCAGCAGGCTTCGCGAGGTAGAGGTCGTGGTGTTACGCAGAATCAAAATGATCGCTCTAATAATTCCTCTGATTCTAATAATTATTTCGATCAGCGTGGATCATCATCAGGTAGATCCGCACAATACAATGTGGATGATTATTACGTCGATCAGAGTACTGACGACGGTAATTACTAGGACAGCCATAGACAAGGAGAGGGAGTAGTATCAGTTCCGGTTGATCAGAGAGGGCCTTACGTCGCAGTTGCCACCTCGGGCGTAGTTGAGCCTTTTCTGTTGGACACTGGTGCAGCGAAAAGTTCCATCATGCATTCAAAACTCCCTGGCGCACCTTTGTCTGGCTTAACAAATGTTTCCGTTGGATTCTCTGGCACCCCTGTTAGCAATCCGGTTTTTCGCCCTTTGCCCCTTACAATTGGGCCGCGTGAGCTGAAAGCTCCTTTGATTTTGACTACTGGTTGTGGTGAAAATCTTTTGGGCCTGGATTTGCTGAAATGTCTGTATGCAACTTTGTATTGTTCTCCTGCGGGAGTAAAGCTTACATTGGGTGAGAGAGTGATCTCTCCTATGTACTTGTCCATTGATAAGCTCCCACCGGAATTGAGTTCTCTTCCTGCATCTTTGTGGGCAACGGGTCCCAATGATGTGGGCCTGCTTGACATCTCTCCTTATGTTGTTCAACTGAAAACGAATGTGCGATTACCACGTATTCCCCAGTATCGTATCTCCCTTGATGGTGAGCGAGCGTTGTTAGCGATTATCTATGATTTGATCGAAAAAGATGTTATCGAGGAGACTCGGGGAAACGTGTGTAATAGCCCTGTGTTACCCATCTTGAAACGCACTGATCCCTCTAAGCCCCCTGTTTATCGTTTTGTCATCGATTTACGGGAGGTGAACAAAATTGTGATTCCTCAGTTCCCTGTGGTGCCTGACATTACGGCTTTACTGACTCTGATTCCAGCATCTGCGTCCTGGTTCTCAGTGATCGATCTGAAGAATGCTTTCTTTAGCATTCCGATTGCTGAGGAGAGCAGGGACCTTTTCGGTTTCTCTTTAGGTGGCCGCAGCTTTAGGTTTAAACGCGCTCCTCAGGGCTACTGTGAGAGTCCATCGATATACAGCCAAGCCCTGAAAAGTCAACTTGATGCGCTTGTATTGCCGGCTGGTGCGGCCTTGATCCAATATGTTGATGACTTATTGGTGGCTGCGGACACCCAGGACAATTGCAAAATTTCTACGGTGTCTTTGTTGCAACATCTCTGTGACTTACATCACAAGGTGTCACCTTCTAAACTGCAATATTGTTGCCAAGAAGTAACCTATCTGGGTCACTTATTGTCAAAGGAGGGAAGCAGGTTGACCCCAGAGAGAATTGCAGCGATCACTCGAATGACTGTGCCAACAACTCAGAGAGATGTGCGTGCCTTTTTAGGTATCACGTCATATTGCAGGCAATGGATTCCGAATTTTTCGTTGCTAGCGAAACCATTGGTAGCTCTTACGTGCAACGATGTTCCAACTCCTTTGCCATGGACGGAAGAGTGTCAGAAAAGTTTTTCTGAACTACGGGATGTGTTATGTTCGGCCCCTGTGTTAGGTACTCCTGACTACAGTAAGCCGTTTACACTATACGTTCACGAGAGGGAAGGTTGTGCGTTGAGTGTTTTAACGCAGCAATTTGGCGGTAAGCAGCGTCCATGTGCATATTTTTCCTCGACCTTGGACCCGGTAGCTAGAGCATTGCCGAGTTGTTTGAGAGCAAGAGCGGCAGCTGTGGTGTCCATCCGACAATCTGCAGGATTGGTCATGGATAATATGCTTACGGTGATGGTTCCGCATGCAGTTGACACTCTCTTGAACCGTACGAAAACCCAACACCTGACGAGCGCAAGGTTGTCTGGTTATGAGTTGACGCTTCTGGCAAGTCATATTCAAATAAAGCGCTGCAATGTCCTAAACCCAGCGACTTTGTTGCCAACAAATATGGAATCAGATGAGGTACCACCACACGATTGTTACTTACGAACTGAGGAGGAAACGAAGGGTCGTGTTGACCTAAAAAACACTCCATTGGAAGAACCAGATGGTACTTTGTATGTGGATGGTTCGTGTTTTAAGTTGCCGAATGGTGATGTGACGACCGCGTATTCTGTGGTGACGCTGAGTACGGTTGTGGAGACTGCAAGATTGAATCAGAACTCTGCACAGGCGGCGGAGCTAGTTGCCTTAACCAGAGCGTGTGTGTTGTCGAAAGGGAAACGGGTGAATGTGTTTACAGATAGTCAGTATGCGTTTGGTGTTGCGCATAGTTTTGGATGGTTGTGGAGAGAGAGAGGTTTTATGACATCGCATGGTACGAAGATTCAGCATGGACAGCTTGTGAATGATCTTTTGGATGCACTTACATTGCCCAAGCAAGTAGCGATTATTAAATGTAGTGCACACCGTAAGGTGACGGATGATGTTGGTCGTGGCAATGCGTTTGCTGATGAGATTGCTAAGGAGACTGCAAGAAACCTTACAACTAGAATGTATGTGACGAGTTCAGTAAGGTGGCCTGCAGAAACTGGTATGTGTGAAGATACTATTGAAAGTGTGAAAGCGATTTTAGAATGAGGCCACCGAGACTGAAAAGACCAAGTGGAAAGAGAGTACGGGAAAGCTGGATGCGAATGGCTGTTGGATTGATTTGTCGGAGAATAAAAGATGGATGTTGCCGGATGCCTATGTGCTAGCTGTTGTGACTATGGCACACGGTTTGTCACATATTAGTGTGAAAGGTATTTGTAAGTTGTTGTCCCCCGTATGGAAGAATGATGGTATCGCTAAGTGCGCTGAGAGATTGGTCAAGAATTGCATGATATGTATGATGTACAATCCGGGCAAGGGAACTCCTACACCCCCTGGCCACTTTGCTCCTCCTTCGTGTCCCTTTGAGGTGATTCAGTTGGACTTTATCCATATGGAGCGATGCAATAACCTAAAATACGTTTGGGTTGTGGTTTGCGCATTCTCCCGATGGATCGAAGCCTACCCTCTCAGAGACAATACTGCCCTGTCCACAGCGAAAATCCTACTGAAGGAATACTTTCCTCGGTATGGAATGCCACGGATTGTATGGTCTGATAATGGAAGTGAGTTTGTGGGGAGTGTGATGAAGAGTGTGTGTAAGGGCCTTGGAATTTCACAAAAATTCCACAGCGCCAACCATCCCCAGTCAGCAGGTTTGGTTGAGGGGTACAATGGAACTCTCAAACTAAAACTCGCCAAGATTCAGGCTACGACTGGTCTCTCGTGGCCTGACGCTTTGCCCTTGGCTCTTCTGTCAACTAGGGCGACTGTACACTCTCGAGTAGGGCTCAGCCCCTATGAGATTGTGTTCGGCCGTCCTGCTAATGTTTGGGGGGTCCCTAGACCCAGTGCGTTTGCTGATCTTGAGTATCCAATGCTGATTGATTACCTTCATGATCTGACTGCTAAACTGAGGTTAATTCATCAACAGGTCTTTGAAGCACTGCCGGCGCAGACGGAGGGTCCAGGCCACCAGCTCCAACCCGGAGACTGGGTGGTTACGAGGAACTTTGGCCGAAAACGAAATCTTGAGCCGAGGTTCATCGGGCCCTAATAGGTGCTCCTTGCCACGAGAACTGCTGTTCGTTTGGAGGGCCGCAAACATTGGGTGCATGCCACCCACACTAAGAAAGTACCAATCCCTTTGCCAGCGGACTCGTGGGTGAGGAAGGGCATCGCCTCGTCTGAAACTGAGGTTTTGCCTTACTTTGTTCCATTCAGTGACGCTCAGCCTGTGGGAGATACCTCAGTGCAGCCGGATAATACTGTGCAACCTTTGTCATTGGAGAACTCAAGATCTGAACTATTGTCTGACCAACAGGGCTCTGTTTCACCATCCAACCAACTGTTTGAACAACAGACTCGTCCTGGGAGAAGCAGATATTTTCTCCGTTCCAACACTAGAGACTAATAAAAAATATTTTTGCTTTCTCCCCTGACATTCACGTTACCCCATTATCACTTTGAACATTTTTGAATAATCATAATTTTTGAATGAATTCTGAGTTCTTTTCTGCATATGTGTGTTTTGTTTCCACAGCTAGGAGATTTTGTATATATATATATATATATATATATATATATATATATATATATATATATATATATATATATTGTTTAATTAAAGTACCTTACATCCGGGTGGACCGTAGGGCCGTGCGGGTACTTCCTTCTGTTTAGTAGGTCCTGACACTAGGTTGGAGACCGTCGATTCCTAGGAACTCCTGGGGATTGACTATTGCTACACAGAATGAAGTGCGTCAAGAACGTTGCAGACGGTTTTAGAGGATGGCTTTCTCGAAGCTGTCGGAATTGGAAAAGACTCAATCTCAAAGATTCGGACTGCATAGGATTGCACGTACTAAATGCTTTATGTTTCAGGTGTTCCTTCTATTCCTAACTGTTTCTTCGTTATTGGTGGGTGGAGTGTATTATATGATACAGTCATTATTGCCTTCTGTTTCACCTACCCCTTCTTCTGAACCTAAACTTATCTCCACTGTTTCTCCTCATTCCTTCCACATCCTACCCCAACACGAGCAGGTTAGACGTGCGGAATTCATGAACAATTCCTTCGTTCAGCTCCTTCATCAGCATCAGTTGGTAATGAACACAACCAATTGTTGGGTGTGTGGGTTAATGCCGCATACCACCGATAGGGGAATTCCGTACTTGGTCCTTCCTTACAGTTCCCAGGGTTCAGCTCGAGCATTCCAAACAATGTTTCGTAGCGCACTAGATTCTTACCCCCATCGAGAGCCACGCACTGCAGATCATGGTCCTGGCCCGTACCACAAGCCTTTGCCAAGAGCGATTGCCGATTTAGATAGGGATATCTTCGACGCATCGCTTATCCCAGAGGAAGAGGTGCAAGCATACCGAGATCTGAGTGAGGCTGAGTATAGTATGTCAGTGGGGGATCGGCAGCTCAAAGCTCGTCTCCGATCTGGATCGTACCCCATCTCGTTTTTTTTCTGTCTGAAAGGCATAGGCCGAAGCCCGCGAGCTCAGCTCGGGAGGAGTGCCTGTTTTGCCGACTGCCTCTTCCCCTGTTCTTCTGACTGCCAAGGGTACTTACTTTGTTTGTTACGACCGCGCATATACATGGTTGCCTCGTGACTTCTCAGGCACATGTTATATTGCGAATCTGTTGCCGCCGACCTTTACTGTTGGGTCGGATTATCACAAGACCAGAGTTGTGAGAGGCGTAATTAGCGAAGAGGACACTGCCGGTCAAGAAGCAGGAGACTTCTTTAAGGGTTTCTTGCCGTTTTGGGGACCTATGATCAATAGTAGGAACCTGAGACAGTTGACTCGGGTGGTGGAATCGACCGCTAATATCACTGCGAGCGCCCTTGGCAACATCACAGCAGAGCTTCAGGCGGACAGGCTTATGACGTTACAAAATCGTATGGTTTTAGACGTTGTCTTAGCAGATAGAGGTGGAGTATGTAAGGTGATCCATTCGAGTTGCTGCATTTTCATTCCTGACAACGCTCCAACTGTCTATCAAGCCATCTCAAAGTTGCATAAGATCTCCGAGTCCATACACGTGGACGTAGGGGATTGGACGCTACTAGGGGGGTTTTGGGGCCTGATGTCGACGTGGGGTTGGAAAATTCTGATGATCATTGGGGTTGTTGTGGCATTTCTGTTCACGTGTTGTCTTTGTGTGCAGTGTGGTCCTGCCTTATGTTGCCTCTGTGCTACGACGTGTATAAGGCGGCCGCCCGTTACCAAGGAGGCACTGATGGATAGAATAATGTTGCAGCAACATCTGGATGATCTGATGAAAATCGAGATCGATTCCGATTCCGACTAGTGCTTGCCTACATGAGGACAAAAGGAGCGTCTGAGGTTCCGTGATAATTGTAAGTGTTGTTTTCGACTCGCCCGAATATGGTCGAGTCTGGTATCTATGAACCGCAAATGACGAATTTAGTGGGTGTACGCATTTTCGCTGTGCTAGCCCAAACTGTTTGTCTGTTTCGTGGGTTTCTTCATCTGAACCCACGGGTTCCATTTTAGATATGGCATCCATTTTGTTTCTTGCCCTCAAGTAGCCAGCGAACGAATACTGTTCGCTTCGTGACCCTGGGATTCCCAAACTTTTGCGGAAGACACGTGTTCCTTTGAGGGTGTCTTTATGATGAGAGGGATGATACTGTAAGGCAGATGGCCCCGCTCGAGGCTTATCTTACCGTGCCGGTCTATTGTCTCAGTTGTGCATTCATTAGGCACGTCTCCTTTGATCCCTGCAATCGTGTTTCCTGATACCACCCTTTTTACACTCTCTTCGATCTGTTCGCTATCCTTGCCTTCCTCTGCACCTGTTTCTGTCTTTTCCTTGATTCGTTTACAGCCGAATGGAATGCACTAATGGTGGGAAGATGTACTTTTACAGTTGGGAACCGACAAATGCTACTGTAATTATGTTCCGGGCCCTGAATACATGAAAGCGACCCCCTATGAAATGTACTGTGGGAACCGGGTCGTAATCTTTTGTTTGTCATGTTATCCTATGACGAAAAACTGTATAAAGGGAGCGATCCACAGATACAATTCGAAGCAGGCTCCGTGAACCTACATGCTATGTACTTCTCGTGACTTCTGTGTTCCCTGCAGTAAATAAACCTCGAATCTTTGACGCCGAAGGAAGTGTCCCGTGTCTCTGTCATTTGTACGCCGGAACAGGTAACCCACGAAGGTTTCAGGTGTTATCCCTGGCACCGCTGGGTCTTAGAAAAACCCAGTCCTTCATGTTGGGGCCTTCTCATCCTGTGAGCCTGTGGTTGAGAGTACAGGGTCTGATGTCGGCGTCTTTGTTGACGGTGCCGTGGGCTCGCCTTCACATGTATCCAGTGGTGGAGCACATTTTGTTGCTTTGGGACCCCTGGTCCCTAGATATGGATGTTTTGATCTCTGTGTCCTCCGAGGTTCAGGTGGTCCTGGGTTGGTGGTAGGACGAGGTTCATCTGTCTCGGGGTCGCCCATTTCTGGTTGTTCCAACTCGGGTTCTCACTACAGATGCCATCCTGCTGGGATGGGGTTCTACTCTGTGGGATTCCACGACCCAAGGGGTTTGGTCTCAGTCTGTGATGTCCTGTTCTTCCAACTACAAGGAACTGAAGGCTGTTAAGTTGGGTCTGTTGGCCTTCTCGGATCTTCTTCGGGGTCACCATGGGCAGGTCTGGACGGACAATCAAGTTGTGATGTCTTATGTCAACCATCAGGGGGGTTGCCGGGTTCTTTCCCTCAGTTGCCTCAGTAGTCGGATTTGTTCTTGGGTGGAGTCTCACCTGGCGTCCCTGTCTGCAATTTACCTGCCTGGTCGAGAGAACGCTGTAGGGGACTGCCTGAGCCGTGTGTTTCCGTCCATGGGGTCTTTGTAACTGACGCTCTTGATGTTCGGGAGGTTGAGGAGAATGTTTGGGTCTCCGATTGTAGACCTCTTCGCTTCCCAGTCGAATGCCAAGATCCGCTGCTTTTGCACAATTATGCCTTGCCGGGATGCTTGGAGAGTGGATGCTCTGTCATTCCTTTGGCCGAGGGGCCTGTTGTATGCTTTTCTTCCTGTTCTCCTGATTCCGGCTGTCTTGCAGAAGATCAAGAGGGAGGGGTCATTTGTCCTTCTGGTTGTTCCGGGGTGGTTCCGTCAACCTTGGTATCCCCTCTTGTTGGAATTGGCTGTGACACCGGGGTGGGCCTTGTCGTTCATGCCTTACCCTCTGTTGGGCCCTCTACTTCCTCTGCCTGTGTTCCGATCCCTGGGTCTGCGGGCCTGGCTCTTGAGAGGGATTCGCTGATTCGTGGGGGTTGTTCGTTGGCTGTTGCTGGTGTAATCCAGCAGTCCAGGAGGCCCTCTATGCTGAAATCCTATGCTAAGCATTAGGATAATTGTGCTTCTTGGTGTGTTCATCGCAGCCCGGCAGTGGCTTCTTTGGACCCAGCTCGAATTCTTGATTTTCTGAATGATGGGTTTCGCCATTTCTACACTTCGTGCACAATGGGCCGCCATTCGGGCATTTCATGTCCTTCCTTTGGTTTCGGTGGCTCCTTTGGTGGCTCTGCTTTTTAAGACTTTGTCTTTCCAGCGTCCCCGTCCTATCCTGTGTCCTCCTCCTTGGGACCTTCCCTTGGTCTTGCATTCCTTGCAATTGGCTCCTTTCGAACCTTTGGAGTCGGTTGACTTAAAATTTTTGACGCTCAAGGTCATCTTTCTTGTTGCTATTGCTTCTGCCAGGCGTATTGGGGAGTTGGGGGCTTTCCTCCGGTCTGCTCCGTTTTTGGTTGTTTTGTCGGATCGGGTAGTCTTGCGGCCTCATCCTATGTTTGTGCCTAAGGTTGATTCTTTTTTTCATAGGTCAGCTGAGGTGGTTCTTCCTGTTCTGTGCCCTGATCCTTCCTCGGATGAGGAATGTCTTTTGCATTTGTTGGATGTTCGTCGTGCCTTGTTGGTGTATTTGGCCCGTACGTCTTCCTTCTGTAAGGTTGACAATTTGTTTGTCAATTTTGGTTTGTCCCGTCAGGGCTTAAATCCTTCTCTTTCCACGATCAGCCGTTGGATCAAGGAGACTATTTTGTTGGCCTATGGTTCTGTTTCAGGTGTTCCTTCTCTTCCTGTTCAGGGCCGTTCCACCAGGTCTGTAGCTGTCTCTTGGGCGGCGTTTAAAGGGGTCTCCATGGAGAATGTTTGTCGGGCTGCCACTTGGTCGTCCCCTCATACTTTCATGTCCCATTACCGCCTTCAGATTGGGGGTGGGGGCTCTGTTTCCTTTGCCTCTTCTGTGCTGACTGCTGGTGTTCCTTGAAGGGATTTTCTTTTGTTTATCTGACTCCTGTTCAATAAACTTGTTGTATTGCTGCCTTCCTGGTGTGGGCTGTTTTTCCTTACATGAAGCTGACTGCTTTGGTATCGGCTCATGGGTAAATACTGTGGCGAGGAAGACGGACGAGGAGGTAATGCCCCGGTTACTTACCGGTAATCTTCATTACTCTGAGTCCTTGTCTATATTTTAGCGGATGAGATATCCATCATTGTTGTGACAGAGTAACCTGTCTGAGGAGATCTAAATAGGGCCTTCTCCAACACTTTCTAATCCAATTACTGTCAGTTTATACCCCTGGTCTTTTCTCTATCTTTTTGACCCGCCTTCACATTTTTCTTTTCACTCGTCTCTATCCACCCAATCACTCTAGTCTCTCAAGTTGCCACATCTAAGTCAGTAGGAACTCGACCACTTCTGGTGATTTTTCCATTCTGATACTTGCAGTTTTGTTTTATCAATTATTAATGTACACATACAGTAAGTTACAAAGTATCTGAATATACAGGTGATAAAGTCGACCAATTAATAGCAAATCATTTAGATTAACAGTTAAAAATTTGCAATGATTAGCGTAAAATTCAAAGCTGAAATGACACCTTTAAAATGTGCAAACTGCATAAGGCAGACATAGATATGTGTTTGTTTATAGGCCATAGAAATACTAAGACGCAGGCTCCTTTAACTACAAGAGAACCTTACATAGCTGAACTGTGAGCAAAAGTAATTTAGAAGTTTGACTTTAATGTGACATTCTTAGAAGTGTTCGTGATAACTGCAGAAGGTTCTGGTTTTTAATCAATTTATAAATTTACTAAGCAACATGTTGTCTGTAATGATTATCTTCCAATTCTCACACTACTTCACTTAAAGCCTGAATCGATTAGTTGCTCATTCAAAACAATATATATATATTTTTTTAATAAAATGCGTTACTAAACAGTAATCCCCTGATCTTCCTTGCTGGGACTTCTGGTCTGCGACTGTCTGGGGCCTTTGGAGGTTGGTTCTGCTGCTGGGAGCTGGAAAGCAATGTAACACCAAGAAAATCGACGCATCGCTCTTCTTGCAATAGTTTTTCCGACGCAACGACATGGTGAGCGGAGAATCTCCCCTGCTGAAACAGATGCAGTGCCTGTCGCCGCTGCAAGAACCAACGCATCGAGGGATCGTGGCTGAAAAGGTTGACGCAGCACCACTTGCCGCCACTGCCTCGTTCGCTGACGCATCCTGGATTTCATTGCATCATCCCTGTGCAGCAAGTTTTTCCCAACACATCAACTGCAGATCGGGGTCGACTCACAAACAATGCATCGCTTCCTCCTACAGACCGGACTCGACCCACCACTGCCCTGTGTCCAGCGGAACTGTTGCATCGCATCCACAAAGGTCTAAGGAATCAACACATCTCTTTGTTTTTCGACGCTTACCATCGCTGCAGCTGTTTGGCTTGGTGAATTTTGTCACAACGACAGGTACTTTGCAAGAAATCGGATGTATGTCACTCCAACGCATGCCATTACAACGCATTTTACAAAACTACCATTACAACGCATTCCATTACAACGCATACTACCTTTACAACGCATACCATTACAACGCATACCATTACATAACATGTATGGTAAGTATTGGATAGTGTAGGGGTAAAAATTACTATTCTAACTCCAGGGGGTGCAACAGTAGGGTAAGTGTTGGATAGTGTAGGGGTAAAAATTACTATTCTAACTCCAGGGGGTGCAGCAGTAGGGTAAGTGTTGGATAGTGTAGGGGTAAAAATTACTATTCTAACTCCAGGGGGTGCAACAGTAGGGTAAGTGTTGGATAGTGTAGGGGAAAAATTACTATTCTAACTCTAGGGGGTGCAACAGTAGGGTAAGTGTTGGATAGTGTAGGGGTAAAAATTACTATTCTAACTCCATGGGGTGCAGCAGTAGGGTAAATGTTGGATAGTGTGAGGGTACTATGCGTTGTAATGGTATGCGTTGTAATGGTATGGGTTGTAATGGTATGCGTTGTAATGGTATGCATTGTAGTAATATGCGTTGTAGTGTCATGCGTTGTAATGGTTGAGTTGTAATGGCATGCGTTGTAATGGATGATGCGTTGTAAAAGTTTCATTGTAATGGTAGTGCGTTGTAAAAGTTGCGTTGTAAAGGTTGTTACCCCAAGAAATCACACATCCATAGTTTTCTATGGGCTCAGTTAGTAAAACCCTTTGAAAGTCATTTTTCTTAATACTTGTATGTTGGATTTTTGTCATTTTGGTCTTACTAAGTTTAGATAAAGATACTTTTATTTTTCTAAACCGGTGTGGTGTCCATTTGTGGTTTTATCACTGTGACGATCTACCAAGGGGGTGAGCAGGGTTTATCTAAAGCGTGTATCCCCCTTACCCTGACTAGAAGCAAGGGTCCCTATTTGGACAAAAGTACCTACCTCTGCCAACAACAGACCCCCATTTTTAACATTGGTGGTCAGCGGTGAGGATTTGAACTTGTATTTGTACTCGACCCACAGTGATTGGTGTACATCACTAGTTTAGTGCATACCACTACGCAACCACATACAGTGTTTTATTTTTGGTTCTATTTTTGATCTAACCCTTGAGTTATACACGCATCATGTCTTGGAATAGTAAAGCAGCAAGTGAGGTTGCAGATTTGAAGTTTGACTTTGAATGTTTAAGCAGTTACAAGTTAGAGCAACTTCGGCAATTCTGCAAAAACTTTGGTTGTCCCATAAAAAGCCACTTTAGAAAAGAGGAGCTACAGAAGGCCTTAGGGGCCTGGTGGGAAGTCAGAAAAGCAGGGGAGACAGATGATGCAGAAGTGGAAAGGAGTACACCGGAGAATGGTTTCAGATCACAAGATTTGCCTGTTGGGAGAGCAACCTCTAGGCCTGGCAGCAGTCATTCTTCTAGAAATTGGGTGCCAGAAGAAATAGAGGAAAGGCACAGGGCCAGAGATCATGAGTTAGAGGCCATGAGACTAAAGGCAGAGGAGAGTAAGAATGCTCTTGCTTTAAAAGAGAAAAAGTTGCTCTTGGCCCATAAGTTAAGCATGAGGGAACTGGATATTAAAGCTAAGCGGGTAAAGTCCAGTACAAATGGTGGCAGCGAGCAGCCAGTGTAAGGCCAAAAGGTTTACAAACCCAAGGATATGGTACAGAATTTCCAGAAGGGGGAGGATGTGTATGCTTGGTTTGCGGCGTATGAAGTTGCATTGCGTATGCATGAGGTCCCTGAGAAGCATTGGGGGCAGGCCTGTGGAAGCACTTTGAGGTCACGGGGAGAGACACCCTGACATCCCTGGAGGAGGCGAGTACCCTGACCTATCCCAAGATGAAGAAGGTTTATGCCTCAGGTATGGGCTCACACCTGAACAGTACAGGGAAAAGTTTAGGACCTTTAAAAAGTTTGAATCTCATACTTGGGTTGAATGTGTGAACATGTGGAACCGTGTACTGGATGGTTGGATAAACAGAAGCAAGGTAACTGATTACCAGGGGTTGTACAACTTGATTGGTTGGGAGCACTTGAGTAGTCTGTGTGTTTCAGAGCTGCGCCAGCATCTATTGGATAGTGAGCTCACTGATCCCAGGGAGCTTGCTAAGGAGGCGGACTGCTGGACTATGACCAGGGTCCACAAGGGGATTGTGGGAAACCCAGCCGAAGGTGGGCAGGGTCCCCAGCAGAAGAATGGGGAGGGACAAGGGTAACCAAAACGAGTTCTCTAGAGGACCCCAAAACAGTTCCCAGGGTAAATATCTCCAGCCCCTCAGTTCTAAGAAGCCATGGCCCCATAAGGGAAGGCAAGACAACCAGGGCCCCTGCTGGTGTTATCAGTGTGGTCAGGAGGGCCACATTGCGAGGGATCCCAAGTGCCCCAAGGCACCACCAGCACTCACTGATGCATCTCCACCCGGGTTAGTTAGTGTAGCTCATGATGGTGGGGAACCAGCTATGATAACCCTAGTCTCGTTAGGAGACAGAGAGATGGTCGAGGAAACCTGCCTGTAGGATAACACTAAAAAGTACCTGCAGTGGGTGACCATCAATAGGAGGAGGTGGAGGCTCTGGGAGACACAGGAACCAGTGTGACATCTGTCAGGTGTCAATGGGTGTCTGAAGAGCAGGTCATCCACAATGTACTTCACCCTGTAGTTGCTGCAGACAACTCTGAGTGCCTGTGAAAGGTGCGCAGGTTTCTTTTGAGTGGTTATGGGGAGTCTCAGGTCCTGGGAAGGTCGTTGTAAGTCTGTCCATGCCTGCTGACTGGCTGCTTGGCAATGACCTGGAGAGCACCACCGACCCATTTAAAGTTGTTGGGACTGCCTGAGTGGGTCTGTGTGACCACTTGGTCAAAGGCAGCCAGTAAGAGTGATCAAGAGGACCTGGAGCCTGAAAGAGTGGCCCAGGTGCCTACCAGAAAGAGGAAGGGCAGGGTGCGTGGTAAATCAGCCCCCAAAGTTCCCACGGTCTTGGAGGAGGCAGAACCAGAGTGGGATGCCCTGGAACCTACAGGGGAGCAAGTGGCCGAACTGGGAGACCTGCCTGAGCTGACCCATTGGCAGCAGGAAGGGGGTCCCTTTCTGGGAGGATTTCTGCAAGACACAGATGGAATGCCCTACTCTGGTTGGGATGCGGCAGCAGGCTGCAGACCAGGCAGCAGGTGGTCGGTCCAGATCACATTTGATTATTGGGAGAATGGTCACCTTTACAGTGAGCCTAAGGTCGCTGAGCCTGGGCAGCCTGTGTGCTGGTGGTACCCGCGTGCTACAGGACCTTCCTACTGTGTCTGGCTCATGACGTACCTCTGGCAGGACATTTGGGGTGTCACCCACTTCTACAGGCCCCAAATGCAGAGGAATGTTAGCACACACTGTAGGTCTTGTCAGACGTGCCAAGCAAGTGGCAATACAGGAGGGAACTGTAAGGCTCCCCTACAACCCTTTCCTGTGGTGAGCACCTCTTGTGAGTGAGTGGGCATTGACATTGTTGGGCCCCTGGAACCCAAGACAGCCTTAGGCAACAAGTTTAACTTGGTCTTGGTGGACCATGCCACCCGGTACCCAGAAGCTGTCCCTCTCTGGACAATAAAGGCCCCTGTGGTGAGCCCTGCATTTATCAGGATCTTTACCCGTATGGGGTTTCCCAGAGAGGTGGTCTCTGACCATGTACAAACTTAATTTCCAGATATATGAAGTCACTGTGGGAGGAGTGTGGGGTAATGTACAAATTCACCACTCCTTACCATCCTCAAGGGAATGGGTTGGTTGGGAGTTTCAACCAAACCCTGAAAGGCGTGATAAAGGGTCTCGCGGAACCCATGAGACATAAGTGGGACGTCTTTTTGCCCTGCCTGTTGTTTGCCTACAGGGAGGCCCCCCGGAAATCCTTATGGTTTAGTCCCTTTGAATTGCTATATGGGCACCCTGTGAGAGGACCTCTGAGTCTGGTGAAGGAGGGCTGGGAGAAAACTCTCTGTAAGACACCCCAAGATGTATTCAGCTACATGCTGGCCTTCAGAAGCCACACTCAACACTTCAGGAAACTCGCTCAGGCGAACCTGGAAGCCAGCCAAGTGGTCTTGGTTCCAAAAGCTGCTGCACCCAGTGCCACTCCTGAACTTCGGTTCTGCATGGACTACCGTGGACTCAATGCCATCACCAAGACTGATGCGCACCCCATCTCTAGAGCTAATGAGCTCATTGATTGGCTTGGAGCTGCCCGGTACCTTAGCATGTTTGATCTAAGGTCTGGGTACTGGCAGATTGCCTTGACTGATGGGGCAAGAGAGAGGTCTGCATTTTCAACACCAGAGGGGCACTAGCAGTTCCGTGTCATGCCCTTTGGGTTGAAGAATGCCCCTGCCATGTCCAGAGACTGGTCAACCAGGTATTGTCTGGGTTGGAGGAATTCAGCACCGCTTACCTGGATGACATTGCTGTGTTCAGTTCCAGCTGGGAGGAACACTTGCAACACCTCTGCAAAATGTTGAAGGTTCTGCAGAAGGCAGGCCTCACTATCAAGGCCAGTAAGTGCCAGATAGTGTATGGTTCTGTGGTGTCCTAAGGGCACCAGGTAGGAAGTGGCCAGGCGATGCCCCTACAACCTGAGATCGACACCATTCTGGCTTGGGAGCCCCCCAAGACCCAGACAGAGGTGAGAGCCTTCCTAGGACTTACCGGGTACAATATATATGGTTTGTCAAGGGATATGGCACCATTGTTGCCCCCTTGACCGAGCTGACTTCTAAGAAGCAGACATGGAAAGTGAACTGGACCGGTGCCTGTCAGACCGCTATTGATGCCCTGAAATCTGCCATGTGCACGGCGCCCGTGCTCAAGGCACCCAACTTTTCCCAAGAATGTGTTGTGCAGACATATACTTCAGAGCATGGTGTGGGAGCAGTACTCTCATAATTGAACGGCAAGGGTTTGGACCAACCCATAGTTTTCATTAGTAGAAGGCTACTGCCCAGGGAACAGAGTTGGAGTGCAATTGAACGTGAAGCTTTTGCTGTGGTCTAGTCACTGAAGCAGCTAAGACCCTCCTTGTTTGGGACTCACTTCCGGGTTCAGACAGACCACATGCCCCTCAAATGGTTGATGCAAATGAGGGATGAGAACCCAAAACTGTTGAGGTGGTCCATCTCCCTACAGGGGGTGGACTTTACTGTGGAAGACCGCCCTGGTACAGAACTGCCAATGTTGATGGTCTGTCCAGATTCTTCTGTCTTACTGATGAGAACTCCCAAGAGGGTGGGTAGTTCTCCTTATCTTTCAGCTGTAGGGGATACGTGTAGACTTGGCATCTTCGGCGTGGTTTACTCTGACTTTTTGTCTCTACCTCCTGTATTTTTTATGCTGTGCTAGATTTCGTTGTTGCTGGCTTAGATGCTTTGGGCACTTTGCCACTGCTGATCAGTGTCAAAGTGCAAGTGTTCCCTGTGTAAATTGTTATTATGATTGGTTCTCCCTGATTGGCATATTTTATTTACTGGTCAGTCCCTAGTAGAGTGCACTGAATGTGCCAGGGCTGGTAAATCAAATGCTACTAGTGGACCTGCAGCACTTATTGTGCCACCCACACAAGTAGCCTTTCAAATGTATCTCAGACCTGCCACTGTAGTATCTACGCACGGTTTGACCTGGCAAGTTCACCCAGTTGCCAGGCCCTAACCTTCCCTTTTCTTACATGTCAGGTGTGGTGTCCATTTGTGGTGTTATCACTATGTTACTGTGAGTGTTGGTACAAATACTTTACACATTGCCTTTGGGATAAGCCTCTCTGCTCGTGCCAAGATACAAAGGGGGTGAGCAGGGGTTATCCAAAGTGTGTACCCCCTTAACCTGACTAGAAGCAAGGGTCCCTATTTGGACAAAGGTACCTACCTCTGCCAACTAGAGACTCCATTTCTAACACACAGCAACAGACCAATGGACAAAGAAGCCTGGCTGACAACCCTATAGGTAAGTTTATTACATTTATAATTCAAGTTAGGTCGAAAGGTCTTGACTAATGAAGTCGAAAAACAGGATGAGAGTAGTTCTAGATACCTGATATGGAGCAACTTCTGTGTGCTTTGAGGTCCTCTATTCCCCTTCCCACACCTTTAGCTACCAGTTAGCAAACACCCCCTTGTTCCCTTCCAATGTACCCTTGGTATTTACTTTCCTAGCTCCCTTCTCTTTATCTTCCATCTCCCTCTCAGCGGAGCTGGACTGCTTTGACTTAGCGCAAAGGACACACCAAAAATGAATAACTATTCTATTTCCCTAGTTAGGAATGTAAGCAAATGTCCTGCGACGTTTCTTTTATTGACACAGTTACGAGCATACCTGCTATTTCTCGATATTTTTTCAATTTAAATATACATTTTACATTGTCCATATTTGTTGACATGCTTCGTGTATTTTTTATTATACAACTATAATTGATACCAGCTGTGATT
Organism: Lissotriton vulgaris; assembly: GCF_964263255.1. NCBI lineage: Eukaryota > Metazoa > Chordata > Amphibia > Caudata > Salamandridae > Lissotriton > Lissotriton vulgaris. The sequence continues at coordinate 891,007,508 of NC_141695.1, forward strand.
GGGCTTGTCCGTACATCCTGGGGCATGAACTGAAAGGGATGACAAAAGCCCTGCAAAACTAAAAAAAAAACAGACTTATGATCTGGAAAAGGTTTATACACCGTCATTAAAGATAAAATTGGTGATCTTAATTGTGACGAATGTTCCTGTCCAACCTCCGCTTAGTTTCATCTGTCTTGTCTTTTCTCCTCGTAGCCAGGCCTTAATTTCTTTCTGCCGAGACGTTTTATCCCCTCTCTCCAGGCTTCGGGAGGATTTAGACTTTCTGGGATACCTTTCGCAGCCACAGACAGGCCCTCTTCTTTACTACTGCATTCGGAGAGATTTCTTTTCAGGAGAGCTAATCTGCTCCAGCTGCAGATAATCGCGTGCGCGTGACAAATGCCAGATGGGGTGATGCATGCTGCTGAGCAAGGACAAGGGAAGGAAACTGACTGCCTCCGAGATCCGGAGTCTGGAGAACCTAAAAACTATGTACTATGCTCGTACGAGGTCAGGAGCTCTTGTGAGAATGTTTGATCAGAGGCAGACTAAGATCAGAGGCTATTGGGGACAAACTGTGCTTAATTTGTGCAGGTGTTTGCTGGGTACCACACTTTCACAAGTTTTTGGGGACCGCCATTTTTTCCATTAAGAGACTGTGACCCAGAGCAAGAGAGAAAAAAAGCCAGAAATGGAAGAATAAAGTAGGAAAATTAAAATAGAATTATAGTGACAAAATGAGAAAGCTGGGGTGAAAAAGACCTGCAATACTGAGTTAAAACGGTAGGAAATGTAGGGTGGTGGAAGAAAGAGGCATGAGGTGGAATCAAGAACAGGCAGCCCTGGGGGCGCTACAGGGTGCCAAGCAAGATGGCCACACTTGCATGAGGCTCTTGCTGCTCTGGAACCCATCCAGTGATTATCCTCCTCATCTCCCAGCTATTCGTCATTCAAACGGCGATACCTGATTACCGCAATCACGGTGCATCCGGATGATCCCTCTGCTGCCTGCGAAACTGCCCTGAATCCTTTAAATTCGAGCTCCTGATTCCACGGCTGCAGAGCACAAGATGGTGGCCGCGGCCTTCCGGGGAGCGGAACAGGACGATATTGCGCTGAGTGGGGCGGACCCACCGCCTGCAATGCGCCTGCCCGAGGCCACGCAGTGGCCATTAGGAGGGCGGGCTCTTAGTCATGGAGGGCTGTCCCGCCCCCACATGACATAGTACTTCCTCACCCAGGGCAGTCTCCCCTGGTTGGTGGAGACTGTGTAGGTGATGCACGTCCGGGGCGGCTGGGAGGAGCCGGCGGGAGTATTTCTGTCCACTTCCCCGCTGGGGAGGCCTCTTTGCCGCTCCGGACGTCGTTGTAGTTCCATGTTGGGACACTCTTTTCCCCTGCCCACCCGCGGCTCAAGCGCGGTTGCTCCGGGTCACCCCGTCCAGAGGCGTTGTTTGGCGTCGGTGTGCGGTTTTTCCTGCGGTCGCCTGGTGGGCTTTTGTTGCGGTGAGTCAGGGGTGGTATTATCGCAGTTTTGACCTCCGCGGGTCACGCTTTGCATCCTCCGTCGGGTGATGTGCCCCAGGGGCGTGAGGTGGGGGCTGGAGGGGTGCTGCACGCGGTGGTGTGCGGTCCCCGCGCTCACAGCTGTAAGCTTTGGCATGCGAGCAGTTTTGAAAGTTTTGTTTCCGTGGGGGAAAGAGTGGAGTTCAGGCCTCGTGCGGCCAGTTCCAATCTAAATCAATAGAGCGAAGGTCACGCACCGGCTGCGGTGGTCCGTGCATGCATTGTTGTTAGAAATGTTAGTGCGCACATCCCGGCAGTATTGCTCATCGCGATACCGCAGGCTGCAGAGGCGGTGTCTAACTGAGTGCGGTACCGCGATTTACATCTGGTTTGAAATTAGAAGGGTTTCTATAGCGTTGCATTCTGCTTGCCTTGTATGCCTCATATAGAACAGTTTGTGGTCTACTCGGTCGGAACTAGACGGGGCCAGTCACTTTTGTGTGCCCCCTTTTGAGAACCGGAAATAGGGTTCCAGTCCACATTCCAATTGTGTGGCCCTGGACAATCACTAGCTTGATTGTATGCCGGGTATCCGAGCAGCGGTATGTGTTGAGCAAGGGGGATCGTAGTTTGCTTGAGAGTCGGTTCTAGCCCCTCGTTGTCCATGTGCGTGCCTAGACGCGGTGCCCTCGAGCACTACGTGGTAATGCGGTATTCCAATTCCGACGGTGATTTCATGTTCTAAGGGTTACAGCATGCTGTGTGGTGCGCGGGCTGTTGGCGATCGTGAATAAACTTTTCTTGTAGACGCATTGACGTTGATAAGGGGAGATGTGATGGATCAGCCCTGTTCTCCGCATCAGCAGTTTGCATGTACCAACAGATATGCGATCGTTCTTTCCTAAGTGTTCACGGAGCTTGGGATTACGTGTGGTTTTAGGTGATGTTGTGTGGGAATTTGGCGTCTGGCACGCAATGCTGCTCGATTCGGAGGAGGGCTTGAGAAGGCATAATATGGGCCACAGAGTGGGGCGGCAAGGGCGACTAGGTCACTTGGTGGCGGTGCGTTTCTTGGTCACTCTGGATGCAGTGCGTTTCCCAAGCTGTATGCCAAGTTTTCGAGGTTATGACGAGAGTCTTAGGTCATGCCTGGACGCCTGTAATGACCCGATGCGTGCTCATGCCTTGTTCAGTCCATGTCGGGTCGGGTCGCACTCGTGTCCTTGTGTTATTTGCGGGTTTGGGCATGTGGGGCGGGTGTTCATGTGGGCCCTGAGGTGACTATAACACTGGTGCTGTGCCTGCGCAGACGAAGGTCCCGCTGAGGCGTGCAGGCGGCGGCCTGTGTCCACGCCGACCTCTGTCACTGGGCTCGGATCCCTCTGACGGTACGTTGTGGCCTGGCCGGCCAGGCTGGGGGACCCGAGCTGGGGTGAGCGCCGGACTGCCCAAGCCCCTGCAAGGCGTATTAGAAACAGGAGCGATGAGTGGCTTGTGCTGCATCCCGGCCCCCCTGCAAGCGCTGGAGCGACCATATCCCTGCTGGGCCTAGACTGCCTGATTGCCTCCGTGCCGCGGCGCTGGACTCAGCCCCCTGGGGGGGGGGGGGGGGGGGGGGGAGACGCTGAGACCTGGCGGACCCTGCTAGGTGGCTTAAACTGAAGCAGATGCTGACCTGCTGAGGCCCTCGGAACACATGCGGGCCTGAGGTAATAAATGACTAGCGCTGTGCCCCGGCCCGCTTGACATTGCCAGAACCTACCGATTTGCTGCTGCTGTGGCCGGAGCTCTGCTGCTACTTTCTCTGCTAGGTCTGAGACGTGTTGCCGTCTGTGGAGGCTACATAGGGCCTGGCAGCATACCGAACTTCTGTACATCCTTCAATGTGATAACGCCCAGCTGAGCGCCTGCAGTTTACACGGCTCTGAGCCAGTGCTTGGCCCCCCCGTGCACTGGAGGCTGCGCCACGAGGAGGAGGGCCATCCTTGGACCTGACTGCTCCTGCGGGGGACCCCCAGGCGACGCTTCGGCTACCGCCCGCTCCCAATCACCCCAGGATACTGCTTGCTGCTCGGGGCAACCGGGGCCTTCCAGTTTGAAACCTATGAGGCGTGCCGGGGAAGGGCTGTGCTGGGCTGATCTTTAGGGGCTCTAGTACTGCGCTTTGATACACACCACTGCCAGCGATCTTGCCCTAAGAAACACTGAGTCCCATCATCTAGAACCCACGAACTCGCGCCACTCTCTTGACCGCTCCGGCGCTTGGAGAGTGCGACCTGGGACTCAGGCCCACACACACTGGTTTGGAACCCAGAGGTCACCTCAGGGAAACCATCAAGGCCAGCGCCGCATGGAGTGGGAAACCAACCGAAGATAGACTGCACCCCCACCATCGGCCCACTGCAAGCTGGACCTTGAGACCCCCACCACAAGGCAATAGGCGCAACTAACACAATCGCGAAACGGACCCCCCTTCTATTCCAACAATCGCGAAACGGACCTTCTCCGGCCACAACCGTATCGGTGTACCTCCCGCTCCATCGCCATTCGGAAACTGGATGGACGTCAACCGAAACTTATCTTCGACACTTGTAAGTCTGCCCGCTCCCAGACAGAACCTGATGAAGACCAGGCTGACGCCCGACCACTTCTACCGCAAACCTAAAAGAACTCCTGCTAGTGATGCAGTCAAGCCTGACAACCATTGAATCCAAAATGGAATCTATGAACACTAGACTGGAAGGTCTTACTCGCAGGGTGGAGAAACATGATGATCGACTAACTGAAGCGGAGCGGCAAATCTCTGACCTGGAGGACACCTTCACCACCACAACAAACTGCACACTTGAGATGGAGAGGGTTCTGAAAGTTATAGCGGCTAAAAATTAAGATTTAGAATCTCGCTCAAGACTTAACAACTTACGCATACTAGGAGTGCCGGAATCGACGGCCATCAGTAAGATGGATGAATACGTCGAGCGCCTCCTCATACCGCTGTTTGGCAGAGAGGCTTTTTCACCAGTCCTGGTTGTTGAATGAGCACACTGCTCACTGACGAACTGGTCCGCTCCTGGGACCACTCCCCGTCCCATAATAGCCAAAATACTTAATTATTGGGACCGAGACACTGCCCTTTGCCTCTCTAGAGAACGTGGTTAGCTCCGCTACGAGGGGTTGGAGATATCAATTTACACTGATTTTACCATGGCTGTCCAGGAGCAAAGATGAGAATTCCTCCAAGTAAAGAAAAAACTGCAACAACTCAACATGCCCTACGCCAGAGTTCTTCAATCTGTTGGGTGCGCCCCCCTGGGGGGGTGCACCATCATCTTGAGGGGGCGCGTGCTTCACCTCAAAATCTCACCGTCCCATGTCGCAAGTACATTTGTGACGTGCCATACTTTGGAATTTAAATAAAAGCGTTGTCTGCTGCCTTCAGCTCTCTCTGGGACTCTGACATTGTGATGGTGTCTGGTCCAAACCTGACTCTTAGGCACTGACGTGCAGGCAGGCGCCCCACGCTCATTAAGGTCAAAGGGCTTCAGCCCACTCTTCCACCCCTCTTGTGTGGCAGCCCGGGATGAGACCACTTCCTGGGAAACACACAGCCGCACCGAGTACTTCACAGGTCTTTTAAAGACCATTTGCTTCTTATTGATGCCTTTGATCTTTTTTCACAGCTTCTTAGAGCCACTGCCTCTCCACTCTGCCTGTTGATGGAATAATAAGCCCCCCCCCTGAAATTTTTTCGTAGCCCCGCACCCGCCCAAAATTTGGCCCTACTTGTGCCTCTGCCTGTAGGGCACATTGGTTGCATAGGGCATGACAGCAATTCCGAACGGTAAGAAAAGGTGCCCTCTTCCGCACAATTACAAACATCTGTAAAAGTTTGCCAGAAATATACATTTGAAAAGGATCAAAGGAAAACATGTTTCCTGCTTATGGTGCTTCCTCTAGGCAGCAAGTTCTTAATCAAACAAGGTCTCTTTAACGTCCAACTTTCGACGGAGGTATGTACATATGTAGTTCCGTTTAAAATTAACCAACATTTCATATACAGCTACTTAAAAAAAAATAAGAATCCTTGAATTCATTCCAGTCTTTGGTGGCGCTTTCTCTGGACGTCAATCTGCCTTAGATTTTATTAAGTTTAGTCACTATGAAGTCTCGCACGGTCTGGTCAAACGACGTGCAGACATACATCCGATGTTTGTCAAGGCTCCAGTCAATGCTAGCAATGGGCTGTGTGGACAAGGTTACATTCTGCAGAAGAGCGACGGATCCTGCAACCCCCTCCTCCACGCCTTCAGAATCTTTCTGCATCCACTGAGCGGGATACTCATACTTCCAAAGATGCAGACTCCCAGCTCCTCCTGTTGTAATAAATATATCTCTGTTCTGTGGCAGGTGGTGAACTTGCCAAACTGTGGATTTGTGAGCCTTTTCTGCAAGAGAAGCAAAACCTTTTTTGGGATGCTGGGTTCTCGTGTCAAAAACATGAAACTTCCCTTAAAATGAAGTGGCCACCAGTTAATTCATTATTATATCCTTCCTGTCGAACTCGACACTGCAAACCCCATTCTTAATGTTAGTTTCCCACCGAAGAGACATGGTTCTTAGGTCAAACAGCTTAATATCACCATTGTCATATCCTGCACAGACAGCACGTTCTTGTTGATTGCATGAATGTCCGAATACTACAGTCCAACAGTCTCTCTTAGTTTCTCCTTCTCCAGGTTCCATGCTGGCAACTGGTATACCTTTTTGTCTTGTATCCCATACCTTCACAGTTCCATCTCTGCTCCCAGTAACAATTTCTGGCGCTCCTTCACCGTAAACTGGGATTTCTGCTGCTTCCAAATTCCACACATTGAGGTTTTCATCAAAATCTCCTGTAGCAAGATACCGATGCTGTAGCGCTGAAGCACCAAATATTCTATATTTGATGGGCTTGGGCTTTTTCTAGCTCACTCAGCAGCTGCACCTCTCTGTGCTGGATTTCATAGATCTGAAGTACGCCGGTGCCCCGCGGGTAGTTGCCCAAACAAACAAAACAGGCTATGTGAGGCAGATACTTGCAATCAAAGACAGTGTAGTTAAGCGACTTCTGGATGTGGAAGAGGATCTGCGGCTTCTCCAGTGGGCTGCACATGGTGGCAGTTATGGCAGTCGGAACCCCTATACCTTGGCTCTTGACAACAATACACGAGCAACGCTCCGCGCTCAGCTTTGGACACAGAGGAACGACTTGGTGCGCTATCCCTACCACCAAGAACTGGAGTACTCTTCAGTGTCTATGGTCACAGTAAACGACCACAAAAAAACTGCACATGTGCATACACACAGAGAGCCTGCCTGATTTCTATTGAAGTAAAAAGTAAAATTTGTTATTCTGTGCCTCACCTCTCCCGATCAAATGGGTGAGAGATAGAAATCTGTAAATACAGATCAGAGCCCAGTGGTTGAAAATGCTCAGCTGCTCACTAGATTTTTAACTGCCGCCATTGAACAAGCTTGTGTATTCTTTTACTAACTATCCAACGTCCGTGTTTTTCAGAACAGTGACTGAAAAGGTGCAGCTGTCTTAGCGCAGTTACATGATGAAAATGTACTTATGTGTATTTTTCTGACTGCTGTGCCAGGCCCATTCTTTTTCTCAGAAATGTCTTTGATCCCATGGTCACACGTGCGATTCCCTGTAGGTCCACTCAGCCATACATGTTTCTGAGGTTTATAAAATGATAGTCGTTTAGTTGAGTAGTAAAGACCTGATGTCACTTTGTCAAAGGCCATGTGATGTCTCTTCCTGTATTGTCACTGGGGTCAAAGTTCTGGTGTTCTGGCTTTTGCCCTCCGAGCAGATCTAAGAGGTATGCCCAATAGCTGTGCAACATGCACACCCAAGTCATTTTAGCCAAGGACAATGGTGACTGCCAACCCATCTTTTCAATGAGGTATTTAAAATTGTGTATAACCTGTCCATCACCAAAGCACCTATGCCTGTTGGATGTTTATACTCCAGATGCTGGTAGTTCAGCTGGAGACCTGACAAGGCAAAAACTGATTGTAGCCCTCGTAGTAACTGCCCTTCATGGTCCCATTGGAAGCAGCAGAAGACACTATATGAAGGTAGCAGAGTAAGGCCTGGAAATGGAGTAGCCAGAGGCAAGTAGCCAGGCCTACTGGGGGTGAGCGGGTCCACTACTAGTTGGTCACAGGCATTGAGCACTTGGATGTATGTAGATTCAGTCAGGAGTGGAGTGCAACCTTTACTTCATTGTGCATTATCCGTTGTAGTAATTAAGAAAGGCTGGTCAGTAAGGAGCTCCACTAGCGATACATTTTAAGACATTTAAGTAGTGACATCTTGCTTTCTACCATGAGATAAGACATCTCCTTTTTTGTGATAAGCTAGGTTGAGGTTCACTCACAAAGTTAGTCTTCTTGCAATGGGAATGGTGATAAGCCCTGTTTGTTCAACAGAACTTCTGTTTTTAGATAAAGCTAAAGAGAGTCAAAAATTCCTGGTAGCACTGCTGTATTTGTTCTTCCAGAGGAATGCGCATTTGGAGGCATAGCTTTTCAATAATGTTAGGGGCGTGTGAGTCTGAGATTTCCTAACAAGCATCAAGGTGTACTCAACTAAAAAGATAGGGCAAGATGGAGCTCCTGGACAGTGGTAACAGGCAGGGTTAGGAGCATGCTTTTTCAGTTATTTAGAAAAGTACACCCAGTCAGCATTGGAGCTCAGTGATATAATCTTGACTATGTTGTCACTGTAGTCCAGTTCCTCTTTACAGCAATGTAGAATAGAAAGGCCACGGAGAGCAAGCTAGCATAACCCAAACTTAACATCAACAGACCAGGCTTAGGGTGAGCAGCGGCAGCCGAGTTTTTAGTAGCCCAGGCACAGCAGCAGAACACGTGTGGAAATATTGAGGAATCAGGGTAAGCAGGCTAGATAAAAGGATCAATTTGTAGAAAAAGCTGCAGAATACCGAACAGCATGCAATAATAAGGCACCTAAACCTCCAGGAAGGGAAAGTTTGGAACTCCCTGAACCATGAAACTGGTGTACTCCATGGTGATCTATATAGCAAGGAACCAATGATCTCACTTTCTTTCTCCTTTTTAATAAAATATATAGAAATGGTTTCAGAAATCTAACGATATGAACATTATGTGCAAGGATTCATTTGCTGAACAACATTGTAATTTGTTTTTTTCTACTGAGATGTACAATGCCCATTGTTAAACTTCAAGCAGTAAAGTTTTGAGCTAATGTTTCTAAGTGGCTGTGGATGTAGTAGGTTCAATCAATTATTTGCCAAATATGGCCTGGGATATGCGGATGGTGGTCGATTATATAGTGTACCAGATTGTACAAATTTCTGACAGTTGGTGGGGGGGCCCAACATCTAAAAAAATTCAGCTTGGGGGGTCAACCTAAAAAAGTTTGAAGACCTCTGCCCTACGCTATGCTGTTCCTGGCTCCCCTAAAGGTAACACATCAAGGAAAACAACATTTCTTTAATAGCCCACAACATGCCCAGGATGTCCTCAAGACCCTACCAAGACAACCTGCAGGCCGGTCCTCCCCGGCTCACCGTCCGGAGGGTAATGGCAGCGCATCCGATATAGAGTAAACCCATGCGAAGATGGCCCTGCTCTGCTGGCTGCAAAACACGCCGCAACCAGGCATCCACTCCACGAGAAGCTTCAAGAAACTGCAAAGGCTTACACATTGTCTTGGCAAGCATGATCATCCTCCTAGTATAATGGCGGACATTGAATGAATCCACGCAATACCGCCCATGCCATATGAACCGTAAATCATGGAGTGACCCGGACATGTACCTCACAGGGTAGCTTAAGAGATCGCGGCAAATTGCACATTACCATGGCAAGGAAGACTATGCTCTTAGTACACTATCACCATCACTACTTCTCAAGAAATACACGTTCCCTTAACGGCGCCCGCTGCTGAACACAGACTATTATCCAACCTTCACAAAAGCATTTACACATGGTGGACTGGACCTGAGCACTGGTGTCTGATACACTAAAAATGCTCCCCATCACTTCACTGGACGGACTCATCAGAACAGAGAACCGTAACAGACACTGTGATGAGATGAAGATCCACAATACTGCCCGAGCACTCTCGCTCAAGCGGGGTGACTGGCCGCCCTCTATATTCCACCCGACAGGTGGACCCTAAACATTGTATTTTGCAGTTATGCTAATGTTTAGGCCACCTTTCCCATTTGGGAATCTGGCATTCAAACAGGAACTAGAACAAGAAATAACTGACTTCTTCCCATGAAGACTTGGTTGAGCAATATTCCACGATATGGGAGGCATTTAAAGTCACCATTCGAGGATTCTGTATTGCAAAAAGCGGGGGAATTCTGAGGGATATCGGCTTCACGCTCCGCAAGCTGGAAGCAGAGCTCAAACAAAAGGAAAATATGATGCAAGACGCACCCCACCCCAGAATTGCAGGCTCGGTTGAGAAGCTTACTTACTTAATATCAGGAGGCAGCTGAGAGCGAATGCAAGTTTAGAGGGAAATACCATCAGGCGCGCCAATATGGAGAGGGCGATAGACCAAGGAAGGCGCTCTCATCCTTGATTCACCCTCCTTGCTTCTCTAATATGGTCCTTGAAATCGAAGACGAAGACAGTCAGCTACATAGAAACACTTCTGAGATAGTGGGAGCTGTCCGCAGCTTCTAAAAAACCCTGTACAAGACACATAGAACTCACCCGGTGGATTTCACCTCCTTCTTTGAGGACACCGCAATAGCCTGGCTGGGAAATGGACAGAGGGAATTCTCTCAGCACACCATGAAGAAGAAGGGATCATATCCGCCATAATGCAAATACAATCAGGCAAGGCCCCGGGGCTTGACGGCCTCCCGGCCGAATTTGATAAAACTTTCCACCACTTACTTATCCCCGTACTGCGACATGTCTTTGAAGAGGCACGTGAAACGGGCATAGTACCCCCAACAATGAGTGCGGCGCGCACAATTTCCCTGCCCAATCCAAGAAAGTTGACCTCTCACTGTGACTCATATAGACACCTTTCAATAATTAATGTCAACGCCAAAATATTAACAAAATTGATCGCCAACCATATCAGCCCTCTCATGACTGCCCTAGTACTTCCAGACCAATCAGAACGTCTAATAAACTGTGCACTTTGTTTGCGGTCCTCCAGGACATTTAGCCCGATATGAACGCCACAGCAATATTCCTCGATGCTACCAAGGCGTATGACTCACTAGAATGGGACTACCTTGCCTTCGTCTGCCAACGCATGGGATTCCCCGCTCCTTTCCTGGCCTGGATAGATTTGCTATACACTGGCCTACAGGCTAGAGTCATGGTCAATGGAGTCCAATCTTTCCCTGTCACAATAGCCTGAGGCACCCGACAGATGTGTCTCCTCTCGCCCTTACTCTTCACTATAGCGATTGAACCCCTGGCGGCCAAAGTCCGTCAACATTTCCGGGACCATGTGCTGATATATCCAGAAAGACCAATTTTAATTTCCCTATACGCTGATGACTTTACGCTACATCTGCGCAATCCAAACAAAAGCCTTAACCCCATTCTCAGACTCCTCTCCGGGGTTAATATCAACTGCGGGAAATCCCAGATATACCCCCTTACTTACATCTCTGCATGTCTCGAGCAGGACTATCCACTCTCGTGGTGTGGAGATACACTTACATTCCTCGGAATAGTCATTTCTCCGAGCCGAGACAAACTGATGCTGTCCAACTATGGACGAGCGCTTGATCTCCTCACCAGATAGATTGCGTTGCCCCTCTCCATGGCTGGCAGAGCCTCCCTGATTAAAATGGTAGTACTACCCAAATTGCTTTATCTTTTTACGAACATCCCTTACACTCCTAGCCGCCATTTTTTAAAGATATCAAAACCCAGCTAATTTGTCTTATTTGGGGCGGAAAACATGCCAGGCTGTTAGGACACCCTCACGCGACCCTTTGAGGTCGGGGGATTTGAGGTACCTGATATAGAACTTTATTTCATCTGCGCTCAGGCTAACTTCGCAGCCTACTGGATACATCCCCCCTTACATGCCCCACCTAGCGATAGAGGACGAATACATGACCCAAATGCCATTTTCAGCATATTTTAGCACCCCTGCAGTCCCGAGACATCTGGCCTCCAACACTGTTCAATGCACTACTAGCGCCTGGCAGAACCTGGCTCCATGAATTTACTGTCCCCTACTCTATTCACCCTCATTATCCCTCCAGGGGAGACACAATCTCCCGGTCACACAAGAAGGCGGCTGCCGCCGCCTGCTACGCAAGCTCTCCAGTCTTACCTGGGGACACCTCTATGTAAAAGGAAAATTCTGCACTGGCGACAAATTCTTCGGAACTTACTCCCCCACAGCTCTAGATAGGTTTAACTACATTAGGCTTAGGCAGGCTATGCGGATCCTCACCCAATGCTTCCCACAAGAACCTTCTATTATGCCCCCCTTCACGCCCTTTTGCAGCAAACCACTCCTACGCATGTGGTGTCCCTCCTATATCGCACCACCCAAAATGAATGTGAATGTGACCTTCCCCCAGCTAAGAAAAAATGGGAGGGTGATCTAGGACACCCTCTCACTGAAGAGCAATGGTCGTTCTGTTGCTGCCAAACTGGGAAGTCTCCGTCAGTAGCAGACTGCGTATCATAAACTACAAATACATTCACCGTTTATACTATACGCCTGCACGCCTACATCGCCTACACTTGCGCGATAACGATCACTGCGATCGATGTGGGGAGGAAGGAGCTGGCTTCAAACACCTGGCTTGGGACTGCCCGCCTGTCCGCTGATACTGGGGGGAAGTTATTCTCGCTTTAGATCAAATGACAGGGATACACGTGTCGGAAGACCCCATCACCGCGCTCCTGGGATACATTGAACCGCTGCCCGCTAAGGTACAGCAGTATGTTTCCTTAGCACTCCTCCTTGCTAAACGACGAATTGCCTGCAAGTGGGGCAGGGGAAGAGCTCCTAAATTTAATGATTGGCTACATGACCTTTTATATTGTCAAGAACAGTTACATACCCATGCTGAACTATTACTACCCTCCTCTCGCCGGCGCGAGATCTAGGCTCCTCTCCAGATTAGCTCCTGGAGCACACCAGAACTGCAGACGCAACCACTGACTCCCGCACTGAAGGGGATGGCACACAGGGCGGGGATAGGAACTGATACATGGGGGACATCAAACATGATGGGATATGACAACTAAAATATTAGTATAGGTTTTAGGGCAAACCATGCATGAACGTAACTAGGTGGCAGTAATCATTGAATGTGGACATCTTATTCTGCTAAAATTGGTGAATAGTGGCATTATTATTATGTTATTTGACTTTTAGACCGTAAATGTTCGGGACCTTTTCTGAGGCCACTTATAATAATTGCCCACCTGACGCGGCCGGCACGATGTGGTTGTAGGCGGCTTGCTGTGTATCTTCTCTCCCGCCTCTAATGCTATATAAAACGTCATCTTGCACTGCCGGCCCACCTGGGATGTAGGAATCATGCTGTGTATGGAACCACGTGGCACCAATAAAGGTCTTTTGGAAAAAAAAAAGAAGAAAAAAAAAAAGAACAGGCAGCCCTGGCATTAGACACCACCAGACCAGTATCAAGTTGTGCTGGCAAAGGCTCTAAATAACACCTTTGGCCCCTGCGCTTAATATTCTTTTACAAATTATTCACAGGGGAGATGGACACTATCGGCCCTATATGGTCCTTGCCTGTTGAAAAGAACTGCCTTTAATTCTCCTGGTTGCAGTTGTGTAACCCAGGTGTCGGCGTGTTTTTGGGCACATCAGCCGCAACAAATCTGCTCAATGTGGTACCTCTGTGCATGTCATCAAGGCGTAACTATCTTCCTAAAGTCAAACAAGTATTTACAATGCAATGGTTTTGCCTTTGTTAAAGTTAGAGCTATTGGCAATGCTCTTGACATTTTTTTTATTTATGTTTTTTTAACATAAATAAATGGCATTGTCATTTACAATAGCAGGGCACAGGGAAGGGGGGCGAGGAGAGACGAAGGAGAGATGCGGGCTCAGGGAAGGAGGGGCGATGAGAGACGAAGGAGAGCTGCAGGCTCTTGTTGTAATGCTTGCATTGATGAGTTGGTGGATGCATGCATGGTGCATGCATGGATGGGAGTATGGATGGGTGTATGGATAGATGCATGGATGGGTGGATGGATAGATGCATATATACAGCCAATCCCTCAACAATTTATGCAACCCATCCAACCAACAACCCATCCATGCATCCACCCATACATCCATGCATCATGCATACATTCATCCATCATGCATCCATACACCCACTGCGTCCCACTCCGACCCCTCTAAATATAACTCATTTTTTCTGTATATAGAGATGACTGTCTTCAGTAGTATATGCAGTAGACCTTTCTACTCTAACATTCCTATGTGACTCTTGCAGTACATCCATTCATATCCCTTCCATATGTATATAGAAATATAACGAGAAACAACAGTCTCTTCTTTGTGGGACTACATCTAGTACATTTCAATTGTTTTCCTGTTTGTATCTTTTACTTAACGCATGTAAATCAAAGTCTTTAGGTTTGGCAACTAGTTCTTATGTAAAGCGCTCTGACACCTTCGGGTAAAGTTCGCGCTACATAAAATCACATTAAATAAAACTTTACCCCACAAATCCAACCATCCATTTGTGCATAGGCTTATATTTTACGGCCTCGAAGCACACAGAGAAGGGACAGTTTACTAAGTCGAGGCTTTGTAGGGTGCATGACAGGGGACAGTTTTAGGCGCCAAGGGAGGGTAGGGAGCAGAGTCAGAGTACTTCACGGAGGTAGGGGGCAGTTTTTTATGGTTCAAGGCAGGGGGCTGTGGAACTTTTTGGAGCATGGCCTTATTTTAAAGGGCTCAGTTCAGGTGGAAGAACGGCACAAAACACCAGGCAGACAGAGGGCAGAAGGACACAAAAACGAGGGGAAACAATTATAACTGAGGGCAGATTGGCACAAAAAAACAGGCAGACAGAGGGAAGAAGGACACAACAAGGGTACCGGCACACATGGCAAAGAGATAATGAATTCTACTCTGAGATTTGCGGGGACGCCCTTTCTCTTGCTTCAGGTTGGTCATGCTCTGGTACAGCCTCATAGTAAGTCAACAGCAGGGAGTCCACGCACACCCGAGAGTGCCCCCCTGCAACTCTCATCTACTCAAACAGCAGGAACAGCGCATGCAAACAGAAGGCATTGGTAGTGGTTAAAACCGTGGGTTTGAAACAGGATTCTGGAGGTGAAAGGCTGATTTCAACAATTTGCATGATCTCAAGCAAACCATCTTTCTTCACCCGTGCCCTCATTTACAAGACAACAGAGTGCTTAGAAGCCCTTTCAGAGGAATAATAGGATCACACAAATACAATTACTACTAATACAGCTGTAGCTCCTACATATCTACAAATCCCCTCACTCCTTCTGCTCTGTAGAGACTGGCTACTTACCTATAACACAGCTACAACCCAATCTCCCATATGTCACCCACCTGTACTGTGGCAATCATCATGTGTACTTGTCTTTGTTGTTGACCTGGCCCTCAACCCATCAGTAACCTGGTGCTGCTGTCCCTCTGACTGTTAAAGGGCCTGAACAATGAGCAAGCTGCCACTCTCACCGACTAAATGCATGAATACTCACACATACAAAAGATTTACCTCCACCTGCTTCGAGCAAGCAAATGTGAAAGCACGGTTTGTTCACTCCTTCACGGAGGACAAAAAGTGGACAATGACAGAGATATACAGATGTGAGAAGCCTGAATAAATATTCCTGGTACAGGTTATACGCGGCTCTTGTTAACAGCTTAAACTAGTGCTTGCCCCCCCACTAGGGTGTGGAAGTTGCCACAAATTTACATTTTCTTTGCTGCTGCGACTGAGAACTCACAGGTGACGCCGGCAACAGAACGCAGGCTTTCAGGAAACATCTCGGTCAGTCCCCAGAGTCTCTCAGACAAAGTTTCGTCAAGCTTGTCATCGTCCTCATCAAGCTCGTCCTCGGGAGGCAGCGCCGCCCGTGGGCTTGGAGTGTCCATTTTAGCGACGGATCGGAGGAGTTTTTTTTTTAATAACGGAGTTGCAAATCAAAGAGCAAATCAAAGAGCCTCGCTGGAGGATCATTCGTTTCAGGGCTTTCCGGCGAGACGGCAGGGCCTTCAGTCTTTCCGGGTGCGCGTGGGGAAGCCCTCAGAGTCGGGCCAATCCCTGCGCGTCCCAGCAATGATGCAGAGGGAGTCCCGGTGGCCGGGACCAATGACAGGGCGGCAATACTTCTCCGGGGCCGCCAATGGCAGCGCGGCCCTGGATACGGAGGCGGGTGCAGCGCCTCTCCTGCTGACTCCGGGCCGCGGCGGTGACGGGGACAATCTGGTGCAATGCCGGGTGGGCACCGGCTGTAAATGTAAATGATAGAGCGCCTCCCAGGCCCTAACAGAAACAAAAGCGCTGCAGGACAAGCAACAGAACAGCGGGGAGCAGAAGCAAAACAACCAGAGGCACAGTAAGGAAACACAACGCAACAATTAGGACACAAAAAATGAAACACAAAGGGAACACCCTCCGGGCAAGCTGGGATGCGCCGGACCAGATTTGGGGGCGTTGAGGAGAACAGGCTTTCGGCTGACGTAGCCAAAAGAGAAAAATTCTCGGGAACGCCCCCGAATCTGGTCTGGGATTGACGGACAGAGCCCTCTCCCAATGGCTAGCCTCCATTTATGGAGCTGGCCAATGGGAGGAGGGGGCGGATACCCGACCCCACAGAGAAAAACATAAGGTTTTCCTAGCGCATGCGTACTTCGTACTTCGTACGCATTTGCTAGGCAAAACCTAAAAAGGAGCACTCTGATGGGCCAATGATTACTTTCAATGGTGAAATCATTTATAGGAAGCGTGACCTCTTTGCTTTGACGTGCGGTTGGGCTGCAGCGAGAAAAGGAATTGGGGCTCCGCATTGAACAGCAGATGTTGCCAGTGCCAGCTGAGTGCCAGAGGTTTCTGGACTTTGGACTACCCAAGAAGCCGACAGTGCTGGTGATCACAGCTTGTCTGCATTGTGGCTTCCAGCCTTTGAAAGGCATTTCCAGATCCAAATGCTTCCTTGGTGGATCATTTGTCTCAGGACCTATTCGAGGTTCCCAGGTAAACTCTTCTAAAAGGGAACTGCCTGGTAGTCATTTGGACTTAGAATAGTACTATTGTGAGTCATGATGGAACGGGTTAAGTACCCCTTATTGTGCATCCCAGATGCCCAAAAGATGAATATGGCTGTGTGCCACTAAACAGTACAGCAGCCAGTGCTCTTGTGAAGGGTGTAAACCAGTGCTCACCTGCTGTGTACTTCCAGTGGTGCACCTCACCCTGTGCTCCTCTTCTACACATCACCCTTTGCCTCCATGGTGCACGTCACACTGCTGCCTACTACACCACTCAGGTTATGTATGACTAGATGTCTGTGTGTATTGATAAGAGGTATGGGGACCTGAATGTAAAATGGGTGGCTGTCGGTGACTTCTATATGTATGCTTGTTGTGTGCGTGTGCCCATCCATGACATGCCTCTTAATACATGACAAATACAAAAAGCCAAATATAGTGGTATTGCCAACACATGTTATTGCAGCTCTCTCACGGTGAGGTTAAGGTACTGAGAGAGAGGGGCATTAGGTTAATAATAGAGACTATAATAGTTCTTGCTTCAACACATAAAGCCACTGCAATGTTCGGATATGCCATGGCCCATATGTGTAACATTTGTGATTTCCTACTAGTAAATCACAATTTAGCGATTTCCTCTCTTGCCATTTCCTAATAGTGAATGCATAGGGATCGCTATTGGGAATTCACAGATACATACATTCTGTTTTGTGATTTACAAATAGAAAAAAATAGAAATTTCTAAGAATTCGCTATTTGGGAATTGCAAAATCGGAATTTCGTACTATGGGCCTTAGTTTCATGGGTCTTCAATTTATTATCAATCTATAAAGCATTGCTGTGAGTCCAGCAAGAAAATCTTGCGAACATGACAATATGATCAAGTCTGCGTGTGAGTCACTTAGAGAGAAACACCTGATAGCATTAGAAAGATCAAGAAAGTCAGGGAGACATTGCGTCACTAGGGGGGTGCGGGGGGTGCGGACCGCACCGGGTGACACCCTCACATGGGGGTGACACCATGCTGCTCCCCGGCGCTGTAGACTTACTACAGCAGCTGGCTCCGTCAGATAGTTAACAGTTAAATCTGTCTCTCCTCTCAGAGTCCATGAGGTGCTACAATGTTGCAATCTGCTGCGACGGACCCGGCGCACCCCGGGCCCTCGGCGCGGTTGTCAATCACTGAAGACTTCCTGCCCTTGGCTCAACAGAGCAGAGGCGAGGAGAGATTATTGGATGTTGGGACCTCAATTCCGGTTGCCTCCAGAACACAGGAAGTCATTAGAAGTGGCGGGGAACTGGAGAGAGGCAGAGAGTCAAGCTTCTGCTGCCTCGGGGCCTAGGGTGCGTTTAAAAATGTAATTATTACCTCGGCGCCCCACACCTGTCCATGACTGACTCTCAGCATGGGCCGCCCGCGCATCAGGCAGTGTAAACATCCATATTGCAGCAGTGGGAGACTGGAGACCCCCCTGCAGCTCAGTGACGTGATTCCGAGACGAGCGAATGAGAGATAGAAGTAAGTAATGGCCAGGTCTAAGCGGCGCTATTACTAGTAGAACCTTGAAGTGTGTCGTTTCCTCCACTCTGCCTTAATGCACTTAGCAGATGAAAGCATGTGGACAGTGAGGATACGGGCCTCCTTTGTAGTGTACGCACCTCAAGCTGCCTAAGCAATGACCCCACTGCCCCTGAGACCATTAGAGCCCTTTCAAAGGGTCCACTTGCACTTGGCCCGTGTACGCATCTTTGCAGTGTCTCGCACTTAGCCCTGCGGGTAGTGGAACACCCTCAAAGTGCCCACGTGACTAGGTACTCGGCAGGGCCTTTTATGATACAACCCCATGTGCAGGATGGCGTTATCTATAAGCTCCACAGCTCCTTCCTTAACACCAGAGCCCTTTCTTGGTCCCTCCAGACAAGTTCTGCAGACACACCCATCTTGGTCCGTGTATGCCGAGGGCAGAGAGAGAAATGGAGCTAGAGGGAGTAAGACAGAGAAAGAGAGAGCTAGAGGGAGTAAGACAGAGAGGGAGACAGAGGGAGCTAGAGGCAGTAAGACAGAGAGAGAGGGAGCTAGACAGAGAGAGGGAGATAGAGGGAGTAAGATAGAGAGAAAGGGAGCTGGAGGAAGCAAGACAGAGAGAGAGGGAGCTAGAGGGAATAAGAGAGAGGGAGCTAGAGGGAGCAAGACAGAGAAAGAGGGAGCTAGAGGGAGTAAGACAGAGAGAGGGAGCTAGAGGGAGTAAGACAGAGAGAGGGAGCTAGAGGGAGTAAGACAGAGAGAGAGGCAGAAAGAGGGAGCTAGAGGGAGTAAGACAGAGAGAGAGAGAAGGAGCTAGACAGAGGGAGAGGGAGCTAGAGGGAGTAAGACAGAGAGAAAGGGAGCTAGAGGGAGTAAGACAGAGAGAGAGGGAGCTAGAGGGAGTAAGACAGAGAGGGAGACAGAGGGAGCTAGAGGCAGTAAGACAGAGAGAGAGGGAGCTAGACAGAGAGAGGGAGATAGAGGGAGTAAGATAGAGAGAAGGGGAGCTGGAGGAAGCAAGACAGAGAGAGAGGGAGCTAGAGGGAATAAGAGAGAGGGAGCTAGAGGGAGCAAGACAGAGAAAGAGGGAGCTAGAGGGAGTAAGACAGAGAGGGAGCTAGAGGGAGTAAGACAGAGAGAGGGAGCTAGAGGGAGTAAGACAGAGAGAGAGGCAGAGAGAGGGAGCTAGAGGGAATAAGAGAGAGGGAGCTAGAGGGAGCAAGACAGAGAAAGAGGGAGCTAGAGGGAGTAAGACAGAGAGGGAGCTAGAGGGAGTAAGACAGAGAGAGGGAGCTAGAGGGAGTAAGACAGAGAGAGAGGCAGAAAGAGGGAGCTAGAGGGAGTAAAACAGAGAGAGAGAGAAGGAGCTAGACAGAGGGAGAGGGAGCTAGAGGGAGTAAGACAGAGAGAAAGGGAGCTAGAGGGAGTAAGACAGAGAGAGAGGGAGACAGAGGGAGCTAGAGGGAGGGAGAAGGAGACTGAGGGAGTAAGAGAGAGAGAGGGAGCAAGACAGAGTGAGAGGGAGCTAGAGGGAGTAAGACAGAGAGAGAGAGAGCTAGAGGGAGCTAGAGCGAGCAAGACAGAGATAGAGGGAGCTAGAGGGAGTAAGAGAGAGAGGGGGAGCTAGAGGGAGCAAGACAGAGAGAGGGAGCTAGAGGGACTAAGACGGAGAGAGAGGGAGCTAGAGGGAGTAAGACAGAGAGAGAGGGAGCTAGACAGAGCAAGACAGAGAGAGGTAGCTAGAGGGAGCAAGACAGAGGGAGCTAGAGGGAGTAAGAGAGAGGGAG
This sequence comes from Lissotriton vulgaris, assembly GCF_964263255.1. Lineage (NCBI taxonomy): Eukaryota > Metazoa > Chordata > Amphibia > Caudata > Salamandridae > Lissotriton > Lissotriton vulgaris. The sequence goes on from NC_141695.1 coordinate 891,027,591, forward strand.
CTAGAGGGAGTAAGACAGAGAGAGAGGGGGCTAGAGGGAGTGAGACAGAGCGAGAGGAAGCTAGAGGGAGTAAGACAGAGAGAGAGGAAGACAGGGAGCTAGAGGGAGTAAGAGAGAGAGAGAGGGAGCTAGAGGGAGCAAGACAGAGAGAGGGAGCTAGAGGGACTAAGACGGAGAGAGAGGGAGCTAGAGGGAGTAAGACAGAGAGAGAGGGAGCTAGACAGAGCAAGACAGAGAGAGGTAGCTAGAGGGAGCAAGACAGAGGGAGCTAGAGGGAGTAAGAGAGAGGGAGCTAGAGGGAGTAAGACAGAGAGAGAGGGAGCTAGAGGGAGTGAGACAGAGCGAGAGGGAGTAAGACAGAGAGAGAGAGGGAGACAGGGAGCTAGAGGGAGTAAAACAGAGAGATGGAGCTAGAATGAGCAAGACAGAGAGAGGGAGCTAGAGGGAGTAAGACAGAGGGAGAGTGAGCTAGAGGGAGTAAGACAGAGAGAGAGGGGGCTAGAGGGAGTAAGACAGAGAGAGAGGGAGACAGAGGGAGCTAGAGGGAGTAAAACAGAGAGGGAGCTAGAGGGAGCGAGAGGGAGTAAGAGAGAGGGAGCTAGAGGGAGTAAGACAGAAAGAGAGTAAGACAGAGGGAGCTAGAGGGAGCAAGAGAGAGGGAGAAGGAGACTGAGGGAGTAAGAGAGAGAGAGGGAGCAAGACAGAGTGAGAGGGAGCTAGAGGGAGTAAGACAGAGAGAGAGAGCTAGAGGGAGCTAGAGCGAGCAAGACAGAGAGAGAGGGAGCTAGAGGGAGTAAGAGAGAGAGAGGGAGCTAGAGGGAGCAAGACAGAGAGGGAGCTAGAGGGACTAAGACGGAGAGAGAGGGAGCTAGAGGGAGTAAGACAGAGAGAGAGGGAGCTAGATGGAGCAAGACAGAGAGAGGTAGCTAGAGGGAGCAAGACAGAGAGGGAGCTAGAGGGAGTAAGAGAGAGGGAGCTAGAGGGAGTAAGACAGAGAGAGAGGGAGCTAAGGGAGTAAGACAGAGAGAGAGGGAGCTAGAGGGAGTAAGACAGAGAGGGAGACAGAGAGAGCTAGAGGGAGTAAGACAGGGAGAGAGGGAGCTAGACAGAGAGAGTGAGCTAGAGGAATTAAGATAGAGAGAGAGAGGGAGCTAGAGGGAGCAAGACAGAGGGAGAGGGAGCTAGAGGGAGTAAGAGAGAGATAGAGGGAGCTAGAGAGAGCTAGACAGAGAGAGGGAGCTAGAGGGAGTAAGCCAGAGAGAGAGGGAGGTAGAGGGAGTAAGACAGAGAGAGAGGGAGTAAGACAGAGAGGAAGACAGAGGGAGCTAGAGGGAGCAAGACAGAGAGAGAGGGAGCTAGACAGAGAGAGGGAGTAAGAGAGAGAGAGGGAGCAAGCCAGAGTGAAAGGGAGCTAGAGGGAGGAAGACAGAGAGAGAGAGCTAGAGGGAGCAAAACAGAGAGAGAGGGGGCTAGAGGGAGTAAGAGAGAGAGAAGGAGCTAGAGGGAGTAAGAGAGAGGGGGCTAGAGGGAGTAAGACAGAGAGAGGAAGTTAGAGGGAGTAAGACAGAGAGGGAGCTAGAGGGAGCAAGACAGAGAGAGAGAGGGAGCTAGAGGGAGTAAAACAGAGAGAGGGAGCTAGAGGGAGCAAGACAGAGAGAGAGGGAGCTAGAGGGAGTAAAAGAGAGAGAAGGAGCTAGAGGGAGTAAGAGAGAGAGAGCAGGAGCTAGAGGGAGTAAGACAGAGAGAGGGAGCTAGAAGCAGCAAGAGGGGGAGAGAGGGAGCTAGAGGGGGCAAGACAGAGAGGGAGCTAGAGGGAGTAAGACAGAGGGAGAGGGAGCTAGAGGGAGTAAGACAGAGAGAGAGAGGGAGCTAGAGGGAGTAAGACCGAGAGGGAGCTAGAGAGGGAGCTAGACAGAGAGAGGGAGCTAGAGGGAGTAAGACAGAGAGAGAGGGAGACAGAGGGAGCTAGAGAGGGAGCTAGAGGGAGCTAGACAGAGAGAGGGAGCTAGAGGGAGTAAGACCGTACCTAGCGCCGTACATTTCCGACAGAGGTGGTCCATGCGGTAAGTTGTGAGGGGGTGACACCATGAGTTACCCGCACCGGGTGACACCAACCCCAGTGACGCCACTGACATTGAAGAGCATTTAAAAAGCAAACGGAGGTAAGTTTCGGCCAGCACCATTTTAGGATTTAAAAGTTATAATCTTAACGAGGAATACGATTTTCAACTAGTATGGAAAACATGGATCATACTGGATCCAAAGATTGTCTGTCCATGGAACTGTTCAGATGAGGATACCTGAAGCTCCTCAGCCTTAGCATAAATACGATTACATGTATGTGCGGCTGTATGTCTGGCTGAGAAAGCTTTTTTCTGATCCCAGAGCAGCACTGCAAAGGCTCCCAGTAAATTGCAACAAGTATTACGACCATCGCCTAAAGATTACAATTTACAATAAGGTGCTGTTAGAAGCTTTACGGAAGCAAGATTATACAAAATGTCACCAAAAGCAGCACTGAAATCATCTGCTGGGGTAATATTAACGAAAAACACAAGGTACTAGTGCCCAAAAATACAAGCATTTGTTTTATAACAGACTAAAGGGTGTGATGGAGAGGTTCTGTTGAGACCAGACCTCTATTGCATCCATGAAATGTGCTTTGCTGGATGTCAGAAGCAGGAAAAGGGCAACATGACCTATCACTTGACTCATAACTGATAACAATGTAACACACACACCCTTAAGTAGCCATCTTGCCAGGCTTATTAACAAATCACACTATTTCTGACCATTGTACAAGGACTTTCATCGCTTGAGGTTTAAGCACTTACTATCTAATGTCAGATGCACTCCTCTTACAGCTAGTACGGAATGCAAATGGAGCTTTGCTTTCACATGGGCTAACCTGTGACTAGATGGCTGACTGAATTCTCCGAGTGCCCAGCTTACATTTCTGCTAACATAACAAAACATACCATACCATAACATAATATACCCTACCATTCCATAACATACCATAACCTACCATACCTTACCATAACATAACATGCCATAACATACCATAACACAACATTACATACCATTCCATAACATAACATACTATACCATACCATACCATACCATACCATACCATACCATACCATACCATACCATACCATACAATCCATTACATAACATAACATACCATAACATAACATACCACAACATAACATTCCATACTATTCCATAACATACCATACCATAACATAACATAACATAACATAACATTCCATAACATTACATACCATAATATACCATACCGTAACATAACATAACTTACCGTAACATACCATGCCATACCATACCGGTATACAACTGTTACAACAAAGTTTTTACCACGCACTACCACTACAACGCAGGCATTACCACGCATACCATCACAACGCATTGCGCTGGGGGGCGCTCTAGGATAGGGAATAAGTATAATTTTATATCCAACACCTTCCCTAGTGTCCACGGGGACTGGAGTTGGAATATAAAATGATACTTACCACTATCCCGCACCTCTAAGCGCTATGCGTTGTAACGGTATTCGTTGTAAATACCGCGTTGTAATGGTATGCGTGGTAAAAGTATGCGTTGTAACGTCATACATCCTACCATACCATAACATAACATACCATAAAATAACATTCCATAACATACCATACCATAACATACCATAACATAATATATCATACCATACCATAACATACCAAAACATACCATAACATAACATACCATAACATAACATACCATACCATTCCATAACATACCATACCATAGCATAACATTCCATGGCATAAATTACCCTACCATAACATAATATTCAATACCATAACATAATATGCCATATTATAACATGACATTCCATAACATAACATAACATAACATAACATAACACACCATACCATAACATAACATTCAATAGCATAACATAGCATAACATAGAAGTGAAATATAAAGTCAAAATAAATGAGTATAACATCGATATTTTATATATTTTTGTTTTGATGTAGTGTGCAAATATTGCTCATTTCAGTGATTTATTAAAGGTGAACCCCACATTTTAAAGTTATCCTGTTGTTTATCTGTCTGTCAAGAGCAGAGATAACATTTTGTGAATAAAAGGCGGTGCTTGTATGAGATTCTGGGGGTGCACAGATTACTGAATTAAGGAAGATCATTTAAAATGTGGTATCCGTATAGAATATATTGTCAAAACATTTAACTAAATCATTTAACTTATAGTTAATAGAGAACCCTACAGACATGTAATAAATATTTACAGAACGCCAAGGAGTAAGCATCGCCATGAATTATGCATATTTACAGCAAGGCAGGGGTGAGCACCCTCTTTTTTCATGTTGCAAAAAAGCGACTTTCATTGCTGTTTTGAGTTCATGTAGAGAGGAAACAGCCCAAAGGTCTAGTGCGTGGAGTTCCAAAGCAGAAGCCTAAGATGTAGAAACAAAGGACATTTAACGTGGGGCATGGTAACTCAGGAGAATCTAGAAGTTTGCCAATCCCCAGCCTAAACATTTGAAATTCAGGAAACATTGAAAACCTGGCTTTTCGCTCCTACTGATAATTAGGCTTTCTGCCTTGTCGCTTGGTAGGACCCTATTTGAACACGAGCACCAAGACGTCAATTGGCAATCATGCATGCAACCAATTATTAACATGTCATAACAGAGGTCTGTGTCTTTTTTTATTTTTTTTATTAGTCCTCATATTTGACAAAGGCCTAGAGTGAGATCTATCTGAAGGTCTGAAAGGTCTGGGCACCACGCACCTTCAAGATCTGTTCCAAAGGGAGTAGGCCTTATCCGACTCGAAGTTGATGAGAGATCTAGTGGTAGCCACAACTAATCTCGTCAACTCATTGAGCTTGTCTTAATCCTTGGACTAGGCCGAAGAGGTGACCCAACAAAAAAACTTTGCTTCAGATCCCCCTGGAAAATTTATATTGTGAGTGCAAATCTTAAAGATCTAGTGAGATAAAGGGAGCCCCCATTTTCTCTTTCTTGGACAAACCTGTCTGGCAGTCTAACCTGCCTATATGCTGTGTGAAATTTACCCAACTTGTACAGGTTGGGGAGAGCTCAGAGACCCAATTTACACAAATTTCCCTGCGTGCAGTAGTCATTAGAGTAACCCTCAGGAAGGAAGTCTCTAAGTGGTACTGAGCATTGGTACAAGGGGATGATGGCTGTGCGACCCTGTCCTAAGAAATCTGGAAGCTGGACATGCCAGGTTGTGATATCTACAACTTATAACAAGTATCTGTTACTACACTATGGGATTCAGTGATGTCGGCTCCACTTAGGAGAAATCATTTGTTTACCATGTACAGGTCCTACTGGTCTGCCAAGAAACTCGCTAAGATGGGAGGTAGTAAAAGAAGATGCGGGCCGAAATGTCAACTGGAAAATGCAGAAGGTATACACCTCTTTTGCCAGTGTCCAGCTATCCAGCTCTTCTGGCGAGATGTGGGTAAAGAATCTTTTTTAATCCTGGGTTTCACCTTTGAGGTAAATCTTCCTTTGGTAATATTTGGAGTATATTTGGAGTATGGGGAGTCGATAAAATAGTCCTGGGGAAGAATATTATGTACCTGTTATTTACAGAGGTTTGTGGCTTGCTTGTTTTGATGAGATGTGTAGGGTGTCAGAGAGGTAGAGGGAAGCCAGAATTTGGTTGTTTGGTAATATCCAGGGTTGTGGCTGTGATGCAGGAGGGGAGAAGGTTTTCAGTGGATAGTATTACTGAAGGCTTGTTTGGAGATGTACGCATTGTGATGCATGAAGTGAGATCGATATATATCTGCTAACAAAATGTTGGAAGAAAGTCTGGTAAGTGTTTCCTTTGGGAAAGGGGGTGTTGGTTGGAGAAGGAATCTATGGGTGGGGGCATTTTAACAAGTGTTTTAGGTTGAGGTCTTATAGGGTTGGGATAATAATAACAGGGATGGGATAGCAGTGTGTTCATAATTATACAGTATTTTTGTGACAAGTATGAGATCTAGAGGAGATTCCCTTTATTTAGAGGTCTGACATGAGGGTGTGACATTTGCTCTGGTCATGTTCTGTCAGTAAATGTTTGAAACTTCATTACAAACTCTGGAAATGTACTCATTGTAGCGTCCTCCCCAGCCTGGGTACCCGCTAATGACCATACCACTCACGTTAGTATTTCAAGTCTTTATTCTGCTCCGTGTAAATGCGAACCCAACATTCTAAAACAAGCTTTCATGGCACTGCACTCTGACACCTACGTCACAGCTCTATGGAGTTCAATAGGAGGCAAAAGGGTTCCATCATAAAACATTGCAAGACTCTACATCTCCCCCTCTGTTTAATAGCAAATTACAACTTGTTTTTACAAATCAGCATATATGTATATATATTTATAATTACATCTCTTCTATCACCATTCTTGGTGCTCTCATTTTTTGACCTGATCTGGTTACTAGAAGCTGTCATCTTCAGTGTAAGATATTTTCAAAGAAGTTGAAGTGGTAAAAGCAGTCACTGAGTTTTCAGGTTCAGTCTTTTCTTAACCATCTCAATTAGAAGACTGATTTTCAAATGCCAAAAGTGAGAAGAGTCTCTGGTAACAGACTTTCCAGGACTCTGGGCAGTCACCATCCATACCTTGGTGGACACTGCGTGGAAAGGTTCAGCACCATATGGAGCATCAGATTTCCTCCTTCGCATTTGTCAGGCGGTCACTAGATCTCCTCCCTTAAACAGTGGCGGCTGGTGGGATCTGAAAGTAGTGAGGCGTAAAAGTCCAAAACATTAACACACAGGATATTACACAGAACACAACAGTAACACACAGGACATCACACAGAACACAACAGTAACACACAGGACCTTACACAGAGCACAACCGTAATACACAGGAAATCACACAAAACACAAAAGTAACACAGAACACAACAACAACACCCAGGACATCAAACAGAACAACGGTTGGTTGTTGGGAGAATACTTGTCACAACACGCATCACACAATACTGTCAGTTGAATGCTTTTGGAGCAGGCCCAACATCACATATTTTAAACAAAAAACTCTCAAAGATTTTCAAGGTTGAACTCGGGTTGTGCCGACCCCTGTAATACTTTTATGATGCCGGCGGTGTCCCAGGACTAGTAATGAAAGTAATTATTCCGCCTTCCCAATGTAAACACTTATATCAGTGTTAGGAAGATAAGGGCTATGACAGGAATACAAAGCTGTTTATCAGATGGGGCTCAAGTTTGGAAATGCTTTACTTTTTTTGCGGAAACAAGGAAAATGAAAGCCCCCATTTGCTACACATTGCTGAATTTCTCTGTCGTTTTCCTGAGAACAACCACTTCTGCACATCCACTGGGATCTTACCAGTACGTAATGTGTGCACATGTAAACAACATCCTCCCATGAGTAACTTAGGCATTCACAAATTATGAATATACCAGGCGTTAGTCACAATAACACCTAGAAAACGTTTTAAGAAGTGGCCCCAATGTGAGGTTTAAGATCTAAAGACAGCTTATGGTTGTTGATTAAACATCTTTGCAAATGGAAATGTTCCTTATCGAGGCTTCACCAGCTGAAGACTGAGATGCACCCTTAACTCTGCTTAACTTTGACCTGGCCCTGATAGAGGAAAGCTCCATTAAGCATGTGAAGTGGGTTGGAACCAGAAACAAAAAAAAGTGGCCGGAAAGATGGAGCGAGCATCAGACCTTCCTCACTTTCTTGGGGGAGGTAGGTGTGCACTGCACGCTTCCATTGGCCAAGTCCCTGACAGCATACAAGTTATTTACACTTCTGCTGGGGGGCTGCAAGAACACCCCAGGTAGCTGGCTGCTACAACCCCGAAGCAGAATGTCAGGCGGCCCCACTCTGACACATCCACTCACCACGCACCCAGTGTCTACAAAGGAAATATGTATCTCTGTCTTATTTATAGAAACAGGCAGGAGCGACGCTGCGCCGTCTTGTTACACAGATGGCGGCAATATTCTCTTAGTTAACTTACAGCCACAGACGCCTGAGGAACCGAGACAAGACACATCTGCCCTCCAAACTGACAATCTTCCAGGCGCTTCTTTTAACTTGAGCAACCAGGAGCATGGTTGAAGAAGGTGTAAGAATAAAACCTTGCATGAAAAAGAGCACATTTATAATTGTGCCTTAGTTGTGTACAGGGACTCGAAATGGCGGGCTGGATGTTTGAGTCACCTCAGAACGCTGTCAGTCTGACAAAATTATATCTGCGCATTTGCACTGCAGAACAATTATTGTGAACATTTTAAGCAAGCAGGGGTCCAGATACTGAAGGAATAAAGCGAGCCATTAAGATAAGGGTGGAATTGAAGGGCACAGTTGGATGACGTGTTGCGTTTTATATACAGGCTGCAAAACCTACCCATGACTCGTCGAAGAAATCCCAACGTTGATTTCGCTGCCTCGGTCGGGAATCATCTTACTTTTTCAGGGGTCAGCTAGCAGGCCGTGACTGGAAGACGCACATCCTTCGCCTGGTAACAGCTCTGTTTCTAGAGGAAGGGGGAGCGCGTGCCATCACTCTCCTCGTGACTCTGGTGTTCTTGTTGGAGCAGTCCTGTCCACGCCAGGGCGTGGTGACGTCCCAACAGCGCCGGCCAATCACTGACTACATGGAGCAGGGCTAATACTGCCCATAATGAGACCCGGCTCCCCCGGGTCTCTGCCTGTATGAGTGCAAGGAAAGGAGGAGGAGGGAAGGGGCTACTGCGTGTGTGCGCATGCGTGGGCAAGTCATAAAAATGACTTGTCCTAAATGCGCACACACTGCTGCTGCCCCCTGCCCTCCCTGCCACGCGGCTGCTATCTGCTAGCCCAGCCTGCCACTCACTGCCGCAGGCCCGCCCCCACACCCTTCTGCGATGACGTCACTATAGTTAGTGACTCCGACCGACCTCAAGGCTCAAAATAAATGCATTATGACTCGGTAATTTGTATGTATGCAGTGACGGTCGTCCATGGCTAGTAGGGCAACGCCCCAACGCCCCCAATGGACGAACCGCCACTGCCCTTAAACTTGATGTTCTTTGCATTGTGCTTCATCTGTATAGTGTTTTATTTTCTACATGCTAACCAAGTCCTTCATACAAGTTGTGTTTTCATTTCCTTCTCTTTTTTGGTCCATTAGGACAACTTGGTTGTGATTGCTCTCCTTAACATCAAAGTCACAGGACTTTCACCTGTGGTCGAGTGAGGTGCTGAACGATAGGCCCATTGGGTGGAATTCAGTACCGTTTTTAAACTGAGCCTCTCAATAGTTGCACACTGCACCGCTTTCTTTAGAATACTCAAAAAATGCCCAACTAGTCCATTGGCCTGCAGCTGCAAAGGTGCACTCTTATGAAGCTTTATGTTTAGATGCTCCAGGAAATCCTTGAATTCTCGACTGTTAAACAGCAGGCCATTAGCAGACATCAAAATGGTGGGAATGGCTCAATTCACAAAGATGCCATCTAGTCTCTCGATGACTCACTCTTGAGTTATAAATGAAGGATCCTCTATTAATGGAAAACTTGAGTACTTGTCCACAATTACTAACAGATGACATCCATTATCAAGTGGACCAAAGAAATCAATGACTATTCTATTTTAAGCATGCTTAGGAAGTTCTGACATGTTACGGATATGCTGAGTAATGTTTGTAAAAAGGCAGTTGCTTAGACAAAAAGCTTTGAGTTCCTTTTCAACCCTCTCATTTAAATATGAGAACCAAACTTGGTCTCGGTGAGCTTTTTTGGTGGTAACAATACCACAATGTCCTTTGTGAGACACTTCAATTATTTTCTGTCACAAACTTTGCGGAACTAGGATTCTCGAGTTAAAGACACCCTACTGAAGAAACCCAAGGCGGACCCCAAGGACCTCATGAACTTCCGGCCCATCTCCCTGCTCCCGTTCCCGGTAAAAGTGACAGAGAAGATTGTCAACAAACAGCTAACCCGCTACCTTGAAGACAACAATATCCTGTACCCTTCCCAATCTGGTTTTCGCAGCAACCACAGCACCGAGACCGCCCTCATCGCCGCCACCGACGACATCAGGATCCTGATGGACAAAGGAGAAGCAGCCGCCCTCATCCTCCTGGACCTATCATCAGCCCGACACGTCTGCCACCGCACCATATCAGCACACCTCCATGACGCTGGAATCCAAGAGATGGCCTGACCTGGACCACATCCTTCCTCTCCGGCAGAACCCAGAGCGTCCGCCTCCCACCCTTCCGCTCAAAAACCACTGAGATCATCTGCGGCGTCCCTCAGGCATCCTCCCTCAGCCCGACGCTGTTCAATATCTACATGGCACCGCTCGCCCACGTCGCACGACAGCATAGCCTCAACATCATCTCCTACGCCGATGACACCCAACTGATCATCTCCCTCACCGAAGAGCCCCACACACCGCCAAAGCCAATCTCCACAGAGGAATGAAGGCCGTCGCCGACTGGATGAAGGACAGCAGACTGCAGCTGAATTCAGACAAGACGGAGGTCCTCATCCTCGGACCCACCCCATCAGCCTGGGACGACTCCTGGTGGCCCACATCAATAGTCACTGCCTCGGAACCCACCGACCACGCACGCAACCTGGGGGTCATCCTCGACTCCGACCTCTCCATGACCAAACAAGTCAACGCCGTCTCCGCGTCCTGCTTCAACACCCTCCGAATGCTCCGCAGGGTCTTCAAATGGATCCCCACCGACACGAGAAAAAACGTCACCCAGGCCCTCGTCACCAGCAAACTCGACTACGGGAACGCCCTCTACTCAGGAACAACAACCAAGCTCCTGAGACGTACAACAAATCCAGAACGCCTCTGCACGACTGATCCTCGACATCCCCCGACGCAGCCACATCACACCCCATCTGAGAGGCCTACACTGGCTCCCCGTCAACAAGAGGATCACCTTCAAACTCCTCATCCAAGCACACAAAGCGCTACACAACATCGGACCTACATACCTCAACGACCGACTCAGCTTCCACACCCCCACCCGCATCCTCCGCTCTGCCAGCCTCGCCCTCGCCTCAGTTCCTTGTATCCGGAAAACCACAGCCGGCGGCAGATCCTTCTCCTACCTCACCGCCAAGACCTGGAACGCTCTCCCTACCAGCCTACGACAGACCCAGAACCTGCTGGCCTTCAGAAGACTTCTCAAGACCTGGCTCTTGATCAGTAGCAGACCCTCTCCCCCACCCCCCAGCGCCTTCAGACCCTCACGGGTATGTAGCGCGCTTTAGAAATACAGTGATTGATTGATTGACAGTTCATCTTTAATGTTTTTGTATTCTTTGTATTTACCATCACTGGTGAGAGGTCTAGTGTGTCGGTTCCATGCCTGATGTGTAAATATATCTTTCAACTTCAGCATGTCACTTTCATGGCTCATGGATGATGTTCTGGGCTAACGTTATAGCAGATGGCGAATTTGATTTTACAATGAAATTAATGTTGGTTTCAGCTGTCTTGGATGGAGTACCCTGACCTTGTATAGGCACTCTTGAAAAATAGTCAGCAGGATTTTATTTTGATCCTTTCCTGGATGATGCACAATGATATAATTGTAATCATAGTCCCCATTGTTCTATGTGAGGAGGCATCTTAGCTTTTGGATTGCCGAAGATAGTCAGTAAATGTTGATGCTCAGCTACAAGTGTAAAAGGCTTTCCATACAGGAATACATGAAAATGTTCACAAGCCCATACCATGGCTAAACTGTCTCATGTTGTGACTAAGCACGTTGTCTCTGGGACAAAACTTCTACTTGCATATGCCACAATATGCCTTTGAGCATTTGGGTGCCCGCTGTGCTGTTCAAGGAAAGCGCATACCAGCACTGGGCTAGCGTCAACCACTACCTCTCTATGAAGCCTCGGATTGCAGTAAGTTATTTCAGAAGCAGTTTCAATTGGCTTGTTTGATTTTCTTGCAACTTCTTTAACATTCTTGTCACCACTTGAAATAAATACTTTTCTTTGTTAACTCTCGCAACAGAGCATTATAGTTGCAAAGTCTTGGCTGTATCTTGAACAGTAACAGGCCATGCCAAGAAATGAACATATAGAAATATCTTGTGGGGGGATAAGCATTTGGCAGAGCTTGTACTTTTGCAGGATCAGGTATCATACCCTCACACGAAAAGATATAGCTAAAGAACTTTAATTGTGTCTTATGGAACTACTTGTCTGCATTCAAAGTCAAACCTGCATCAGTAAGTAAACAACATACTCACGTGAGAGCTTTATCATGCTTCTTCTGTGTAGCTCCGAAAATCAATATGTCATTGCTATGATTAAATGCATTCACAACAGGCTGTATGAAACGTTGAATGACATCTTAGAAATGTTTTGCAGTCAATGACACACCAAAACTGAGTCTCTTGTATTGAAAAAGACCAACATGTGTAGAAAAGGTTGTAATATACCAGCAATCTTCTTCCAGTTCCAACTGATGATAACCTATATTTAATTCAAGGCAAGAGAAAACATTTGCACCATTTAATTGCAATATGTGGACCTGTATGTTGTTCTCGTTCATTTGCCTTGTTTGCTTGACGCATGCCAACACAAATATGTACAGCTCTTTCATTGTCCTTTTTGGGCACTACCACTATGGGAGAAACCCATGGCGTCGGACCAGTTGAACGCTCAATAATGTAATGCTTAAGTAATGATTCAAGCTCTTTTCCAACAGCTCCTTGTAGATAAAAAGCAACTTGTCTATGTCTCTGAGCAACAGGACGGACATCTTCATTAATATGTACCTTTAGTTTCATAGTCTTAAGTTTCCCCAAACCATGAAAAAGCAAAAGGAATTGACTTACTATTTCGTGGTGAGCAATCATGTTGTAATTAGCAGGAATCAGTCATATATCCGCAGCGATACTGAAACTGAACAGACAGGAACCTGACACTCTACCTTTAAGCACATGGATGGGTGCTTGCACCTTTGTTTTCTTATGTTTCATGAACCTTGACTTTTTATTGCTGTTGATGTAGCCCATGTGTACACGCTGGTTTTGGTGTGTCAGGGCAATGGAGATAATTAATTTCTCCTCAGGCATTATATTTACAGATGAATCATTGTCAATGAGGAAAGGTATCAAACAACCGTTTGTTTTCAATGTTATTTTACGACAATGTTTGTATGACGTTGGTGCTTTGGCATGGTGACTTTTCTTTGACTGAAATGTATCCTCACATGCAGACAATCTGACATACATATGTTTCTCTGAGGGAAACATCAACATGACAGAACCATCTTCCTCACTTTCACTTGATATTGAGGAGGAAGAAATGTTTGACAATGATTTAGATGATGATTAACTTATTTCAGTGTTGATTTGCCTCAATTGATGTTACTGCTTGGCTTTGTGGGCGTGCTTTGTATGCTTCTTCTGGAATGTTCTGGCGGTCATTTTGTCTTTGTGCCATGACACACTTACTTTTTCCTTCTCTTTACAAACCATCGAAAAAAAAATTCTCTTTCCCACAGCCTTTACACATCTGTTCAATGGTGGTATATCTACCTTCGTGTGAAAATGAAAATCCACATCTAAAACATAACTTTTACATGTAGACATCACTTTGTGTCCTTCAGTGTTTTGCTTTGGCTTACTTCACTCTGGGCACCTCTGGCCTCCATGTCAGCAGCTTGTCTTTCAGGACGCTCCTCAGCTCTGGCAGCCATTAACACTCAATCCAGACTAAGAGCTTCTCTCAGCATTCGTCGTCTGAATGAATCTGACAATCATCCATCAATAACTCAAAGTCGTATAGCTTCCTCGTCATTAAATCCACTGAACTTACAGTATTTGATAAGTGTATTGAGTCTCTCCACAAATCCATCAATGGTTTCACCAACTTTTTGGTTCTTGACTGAAAATATATCTTCCGTAATCAATGTTTGGTACTGGATTGAACGTTTCTTTAATATGACAATATGTAATTTATTCTGTTCACAGCATTTTCTTTATGACTTCTTTCACACCATCACCAGCAAGATTTTTGAGATACTGGATAATCTTTTTGTTATCAGTCTAATCAAGTGCATAAATGAAATCATTAAATATCTCTATCCAAGCAGTCCATCTATTGCCAATACTTTTCTGTTTGGCGCAATCCAAAGGTGGTGGTTGTTTCAGGAAGGCGGCAGCATACTAACTAGTTATGAGAGTGGCTGACTTTGCGGGTGGAGCTCTTTCTGCTCCTGTCGGCTGTCCATCTGAGCCTGCTTTATTTGCTCTATTTTTGAGGCCTTGAAATGGACCGACTTCAGACTCATCATGGACAATCAGGCCGTGCTTAATTTGAGCCGGTGGTTTCCAGTGGTCAGCACCAGCAATTATCTGTCAACACGGGCGCTTGTGACAGTATGCCACAGGGTGGCGCTGTCTGGCTAATTTAGAGATGACCACAACAACTGTTAATAAATAATTCAATTTACATTAAAAATTACTATTACCTGTCGTCCATGTCATTCTTATAGCTTTGGGGGCATGAATAGTTTGGGGGTCTGAATAGCTACACTTGCAGGAGTTGGATGGTTATTAATTGTGTTGTTACTATCATTATCAGCATGGCAGGGGTAATGTGTAGGGTGAGCTGCAGTGGCCTTTTGACGAGAGCCCTAGCACTTATTTTTTAACAAATTAAGAACTGCAAATCAGGGAAGCGGTGATCTCCTCCTTGGTCTTCATCAGAGCCCTTCACTCGTTGGAGACCTCTGGAGTTGTTCTGAGCCATCATCGGGCAGTTTTGGTGCTGTGCCACTTCAAGTATGGGACAGCTCACTAAGCACAGCCCTTATGATTCTTTTTGAGTCTCCTCGATCAGTGCTGAGGTCATCAAGCTCCACTTATCGCGGCTCAGGTAAATGAATTGACAACATCATCTTCGTGCTTCATGAAGCTTGCTAAAATAAATAAATATACTTCTTTCTTACTTATTCTGTCAGCCAGCGTTTTTCCTGTATTAATAAGCAACTGCCTTTTGCAGTATAGCTCTGCATAATGTATAACTTTATCTTGCGAGGCATTGTGATACCTTTAAGTATGACCTGAGCAGCAGGTTCTCAACCACCAATGTGTAGATTCTTTGCAATACTTCAGTTGTCTTCACCTCCTTTACACATGCATGAAGCGTCGATTCCATTCTACGACAGCAACACACATGAGCAATTTGCTTGGACCATGGTAAATTCTCTGGGAGAGCATGGTCGTTCTTTGGGTTACTTATCTTCTATTCTCACCGTCATTTGTAGTATCCTCCTCAGCCTGGATACCTGCCAATGAATATGCCACGTACAGAGCTTAGTATTACATTTCTTTTTTGTGCTGCATGTAACTGTGAACCCCACATTGTAAAACAAGCTTTCACTGCATTGCGCTCTGACACCTATGTCACAGCTCTACGGAGTCCGTTAGGAGCCAAAAGGGTTTCGCCATAGAACATCGGAAGACACTACAGTTATGATAAAAAGAGAATTGTAAATTAACTGGAAGGATCTGAGAAGGTGAACATTTATTAAGCTGAATAGGGCTGCGCACATCCTTTTTCTCCAACCTTGTGTGTTTCTTTTTCTTTCTTATTATTAATTTTGCTTTTTGTTCTGTTTACTACTCGCTAAACTTTCCATTTTTTTACCCATTCCTTATCAAGTAATCTCACTATTAGAATGACAATGTGGGATACGCCTGCTCTCTGTCAGGCAATCAACCCAGGCTGTATGCAGTTTAAGCTTTTCTTCGCTTACGAAAAAGATGTGAATTTTCCAAGCTCTCTTCCAGGAATCCAGACTGCTGTGAGACTCACATGACAGCATTTCTCCCACCTCTGACATCCAGCCAGTTCCTTCCAGGCCTCGTCTGTTCTATGACAAGCAAGAAGAAGAAAAACATGAACAAAAGCCAAGAAACCTCTTACTGTAGTCAGCGCGAACCTTGGCGTTGCGTCAGTTACTGGGGCTTCCAACGGATTCATGAGCTTGTAACTTTTTCTTCACATTTGTTTTGCTAAGCACACTACTTTAATGTGGTGTGGACTCTGGACTGGTGCTCGGGCTCTCCACCTTTCTACAGTAAAGACAGGCACTGCAACGACCTCCTGCGATGAAGAGTGCAGATTGGAGGCAACAGCAAAAACTTCAGATTTTGACCAGCCAGTAGATGTCACTGGATTACCCCTGTCTGACTTCTCCCGTCAGAATTCAGCCAGTGCGATACTCTGACTGGCCTCTAGGTGTTACTGCTGCACCACTGCCTATTTACTCCTACAAGCACCTGAGGCAATCCTACCTCTAGGTGTCACTACTGTAGTAAATGCAAGGCCTGTTTGCTACATCCGTTCTATGACCTCGGCAACTGCCAGAATTTGGCATGTCACTTGGATTGAGTGCTTCTCCGTATTCCTATGCAAGTGACCCAGTGATTCATTCAGCGCCTGTTGCTTAGTCAAAGCCGTACTCTAATAGGCCACTAGGTGTCACTAATCCACCGGTGTTGCTTCGATTCAAACATTCCATGCATTACTGTTACGTGATGGAGTCTTTCCAAACCGATTTGCTCGTCCCCAAGACCACCTTTGTGCAGTATCGCACAGCACTGAATTATCACCAGGGCCGTAACCACGGGGTTGGGGGCGTTTGCCACCTTGCCTACGTAACGCCTGTTCTTGTGCCTAGCACTTATTGCAGTATTATACCTCAAATTATACTCTGTTTTCTCTTATAACTGCCCACTTGTCACTTTTCCTCTTGTGCACTTTTGACTACCTCATGTATTTTTGGTTGTTCACAATTTTTACTACCTCAAGTATTTTGTTTGCTCACAATTGTCACAATTACCTTTACTACCTCATGTATTTTTGGTTGCTCACAATTTTTACTACCTCAAGTATTTTGTTTGCTCACAATTGTCATTATTACCTTTACTACCTCATGTATTTTCGGTTGCTCACAATTTTTACTACCTCATGTTTTTTGTTTGCTCACAATTGTCACTATTACCTTATGTAAGTAACGTATGTTTTAGTAATCTGCACTTCTGTAATGTGTCTCATTATGTTTCATTTCTGTTCCTAATGTGAAGCGCTCTGACGCCTCCGGGTAAAGTCCGCGCTATATAAAAATGCATAAATAAATAAATAAATAAAGTTTGAGAGCCGGGTCAGCGCATATTAAACTTTGCCCCCCCCCCCCGCAACCCCAAATGACTAAGTCAGCTGGCACAGTATTTATTGAAAACCCCACTTTTATCCCATTTGAGTTAAACTACTTGCATGCACCTTTGCATACATATCATCTAATCCGATAAAACACGCAGTAGTTTAGAAGGCGAATGAGCAACAAAAAAATTACTCTCATATCTTTACATTTGCTGCATCTTCGAAGACCGAGGTTAAATGTCAGGCTATGTCTGTGGACAAATTGCTTGTTATGCTTTAAAACTGGAGATGTTGTTTACTTTTCATTCTCTGGCTACAGAGATAATTTTGTAAAATGAACGAAGTGACAATCCCACTAGGGTACAGGCAGGGCCACTGGAATTAGCAGCAGGAAAACGCAAATTATGTGGCTTAATGTGGCACATTTGAAATAGTATTACTTAATTATGTTGTAATTTTTTACGTTAGCGATGTATAGGCAAAAACGTCACTTCATTTGAACTGGTTCCACATACAAATACAGCTATAAGTAACTGAAAGGTTACCAGTCAAACTCTACGAAGGTCCGCCCACTGCACAGCAGCACGTTACAACATTTGAATTAATTTTGATCTGTTTGAGCTAGAATTTTTTTTATGTAATCTGCAGATTATTCACCAAGATGATGAATCATGTGACAATGTGGCAAATTCATAATCATGCTGCAAACGCTGCGGCCACAGAATCACATAATTCCAGTGGCCTTGTGTACAGGAAGTGTGAAAAGAAAGACTGTGGGGTGTCAATTTGTTTCTAATAGAAAAATATGTTAATGCCCGTATGAATATTTGAACGTATATCAGCAGCTTTGAAAGCACAAATGAAGCACATGTTGTTCTGTAATTCTGAAGTGTGATGGAAACTACGAGGCAGATTTACAAGAAAGCGACGCATCTGTATAGATGTGTCACTTTCCCTGCGCCACCCTGAGAAAACTTTGTGCCACTATTGATGCTCCATATTTACAATACGGTGCACCATGGCGCAAGGATTGACAGATGCGTCAGTAATTCTGAGTCATCTGTTGATGCAAAAATCACGCATTGCTGGAGTCGTGTTGCAAGCACAATGTGACTCCAGCAATGCAGGGGGAGGCCTATCTTCGTTGTGCTGCGTCACTCCTTACGCCTGCTTCAAGCAGGCGTAAGAATTTGATGCAGTGGTGCCCTAGAAGTGGCGCAGTGAAATCTTGTAGATTTCACTGTGTCACTTCTATGAGGCTTTTGTGCGTTGGACTGCCCACCCTGCATACATTATACCTGACGCAGGGCTTTACAACATGACGCATCTCCCTAGATGCAGCACGTTGTAAATGGGCCGCAATTTTACGCTGCCGCTGCATCACAAAAAGTGACCCAACAGCGGTGTAAAAATTATGCAAGGGGCTTGTAAATCTGCCCCAAAGATTTTAATAGGATAAAAACAAATCTGATGCCCTTACACAGAGCATGGGTAAAAGATGATCAGCAGTAGCACAAGCCAAAATATCCTCCGATACAAAACATGTATCACCCTTGCAGCGGTTTCTAAGCTTTTTTCTTTCACTGACTACCCAGAGTAAAGGTGAGAGGTGGGCCAGCCACTGAAGGCTCGAGCCAGATGCCAGGCTCTGGTTCAGCTCGAGATCCTCTGGAGCCCTCACACTCAAAATGAACTGAGCTTTCATGTTGCTTCTGTATGCTACCCACGCTCTAACTTCGAGCACCAAGAATGAAAGAAACAGCATTAACATTTGTGGTCAAACAGGAGCAAGAAAGGGATACCAATCTAGTGGCTGATTTACACAGTGTGAAATCAGAAAACCTGGCCTCTGTTCCGGCTTGACCACTTGACCAAATTGTGTGGTCCTAGGAAATTATTTTATTTCAGTGCGCTTCCTATTTGTTCATTATTGAATGTGAGAAACCCTTGAAATTTGTGAGGGTGTGTGCTGTACAGAAATCTCTCTTGTGTTTGACTTAACACACTATAATATTGCCCAGTGTACAATAGGAAAAAAGCCCACAAATAGGGTGCACATGACAATTGACTTGCCTCTTAGTTCACTAATGATTTCTGGTAGAGGGTGGGGACACGATGTCTCTTATTAAATACCTCTCAATGAAGTCATATGAACTGATATACTAAGGTTAAAGACTTGTTAAAGAAATATACTTAAAACATTTTTTAAGACAATTTATCATTTTTAAACAAAATATTTCTGGGACGATTTTCAAGCCAAATGTTTCCAGGCTGAGCTCATGCCTGGTCGCTTGGAGTCAAGACAAACCCTTGGCTCGTCTCTCCTTGTTAATTTGTTAACGCGGCCACCTCTACTTACTTCAGTGCTGTGTATAACAGTTACTTGAGTTCTCCCTCTCTCTGTATTTCACTTTGGGGAGAAACATCTTGTTTTCTGAGATTCCGGTCAGTTTCCATGGGTCTCAGAAAGATAACTATTCCTAGTTCTAGTTTTGATATGGCATTAGTGATCCTAAGAAATTGTTTTAAAGTTATCTGAACATTCTCAGCATCAAATTAAACAAACACTCAAACAAGTAATGTTCCCAGTTCCAGCACGCTAGCCTAATCAAGTCTATGTTTTTTTACTAACAGCCATCATCTAACCTCCCACGACAGGCTGAATGCAGTGATTACTGTCTTGTTTTTATTGCAGCAGCATGGGCATAACTTCTTCTTTGACCTCTGCTGGCGGCAGGCAGCCAGGCGGAATGACGCACTCTGCAGTGACAAAAGGGAGCATGCGCACTGCTGTACCATTCAGTGCACGCAATGAGGCCTTCATAGTGCACCCAGAGGTGCTTCAGAAGATTCTGACTCTTGCAGCTGAGGGAATCAGCTCACAACAGACTCCCAGTGCGGTAAGAGCTTCTTTGTCTCTATTATGTGCCCTCTCAGCGTTCAAGGAGCTACTGTAGTGGGTCCCACTGCCATCTCTGAGCCCTGGTGCTCTGGTGCCATTGCATCGGCTGCACCACTGGTAGCTGTGCTCTCATTAGACCCTGGTAAATGGTTGCTTGTCACAGGAACTTTGAAAGGAGTCCATGCTTTTGGCTGTACTTTTGTCACGTATTTATATTAAACAATGGAACATAATGCAATAATATAGACAAAGCAACACAACACCACCAAACATTAGAGGACAAAACACAGAAGTCAAGACAGAATGGAACACTACAAACACAGTACAACAAAGCATCACATTGCAATACTGCAGCAGGCCCATCATTACATTGGCGATGAGGACTGTTGATCCTACAGTACCTAGCCACTAGCTATCCACCCTAGCTTCCCTCCTCTAGCACAAGATGGCCCTAGAGCTCCCATCATGGTCACTAGGACAGCACTGTAACCAGATGAGTCCCCCCCCCCACCCCCTCGGAAAGGCCCACAGGCAGGAAGAATGGGCTAGTGACACAGCCCGTGGCGAGGGGCGAGGTAGAGCTTTTGTCTGCCCCCTGGAGGAGAGAGTGGCCAAGCTGCACCCATCCAGAGGGCCTTGCTACAAGAGAGAGCTCCTGACCCAAGTTCCTGTGGCTAGGTGTTTCTGCACAAAGAGAGAGATGTGTCCTCGCCCAGCAAAGTGGGAGACCATCCGGCAGGTCCAGAGACCGGCAGGCCTTCCCCTGATCATTCTCCAGGGAGGGAGCATTCCAGGTCAGTCAAGCCAGCACGCACCTGTGCACTGTCAGCCCATGAATTGTAGAAACACATGGAAAGAGTCTTCCCACCGCACCTCACCGAGCGGTTCAGAGGCAACCGTGCTCTCTCAGAGAGGTAGCTAACCAATGGAGGGCGCCCTCAGGACACGAGGCACCGGGGCATTGCCAGTCACTGTGAAAAGAGGCGGTCCAATGGAGTACTAAACTAGCAAAGCACTAGCTACTGAGGAGCGCCGGACGCCTCCTAGTGACAATCTTCCACCATTGCACGAGATGTGAAGACCGCTTTGGTCCCTTGGCAGCAAACCCTGCAGATCCAACTGTGCCCCCACGCCTTCCACCCCAACTTGAGACGGAAAGAGTGATGTGTGATACAACGCACTGAAGGAGGCCGGGCGTCCAGCGGAGGACCACTATGGGTTCGACTCAGATGAACGCATGAGAGATTCTGCAGGGCCCGCAAAACTCACTGGGTGCACGCCCAGCCATCTGTGCTGCAACAGTGACTGCTGGCACCACAGGGAACAGCTGCAGATAACCGTATACAGCTACTTATGCACCCGCCACCTGCTCAACTAACTGATGTTCCTGTATAAGAAGGAATAAAAGGTGAGCAAACTCAAACAGCCTTCAGGCACTACCAGAGATGACATTTGTAGCAACCTGAGACCCGAGCAGCAGGCGGGCTAACTGGGCACACAGGTCTCACTCTCACTGAAAAAGAAGCAGATGCATTCCAATAAATATCACATTAAGTACGCCAGCTAAACAGCTGAACAAGAGGAGAGACTGAAGCAGTTGCTGTGAGACAGCTGCATTTCATAGAGCAGCAGGCAATGGCGGTTTTACCATGGGGGCGTTTGGGCGCCGCCCCCCCCTGCTTTCTCGCTGTGCGAGAAGAAGGCAGAAACAAATAGTAGTTATTTATTTATAACTACCATTTGTTTCTGCCTGTCCTTCTTGCACGGCGAGAAAGCAGTCAGCAAAACTTCCAGTTTCCTCGAGCCTCAGGGCAGGGGGGAGTGGCTTGGGGGAGTGGCTTGCCCACTGTTGTGAATACGGACTGTTTGGACAGCCTGAGAGGCTGTCCAAACAGACAGTATTAGCAACAGTGGGCAAGCCGCTCCCCCCTGCCTCCTCCCACTCTCCGTTCTGCAGCATGCAGACAAGAAGGAATGACGTATTTAGGGCAGCCGGCCGAACCAATCAGCTCCGGCTGCCATGGAGGGGAGGGGAGGGAGGCTGCCTGCAGCCTTTAGTGACGACTCTGACGAGGCATTTGAAATCCAGGATGGCGGGAGTCTGCAGTCTCGGGACAGGACTCGAGTCCGGAGTCAGAGATGGAAGCCAAGGTACGTTTTTTTACATTTATTTTATTATTCTGAGTCAGTCTGTTAAAAACGGGGCTGTTGTGATGGTTTTATTTTATTATTCCGAGTCAGTCTGTTAAAAAAGGGGCTGTTGTGATGGTTTTATTTTATTATTCCGAGTCAGTCTGTTATTAACGGGGCCGTTGTGATGGTTGGCGCCTAGTTAATGTTGCTGCTGAATCACGAGATCACCACATTGTGCATTAAAAAATTCAGTGATTGCCTTAGACAATGGCTGCTGAAACAATGGCGGAGGGCGGGCCGGAGATGCCTCGAGGGTAGAATAGGAAATTCACGTACTTTTGCTAATTATGTGCGGTCAAAAATAACAAAATAATTGTCGAGCAAGGGAGATATGTCAGAACGTTTAGCTTTTCACTCAGCTTAGGTATGCTCTATGTATGGCATTGAGACCCGCACTTTGACCCGCTTGCGCATCTTAGTTTACGAACAAAAATAAATGACGGGTTGTTAAGCATGTATTGTATTGCATAATGAACTTCATCGCACAGTATAGTTTTACTGAATCTATCTTTCTCTTTAAAAAAGCTTGCTGTTTTAAGAGTTCTGGCTGCGTATTTATTTAAAAAGTTACGATTGGACTAGCGCAATGCAGCGCGATTTATAGCTGCGTAGATGGGCATTTACAATAATAAGTAAACAGAATCCATATTTTAAGTGTGTAGTGCGCCCGTGCAAAGCTTTAGCAAATGTGGTTAACGGTGCTTTTTGTTTATTCAGATAATGTGGTGGGTTACTATTATTCGAAGCTGAAATTTCAATGTTGTTTAATGAACCGTGCATACAATAAAAAAATGCGTAATAGATTGCAAAGAATATTTCAATTGGTTTGGTGCTGAAACAATGCGTGAAGTAAATTGGACGCCTGTACGTGTGCAGCTTTGTGGATGCACCTGTAGTTTGTCGCTGGCTGGCAGAGGCGCAGAGCCGTCTGAGCTGCTAATGTGCGCCAGTAGAAGAGGCTCAATTAGTTGTAGCTGTCTGAGCAGCCTGTTTGCATTGCTTGTCTGTCGTCTGCAGTACGATTTTCATGTTACGCCCTACCACTTTCAAATGTCACCAGCCGCCACTGGCAGCAGGCCACCTATCGTTCGAGACCTGAGAGATGCGACCATCTTGACAAATCCTGCAGTACCACTAAGAGCCACCAGAGAGTGGCAGAGATACTTTGTTCCACCGCAATTGTCCAGCCCAGCAATCCTAACTTGGGAGGGCAGTGGAGTGCAGTAGCTAAGAAAAGTGAGACTCACCACTGTCCAGGACCTCGACAAAATAGCAGTGTTCCCATCTACTGACACTCAATAAAAGAATGCTGTGTGTGTTGGAGAAGGAAAACCACGGCTTGAAGTAATACACACTGTCCAGAGAGAAATGCAGGTTCAAAGAGCCATAGCCTGGAAAAGAAAAAAAACTGGGAAGGTACAACTCACCATACAAACAACCACAGATAGACATGGGCTCTTTGCTTATAGCAGGGCGGCCAACCCCTGCTTGAATCCAATCCTCAGCCAGTGCCGCATGTACCCGTTTTCTAGAGCTGATGCCTACAAACCCAGCCCAGTCCAGAGCTGACAGCAGCGGTCGGCCCCAGCGACACTTAGGTATGGTCTGACAAGCTGGAAGGAGAGACCTCTACTTCATCATGGCACTAACAGAGAGTGGGCTCCAGAGAGTAGGCGAACAGAAGCGAGTTACCCCGACAAGGATCAGAAGAGCTGAGTAGAAAAGGGAGGCAAGCACTCTGACACTTCCCCAGCATGACAGGGTTCCCGGATCACGAGGTGCAACCCACCTAGTGCCACCCACTAAAGAGACTGAGAGCCCCAGAGTCATCAGTTTGTCTATCTAAGACTGCCAGATGGACACAGACGCAAGCAGAAGAAGGTCCAAGGAGAGAAAGTCTGTACCAAAAGGTAGACAGAAGCACACAACGCCGTAAATATGGGTCCAGCCACTAGGACCACATCATCCTTCAATCTCAAGGCACACCGTGTCACACCCCACCAACCATGCCTGATGGCAGCAACGCCTCAAGATGCAAGGCTTGCGCTACTCAGGGAAAGTGCATCAGAGCCACATCTCCTTAATGCTCATGGCACAAGGTCCCCAAAGAAGGGAACACCCTGGAGCAGGGGGCATAACATAGGCCCCCGCATCCCCCACGGTGTAGGGGGGCCCCAGCTGCAAGAGGCCCCCTCAGCACAGTATTGAGGTCTGAGCGCTCCGGATAAAAACTGGAGTGGGGTCCCCTCTGTGTACATTGCAGGGGGGCCCTTAAACGTTTGTTACGTCACTGCCCTGGAGTAGGAGCTCCAAGAAGGTCCCTGAAGAAGGAACACACGACTCATGGCTGGACACTAAATAAACCACACTCATTAAGAAAAGAAGAACCAGATCAGTGGCTGTCCTGATCATTACTAAGCCAGAGCTCAAATTCCAAGGCCAGACTACAGAGACAGTCGACCACTGAGAGGCTCTGTTGGCCGGCCCTGACCCTAGTGCATGCGGCTGCACCCAGAGGGTGAAGAAACTCAAGCGACTAGAAGTCTCACTCACATTCTCCTGAAGATGATGCATGCCGCTGCGCCCAGAAGAAGAAACACAAGCAATGAGAAGTCTCACCAGCACAAATGGCAAGAAGGTCCATGCTGAAGCAACAAGGAGAAAGAGGAGAAGGAATTATGGGCTGCTGGTCAAAACTGGGTAACTTTACGACCAACCAAGCCCCAGGAGGGAAGATTAAGAGAGGCCCAGCCTGAAAGGCATGCCCGAGAAGACTCAAGCTGCTGATGGAGCACATTTAGACACACAAGAGGCAAGCCACCAAGGTGAAAAGAGGACAATCTGGCTACAGCACAGTAGGAGAACCGAGAGTAAGCAGCAAGCACATGCAAACCGAGTCTCTGCCCCACGCTTTCCAGCGCACCCATGCAGACACAGTCATCGATGGCTCAGCAACTCAAAACATCTAAGAAAATGATGCCCAAGTCTCCACAAAGAAAGAATGTAAGCACCTGGCCACCATCAATCCAGCTGCTGATGACCCAAGAAAGAATGCCTTCAACAATCAGGGCAAGTTGTGGCCCCAGATCGTGCAGGTTCTCTACACGACAGGGAACCCCAGCATGCCAGCCCTGTCTTAAGGTGTCATCCCTAAAGGGTAAGAGTGTAGCTAGATACAAGTTATATAGTAATTCTTAGTGATTCAGTGCAGGCTATGGATTTAACAACACAAATGTCTGTGAAAGTGTATGGCCAAAAAATATACATAGACATAACAAAAATTATTTCTTATTTCTCAAGAATCTGATTTTATAATTTTTTGTTTGATCTTTTGTTGTTCATATTTTTGAGATACATCTTAATAGTACATTTGGTAGCTGAATTGAACATCCTAAGCAGAGTCCAACACCACTATCAGAACTACAGACGAAAAGCACCAGTGAAACTCGGAAGAGTCAGTCAATCAGAGACTGCACCTTGATCCCGGTGGCGAGAGCGAGTCTTGACTAAGAACTATCAAACACTGTTTTGCATGAGTGACTAGGCAGTAGCTCCTCAGTGGTCTTGCAGCGGCCCAGATGCGGCACACACTCAGTCCCAGTGAACACCACACACAGTCCTGTGGCAACCCATCCATGAGGCCTCAACAATTGGGAGAGATAGACTTGACACTGCCCCACCGTCAGATATCAGGAGGTGGAAAGTCCTAGCCGTGGGTACCTCAACAGGTTACAGACATGTTCAACGAGACAAGCAATACCTCCAAAGCATGCTTCATGATGGATGCTTAGAGGTAGACTCCGACAACGCTCGGAATGCACCCTGTTTGAACTATTGACAACAACCACAATTAACCCAGTGCATCAGTAGAGTGGGTCAACTCTATACTATGGACGTGACTTCCACCTATACGCTGCCAGAAGATTTTGGACTTCTTGCACCAGTGTTCATGTCCTGTGTTAATCAAGATTAAATTATGATCTCGAGCCGAGATGTCCTGTTTCAGCGAGCTTCATCAGTCCATGCATTCACTGTTGTCCTGCTGATTGACTACAGAGACTGATGGACTATGTGGTATCCAACTAATTGTTGCTTTGTTTTCACAGTTGGACTTGTTCTTTTGTTTGGATTTTTGGAGGATGATAGTGTCCTGCAGGACACATAATGATGCAGACCCTCCCCAGAGGCTGCCTAACACTGACCCCACACCCATACATTACAAGCATCACCGGTCAGATAACCCTGACAATAAAAGGGGCCAGGTGCACATTCCCTGGGCCAGTTCAGTAACATAAGTAGTGGTGCCTGTGTCATTCTTAATCTGAGGATGTGGGCCTAGGGCCCATGATTACAGCCACCACAAGAAAAAGCCACCCAACAAATATGCACAAACATTCTTGTCACACATTACCACTTCAGAAACTTGCTTTCATGATACCCTGAGAAACCACCAAAAGATTGCTTTAGCTCACCACTAAGGTCCAAAAAATAGTTAGTCAAAAATTACTTGTGATCCGACACGGATGTATGATGTTACAACGCATGCATTTACATTGCGGTACATTACATTGCGATTTTTACAACCCAAGTCGTTACAACGACTTGCGTTGGAGGGCGCTGGACTTAGGAGTACTATAATTTACTATTTGAACTCCAGTCCACGTACAGTAGGGAAGGTGTTGGATAGTAAATTATACTATTCCTTGTCCTAGAGCGCCATCCAGCACAAGTTGTTGTAATGACTTGCATTGTAAAAACCGCGTTGTAATGGCATCGCGATGTAACCCCCGCGTTGTAAACGATGTTTCCCGCCCGACCCTAGGATTTCCCATTAACTTTCACAGTGGAGGAAGTTTTAGGCGAGACAAAGCTAAAATGAATCCTTTCTAAGTCAAGAGAGTTGGCAGTTACATCAGTGCTTAATTTGAGCAAGTAGTTTCCGGTGCTCGGCACCGGCACTTGATTGTCAACACTGGCGCTTTTGAGTTTGCCACAAGGTTGGGCTGTCTGGCTACCACAACAACAGTTAATTATTAATTTAGTATACATTAAAAATGAGTATTACCTGACACCCAAGCCATTCTTATTTATATCTTTGGGGGCCTGGAATTGTCCGAGATGTTACACTTTAGGAGTGTGACGGTTAGTGGTTGTGTTGTAACTATCATTGGCAGCATGGCTGGGGAAACGTGTGGTGCAAGCTGCAGTGGCCTCCTGATGAGAGCCCTGGCACTTATTTTTATTGACAAATTAAGCACCTACGCGACAGCAACAAGTAGTGAGACTCTTTTTATTTTTTAAAGTAGGTCTTTCCAGTACATGTTTATCCACCACAGAGCACACCAGAAAAAGGCAGTTGTGTTGCGTACATGCTTTGCACCTTTGTGCATCGCGAAACCTCGCGTTCCATTAAAAAGTGGCGTATAACCTGACCCGTTCCTTTAAATTCCTGGAGAGAACCAGGGGTTGAAAAAGTTCCACAACATTCAAAATGCGGAAGCGAAATCCGGTTGCAGGGCCTCTGTTGTGTGAAGTTCTTTACATAATCTGTAGAGTATTGAGAAAGTATCTTGTGTGGTGAGTTCAGCAGGCCACCGCGTCAGAGCCCAAAGCAAGAGAGGTCTGAAATATGCTGCGTTAAGGTCTAGCGAGATGTTTTTCTTATAGTCAGACTGACCACTCCCATCAACTTCCTGGAGAAAATATCAACAGGCAGATCTGTGAAACACGATCCGCCTCCATCCAGGCTCCCAGCCCAAGAACAAGGACGCCATAGCTGAGGAGTCCGGCTCTGTAAGACCCCCTTTCATTCAGTCCGGACCCCTGGCAGCCCCCAGGGAGGATACCGTGTAGTGGAGGGTGTGTGAAAAGGAAGTAAGCTCCAATTATTGAATTTACTGGCTTAAATCTGGAAGGCAAGAGCTGAAGAGACCCATTTTCACCCCGTTAACCCTTGACCGCCTTTTAAAGATGGGTGAAGTCTCGTTTCATTTTGATGAGCTGGACTCCTATAAAGTGTCTGCATAGTTAGTGTCTAGAAGCAATTGTATCTTCAGTTTGCGCTATATATCATGCAAACATAAATACAAACAAACTTAGAAAAGGAATTTGCGAGGACAATCGGCCATGTCCGTGGTCATGCTTATTATACACAACAAGCACTGGCAAAGCCAATAGGTTTGTGTTTTAGCCATGTTGTACACCAGCGTGGCCGCTGTTCAGCGTGGCTAAGAGTTAGTGGTGTGGTGTGGAGTGCCATGGAGTGTTGCGTGGAGTGTCATAGATTGGAGTGGAGCAAAGTGTCATAGACTGTCATAGAGCGAAGTGGCAAAGAGTGTAGTGACATAGTTAGGTACAGTGGAGTGGTGTAGCGTGGAGTGTTGTGTTGTAGAGTGGAGGGCATTCAGTGAAGAGGAGTAAAGTGGAGTACAGTGGCATAGAGTGGAGTGGCATCGAGTGTTGTAGAGTGGAGTGACATAGATTGGTGTACAGTGGAGTGATGTACAGTGGAGTGGAGTGGTGTGGTGTGGAGTGGAGTGTCACAGTGGAGTGACATAGATTGGTGTACAGTGGAGTGGTGTAGAGTCAAGTGGAGTGGTGCAGAGTGGAGTAGAGTGTCAGAGTGGAATGGCATAGAGTGGAGTAGAGTGTTGTAGAGTGGAGTGTCATTGAGCGCAGGGTTGTAGAGTGTCGTAGAGTGGAGTTTCATAGAATGGAGTAGAGTGAAGTGGTTAGAGCCTGGTAAAGTGGCATGCAGTGGTATAAAGGGAATTGCATAGAGTGGAGTGGCATAGGGTGGAGTAGAGTGTCACAGAGTACAGTGTTGTGTTATGGAGTGGAGGGTCGTAGAGTGGAGTACCGTGTCATGGAGTGTTTTTTTGTGGAGAGGAGGGTTATAAAGAGGAGGGTCATAAAGTGGAGGGGCGTAGAGTGGAGTAAAGTGTCATAAAATAGAGTGCAGTGGAGTAGAGGGGAGTGGTGTCACGTAGAGTGGAGCTATGTGGAGGGGCGAACGGTTGAGTAAAGTGGAGTGGCAAAGAGTGGTGTATAGTGGAGTGTTGTAGAGTGTGATAGAGTAGAGTGTCGTTGAGTGGTGTAGAGTCATAGAGTGGCCTGCATACAGTGGAGTGGCATAGAGTGAAGTAGAGTAGCCAAGTGTGAAGTGGCATAGAGTGATGTAGAGTGGAGTGATGTAGAGTGACAGAGTGGAGTAGAGTTTCTTAAAGTGGAGTGTTGTAGAGTAAAGTAGAGTGTCATAGAGTGAAATAGAGTAGTGTGTAATGGAGTGAAATAGAGTAGTGTGTAATAGAGTGGAGTGGCGTAGAGTGGAGGGGAATAGATTGGAGTGACATAGTATATAGTGGAGTAAAGTGTGGTAGAGTGGAGTCAAGTTTTGTAGAGTGGAGTATTGTAGAGTGGCACAGACTGTTGTAAGATGGAGTGTCGTAGAGTGGACTATGGTAGAGTAAAATGTCGTAGAGTGAAGGGTTGCAGAGAAAGTGTTGTGGAGAGGAGTGTTGCAAGTGGAGTGTTGTAGACTTAAATTCAGTGGAGTGTCATAGAATGTCTTATAGTGGGCTAGAATGGAGGGGCATAGAAAGCAGTATAGTGTCGTAGAGTGGAGTGGCGTAAAGTGGAGTATGCATGGTGTGGTAGCGCTTTGCCATTACAAACAAAACATTTTCAATTGAAATTACCATATAATTTACACAAAGGCTTACTGATAAAACTATACAGTGCCTATCGATAATGTGTGAACATTGCATCACCTAGTGTATTGATCATATTAAAATATTTGTTTCCACTACACTTCAGAATTTCAAAAAATTTGTTTCATTTGTACTGTCCTAATTCTCATTTACAGATATTTTTCTTACATATTCTGAAATATCTGCATGGCTAATTTACAGACATTTAAATGTTGTTGTGTGCTAGAACAAAAAAGCTTTCCTTTCAAACCCACAGAATTCAGCAAGATTCACATAAATCCTTTCACTTTGAAGTCAACAAAAGAAAAGTAAACACCATGCTTTCTCAGAAGACAGAGTCTTACATTTGACCTCTGCCTTTAAATCCAAATGTAACAAGATAAGAATATCATTTATAGGCCTGGTTACAGGGAGCGAGTATTCATAGAAGAATACAAAGAACGACGGTAAACAGGTTATACTCCACCGGAAGGACAAAGACATGCTGGACAGCCCAAAACGACCAAAGCCAACAAATAGAAAGCAAGCAAATGTGAGTTACAAATCATAAAGTCAATGGTAAGCAATGGGTGAAATGCATTCCCAGGGAAGTTTTCAGAATGTCCCCAAGAAGTCTGGTAGGCTTCGATCTAAAAAGGCATTCTGGAGTCAACGGGACTTTACCCTGGTTTTCAGGAAATGCTTACTGTCCGTTTACACCGGGTTTCACATGCCTTTTAATATTCTGTTACTTTATTGTAGTGTATTGTATCATGACAATTCAAGAGTGCGTTCCTAGTTCGAATCCTCAAAATTCTTTCCGACTGGTCGAGTTGGTAGCTACTCAATCTTCCAAATGAGGAAAAGGTGTTGGTAGCAGCATTGTCTATCAGTATTGGAATTTAGGAGAGTGTTCCCCAGGCTTGTCACAGCAGCATATAGAAGCATGTTGTGCAAGACCCAGAATGCACAGGTAGCAAGAATGATAATTTCACAGGCAGAGTATAGAAATCAGTTTGACTTAAAGTCATCTTTGTCAGATTTTGGAAGCATCCCAGTCTTATTACTGTACTGAGTTTATGGAGATTATTGTTTACTATGGGAGCATGTCCAAGGTTTGTCTATATGGTCACAGACACAGGTCCCAGGATGGAGCTTTTGGTGGGAGTCCACTCCTGAGCAAATGAATCTGAAACCCATGGAGGCATTTTTAAGCCACCAGATGAGACTTTATATAGAGCCAATCAGGGAGCAATGAGAACCCCATGCCCTTGGAGGCACTGTTAACTCAATCTAGAAGCAACATATGCAACAGACTCCTTGAGGCACTGTTAAGCCATAAGATGGGTCACTGTATTGAGTCCATCCATTAGTAATTGAAGCCACAAAGCCCAGAAGTACTGTTAAGCCAGCAGAAGAATAACTTGATGCAATTCAGGCAGGAGCAATAAACGCAGAGGTTTTGGAAGACCTGTTAACAAGTAATATTTTAAGTGCAGAATATAGTATAAATCAGCTGTGGACTGAGATATCTGTCAACAACACAAAAGGTAGAGGATGTAGACGATATAAGAACTTTAGTGTAATAAAGGGATATGTTTCTGGTCCAAGGCCTTTTGGTGGTAGCTGCTTAGTTACCACGTTGGAGTGGTAATAATGGGGGATGAGTGGGCCAACCTAGTAACAAGATGGCCTGGTACTATAATTGTTTAATTAGACAACGACCCCAGGGTCTACCAACGTTTATGTGGAGTATTCAGAGCGTACTCAGAAGTGAAATAATGGCCTACATGATACCTTAATAAATCTGCAAGCCCTACCCAGACGTGAAGTATGGGCAACTGTATGAAAGGAATGTGTGACGAAATCCCGCAACAAAAATCCCGCATACCATGACTTTGCATTAATTACAACGCGGAACCATTAGTCCGCAGTACAATCACTCCGCAAAATTTGACCCCGCATATAACTTTACAACGCATGCCTTTAAACGCAAAGGCGTGTGTGGTGAAGTTATATGTGGGGTAAACTTAGAAAATGTACTTCCACTATATATATATATATATGCAACCAAGTGTAGTCTTCCACATCTCCGCTCTCGCGAATGAAACAGACCACGCAACTCCAACGTGAAATTCGGCATATAGATTTATTTCAGTAGAGCTTCTGCCCTTGCTCATATATATATATATATATATATATATATATATATATATATATATATATATATATATATATATATATATACCAAATAATGCATATGTATATAAATATATAAAGATTTAACATTTATATATATTTTTAAATAATTAAAAAAAAAATATATATATATATATATATATATATTCCTCAAAAATGCCCTGCATTTAGGAACGCACTCCTCCAGCCAGTGATTTCACCAAACCTTTATTTTCAAAACGAGCAGGAAATATCACACCGATAATTGCTGTCCTCCTGCCTGACGCGTTTCAGAGCTTCGTGCTCTTTCTTCAGAGGCATTGGAAAACACACATTAGTTTGGCTCCCACAGTTCCATTCGTGCTTCTGCATTTAAATTGGCCTCCGGTGTGCCTTTTATAGTCCGTGTCATTATGATGCACCCTGGAACTTGTGGTTTCACTC
Organism: Lissotriton vulgaris; assembly: GCF_964263255.1. Classification (NCBI taxonomy): domain Eukaryota; kingdom Metazoa; phylum Chordata; class Amphibia; order Caudata; family Salamandridae; genus Lissotriton; species Lissotriton vulgaris. The sequence goes on from NC_141695.1 coordinate 891,060,239, forward strand.
TCGCCTTTTTCTACCCTCCAGTGGGTTGTGTGTGTACCAAATTGTACAAGGACCGATAGCTGCCCTCCAGTGGGCCTCAGCGTGGTATTCCCTGTTCCAAAATTCATGAGCTGGCTGCGCCGTCATGTCATCCTGAACTTTGTGTGCAATCAAGCTGCCTCTGAAGAGGAGCGCAAAGGCTCTGAAACGCGTCAGGCAGGCGGAACAGAAATATTCAGGAAAGCAACCCTGCTCCCTTTGAATAAAGGATTTGTTAATTCAACAGTTGGAGGAGTGCGTCTCTATTGCAAGGGCAATTTTGGGAACAATGAATACACGGCAGGTCCAGCCGTTGGAGGTCGCACCGCCCTCTCATTCGAACATGAGGGATCGTCTTACCTGAAACCTGTTTGGGGATAAATGACGGCGCAGCTGTTTCTTGAAAACGACGGAACAGGCTTTCTTTCCTGTAGCCCACTGGAGGGCTGTCACTGGTTCCTGTAATGTTTTGAATTGGACACAAACCACTGGAGGTATATAATTTGGACGGAAAAAAGACCACAGGGTCCAGCATGCACCTTCCCTGAAAATATGCTAATGAGGTACACCGGAGACCATTTGAACAATGAAGTGCTGCAGAGCCTTGTGGCATGTCCTGAACTTTGTGTGCAATCAAGCTGCCTCTGAAGAGGAGCGCAAAGGCTCTGAAACGCGTCAGGCAGGCGGAACAGAAATATTCAGGAAAGCAACCCTGCTCCCTTTGAATAAAGGATTTGTTAATTCAACAGTTGGAGGAGTGCGTCTCTATTGCAAGGGCAATTTTGGGAACAATATATATATATATATATATATATATATATATATATATATATATATATATATATATATATATATATATATATATATATTAAATTTAAAAAAAGACACTTTTCACTCTAAAAACTAATACCACCCTGCTCCCTTAAAATACCCCAGCACCCCAAAATCCTAACCCACCCTTACTCCTTAAAATACCCCAACACCCTTAAACACTAACCCATCTTAACCCTATAAATATACCCTGTACCCCAAAACTCAAACTAGCCCTGAACCCTAAAATTACCCCTGTACCCCAAAACCCAAACCTACCCCTGAACCCTAGAAATACCCCTGTACCCCAAAACCCAAACCTAGCCCTGAACCCTAAAAATACCCCTGTACCCCAAAAGCCAAACCTACCCCTAAACCCTAAAAATACCCCTGTACCCCAAAACCCAAACAAACCCCTGAAACCTAAAAATACCCCTGTACCCCAAAACCCAAACTTACCCCTGAAACCTAAAAATACCCATGTACCCCAAAACCCAAAAATATCCCTGAACACTAAAAATACCCCTGTACCACAAACCTAGCTCTAAACCCTAAAAATACCATTGTACCCCAAAACCCAAACCTAGCTCTAAACCCTAAAAATACCCCAGGTACCCCAAAATCCAAACCTAGCCCCAAACCCTAAAATTACCCCTGTACCCCGAAACCCAAACCTAGCCCTGAAGCCTAAAAATACCCCTATACCCCAATACTCCAACCTATCCCTTAACCCTTAAATACCCCTGTACCCCATAACCCAAACCCACCCTTAAAATAACCCTAAACCCCTAAAACATATACTCCAACACCCACAAACTAAAATCATATACTTACCTTACACTTAAATATAAAAAACATATGCTTTTACCATTCATGCTTTTACAACGAATTTCGTTGTAAAAGCATGCGTGGTAAAAGCATATAATATATAATGGCATGCGTTGTAATATTATGCGGAGTAACGGTACCTGCGTTATCATGGTATGAGGAGTAAAGGTATGCGGAGTAAAAAATGCGGAGTGAAGGTGTTTTACGGTATGAAAGACCTCCACACGCAGTATTAGATCGGTAAGGTCCACCAAGAAATGGAGGAGGAGCAACGGTGGAAGAGACCCTTTTTGCACCTAGTATGTGCATCTAAACCACTCGAAGTAAAAAAAAGTGTTTAATAGGTGAATCAGGTTGAATTGACGCAATGGTGCTCAAAGGAGCAGGAATTCTTTTCCAGGGCCCAGGAGGCCCAAACAGGGAAGATTCCCTTAGCCTTGCCATGCTTCACCTGGCTGCCAGGGAGCCATGCCCTGGGAACAGGAGCTAATTAAGGTAATAAGGGCCAGATTGGAGGTGTCCCGAGTGATGGTGCACATCACATGCTCTTACTAAGCCTCAGACCTAGCTAGCAGTGCTTGAGGAGGGAGAAAAACAGGAAATTGACATCCCAGATAATCACAATACATATAACACATCAAGAGAAGAAATGTCCCGCTAAAAACGAACTCGTGGAAATACAGGGGCATATTCACCAGGGCATTGTGCCACCAAGGCGTTACTTTTTCCAATGCTCCGGTGGCGCAATACCTACTTTCAAGAGTTATTTTTACACATTACTCACATCACATATTGGTGCAAGGAAAGACATAGCAGCTGATTTAGAATTTGGCAGATGGGTTACTTATTCACAACCATTACAGATAGCCCATCCACCTTACAACAACTTAATTATATCCTATGGCACTTGTAAAAAGGTGGACAGGTTGTTCGTCACATTTGTGATGGAGGGACACTCCAGCAAACTGTAAATGAGGCCCATAGTGCTAACATGCAAAGAAGAGTTCAAAGTTGTGCAAAATTCTGCAAGTAGCAGATCCCAAATGTACACCCAGACAGGCCGGCATACAACATCTGAGTCAAAGCAGTGTAAAATGGTGCAAAGGAGTGTAAATTATCGGAATGTAATGCAAGTGGTAGGCTTCAAATGTACTACCTTGCAGACAAGAAGGGAAGCTCACCTGGGGCTGTATGATACATAGTGCCAGGGAAAGTGCAAAGGGTGTGTCCGCCTAGTATGTACACATCAGAGGCACAATGGTTTTACAGAAGGGGCTGCATGCAATTCTGTAATACTGATAGTGCTGGTGCACATATAGTATCAACGCTATTATGAGTGAAAGTTCCCTCATTTGCCTGGGGGTGTGGTCCCATGCAAATGAGGGAATCTCTTTACCTCTGCTCCTGCGTCATATTATAGATACAGGATCAGCCAGAAACAGACCCTTAGGTGGTGCACTCACAGTGCACATCAAAAAGGTGGCTCCCAGTCAGTGTGTCCCCTGAAGGCAGCCCTCTGGAGAGGGCAAAGGGGATCCTGTGGACCCTCCAGACATCCCCCTGCAGGCGGGTGCAGTTACTTACTGCATCCGGCTACAGGGGGATCTCTCTCTTCTTTAAAGTGCAGGAGGCATGCCGACTATGCGAAACACCGAGCGACTTTTAAGAAGCCACTCTATTTCACTGACTATGCTGCCCCCAGGAGTCTGTGGTTACCCTGGGGACAGGGCCTTCATTGTAATTGGGCACACTGTCCTGTTTGTGCCCAACACACCTGTTTAGAGGTGCAAACAGGGGAAGTGTGCCCTTTCATAATATGGCCCCTGTTGGGTATCCTCGGGAGACGCTTTGTGGCCGCTGAAGAGAAGACCATGAGGTGCTCAGTCGCTGGGCTGGAGGGCTGTTGAGTGTGAACCCAAACTGTTTTGCCTTTTTGCCACCTGTACCCATCTGAAAAGGCACATAGAGATACAGCACTATGCTTTTGAACCTCCCACCTTTTCACAGTACACATCTCTGGGTGGGGTGATCGCTCTATGCCCCTTGAAGCCCCTGAAGGTGCTTGTTATCCTGCTGGGTGATCTCTCACGGCTCGACAGCATGAAACCTGTACCTTAGCTAGAGAGCCACCAGTGAAAGAGAGAGGGGGCCTGCTGCACCGACCCGCACCTTGGAGACAAATCCTGTTTCTGACCATTCCCCCCTATTCCCCCCTCCCCCCCCCCCCCCCCACCCCACACACACACACACACACTCCTCGCCGCTCCCATTCCGCCCATGCCAGTGGAAAGCTTCGGAAGAGTCTATTTGCAGTTCAGGAATAGCGGAGATCCAGTTTTTCTGAAGCATTCAGGAATCCACCAAAAAAAACATTGTTAACAAATATTGATGCACCCTGAAGGATATTGGCTGCAACACATCACCCTAGGTGGCAGGCAAGCTCATGCTGTGAAGAGGTAAATGCAAAACAGTCATCCTTGCATGAACTGGCTTGAAACTAAGATGTGCACGGAGGGAAAGACCAGAAGAAAAGCTTTCCTCTGCTAGGCGAGTTTTAGAATCTGTAACTTCACTCCACCTTATGTATAGAAAGCTGTACTTGCCTCTCCATCACTATACACCCCTTCTCTTCCTTAGTGCGCTGTTGCTTCAAAACCAGGTTTGCACTTTTCAAATAACCATTTATGTATACAAGCAGGGAATGCAGGGAAATCTAATCACAAGCATTCACAATAAGTCCAGAGTCTCTCCTGGTCTCCCTATGTGCTTTGAAGAGGCCTTAAGGAGACCTATGTGAATACAAGAAATCAACATATCCTAAAACCAATGTTTTACTAATTCCTGCTATGGTTCTCCCCTTCCCACTCTGCTCTTCACCTTCAGTGCTGTGAAGCAGCATGCTTCCATAAGACACGGTAAACCAGCAGTGTGGTACCTCTCGGTGGTGGCGCCAAATTACTTAGAAAAAAGCACAATACCCTTTTTTCGCCGTCAAGGGAGCACTCTCGGCAAAATTCTGTTAGCACCTCTCTCACTGTTGTGCATGGGTCCAACAAATCTATAACACCACCCCTTTCTAACGCCTTCTGCCATCCATCTCGTTTTCCTAGCGCTATATACAACACTTACATGGCCAGCAAGATGATGAGGTAAAAAAGCTACACGTGCCTAATAATAAATGGATGTTTCTTTTAGATCGAAGAAAAAGAACTATAATAGGAGTAGTGTGGACAGAGAGAGGTAAACAATTCCAATCATAGGGAAAAAGAAAATAGGAAAAACAAAAGAAGTGGCAAAAGCAGGGCTAGGAAAAGAATGACGAAACAGGTTGCTGGACGAAGCAGAGAGCTGGAAGATGAATACAAATGAAAGAACAGACAGAGTCCAGGCCAGTGAGAGAACACATTCAATGAAGAGGAAGCTACATTTTATTCAACAGGTGAAGACGAGCAAATGATGGGAAGTAAAAACAAGCACTAGCAAAGCCAATAATTCTAGCCCACACAAGAGCTATTGGCTTTGCCAATGTGTTTTAGGCATGTTATACACTAGCTTGGCTGTTCAACATGACTACACGTTAGTGGCGTAGAGGAGAGTAGGGTGGAGTGGATTGTCGCAGAGTGGAGTGGTGTATAGTGTCATAAAGTGGAGTAGAGTAGAGTGTTGTGGAGTGGCATAGAATGGAGTAGAAGGTTGTGGAGTTACAAAGAGTGGAGAAGAGTGTTGTGGAGTGCTGCAGAGTACAGTGTCATAGAGTTGAGTGTTGTAGAGTAGAGTGTCATTGAGTGGAGTGTTGTGGAGGGCCATGGAGCGTCCTGGAATGTCATGGAGGAGAGTGGAACAGAGTGGTGTAGAGTGCAGTGGAGTAGAGTAGAATGTCATGGAGTAGAGTGGAGTTGAGTAGAATGGACTGGAGTGGAGCAGATTGGAGTAGAGCAGACCAGAGTCATGTAGAGTGAAGCTGAGTAGAGTGTGGTGGTGTACAGTGGAGTTGTGCAGAGTGGCGGGGTGTAGAGTAGAGTAGAGTAGAGTGTGTCATAGAGTGGGGTGAACAAAGCAATACAAAAGGGGATGATGGACGGAGCATTTGAGCAAATCAAACACTCACCCCCCCATCAACTGATCTGGGTTTAATCCATCACCAAACTTTAGCTCACTCCGCTACCCCAGTTCAGACAAGGCCATATGCAAATCAGTCTGACCCTGTGCCTCATGGGAACAGTCCAGCCCGAACTGCCAAAGCCATATCTTCCCTGGACCGGAAACAAGCATCCTGGGACTGGTTTCTGGCATTACAGCCGTCATCAGCCAGGATAGCTTGAATCCAGTGGCAAAGTGAGCAAGGGACTCACGTCTGAGCATACCCTGCCAACTTAGGGTGAACAAAGCGATACAAAAGGCGATGATGGACGGAGCGTTTGAGCAAATCAAACACTCACTCCCAGTCAACTGATCTGGGTTTAATCCATCACTATTCTTTAGCTCACTCCGCCACCCCAGTTCAGACAAGGCCATATGCAAATCAGTCCGACCCTGTGGCTCATGGGAACAGTCCAGCTCGAACTTCCAAAGCCATGTCTTCCCTGGACCGGAAACAAGCATCCTGGGACCGGTTTCTGGCATTACAGCCGTCATCAGCCAGGCTAGCTTGAATCCAGTGGCAAAGTGAGCAAGGGACTCACGTCTGAGCATACCCTGCCAACTTTGGGCGAACAAAGCCATACAAAAGGGGATGATGGACGGAGCATTTGAGCAAATCAAACACTCACCCCCAGTCAACTGATCTGAGTTTAATCCATCACCATTCTTTAGCTCACTCCAAAATAACGATGGATTAAACCCAGATCTGTGACTGGGGGTGAATGTTTTGCCATTGTGCAACATCCGTCCATCATCTTGTGTGCTTTTCATAGAGTGGGGTGGCATAGAGTGAAGTGGTGTAGAGAGGAGTAGTGTGTTCCAGAGTGGAGTGGCGTTGCTCAGAGTACAGTAGAGTGGAGGGGCATAGAGTGGAGGGTCATAGAGTGGATGGGTAGAGTGGAGTGGCATAGGCTGGAGTAGAATTGAGAAGAGCAGAGTAGAGTGTTGTCAAGAGGATTGGAGTGCTGTGGAGTACCATAGAGTGGAGTGACCAGAGTGGAGTGGAGTGTTGTAGAGTAGAGTAGAGTGGTTACAGTAGAGTGGTGTAGAGTCAAGTGGTGTAGTGTGGCATAGAGTGGGAGGGTGTAGAGTAGAGTAGAGTGGAATAGTGTGCCATAGAGTGGGGTGGCATATAGTCAAGTGGTGTAGAGTGGAGTACTGTGTTGCAGAGTGGAGTGGAGTTGCACAGAGTGGAGTAGAGTGGAGGGACATAGAGTGGAAGGTCATAGAGTGGATGGGTAGAGTGTTGTAGAGAGGCTTGGAGTTGTGTGGAGTATAATAGAGTGGAGTGACGCAGAGTGCAGTGGAGTGTTGTGGAGTAGAGTAGAGTAGAGTGGCGTGATCTGGAGTTTAGTGGCATCGAGTGGAGTGGCATAGAGTAGAGTGGTAAACAGTGTAGTGGTGTAGAGTGTCAGAGTGGAGTGGCGTAAAGTGGCTTAGAGTAGAGTAGGGTGTCATAGAGTGGAGTAGGCATATTGTGATAGGGCATTGCCATTACAGACAACACAATTTCAATTAAAATGACCATTATTGCACAAACATACCGTTTTACAGATAAAACTATGCAGCACACAAAAATAATGTGTGTAAATTAAGGCACCTAGTGTATTGATTTGTTTTGATTGATTTAAGACATTTATTTCCAGACACTTCAGAATTACAAAAAAGTATGTCCTTGTGCCTTCCTAATTCTGATATATTCAGAACATTGTTCACAGTTCGTTTACAGACATTTACACTGTGTTGTGTGCTAGAATAAAACCTTTCCATTCACCCCACCCCAGATTGTCAGATAGATCCTCTCACTTTGAAGTCAGAGAAATAAAAGTAAACACCAATCTCCCTCGGATGACATAGCCTGACATTTGACCACAGTCTTTAACTGCACAGCAAATGTGACAAGATATGAACAAAATGTATAGACCTTTTTACAGAAAGTGAGCACTCATGGAAGAATACAATAAATGGACTATGCTCCACAGGAGGGACTAACTCAAGCTGGACACCCTAAAACAAATTAAGCAACCAAATAGAAAGGAAGCAACTGTGAGTTACAAAACCAATTGTCAGCAATGGGTAGAATGCATTCCCAGAAAAGCTTTCAGAATATTCCCAAGAAGTAGCCTACGACATAAAAACAAAGAAGGAGCAAGTTTAAAGAGAAAGCAGATAGCAAAATTATAAATCAGTTGAAATGAATGGATGGCATATGCTAGTAGAAAGCCATGGAGTGGAGCACAATAATCCAGTTGGATAAATAAGGGGAGTATGAGTGATTATTGGACCGAAAGCTGAGAATGGAACAGTTGTTAGGAATGCTGAAAAGTTCCTGCGGTAGTATAATGAGTGGAACATCAGATGGCGCTGAGGGCTGATGACGAGGAAGGGTGAGTAGAAGAGTGTAACATAATGGGAGATTGCAAGTGACAGGCATAAGCAGGTGAAGCAGGAAAGAAAACAATCTAAAGGGGTCATTTAGAGTTCAGCTTATGCAGATGAATTTCAAACGTTGGCAGAGGGCCCAGCCGCCATGTTGAGAGTGTTTACACAAGTAAACACTTTAACTGGCCAAGAGAGATTGACTCCAAGTCAGCAGGAACCCGGACAGATTTTGGGGTAAAGTGATGGCAATTATCTCCCTGATACCCTCACAGGCTACATGGTGCCATCACCCTTTCCATCCTCTGGTAAATCTTGTAGTGAAGAACAGTCTGTTGATCTTTCGAAAACCAAGCAGGATCCGCATTGAATATCCTCATGGAAAATTCATGAATTGCGGTCAGAGTAGCATTCACCCCTTGTCTATATTACGGAATCACAGTGCGAGAGGGACGCCAAAGACCAGATCAGTTAACTGCACAATGTGCAGACGGCTAAAGTGCGTCTAGGCGCCAGCCTGAGAAAATAGGCTGATGCCTCGATAGAGAGGACAATATTCTGGCAGCCAGTCCGCAATAAGATCTTCCATTTTTTTTTATTTGGTTAGAAGCAGCCTCATTAGATAATTGCTTGGGTGAAACAAGACATCCGCTTGGACAAGAGAAAGCAGTCTTTAAAAAGCCACCAAATGTATCAAGTGAAGGATTGAAAATTGTCATTGTTGAGAGGGTCAGCAAGGAACACGCTTCCTGCCCTAGTGCAAGAGGCTGCCTCCTTCTCGATGTTTTAAACACACCTAAAATCATACTTTTTTGAGTATAGGAGGTAGAACAACCTTTGAATTGTGAACTCCTGAGCACTACACCAGTTTGACCAGCGTTTATAAGCAATATGTTAGTATCTGGGCTGTGTAAATGTAGAGGATGGCAGCTGCACATTCCATAGGGTCTGCAGAGTCAACGCCCTGTCCCATGGAGCAATAATCCATAGAAAGACCTGCCATGTAAGTCATGCAACAGCTGGCACATAGAAAGATGAGACAAATGTTCAAAAGTCAGAAATAATTATTTTTTGTAATTTCTTAGTGTCTCAATTCAATGCACAGAGCACATTGCTCCATTCAGTTGGATCTGGTTGGATTGGCCTGTGGGGCACTCCTGCACTGCCAACGCATGTGTCAAGGATGTTGGCTCCCTGGGCCGTGACAGGAACAAAAACACACACAGCCAACACATTGACCCTTTCAAGCAGGCCCACCTGGCAGGGCAGAGTGCTTGGCACGCCAGTCCAACAGTAAGTGCGATTATTAAAGTTCATAATTTCAGGAGAGATTTAAAGAAAACCCCAATAACATTTGCAATGACATTTATAACAACACTTGCATCTTTGGTGGGACCGATATAATTGGTCAATAGTGTTACATATGGAGCAAATTATAGATACTGATGTATTAATAGACGTATAATTAATCAAGGACCTCCCTGCTGTGTACAATCTGATCTCTTTTTGAAGAACAGGCATCGAGGCAACTCACTGTGCAGTCAAAGAGAAATGACTCTTGTGTGTTTGCATTTAGCAGTTGTGTTTTCGTTTGTATTTCTTTATTTGTATGTAAACCGCCGAAATATGATAACGTCGGATTCTGCAATTATGTCTGAATGTTGAGATTGTGAGGGGGAGGCTCAGGGGCCACTGTTGGTGTGGTGTGTGCACGTGCAGAGCAGCCCCTCATCTGCCCGGCCTCCGGGAAACTGTTTCCTTTTGAAATGAAATACAAGAAGAGGCCTGGAAGAAATGCATTCCTACTAAATGAGTTTTGCAATAAACCTCACTCCAAATGAGCTTTCTGAAAGCACAGTAACAGTGCCTAAGCATTCTTTTGGTTAATGTGATTTTTCAAATAGTTCAGCATCCTCTGAGCACTCTCATTCCACATAAAACGCATTTGCTTGCGGCACGCTTTTCGCGCGGTTTATCCCAGAGCAACTGTGCTTCGCTTTGTCGTTGATTAAATCTGTGCTAGATTAAATTCACTCTTCAAATTAATTGTTGTGTGGTATTATTGTTTAACTGTCAACAAGGTGGCCTTTGCATAGTTGCCGAGCTTGATTCCTTCCCCACAAGCAAAGAAATTTGATGTAAAACGCCAGTTGCATTATGCAACTGCAAACCATATAAACAGGGTGCAGTTTCCCGAACTACACTTGCTTTAAAGTTCATCACAAAGTCCATACTGAAAGTGATAAGCAGACACAGCAATCAATGGTGCGGCAGGTGCAAATGCACCAGGACCAGAATTGTTAGGGGGCCCCTGAACCCCAGTTGTGGCTGTGTTTGACCCCCCCAACAAGTGGGCGCGAGGCCTAGTCCTTGCTTCCACCACTGCCCATGACACCTACACTACGACTCTGACCAGGAGTAATGCATTGCAGAACACACTAAACTAAGTCACTTCTCAGTGTATCACATTTCTGCAGTAAAGTGAACTCAGTCACAGTGAGGACAAGCATTGGCAATGTCAATAGGTCTCGCATATGCAAGAGCTATTGACTTTGCCAATATGTTTTAGCCATGTTGTACACCAGCATGGCTGGAAGATAGTGGGGTAAAGGAGAGTGGCGTGGAGTGGAGTGTCGTAAAGTGGAGTGTTGTGGAGAGCTGTGGAGTAGAGTTGAGTGGAGTGGAGTGGCATGGATTAGTGTAGAGTGTTGTGGCGGGAGTAGAGTGGAGTATAGTTGAGGTGGAACAACCATCTCAACGCATGCGTTACGACGCATGCGTTGGTATCGCGTTCACTTACAACGCACCCGGCATTACGACGCTCCTAGTTGAATAATTGCTATTTGGGGTTGTGTTAGGGCTACTAGGAGAATTGGTGCTGTTTTGGGGTTGCGTTAGGGCTACTAGGAAAATTGGTGCTGTTTTGGGGTTGCGTTAGGGCTACTAGGGCTACTAGAAGAATTGGTGCTGTTTTGGGGTTGCGTTAGGGCTACTAGGGCTACGAGGAGAATATGGTGCAGTTTTGGGGTTGCGTTAGGGCTACTAGGGCTCTAGGGATATAGGTCCTGTTTTGGCGTGGAGTTAGGGCTTAGGGCTAGTTGCTGTATAGGTAATGTTTTGGCCTTTGGGGATTAGGGCTTAGGGCTGAGGTCGTAGTATACGCTTACTTCACTGTTTAGGGCTTAGGGTTTAGGGGAGTGTTAGCGATATTGTAGGGTACTGTTGTCTGTTTTAAGGATTAGGGTTTAGGGTCAGGTAAAGGGAATTGCGCATACGGGTAAAATTTGCTATGTAAAAGCATGCGGGGTGTCTGTATGCAATGTAAATGTTTGGCGCATGCATTGCTATGCAAATGCGACGTTATGGTATGCGTTGTGATTACTCGCGATCTAAGGGGAGATGCGATGTAAGAATTGCGATGTTATGGCACACGATGTAAGTGTTTGCAATGTATCATCATAAATCCATAATTTAGTGGCATACAGTGGAGTAGAGTCTCAGAGTATTTGTAGGGTGCGTAGAGTGGCGTGAGATGGAGTGTCCTGGAGTAGTGTAGAGCTGAGTGGAGTGGCATAGAGGGTGTTGCTTAGAGTGGAGTAGAGTATTGTAGAGTACAGTGGCGTAGAGCGAAGTAGATTATCCTACAGTGGAGTGGCATAGAGTGGAGTAGGGTGTTGTAGAGTTGAGTGACAAAATAGAGTGGAGTGGCATAGAGTGTCACAGAGTGTCATAGAGTGGAGTGGCACAGAGGGGAGTAGGGTGTTGTAGAGTTTAGTGGCATAGAATAGAGTGGAGTGGCATAGAGTGTCACAGAGTGTCACAGAGTGTCATAGAGTGTCATAGAGTGGATTGGCATAGAGTGGAGTGGTGTCGAGTGGTGATATGGAGTGGAGTAGTGTGTCGTATAATAGAGTGGATTCCAGTGGCATGGAGTGGCATAGAGGGAGTAGAGTAGAGTATTACAGAGTGGAGTAGTGTTGTAAAGTGGCATCGAGTGGATTGAGTGTTGTAGAATGGAGTGGCATAGAGAGGAGTAGAGTGTAATAGTTGGAAGTAGAGTTTAATGAAGTAAAGCTTCATAGAGTGGTGTATTGTAGGGTGTATTGTTCTAGAGTGGAGTGTCATAGGGTAGAGTACAGTGGCCTATAGTGAAGTGACTTAAAGTGCAGTGGCACAGAGTAGAGTGGCGTATAGTGTACTGGTTTTGAGTAAGTGGTGTAGAGTGCATAGGCACAGAGTGCAGTGATGTGGAGTAGAGTGGTGTAGAGTGCAGTTGCCTAGAGTAGAGTGGTGCAGAGTAGATTGCACTGGCATAGAGTAGATAGTTTCAGAAAATAGTGCAGTGGCATAGAGTGGAGTGGTGCAGGGTAGCGTGCAGAGGTGTAGAGTACAGTGGTCTATAGTGCTGTTGCCTAGAGTAGAGTGGTGAAGAGTACAGTGGCATGGAGTGTAGTGGTGCAGAATAGATTAGAGTGGCATGGAGTGATGCATTGTGCAGTGGCGTAGAGTGCATTGGCGTAGCGTGCTGTAGAGTGGTGTAGAGTTGAATGATGCAGAGTAGAGTGCAGTGGCATAGAGTGCAGTGGCTTAGAGTGCAGTCGCATAGCTTACATTAGTATAGAGTAGAGTGGTGCAGAAAAGAGTGATGCAGAGTACAGTGGTGCGGACAGCACTGGCTTAGAGTACAGTGGGGCAGAGTAGAATAATGGTGTAGAGTGCAGTTCCGTGGACCACAATAGTGTACAGTGGCATAGTGGGCAGTGGAATAGAGTGTAGTGCTGCAAAGTAGAGTGGCCTTGAATTCAGTGGCATAGAGTGCAGTGGCACAGAGCAGAGTGGTGGAGAGTGGAGTGGTGCAGATGAGTGTCATGCAAAGCTTGTGGTGGAGAGAGCAGTGGCTTACAGTACAGTGGTGCAGAGTTGAATAGAGGGGCATAGAGTACATTCACGTAGACTGCGTTTGTGTGGAGTGGAATAGTGTGCAGTGAAGCAGCATGCAGGGGCAAAGAGTGTTGCATAGAAGAGTATAGATGCGTAGAGTGCATTGGTTTTGAGCAAAGTGGTGTTGAGTGCATTGGCATAGAGTGCAGTGGTTTAGAGTAAAGTGGCATAGAGCGCAGTGGCATAGAAAATAGTGAAACAGAATACAGTCGAGTGCCATCGAGTGGCGCAGGATAGAGTGCAGTGACATAGAGTGCAGAGGCATAGAGTGGAGTGACACAGAGTGGAGTAGAGTGCAGTGGCATAGAGTGTAGTGACGTAGAGTAGATTGTTTCAGAGTAGAGTGAAATGGCATAGAGTGGAGTGGTGCAGGGTTGAGTGGAGTGGTGCAGGTTAGAGTGCAGTAGCATACAGTATTCGCGTAGAGTGCTCTGGTGTAGAGTACACTGTCATAGAGTGCAGAGAAGAGTAGCATAGAGTGGAGTGATAAAAATCTACTCTAGAGGTGGTGAAAGATAAAGAAACTTAAAAGAAGAGAACAATACTATATAATAATAATAATTATAATAACTGAAGTTTATGCAGCGCCTGGTTACACTAGCCAGTGTGTCCCCGCGCTAATAACTTGGCCACCAGATACCATACTATTATGCCCTCCCTCACCAGAATATCCTACTGCCTATCTGCACTCATAAGAGTGGGTTAAATAACAGAGAGAAAGGGGAAAGGATAATCTAACAGATCACATTTCTAAAAATAATTCTATAATCAATAACATAGAAGTTAGGTGTGTAACCATATTTGATAGTTAGCAAGTTTTAATAAATATGCATCCATATTCGATAATTATGAAGTTACAAATGTATTTATATCCTTCTAATATTTTTTACTATAAATAGGGAGATGGCTGTTTAGAGCATAGGATACCTAGATTATAGAGATTAGTTGACCGTTTGGCCTGAATTGATTAGGTAAAATTTGGTGATCAATGGTATCTCATAAAAGCCTATATAGAACTCCGGGAAAGATATGAATAGTAATGTTCTTTAAAATAAGGATCAAATATAGCACACAAGAAGCCAGTTTTTTTTAAAGTATGGTGGCCGATGGGAACCGGTATTCATAATCCATTCAGTTAATATTGACACCTAATAATAGCCTGTCATGTAATTTCACAATCGGAATATAAGAAGGTTGTAGAAAAGTAGGATCTGCTTCTTATGGTTACCCCCACTTTTTGCTTGATGTGATGCTGTTTTTGACTAGTCTGACTGGGATCCTGTTAATCAGGACCCCAGTCTATCTGCTTTCTCCCTAAATTGGTTTGTTCAGTACTTAGGTACACTCCAGATTGGATCCTGGGTTACCCTTATCAGTCCCTAGTATATGGTACCAAGGTACCCAGGGCATAGGTACACCAGATGTCCCCCCATGGACTGAAGCATGCATTGTGCCACACACGGGAAACCATGCAAAATGGAACTAAAGGCCTGCCATTGCAGCCTGTGTAAGTTGGTACATGCACCACTTACTAAAGATATAGGTTTACTATATCTAAGGGTCACTGCATTTAACACCTATAAGTCACCCCTATAGCAGTCCTTTGTAATCCTGAAGGCAGAGTGCTTGGTACTAAGTGAGAAGGTGCCCATGCATGAGTAGGCCACCCCTGCAGCCTACGGAGTCCATTCTCCCAGGTTATCAGTGAAGCAGCCATCTAGTATATAGAGGGACACCGCATAATTAAGCGATGACCATCTCAAAAACGGCTGCAACGAATCCTATCGTGTTTAGTATCAAATATGTTGGAATCATACCCCCACACCGCAAACAGTGTGGGCGGTATGATTCCAAGCAAACATGATGGAATCATACCCCCAAACACTAAACGGTGTGGGAGGTATGATTCCAAGCTCTGGGAGAGCCCTCTGTTAGGCTCTCAGTGTTCCCGGTGCCAACCTTCTAGTCCCGGACAGCACAAAATGGTTGCTGCCAACCAGAGACACATTTCTGCCCTCCTGCTGCTGAGCCAAGCTCGAGCGGAGGAAGGTGGAACAATAGGCATCCTGTCACAGGGAGGTGTGACCACCTCTGACGTAAATAATTAATTTACTCTCTTAATTTCTATGCAGGTAAGTACTTAATCAATAGCAACTCAATCGGAATGAAAAAAGACAGAGTCCGTGGTGTTAGAGTTTCTAAGGGTTTTATTCCTTATAAAGGAATGGTCTAGACCAGGATATCATGTTCTGACCACCACAGGGGTGTCAGAAGGGATAGAGCCAACTTTATTGACATTACATAGCTTATATACTTGATTTATACCATAAGAAGTAATGTAAGAGGCGTAACAGCTGAGAGAAGACAAGATAACAGTATACACGTGTTACTAGTACGTAATCAAGAGGCGTAAACTAGGCGTGAATCAGAGGTGTGTGCTAGAAACGTCACTGATAGGTGACGCAAGTGGGTGGCACCAAGGGGTGGTGCTAAAACAGAATGGTTGCAGTGTCAGCAGAAATCGGAAGCTTGGATGCGCGCGCAGCTGCATGACGTGTGATTGACGGGGTGCAGGGGACTTGACATTTACACTGACGGAAGGAGACAGAAGTCTGGCATGTCAGACCAACTTGTACTTTTATCGTATCTGATATCTGATGTTTAGGAACCATACTATCTGGGCGGAAAGGTCTCTAGGGCAGAAGCTATTCTATGCTAACTGTGGATGCGTGTATAAGCGCCTAAGTGTCTACATGTGAAGCGTGGGGGCACGGGGCCTTCCATGGAAGCATGGTAACAGAGGCTATGAATTACTTGCATTGAGACAGGTCGGCCCTTTGGCTCTGCAGCTGGAGAGGATGTTTACTGGAGCTAGTAGGCAGGAATGCATTCTCGAGGAGCGGAACAGATAACTCGAAGGTTATAGTCAGTCTTGGCAGAAAGCAGGCTGAGCTGAGCGCGAGGGGCCGCGCTGAAAGTAAGTCAGAGTTCACGGGTACAGAGGTAGCCTGGGCAGAGGCTGTCAGAGTCAGGAAGCCAAAAGAGGCTCGATGGCAGAAATCAGGGCCTACTCTGCCAGAGCAGGGAAACATGTAAAGTGTACTACAAAAAGACGGTGGCATAGCATACTTAGGAACGGACTATATAATCCATTCAGGGTGGATCTAAAAGAAGACGTGTTAACGGTGGACGCAAATGTATTTGCGTCTTCATAGCTGGCACAGGAGGGAAGTTACATGCACTTTAAGCTGGTACATGGAGTCGGTGGGGTACGCGCTAGGGAACATAACATGACCAAAAATTTATATTTCCTCATTCCCTCCTTGTTCCCTACGGACCCTTCATGAAATATCGATCCTCATGAATCGATCAGTTTGTTCTTGCAACATCATTTGTTCTTCTTTCTTTCGTTTACGTTTTGAGAGAAAACTGGAGTGTTCAATACATGACGTGGCACACAGTCCACAAATCGCTGGCCCACACTGCAGGCACAGGCAGCAACTGAATACTAGGACTAGGCCAATGCCTAGGAAGGATAGGATCTTCCATCCCCAAGCTGTTAACGTTGTCCAGAACCAACCGGACCAAGTCCAGGTGCCTGGATTCTGATGTATCTGATTTGCAATTTTATGGAGACGGGTGATAGCTTGATATACAGATGGTGCGTTTTGTGGTATGAAAACACAGCAACTTGACCCGATGACCTTACAGGCTCCACCTCTATCTGCCAAGATGACGTCAATAACAAGACGATTCTGAAGGACAACAACCCGCATGGCGGACTGCTCTTCTGTTAAGTTACCTAAGGCGGAGGCAGTTTCATTCACTACTGCTTCAAGTGTTCTAGTTAATCTGCGTATTAATTTACTATTCTGAACAGGGCCTAAAAAGAAAAAGAATCCTTTATTAAAGTCGGTGTACTGTTCCCATGCCGTTTCTGTGTAGTCGACAAGTGGGATGTCTCTTCTGGGTCTATTCTTTACTAGATTGGTATTTCTATGGTAATCAGGAGGAGCTAGAAAAACAGGTGGCAGAAGGAATGCAATGTAACAGGTACCATCCCAATCTGGAGGTAGACGTATGTATGCGGTATGACCACAAACAAAGTAAGAGTGACTAATAGCTTTGAAAGACGATTTTCCATGATCACTGAATTCGACCACAGTAGTGCATTTACTATGACCTAAGTGTACTGAACCTTTCTTCTTGATACATAATTCACCAGTAACTGGCAATACTGACATAATGGGTAGAACTGGTGCAGCTTCGGATTCAACAGTAAGAATCATAAGGCTAATTGTATAATTACCTAATCCATATACTTCATTTTCTAGATCAGTTCCTATTCTAGTGGGGAGTCCCTCCTTATCTGGGTAACAGACGTCGAGCAGGACTAAGTTCAGGTTTCCCCAAACCCAACCCCCATCGAAAACAGCAATATCAGGATCTAAGGAATTAATTATTTTAAACCATGCTCCGCAGGAGCCATTGTGAGTGAACGGATACGGAAAGAGGGGCAGGGCTCCCTTGTAATTCTGGTAGGGAGGGAGTCGGCCACATATCCAGCAATTTGTAGCATTGTTAGTTTGATGAGAATGATGTAGCATACTAATGAATGTATTGTTGCGCAGCGCAAGTCTGTAGGAAAGCTCGTGTGGAGGCAACTCACTAAAAGTGTGTTCAGCAGAAACATTGTAAGCAGAATGTTCACGCTTAAAAATAGGATAATAGATGGGTAATACGATGCTGACAACAATAATTAGAATACTAAGAATAAACATGATTAATAATGTCACTATGCAGTGACTACGAAGTGATTTACAATATGTACGTTTCTTAGCCTCTCTCTCTCTCTCTCTATCTCGATCTAGGGGATACATGTCAGAGACTATTTAACCGATTCACCTAGGGGAGGACTTAAACAATTAAACTGTCTGACTTGCTAGATCGTAATTTCATGCGATATTGTTCTTGAGGAGTCTTTTCTCGTTCAGATTCTGTAAAGTCTTTTTGTTCGACACAGTCTTTGGTGGGGGTGGACGAGTCTCGATCAGGTTTCAGTCCAGAGAATTTTTTTATATGACTCGTGTGAACCCACCCCTTTCTTCCTTCTATTTTCACGGCCGTCCTGGTTGTTAGAAGAACGGTCTTCGGGGACTTCCAGCGGGGCTCCAGCGGACTCTTTCTGTCGAAGTTGCGGACGAACACAAGGTCGCCAGGACGGACGTCGTGTGGCTTTACATCAGTGTTGTCAGGGAAGGCTGCGGCAACCTGTGAACGACATGATTGGAGTGCAGACATCAAGGAGGCAAGGTAATCTGTCAACATGTTACAATCAACATCAGTAATCTTTTTCGGAATGGGCGTCCCCCACATATTCGGTGGTCTGCCAAAGACCACCTCGTACGGGGATAGCCCTGATCTCGAATGGGCGACCATTCTCATGTAGAATAGTGCCACTGGCAGGGCGACTATCCAGTCGACCCCTTTCTCCTGACATATTTTGGCAAGGCGGATCTTTAGTGTCTGGTTATGCCTTTCTACAAGGCCTGCGGCTTCGGGATGTCGGACACAATGGAACTTCCACTGGTATCCCAGTAATAAGGAAACTTCTTTCATTAATGCAGATGAGAATGGCTGACCGTTATCTGAGTACACGACACGAGGCAAGCCGTATCGTGGGAAGAATTCACGAACCAGCTGCTTGGCAGTGGTCGGAGCAGTGTAATCTGGGACTGGGTATGCTTCGGTCCAGCGGGACAGAGCACAGACAATTACGAGAACATATTTAAATCCTCGACAACGGTCCGTCTGGATATAATCCATCTGGAGGACTTCAAAAGGGTGATCGGGAGGATGAAATCCACCTTGCTCTACAGGGACGCTTTTTCCTGGATTAAACTGACAACAGATCATGCAAGTACGCACTTTCTGTTTTGCGGCTGCTCGTAAGTGTTTATTGTTCCAGAGATTTTGTAAACTGTCTAACATCGCTTTCTCTCCTAGATGTGCAGGACTATGTGCTGTATTTATCATAACTTGAACCATAGAGTCAGGGAGAAACCATGTAGATTTTCCCTTCGTCATCCAACCTTGATCTGTCTGGATCCCTCCTAGTTCGATCCATTTCTTTATTTCTTCTGGAGTAGCATGTGTCTGAATGTCGATAACATCTAGTGTGGGATCCCTGACTGTCATACAGTTTGTCGGATCTGTTGTCATTGTCGTATCAGTTATCTGAGTGTGGGTCAGTGCTGTATGTTTTGCTGTTTGGTCTGCCAGGTCGTTACCCTGGGAAACAGAATCTGTGACTTTAGTATGTGCTTTACACTTCATGACGGATATGGCTGAAGGCAGATGTATTGCTTCTAACAGTGCTTGAATGAGAGGACCGTGTTGGATTTTGGCACCATGAGAGGTCAGAAAACCTCGTTCTTGCCACAGCATGCCGAAGTCGTGTACGACTCCGAACGCATAACGGGAATCAGTGTATATGTTGACATTTCTGTTCTTGGCTAGAATACAGGCTCGGGTCAGAGCGATGAGCTCTGCCGCTTGAGCAGACAGTGTATCTATACGATGTGTTTCTTTTACTTCAGTTTCAGTGGTCACGGCATACGCGGCCACTAATTCTCCTGTACTTGTTCTCATGCATGAACCATCCACATAAAGTGTCAGGTCTGGATTTGTCAATGGAACATCTGTTAAATCTCGTCGGGGCTTTGTTACTGCATTAATGATCTCTATGCAATCATGCGGAACTGGATCTGTCATAACTGTAGGTAACAGTGTTGCTGGGTTCAAGATACTGCAACGTCTGATTTCTATGTGTGGCTGGAATAGTGTCAATTCATAACCTGTCAGTCGTGCTATAGTCAAGTGTTGAGTTTGGGTTCTGTTTAAAAGAACCTCTACAGAATGTGGAACTTGTACTGTTAACTGATGACCTAGAACAATTGAATCGCTCTGTCTGATTGCTAACGCTGTTGCTGCTACTGACTTTAAGCACGCAGGGAGTGCCTGGGCTACTGAATCCAATGTACTTGAAAAATAAGCACAAGGCTTATGTGAACCTGCTTGGTCTTGAGTGAGGACAGACAACGCTGTACCATCACGTTCTGTAACAAAAAGTGTAAACGGTTTGCTGTAACATGGTGTCGCCAAAACTGGTGCTTGGCATAATGCTTTCTTTAATTCCTCAAAGGCTTGTGTATGTTCCTGAGTCCAAGGGAGGGCAGGCGAAGTTGCTGCCTCCTGCGTCGTTAACTGGATGAGTGGTTTAGCTAGAAATGCATATTGAGGAATCCATTGTCTGCAGTACGAGGTGAGGCCTATAAAGGCCCGCACTTCCTTTTGTGTCTGGGGTCGTGGCATATTTACAATTAACTGAATGCGATCGGGAGTGAGCTGTCTCCCCACTTTGGACAGCAAGTGACCCAAGTACACAACTTGCTGAACACAGAATTGTAGCTTCGAAGGAGACACCTTGTGTCCCTTGTCGGCCAGGAAATGTAAAACTGTCAATGATGCTTGTTCACATTCGGGCTCACTTCGTGCGGTGATCAGTAGATCATCGACGTATTGCAGTAAAGCGGTGTTAACTGGCATTTGAACACAATCTAGTTGTCTTTTCAGTGCTTGACTATAGATGCTGGGGCTTTCTGTGAATCCTTGAGGTGCGCGGGAAAATTTGAAACTTCGTCCATTTAAACTGAATCCGAAGAGATATTGGCTCTCCGGATCAATAGGTACACTGAAGAAAGCGTTCTTGAGGTCAATTACAGTAAAGAACGTTGCTTCTGAATCAATAGCAGTCAATAGGGAAGAGATATCGGGGACCACAGGGTACTGCGGTACGATGCACTTGTTCAGTTCTCGAAGATCAATCACCAGCCGATATACTGGCGGTGCATTGGGGTCTGTACGTTTAAGAATTGGAATGATGGGTGAATTACAGATATTGGAGTCGGTCTCTACGACCACTCCCTGGGCAATAAGCTCTTCAATGATTTTCAGTAAAGCCACTACAGCATCGGGTGGTAACTTGTATTGTCTGATTCTGGGTAGAACAACTCCTGTCTTGAGTGTAACACGATATGGAGTGATATGCATACAACCTACATCAGCTGGGCCTTTTGCCCATAAGTGATCTGGTACATTTTTCAATCTGACATCAAAATCTCTTAAAACATAATGACCCTTGAAATCCCGTAGAAAGAGTCTGACTCCCTCCGGGGAACAGCATATTATGGCTCCTAGAGCCTTCAGTGTTTTAATTCCTAACAGATTTTCTGGGCATGATTTCGTAAGTAACAAGTCTGTAACTCGTGATAGTGGACCCACAGCTAATGGTACTGGTTCCGATACTTCATTTACAATAGGCTGTCCTGAAAAACCAAGGGATACATTCTGTGAGCCTGAGAGGGGTGCCCCTGGGACTTCATTGTGACTGATTGTAGTGCGACTTGCCCCTGTATCAATTAAAAACTTTCTGTCTTTTCCCAATACGTGACTGTGTACATAAGGACCTTCTTGATCTACAGGAATTTCAATAAGAGGCAAACCACCTTCCCTCTCTAGGCTGTTTCATGTGTATCGGGGGTAATCTGGATATGCAGATTGGGCATACTGGTACATCTGTTGTGAAACTTGCTGAGTCGCGGCAATGGGCTGTGGCTGTGGTACTGCTACTGTCTGTGCTGTGTGGGATGGAGCATGCATAGGCCGTGTATCCTGCATCGGCTGTACATTTTGTGAAGTCTGTTGCTGGACCTGATCTTGTCTAGGCGGATGCGGTCTTTCTTTAGTTTTACCTGTTGAGATGTTATGTTTTAGGACTGGGCATTCATGAACATAGTGACCTGGCTGTTTGCAATAATTACATGTCCCTTTAACGGGAGCTGTATTGTGATTGGTCTGGGCCCCACCTTTTCTCTGACCGTCGGCTGGGACCGTCTGAGCTACCAACATTTTCATTTTTGTGTCCTTCATACGCTTCTGTTCCTGATCTTGTTCTTCCCTAATTCTGTTCTGATGATATTGTAACATTTGTAACATCTGGGATGGCGTATTTGCCTGCCAAGTACTTTCAACTTTGTACACTCTATTTTTAACTAACGGTAGGGAATTCTCGACTAATTTTGATACGAAAAGGTGTGGATATGACTCGCTGCTTGGTTGTAGGCCACTATTTATAATGAAACATTTCTCGAATCTTGAATAGAAGTCACTAGTATCTTCATCTTGTTTCTGTTTACAGGACGAGATTGCGTCCCAATCTTCCTTTCTAGTTGTCAATAATCTTGGCAAAACCTGTACTATTAATCCGGGCAATGCTTTAGTCCTATCCCCAAGGCCTACCCCTGGGATTCGTTTGCTTTCTTCGTCTTCTATTTCTGCCCATGCTATCTTTGTCTCTCCCACCTCCCAATCCTTTTCCTTTAATTTCTCGTAAATGCCCGTGGGCAACAGTACTTTTAACATTTTCATAATATCATCATACGTGTAGTCCCCCATCAGTAACATGTCTTTAAGCTCTCTGTGAAAACCTGCAGGGTCTTTATCATGACACGGGACTAATTTCTTCATTTCTAACAGTTCTAACTTAGTCAGTGGTGTGTGGACATACACACGCTTCAAAACTTGATCCGCACCCATAACTGGGTGTACTTCTCGTAAGGGGTTCTGACTTTCAATGCCACTCAGGCATTGCATGTGGTACGTTTTTCTTTCTGGAGGCGGGGGGGGGACATATTCAGAACTTATAAAGGTGTTATATTTACGTCGTTGTTCTATAATTATTTGTATTAACTTGGTACTGAAACCTCTCCATCTATCCATGAGTAGTGCTTCTAATGTTTCGTGTAAGGGACCTGGATCGGAATGGTTGTTTCTGAACTTGATGAGGAGGTGCTGAATCATGTATACACCTGCTAATTTCTGCTCGTCTGGGGAGAGGTTCAAGAATGTCTGTGCTAACGTATCGTCATTATATATGTCTGGGTTTTCGGCCCATAACACGGCTGACCGGGCTAGTTCCTGTTCATCCATAGAATTGAGTACATGGTACCCCATTCGGTCTCGAAGCCTTTTATCAGTTTCCTGGAACTGATGTTCAGAAGAATTCGGGTTTGTTAAAGCAGAGAGAAAAACTCTCTTGTTTTCCGGACGGATGCCTTTCCTAAGGTAGTTTCCCTTACCTACATACGCTATAGTATCTGTAGTCCTTCCTTGTTCTGTAAGTTCTTCTTCCTCCTCGGAGGAAGCTTTATCATTCCCTTTCTGATGTGCCGTTATCACTGCCCTTCTAATTTTCTGGTACATACTGGCTATGCAAGCCCCCTTGTCATGTTTTCCTTCGGCTATATTTTGACCCCACTTTGTTAGTCCATCTAATTCACTTTGATCTGTCTCGGGCCTGTCTCGTTCTCTTATTAGACAATTTATGAAAAATAGTAATATCTGTGCTTGAATGTCAACTTTCTGTTTATCCATGGCATCCTTGATACTGTCAGGGTCTTTCCCTGTCTGTATAAACTCGTATATTCTATCGAGACGCTCCTTCATTCCTACATAGCACAGCAAGATATCAGTGGCAGATCTTAATCGTAGTGATGCCAATATCATTAGATCGTTATTTCCGGGTACTGGATCATATCTGCAAACTGACATGTTTTCCTTTAATGCGTCAAGACGGGGAGACTGGAACACGAACGGATTCTGCGTGTCCCTTAAATTGAATCTGTGTGTTAATGGCGGGGTCTGAGGACCCGCAGTCGCACCTCCTGAGGCGGATGCTTGGGCATTATCTCTCCGCGGAGTCTGTATCTGAACTTGAATTTGTCGTTTAGTAGGATCAGGTAGGACCTGTTTCGGTAGGTCAATCTTGAGTGCGGGAAGTGGCGGAGCTGGCGGAACAGGGGAGGTCTGTCGCGGTACTGGCGGAACATGATCTGGGGGCGTAGTGCCACGCCCATCCCTGTCAGTAGGCAGGGCACGAACAGGCAGATTGGTGTAAGCTGGTGCTACATCCTCTAAATATGAATTTAAGAATATGTCTTTAGTAGTTTTATGCATTACTTTAGTTGGAACTAATGGTGACGGTAAGTTTTTCGGTATGTCTGATAGGGCCTCAGGTGTGCCCTCGGCCGCGAGATACATTCCGTTTACAAGATTGTTTCGGGCACGGTCTATTTGTTCTGTCTTTACTCGGATCCCTTCAATAACTAATTCATTCTCTTGAGCTTTTTCTGATTCTTTAAGTCTGTCCTCTCTACGGAGTGCTTTCTCAGCACGCTTATGTGATTCCTTACGCCAGAATTCTATGGCGTCCTTCTGGGATTGTCTAGCTTTCTTTTTCCATAATGCTTCTTCTACCTTCATGATGCACTCGGCATCCCATGTTCCAGTAACAGGCCATCTGTGTCTTTCGTCTAGGTGTTTGGTGTAATCGGCCCATAAATCTAGATATAATATGGCATCTATGCCATGCTTGTGGTACATAAAGTTACCTGGAGTGTCCCTAGGGGGAATAGGAATTTCTTCCTCCAGTATCCCTTTCCTGGTTCCTATCTGCTTTAACTTGTTGAAAAACGGCATTTTGCTTACTTATTACTGAGTGCTCGATCTTTACTATTTAATACGAGTTACAGCTAGTTAATACAAGAAACACAATAATGCACATTAAACAGTCACATTCATACCACGACATTAATCACATAAAAAGACATTTAAAACATAGATGACTACCCCCCTATACTGGATGTACTGCTCAACAGTACAGATACACTGATGTAACAGTGCAGAAATTCGGAATACTAGATATACTGCTAAACAGTACAGATACACTGCCTAAAAACAGTGCAGACCGGACTTGCGTACCCAAACCCGTCTAGATACGACCCAGCAATGGTACTCACCGGGAAGCACGGAAACAGAAGGCCTCGGAAAACTCGACTGGACTCGACTCGGTACTTCGGAAAACTTCGGAAAGCTTCGGAAAACTTCGGAAAACTTCGGAAACCTGGTGGGCCTCTTGACACCTCGGACCTTGCTTCTTTCGGCTAGGCTCTGGTCGGGATCCTCCGCACTCCTCACCGCCTCGTCTGGGCACTGATCGCAGTCTTCGTCACCTCCTTGGGTCAGAGGGAGATGCAGGAAATCCTGCCGGTACGCGTAGGTTCCGTCTAACTGACGGCAGGGGACAGAGCTTGCAATGCGCCAACCGGCGCGTGAGGTGGGGGAGGGGTCCCTGTTCGGGCGCCAAAATGACGTAAATAATTAATTTACTCTCTTAATTTCTATGCAGGTAAGTACTTAATCAATAGCAACTCAATCGGAATGAAAAAAGACAGAGTCCGTGGTGTTAGAGTTTCTAAGGGTTTTATTCCTTATAAAGGAATGGTCTAGACCAGGATATCATGTTCTGACCACCACAGGGGTGTCAGAAGGGATAGAGCCAACTTTATTGACATTACATAGCTTATATACTTGATTTATACCATAAGAAGTAATGTAAGAGGCGTAACAGCTGAGAGAAGACAAGATAACAGTATACACGTGTTACTAGTACGTAATCAAGAGGCGTAAACTAGGCGTGAATCAGAGGTGTGTGCTAGAAACGTCACTGATAGGTGACGCAAGTGGGTGGCACCAAGGGGTGGTGCTAAAACAGAATGGTTGCAGTGTCAGCAGAAATCGGAAGCTTGGATGCGCGCGCAGCTGCATGACGTGTGATTGACGGGGTGCAGGGGACTTGACATTTACACTGACGGAAGGAGACAGAAGTCTGGCATGTCAGACCAACTTGTACTTTTATCGTATCTGATATCTGATGTTTAGGAACCATACTATCTGGGCGGAAAGGTCTCTAGGGCAGAAGCTATTCTATGCTAACTGTGGATGCGTGTATAAGCGCCTAAGTGTCTACATGTGAAGCGTGGGGGCACGGGGCCTTCCATGGAAGCATGGTAACAGAGGCTATGAATTACTTGCATTGAGACAGGTCGGCCCTTTGGCTCTGCAGCTGGAGAGGATGTTTACTGGAGCTAGTAGGCAGGAATGCATTCTCGAGGAGCGGAACAGATAACTCGAAGGTTATAGTCAGTCTTGGCAGAAAGCAGGCTGAGCTGAGCGCGAGGGGCCGCGCTGAAAGTAAGTCAGAGTTCACGGGTACAGAGGTAGCCTGGGCAGAGGCTGTCAGAGTCAGGAAGCCAAAAGAGGCTCGATGGCAGAAATCAGGGCCTACTCTGCCAGAGCAGGGAAACATGTAAAGTGTACTACAAAAAGACGGTGGCATAGCATACTTAGGAACGGACTATATAATCCATTCAGGGTGGATCTAAAAGAAGACGTGTTAACGGTGGACGCAAATGTATTTGCGTCTTCATAGCTGGCACAGGAGGGAAGTTACATGCACTTTAAGCTGGTACATGGAGTCGGTGGGGTACGCGCTAGGGAACATAACATGACCAAAAATTTATATTTCCTCACCTCCCAGACAGGATTTAGTATTTTGGGACCAGGTGGGTGCGCTTGCCAGTGCCTGAAAGTCTGCATGAGGGGCACATTTTGTGTCCGTGTGCATAGTCCAGTTCAAACTAGTTCTGAGAGCTGTTGGCTCCCGCTCTGGCGCACAACTTGTCAAAGGACATGGGAGTAACCTCCCCCCTGTCCAGACCCTCCCCTGGGAAGGTCCCCTGAATCTTCCCAACCCTTTCCCTAGGGTACTTAAGGGCTTACATGGGCGTAGGTCCCTAGATTTGTCATGGGATAAGATTCAGAACTGAAACCACTGCACTTCTACCATCTGGGCACTCTGAACTTCGCTGGACTTCGTTTGGGCCTGACTTCATCTCTCTATCAGTCTGCTGCATGGTCTGTGCCTGTGCATCATACAGGGTTTGTGCCGGACCTGTGGAGCCTCAAAGACACTTGAAGGAACCTCTCTTGAAGTGAAGGAGTCATTTACCTGCATTTGCCGGCACCTCAACACCTCACTGCATACCGGTTTGCTGGTCCCGGGCTCCATCGGACTCTGAAGTTGGTGGTTTCCTACATCCCTCGACACCCGAGCTGTCCTCTCACCGAGTTTGAGGCCAGTATCCCTCGTAGGGCCTACATTAACCGAACCCCTATGGTCCTCATTCTTTTGCAAGTGCAAATGCTTGTTGGCAACAGGTGCATTGGGCTCCAAGTAGCCCCAACCTCCAGCAAACTTCTTCCAACAATATCTTCAGCCACAACACCTGGTGGGCACCTTGACCTGCTCCTTTGATGAGCTGCTCGAGTTCCTCTTGTGACTTACGTGCCTCCGACCTGTAGGTCCATTTGAGGGTCACCTTTGTTTCTCTTGGGCTCCCCCAATTACTTGGGGCCTGTCCTGACTCCCCTGCATGTAGTGAGTCCCCTGGACCTTACTGGTTCCAACCGTGCACTTTCTTGACTTCCTGAGATGGTTGCATTTGCCAAGGCTTATTGGTACTCGCACTTGACATCGACCCCTCAGCACTCGACATCTTTCGTGGGACAGCTTGGGTCCGGACCCTCATTTTCCTCAGCATCGCCTGGTCCTCACATTTGTAGAGTCAAGGGCATCGTCATCCTTCCTGAAGCATTCTTCTTCCTTGTCTCCTGGTCACTCCCAAGTGACATAGACTCTGTCCCCTCTGCTTTCAGGCATTCCTCTTAAATAATCCATGTTTGGATTCCCATGGACAATTTCTCCTCTTCCAGCAGCGGCACTTTCCTGAAATCCTCAATTGGGTTTGACAGCAGTTTCCGGAACCACTTCACACGTATGCCCCCGGCTCCCCTGGTGTGGGTAACGTGGGTACTAGGGTATCCACGGGTGGGGTGGCTCTCCAGCCTTCTGTCTTCCACAGGGTTTTTTGAGGGTCCACGTGGAATGGTCCTTAATCTTTAAAAATCCAACCGCAACTTGCACATAGACTTGTACAGTGCACGCAGTCGTGTTCCCACACTGCACACGCTCTTCGTGGGTCCCTATCTACTTATCTTGGGTGGTTCTGTGCGTCCCCACCAACTCTACATCCTCTCGACATCCCCCTGCCTCGAGTCATGGTTCTTATACCACTTTCTTAGTATATGAATTGGTACCCCTCTCCCCCGGGCCCCTGTGTATTTTATGCATTTACTGTGTTTCTTTGCTGAAATATTGTGCGCATTGTGTTTATCTCCGTGTTGGAGATACTTGAAAATTCTAGAGAGTATTATATAATAAATACATATTTTTATAAATACTTGGTGTGGTTCTTTTCACTTAATCTATACTATTAGATTGCATTCTGCTAAAACAAGCTACTTAACACTCCCCCCGGACTAAGCCAGAAGGCTGCTCTCCACAGCTACCAATTAGAGAGCTTTCTAAGGTTGTCTAAGACCTCTTAAATCACCATAAGGGTCGTCTGGACTGTTGCAAGGTGCCCACTTACATTATTAAAGAATTATAGCAGGAAAACTACTAGGTACTGTGCACTGTTCACAGGTTGCGGATCTAGCAATCCATAATAATTAATAATTCATCACAAGTCAACATATACTTTCACTGTCAGTATATTTACAAATATGTGCATAGAATTGACATGTACATAAATCACATTTTCGGTAAACTTCAGAAAAGAAAACAATACAAAATATGTGAACTTCTTCAATTACAGTGTATCATATATATGTCATGAACACTTAACAAACAATGTAAGCACATCAGTTTCAAATCTTCATCTGTTAATTGTGTGTGGCCGGATGCATTTTGGGACTATGCAGTCCCTTTGTCAGCGGTAGCCTAAGAAATGAAATTAATTAAATTACTTATAATCAGCGTAACATTATAACTGAAGATCACAGTGGATCATGTTTAACACAACTCAGTACACACTCAATTCTATAATGCTGACTTACAAAATGTGCGAATCGCATGACAGACGCAACTGAAACTGTAGAAGAAATATTTCTAGAACCAAGTTGAGGAAACCAAATGCATAATAACCAAAAAACAATAAGGGGCAGATGTATGATGCCCTTGCGCCTCTTTGCGCCGCAATTGCGTCACTTTATTTGACGCAAAGGCGGCGCAAACAATGCACCCTATTTACAACGTGACGCATCTAGGAGATGCGTCACATTGTAAAGCCCTGCGCCATAAGGAGGCGTTCCTGCGCAAGGGGGGCGTTCCTGCACAGGAACGCCTCCTGAAAGTGGCTGAGTGAAATCTATGAGATTTCACTCAGTCACTTTCTGGCCAATGCTTCGTCAAAACCCTGCGCCTGCTTGAAGCTGGCGTAGGTCTTGACGCAGCATTGTGAAGATGGGGCACCCCCGAGCCTTGCTGGAGCTGCATCGCGCTTGCGACGCAACTCCAGCAATGCGCCACATTTCCGGCACAGATGCGTCACGCATCTGTGCCGTGCTTGCACCATGGTGCGCCGCATTGTAAATGTGGCGCACCATGGGTGGCGTAGCTGTGGCGCACTGTGGCGCACATTAACTGGCGCATCCCTGGGGATGCGCCAGTTAACATAAATCTGCCCCTAATTGTCTGCGATATGAGCGTGATGCAATCTGCACGAACCCCATTTGTATGTAAATATCATTACCTTCCATTTAAGCGGCTAACAAAACTAATTGAAAAAAAGACCAACACTTCCGCAGAGTCTTTAAAAATTACCAGGGCAATGGGGTGGAATAGAGTAGGATCTGTGTTGGGTTAAATATTCTCAACGATGGGGGGGATTAGCCAGTGCTTAATTAATTTTGTTAAAAATTAAAAGCAGGCTCCAACCACTGTCATGCTCAATGCCACAGCTGGCACTGCCCACTCATCATGCTCGCTCTACTCTCTTCCAGCAAAGGCTACCTTTTGTTTGCATTACAATGGACAAAGAGGACATGGGTGGTGGGGGGAGGGGGTGCTCTCGTCCAGAGAACATTTTGGAACAATGGGAAAAACATTTTGCAGCTCCCTTTTCATTTAAATTGGCTAAAAGCCATATGTCTGAAAGCTCCCCATAAAAGGCACTGACATTTGGAATATTCCAGTTTCATTGTCTTTTCACTCTTCTGCCTGTATCTCCTTTCGTCTGCACTTCATCATCCCCTCTCGCTCTCTTTTCATTCCCCCCATGTAGCAGCCTTTTGTTTCCCTTTGGCTGTGGCAATAGTTCAACAGCTATGTAGTTAGTCAGTAAGATTGTGTGTGCGGGGGTGTACTTCATACTTCAGATGTCCCAACAATCAAGCAGAGCTTCGGGTTGGGTGCTTTAGGGGCAGTGAGCATTGTTAAACACTGTGAGGCTTGTTTATGAGCCCTTGCGTCACTTTTACTCTATGTAGATGCGTCACTTTGTAAACCCCTGCGTCACATTATACCTGTGCCATGTATAATGTATGCAGGGCGGGCGTTCTGATGCAAGTAAGACTCGTAGAAGTGACGCAGTGAAATCTATGAGATTTAACCGTGCCACTTCTAGGACGCAATTACATCAATATCTTACGCCCGCCTCACAGCAGGCATAAGACTGATGTAGGCACATTGAAATGGGACTGGCCCATTTAAATGATCCATTGCTGAAGTTGCGTCACTTTTGTAACACACTTCAGCAATGCGTCATTTTTGCGCCTACAGATACATCAGAAATACTGACGTATCACAACACGAGCTGTCCTGTCGCAGAGGGAGCACCTCAGAGTTGGTGCCAGAGTCGAGACCAGGACATGGTCTCGTGAATATTCCACTCAATGAAAAAATATTCTGGCACTCCGCTTGGTAAATTATATTAGTTTATTCCACACACTGTGATGGCCTACGCGTTTCGAACATAACGTTCCTTCTCACGGCAGTGTCATACAATTGTCCCTTTTCACTTTCCATACATATATACATTTTAGACATTAGTGATGCATGCTGGGATATGTAGTTTATACAGTTATTTGTATGTAACTTTATTCAATTACATTCATTCACAATCTGCGTCGGTTGTTTTGCATGATGTCTAGCAATTACGCTTGGTAATTTTCTTACCGGTTACACCATTCGTGTTTTGTTGGTGTTTGCTTCTACAGGTTTAGTAAGAAGCTATGTGCAATTGTGGGCTTAGTGCCCTGCTACGCGCTGTGTTTTGCGCATGTGTGTTTCCAATTTGTCTGTGTGGTCCCTTTATGCATCGTATCTTGACGCTTGCATATGTCAATGCGCGGCTAAGCAGTGTGAAGGAACGTTATGTTCGAAACGCGTAGGCCATCACAGTGTGTGGAATAAACTAATATAATTTACCAAGCGGAGTGCCAGAATATTTTTTCATCGTGTGAAATAATGACGTATCTGTAACTTCTTGCCACATGATGCGTCATATTGTAAATATGATGCATCAATCATGTCACAAGGAGGGCACACTGAGAAGTGACGCATCGCTGCTTTCACGCAGAGATGAGTCACTTCTCATAAAAAAGGCCCTATTTTTTTCAAACTAACCAAAAAAAATAAGATCGTCAAAATAGACGAGAGAATGAGAGTGTGCCTGTGTTTCTGTTTTTGTCTGTGGGTGGGTAAAAATCCCTGGTGAAATCCGATTAACACCTCACCATACCCGACTGAAACCACCTGTTCCCAGTTAATTACAACAGAATACATTTTTAGTGGGGTGTAACACCCCAAACACCCCCCTGAAGGTACGTCCCTGTATGTAGCTTCTTCCCATACTTTCCCACAGAATCGAAATACTTTTATTTGCCACAGATATGAATATCTTTGTTCTGTGTGCTTCGCTTCGAAGAGAGGCCAAAGACAGGATAGGTGTGGAAAGGCGGGAAACTTAATCTAGAATGTGTAATAGATCTCTAGAATCCCGTCACAGGTCGATTAGACCTTTGTACCTGTCATAGAGCGTAGAAGGCAATCTTTCTCAACAAGTCAAATCGGATCACTTCCATCTCCTTCCCCAAAGAACCACTGACAAAAAGTCAAGTTTGAAAATGTATTATAAAGCCAAAAGCAATTGTGTATATAAACACTTCAATAAAAGGTTCAGCAGATACACAGGTACTAATACAAACATAATCCTACGGAAAAGTCTCAAACGACTGAGAAACAGCACTAATATAATTTCCAAGACCACTAAGCTTGCAAGAATTGCTATGATCTGGGTCTTGGTAGGCATGAAAGAAAAGAAGAAATACATCAGGATAAGTCTATCCCTACACTATACTAAGTGTCATCCCTACAACCAGGCTCTCATCTAATAAAAGGTGTCAGCCGTGGTGACTTCCAAGGAAGTTCACTCACTTTAGTTCGAACTTAGCCTCTTGAGTTCATCTCGCGCAGTAGCTCTCTGCCTACCCAGCATCTTCCTTCGTCCTTGTGCGCTTCTACTCTGCTCTCCTCCCGGGGTGCTGTCCCTAATACGAAACCCACAATTCGGTTGACACGCCCCAAGGGACGCCCCTCTCAGAGTGTTAGTTTTCAAAGGGTCCTCTCCTTGATGTCTTCATCCTTGTTCGTTGATAAACGGCCTTGGGTCCCACAGTCGTCTCCGCTTGAAGTTGCTTCCCTAAAATTCCACAACCACTCCTCCGGGTCTGTAACTATCATTCTAACTCTCAGATACAATGGGCCCTTCTTTACTTTCCTTGACTAACCTTGCACCTGCAAAGGAACGCACATAAATCGGTTCACAACAACATGCTACTTGCAATTAATTCTTTAAGGCAACCTTCTAGGAAAGGGGGCAGTTCCATGATTTAAAGTTAGCAGACACATTCCTAACTCGGCCTACTCAATCCGTTATCCCCACCTGGGCCTCTGCACGTTTCGAGATGTCACCCCCTAACATTTGGCAAACAGTTTTACTCGTTAGGCCTACATCATTATAGCAAAAAGAAAATAATACATTTCCCCACTAAACACTTCTATGTCATTACATGAATACAATAATGAATTACTAAACATGCATTGGAATACGTGATGCTTCTTTAAACACACTTTAACTGAACTAGCATTACTTTCAAAAATACATTTCTTAGATTACATGGCATTAGTATTTTAAAACACGTTATGTTGCAGCTATGGAAAATTCTAGTACATGAGTTCATAGCTTTATGTCACACTTAAACAGGATTATAAACCTCTACATGTGCGGGTGCGGATTACTTGTGAATATGATGCACCCCTACAAATTCTAACACAGTTTTTGCGTTCTCTCAGTCCCCCCTTTGATGACCTGTGTCATCACCACCATCCCACATTCCTTAGGGTAGGGACCGATTTTTAAACAGCACTTGTTGCAACATTTCCTCGCCTGAGCATTTCCAAAGCTCTAAAACTTCGGTATTGATTGTCCTGCAACTCCTCCATTCTCTGTGCCTGTCCCCTCACTGTTCTATCCAACCTATTGGACCTATGGCATTTGTACAATCTCAACAAACCCCATATTCCAATCACACAGGGTACTATGATGAGGAGAGGCTCCAAAATGTATTCAAGAAAACTCCTACCCAGGTTTGCAAACCAACCTCCAACACTTCCAAGCCCTTTGCCAACCTTCTCCCAGGTATTTTCTTGCGTCAAATCGTTAATCTCATAGTGGATTGCAGTAATGTTGCGTATATATTTCTTCAGATCTTTAGAGTTATCCGGAATATACGTGCAACATTCCTGGACCTTCAAAAGTTTACAGACTCCGCCCTCTTTTGCTAATAGGACGTCTAGGGCAAGGCGGTTTTGTAAAACCATTGCCCGTATTGACAACATTTCACCATGAATCAACACCAGTGATTTTGCCGTATTCATCGACAATTCCTCCACCACCGTTGCTAATCTCCGTATCTTGACGTCATTTAAGATCACTCCCAGCATTGGTATGGCAGCTCCAAACACATCTCCCACTATTGCACCAGCACTTTCTCCTCTCTTCACTCTCGTCAACTTACCTCCCTCAACTTGAGCAAAATCTTCAGTGTGATATATCTTGGAAAAGATAATCGCCAGGTAACATGTCCCATACCATTTATCCGGCAATCTCACATATGCATTTCTTCCACAAACGAAATACACCATAGGAATCACTTGCACCACACTCTTCAGGAAATCTTTGGTGTAATATTCTAATTTGAAAGTGTGTTCACAAGTTGTCTCACCCACATACACATTTTCATAATATGTCTTTGGCCAATGCAAACACAATTTTCCCTTCTGTACAACGTCTAAGGCTATCAGACCATAACTTCCTTTTGACTTGTGTCCAAGCTCTTCATCTGTCCAATCTACCTTACCCTGACCTGACGTCTGTAACTGCTTCTGTTTTTTATATCTATCCTCGACCTGCTCCACAAACTTCTTCTCTACCTCTGTCAATGAGCAGGTCAAGTTGTGTCGATGTGCAGGTATGAGGTATCTATGGTTTTCGTTGGAATGAAAAAATATCTAAGTATATCCTCAGACTTATAATAATCCCACTTGTTCAAATGCTTATAGTTTGGGACTTCTGGTAACACAGCATCATAATTCGAAAAGAAATATTCAAAATGTGATCTCCCATAAAATATGCTAAGCAGCAAACTACATGAAATTCCATACGTTAGTGGCAGGTGATGGTATCTACTACCCTCGTCTACTGAAGCTGGCAATTGCATACACACGTAACAATCTTTCGCATCCATCGCGTCAATATACTCATACAACAATTTAGCATAAGCGTTCTTCCCAAAGTTTCCTTTGGACAGATCAGCATGTAATCTACAGCTTTCTTCAGCTAGCAAAGCTTTCTCGGCTCCTATGTTTACCTCCTTGTGGCTAGGAGTGGTAGGTATAGGTGTTCCCTTGACCTCCACTTCCTGCTCGTGTGGTGCTAAATAAGAAGCTAAAACTACAACAAATATGAAGAAAATTACTAACCCTAATAGTGTACCTATGATACATTTTGCCCTACGAGTCGGGTTCCCAGCCTCCATGGTCTCAGACAGTGTGATTCGATTCTAGCAGCAACACAACGTCTCAGCAATGCAAAAGTCTCTTGCTGGGCTTTATGAATTTTCTCAAACCACCTTTAGAAGCAGAGATCCCCTTTCAAAATTTCATTGTCCATTTCGTGTTCAGGTGACCCTACCCTTCTCCGTCCTCTAAGGGATGTCCCTGAATTTCTTCTTCTTCCACTCGGCTCAAAGTATCTTTTATAGCTATTTACAAAGTCTTTACTGCGCATCAATGATCAGGTTCTCTCCAAGTGCACAGAGTACGTAGTCTAAAAGTTCCATATGAAGGACTATTGCATCATAGGCAGGTATTTCAGGGCCAAATGTAGGAAAAGTCAATCTGTTTAAGATCAAATCACTTATCTTGCTTAGGAAAGGGGGATTAGGAACAGTGATTGTCAGTAAGCCTTCGATTTCCAGTCCAGGCACCAATAGTATCACTTCCAATTTATAGTTCGGGGCCGTATCGGTCACCAGCACCGACCTCACCCTCCCGGATCTCAGTACACCTGGCATTTGTCAAAGGATAGGTCCACTCCGGAGTGGCGTATCTTCTGCAGGGTACCCTCACCCTCCTTGATCTCCATGGACCCTTTTCCTCTGACTCCTGGCCTTCTCCTTCCGGTTCTGATTCTTCAGATACAGGTGCAAGATCCTTTTCAGGGGTCAGCCTCACGTTCAGCCTTTTCCGTCTTTCAGGCCAGCTTGCCTCTGTGCCTTTCACTCCTCTGCTCCTTGACGGCACCACCTGCTCATCTTGACCTTCAGCTTCTCCAGAGTTGAAATCACCCTCACAGCAGCTTTCCCATTCAGTGGCAGTTTCAGTGTCACTGTCGCTGTGATCTCCCTCAGCTCGGTCGGATGAGTTACCAGCCTCTTCAGACACCCCCACAGTTTGACTTGTCCCCTCTTGTGGATCTTCCTCCACGGCCGGATTTTCTTCTACGAGAGGAGCTGTTTCTTCCAGGGGTGCTGGAACTCTTCGAGTATGAGAAGCGTGGATACAATTTGGCAGTCCACCACACTTCACAGCAGTGTTCGTCACCAGGATGACTTGGAACGGCCCTCGCCAGCGGACGTCCAAGCAGCTCTTCCTCACGTGCTTCCGTACTAGCACCCAGTCTCCGGGACACAGGTCATGACAGAGGTCTCTAGAAGTTGGGATTTCTGCCGTCTGCACCTGAAGGGACACAGAATGGATGACGTCAGATAATCCTTTGCAGTAATCAAGAATCAGGTCATCTGTGATATTCAGCAAAGCCGCTGAGGGGACTGATGGTAATTTCATAGCTCTTCCCATCAGCACCTCATGAGGCGAAAGTCCTGTTCTCCTGTCTGGTGTGCTACGCATGCTCATCAACACCAACGGCAAAGCATCTGGCCATTTCAGAGACGTGGATGAACACACCTTTGCCATTCGCGCTTTAAGTGTCCCATTTATCTGCTCCACTATGCCAGAGGCCTCCGGCCGATAACTACAATGCAATCTCTGATCAATGTTCAATGCAGAACAGAGCATCTTCACAACTTCACTGTTGAAATGCGTTCCTCTGTCCGATTCCAAAGAGGTCGGGACCCCGAATCTAGGTACTAACTCCCTCAACAATAATGTAGCTACTGTGAGTGTATCGCACCTACGAGTGGGATATGCCTCGACCCACCTGGAAAACACACATACGATTACCAAGACATATCTGAGGCTGTTACACTTTGGCATCTCAATGAAATCCAATTGCATTCTGTTGAAAGGCCCTCCAGACCTTCCCACATGACTCAACGTAACTGGTGTCCTCTTCCCAACATTCATCTGTTGACACGTAACACACCTCTGACACACCGCTTCCGCAGCCGTTCGGAACTTTGGGTTATACTAAGTCTGCCTGAACACGCGTATCATAGCATCTCTCCCCAAGTGTACAGAGCCATGTATCTGGCGAGCCATCGGGCTCACCAGTTCATTCGGCAACACAGCTCTCCCATCTGCCGAAATCCACAAATCCAGATCCCCCTTCGTACAGCCAGAAGTCACCCACACTCTTTTCTCAAAATCTGACGCTTGTTCCTGCATCTTTCTCAATTCGTCCCAAGTGTCTGCCACTTCAAGTACCATGTTTAGCTCGGTCCCTCTGTGTATTCCCTCAACAACCTGGTCTGTAAAGGAGTAAGCTTGCTCGGCACAGTAACGTGCTACCTCATCCGCATATCTGTTACCCAGGGACACAAAATCAGCACCTTTACTATGTGCTGTGCATTTTACCACTGCAATTTTTGCTGGTCCCTGCAGAGCTTCCAGCAGTAACCTGACAAATTCTCCATTTCTGATAGGGTAACCTGATGATGTCATGTAACCCCTCTGAGACCACAACTGACGGAAGTCATGAACCACACCGAACCCATATCTGCTGTCAGTATATATGGTGACTCGAATCTTGTTGGCCGCCAAACAGGCACGCGTCAACGCAACTATCTCAGCCACCTGAGCGGAATGTACTCCTTCTAAGCAGGCAGCTTCGATTATTCCATGAATTTTGCAGACGGCAAAGGCCGCCCTTAACTGTCCAGCATTGTCCCTTATACATGAGCCGTCTACAAAGAGAATTTCGTCTGGGTCTTCTAAAGGCTCATCAACAATGTCTGGTCTAGGTTTGGTGCATAGTTCAGTCACCTCAAGGCAGTCATGCTCTTCACAATCATCATCTAAAACATTTGGCAATGGCATTAATGTAGCAGGGTTCAAAACTGAGCATCTCTTTAATGTCACATTCTCTGCAGCAAGTATAACCTGTTCGTAGCGTGTGAGCCTGTTGTTAGTCAGGTGCTGCGTTTTGGTCCGTGCCATTAACAATTCTACTGAATGTGGAACGCGTACCACCAATGGATGCCCCATCACAATGCTCTCACAACGCTCAATGCTGACACCTGTTGCAGCAACGGATTTGAGACATCCGGGCAACGCTGCGGCTACTGGATCTAAGGTAGCCGAGAAATATGCAACTGGCCTACGGGCACCTCCATGATCTTGGGTCAAAACTGCTAACGCGCAGCCCTCTCGCTCGCAGCAAAACAGTGAAAACAATTTTGTGTAATCCGGCATTCCCAGGGCCGGAGCCTGACATAAGTCTTCTCTCAACATCAGGAAAGCCATCACGCAGTCTGTGTCCCATGGTACCGGATCACTCACGTCCTTGAGCGTCAGTTTCTGTAAAGGCTTCGCTTTTAGGGAGAAGTTTGCAATCCACTGACGACAGTAGCCAACCATTCCCAGGACCATTCTAACCTCCCTTTGTGTGGTAGGCACCATCATCTTCATTATTGCCTCTATTCTGTCTGGGGACACCTTTCTTATTCCCTTCTCTATTCTGTGTCCCAAATACTGTCTTCAGGAAGACAGTATTGTAACTTGCTGGGAGATACCTTGTGACCATTCTCTGCCAAATGGTTTAACAAGGCAATGGTGTCTATTCTACAGGCATCTTCTGTCTCTGACGCAACAAGGAGGTCGTCTATATACTGTACAAGAACCGAGTTCTGGGGCAGTACTAGACTTTCAAGATTCTTCTTCAATAATTGATTAAAGATCGATGGGCTTCCTGTATACCCCTCTGGGATACGACACCATGTTAATACACGGTTTTCCAGCTTAAAAGCGAAAAGAGATTGGCTCTCCTCATGTAACGGTATAGAGAAAAAGGCCTGACACAAATCAATCATGGTGAACCACTCAGCCTGTGCTGGAATCTGAAACAGTATCACTGATGGATTCGGTACCACTGGACAGCATGGAACGACAATGTCGTTTACTTTTCGTAAGTCCTGCACAATCCTGAACTTCCCGCTAGGCTTTTGCAAGCCCATAATCGGAGAGTTACACGGACTGCCCATTATTTCTTTTAGGATTCCCTGTTTTATCATGGACTCAATCACAGATTTTATTCCCGCAATTGTTTCTGGGGTCAGCTTGTACTGGGGTGTTCTTGGAAATTCTGCATCTCGTCTTACTTGTATTCTGACTGGCTCTACGCCTTTGATTAGACCAATCTCCTCTCCTGTAAAATCCCAAACCTCTTGTCTGACGGTCTCCCTTAAGTCCCAGGGGAGTTCCTCCACTGTGAGTGCAGGATACAATTCTATGCACAGACGTGTGTTTGCAACCTTAAAGGCGGCATCATCGTCATTTGTCTCCAACTCTACTCCCTTTGGTGTACAATAGACGGTGCAGTTGAGTTTGCACAACAGGTCCCTTCCTAGCAGACACACAGGACTAGAATCACATACCACAAATTGATGGTTGTCCCTGAAGTTTCCTATTTTCACTGGAACTGGCTCGGTCAGTGGATTCGTCATTTTCCTATTCGCTACACCCACAACTTGAATGGTCTGTCCCGACAGAGGCAGATTAGGGACCACTGCGGACCGTACAGTAGAACGAGTTGCACCCGTGTCCACCAGAAAGGTAGTGGGGTGTCCAGCTACCTCCGCATCTACAAAGGGTCCTCTCTGGTCTATCTCTAATGCTGCTCCTAAAGTGCATTCTTCCTCTCCATCCAGACACCTTCCTGTCACTGGGTTAAAGGCATAGTACTCGTCTCCGTCTATCAAAAAAGGCGTCTGTTGGTATATCTTGTTTCCTGCTCCGATCTTCGGTGGCTGGGGAACGGGGGCTCTAAGAGCGGAAGTCCCCCCTTTTGCCAACTTGAGCTTGACTACTGTTGATCTCGGAGTTCGGGGAGTCTGATTCTCCTCCTCCTCCTGCACCTGATTCTCTGGGTTATGGGGACACTCACGTCTCCAGTGCCCGATCTCGTGACACTGATGACACCTTGTTATCTTTTTCAGAGTCGCCAGATCCACCCTCGGCCTGGAGCCCTCCTCACTGTCCCTTTTCTGGCTGTTCGATCTTCTCCCCAATGTTCCACTTCCTGACTGACCCTGTCCTCCCGATTGCATTTGGACTAGCATCAGTTTATCTTTAAGTTTCTTAGTCTTTGAGTCTATCTCATCACTACAGTATCTCGCGTGCCTCAGGATCTCGCCTAGAGGCTTGTTTTGCCAACAAATCAGATGTTGTTGTATCATTAGACAGATCTCGGGTCTCAAGCCCAAAACAAACTTGGACACAAACTGTCCCATGTCCTTTGGATCCATCACATCCAGACCACTGCACTGTTTAACTATCTGTAACAGTCTCTCATAATACTCATGAACTGTCTCCTTTGGTTCTTGTCTAGTTCGATCTATTTTTACCCAATCTATGTCCTGTGCTGGCACCTTGGTTTTCAACCACGTAATCACTTGCTCATATTTTACCATCACTCTTGGTGAAGGTCCATTCGTGTGTTCATCCCGTTCGGGCTCCTCTGTGGGCCACTCGACACTGACCTTGCACGCTACCCACAGATTTCCCGGCACCACAATGTCGAACAGTGTGTTCAGATCTACCCACAGTACTTTAGAGATTTTGACAAACCTCTCTACCTGCTTGTACCATTCCACCGGGTTTTCTCTCAATTTTGGAAATGTGTTCGTAAAGGCAGCCAAATCTCCCCTACTCCAGGGTACGTGCACATATCCTCCATGGGCTACTTCTCTCAAGGGGTATGCCGCTGCATGCATTATCCCCGTTCCTGGAGGAGTCTCTATGGTGCTCCGTCTAACACTTTTTTTCTTTGACCACTTCTCCTCCCATTTGTCCAATTGAACCCATACTCGGATTCCCACTACTAGTTCTCTGATGTGGGTTTTTAATCCAATCACTCTCTTCTCGTAAAGATCTTGATCTGTATACTGCAACCTATGGCCTCCTTGGAACGCCTTGGTCCTGGTCAGATCCACTGAGTATTTGTTCGCTAGTTCCGTCAGCTTCTTGTGAGCTGTCCTAGCTCTGCGAGTAACATCTTTCGCTACAAACAGCAGTTCATCTGGTTTGTAAAGTTCTATTCTTTCTAGAGGGATTGTACCTTCTACTATCTCTTCTACTTCCGACTTCAGTCTTAATACATCTATTCTCCTTGCCTTTATCACTGCTCTCAATGTGCCTTGGCTAGAAGTTTTGCTTGGGTCTTTCCCTTTACATTCCTGACTCACCCTTCTGTCTTCCTCGGGGGTGTTATGGGGAACACTCCCTCTCTCCCATCTTTCACAGTCCCACTCTTGTTGTCTTTCTGTAGTTCCAGGGGTGAACGTACCTCTATTTTTCTCTCTCTCCCGGTCCCCATTCTGTCTACTTCCATTAGACCTGCAATGGGATATTTCCCTGTTCTCTGAACCCCATTGTCTGCAATCGTCTCTTGACCTGTCATTCATGTTATCCGCAACTGTCTCCCAGGTCCTCAAAACTGGCCTCAATTCTCTAATAGGCCGGGGCCGTGGTCCTCTCAGATCCATCGGTCCTCTTAAGCCCCCCTGTTCTCCTGAGGAGTCTGCTGATGCTGCCAAAGGAGTGCTCCTTTCTATCGGTCTGGACCATTGATTTCACTCATCTGCCACATTACTCCTACCTTCGTTGGTATTTCTTTCCCTGTCCATCTGTGGCAGACTCTCGGTTTGGGTTTGTTCTGGTTTGTATACTGACACTATCGGACCTATGGTAACAGGTACCGTAAGGGCATCTGGTAATCTCTGAACATTGACCCCCTCTTCACAGTGTACCTTCTGTACAGTGAATCTTCCCACTACTCTTGCTGCCGGGGCCAGTTGAGGTACTTCACTTTCCACTGAGACGGCCCTGTTCCATACCGGACCTAAGTCACTCTCTCTTAGGATACCACCGTCCACTGCCGATGTTCCCCTTTCTGTGGGTGTCGGTGAGTTCCCTTCTATTTCTGGATTATATGGAGGTGGTCTGTCCGACAATAGCCTCTCTATCAGACTATCTTCCGTTTCACTGTCATCGTCTTCTGTATTCCTTTTCTGTGCTTCCTTCTCACTAACCAACAATGGGTACAACCTATCCCCTTCTATGGTCTGTACTCTCCATCTCTTGGCTAGTGCTTCCCACCTCGCATCCTGCACTGCCCTAACTGATCTGTTCACTCTTTCTTGTCTCCTGTTCCTGTTTTTTTCGTGGACTGCCCTGATCCATGCATTCAATGCTTCGAACTGTGTTGGCCTAGGCAAAGGTCGCAAAGAAGACATAATTGCTTTGAGCTGGTACAACACTTCTAATCTGAATGTCCCGTAATTGGGAAACGTTAGTTCCTCATTCCCCTCAGTCATCTTACACCAGTTCTCAAGCCACAGTATAGTATGTAATCCAACGTTTGTAGCCATGTAATGAGCTGGCGTATCCTCGGGTGGAGCCTCTTCCCCACCCCGAGGTTCTAAACTCTTCTCTCCAGAAAAACAGCTTCGCAATCCTTTTAAACATTTCATGATGAAATCCACAACAATTCCTTTTTTACTATGCTCGTTTACTTTACAATGGCAATCCACCAATCCCAGCGCGGCTTCACTCTAGCCGTCCTATCCTAGCACGGCTCTTCGCTGACGTCACTCACTTCCCGCTAACCGCCCTATCTCGGCGCGGCTTCACACTAACCGTCCTATCCCAGCGCGGCGCTTCCTGAAGTCACTCTCCTCCGTTTGCAGCAGTTCCCCTCCTTTCTCCACTCGTCTCTCGGTCATGCATGCGTCCCAATCATACGTTTTGAAATGATCACTTACGACCAAGCAATCACTTCTCTGACTGTACGTCCACAGTCTGACTGTAATTGTCGCCGACTGGTAAATGTCTGTCCAATTAAAGAACAACAATCACCTCTCTGATAGGTTTCATACACCCGGTAACTTCCGACCAGCGTCCGTTACCAACGCACTCACACATTCGTTCCCCCTGTCTCGGTCTTGCGGGCAATCAATGGTACCTCATGATCCCCTTTCAATGGTCGACAATTACTGTGGGTGTTCGATACACCCGAACCACTTAAACTCTCCTTGAGCTTAAGATTTTCACTGGTTGCGCGCGCTCACAACCTGATCTCCTTTCACACTACAGGCATTCAATCTCCGCTAGACAATACAATACAACGGCACAATACACACCGCAATCTAACACACATGACCCTTTTTATACTCACTCTCTTACGATCTGCTGCTTTCTGCCGCACCGTCAATCTCCGTCATCTTCCGTGGATCGCCATTCTCCGTCCGCTGCTTTATGGACGCACATCTTTAGATCTCTATGGGCCTTGGGGAAATCTTAACTTACGTGGATTACCTTCACTCCAGAAGATAAACCATCCTACTCTGCTACCAACTGGAAAGGCGGGAAACTTAATCTAGAATGTGTAATAGATCTCTAGAATCCCGTCACAGGTCGATTAGACCTTTGTACCTGTCATAGAGTGTAGAAGGCAATCTTTCTCAACAAGTCAAATCGGATCACTTCCATTTCCTTCCCCAAAGAACCACTGACAAAAAGTCAAGTTTGAAAATGTATTATAAAGCCAAAAGCAATTGTGTATATAAACACTTCAGTAAAAGGTTCAGCAGATACACAGGTACTAATACAAACATAATCCTACGAAAAAAACTCTAACGACTGAGAAACAGCACTAATATAATTTCCAAGACCACTGAGCTTGCAAGAATTGCTATGATCTGGGTCTTGGTAGGCATGAAAGAAAAGAAGAAATACATCAGGATAAGTCTATCCCTACACTATACTAAGTGTCATCCCTACAACCAGGCTCTCATCTAATAAAAGGTGTCAGCCGTGGTGACTTCCAAGGAAGTTCACTCACTTTAGTTCGAACTTAGCCTCTTGA
Source organism: Lissotriton vulgaris (assembly GCF_964263255.1). Classification (NCBI taxonomy): domain Eukaryota; kingdom Metazoa; phylum Chordata; class Amphibia; order Caudata; family Salamandridae; genus Lissotriton; species Lissotriton vulgaris. The sequence goes on from NC_141695.1 coordinate 891,104,101, forward strand.
GTTCATCTCGCGCAGTAGCTCTCTGCCTACCCAGCATCTTCCTTCGCCCTTGTGCGCTTCTACTCTGCTCTCCTCCCGGGGTGCTGTCCCTAATACAAAACCCACAATTCGGTTGACATGCCCCAAGGGACGCCCCTCTCAGAGTGTTAGTTTTCAAAGGGTCCTCTCCTTGATGTCTTCATCCTTGTTCGTTGATAAACGGCCTTGGGTCCCACAGTCTTCTCTGCTTGAAGTTGCTTCCCTAAAATTCCACAACCACTCCTCCGGGTCTGTAACTATCATTCTAACTCTCAGATACAATGGGCCCTTCTTTACTATCTTTGACTAACCTTGCACCTGCAAAGGAACGCACATAAATCGGTTCACAACAACATGCTACTTGCAATTAATTCTTTAAGGCAACCTTCTTGGAAAGGGGGCAGTTCCATGATTTAAAGTTAGCAGACACATTCCTAACTCAGCCTACTCAATCCGTTATCCCCACCTGGGCCTCTGCACGTTTCGAGATGTCCCCCCCTAACATTTGGCAAACAGTTTTACTCGTTAGGCCTACATCATTATAGCAAAAAGAAAAGAATACATTTCCCCACTAAACACTTCTATGTCATTACATGAATACAATAATGAATTACTAAACATGCATTGGAATACATGATGCTTCTTTAAACACACTTTAACTGAACTAGCATTACTTTCAAAAATACATTTCTTAGATTACATGGCATTAGTATTTTAAAACACGTTATGTTGCAGCTATGGAAAATTCTAGTACATGAGTTCATAGCTTTATGTCACACTTAAACAGGATTATAAACCTCTACATGTGCGGGTGCGGATTACTTGTGAATATGATGCACCCCTACAAATTCTAACACAGTTTTTGCGCTCTCTCAGGTGTGCAGCTTGAAAACCTTTACGACCCTGTGATAGATACTGTAAGTACTATTAGCACGTATATGACCATTGTACTGTGCACTCTGTAGAGAGGCTAAAAACTGGATGAGCATGTAGCATGAACACTGTTACAAGCAACCCACTAAGTAACTTGCCCTGACTTCAACCTCTTCTCCACGCGCTCTATCTTCACCCATTGTGAACACCCAATCACAATCTGAAGTCACCCAGATACCGCAAGGTTACTCAGTTCATATTAGGGGCTGAGCGGAAAAGGCTCATATGCTGCATAGAAAAATAAACATCTGCCATAAACCCTAGGAAGGTGTAGGGAACGACAGAGGCAGCAGCCATGAGCCTAAAAACAGGCCTCCATTGGCTTCAACCCTCCCACCCCCAATTCTCCAAGGGAAGTGCCTATGGGATAAATGACCAATCCAGTCCTTTACACCAATTAAGTAATTAACCAGGGTGAGAAGGAAAACACTCAAACAACAATTAAGAGAAAGTAATTGACCTTTTCTAATGAATTGAAAATTACAAAACAACAGCTCTAGTTTAAATCATATAATTTCTTACATTGCCATGATCACAAAGTTACTGCTTCCTTCAAGCACACCCTAAAGCTCCTGATATTTACTAGAACATGCATCCAGCCATTACCACCAGATCTCTCCTGTCCTGGTCCCATTCATTACAATTTGAGATTAAACTGTCTCACAGACAGAAAATAGAACCTAAGGAACGATGGATCCCTAGCCCACCCCTCTCACCGGGAGTACTTACGTTGTACTTACCCAGCATTCCCTCTGTCATTTTTAGGTCTCGCTGAACCAACCGCATGCGTTGTTCTGCGAGAGTATAGTAGGGCTTTCAAAAATGCTCCCAAAGTCTGCAGATCGGACACAGTGCAAGTGCGCCAGGCGCGCACACCATTTATCCGCCTGCAGGCTTTAGGAGCAATTTCGCGGCCACTGAGAACATCAAAGCAGCCGCGAAATGCTCACCATTTGTCACCCCCTCCCTTCTTGCTGGAATTCCCCCCTCCCTTCTCGCCCAGACCTTGTTTCCCTTGTTCTCCTTTCCTCCTTACCTTCTTCCAGGGTTCCTCATTCTTTCATTCTACTTTTCGTTCCTTGCCATTTTCTTGATTTTTTATTGTACTTTTCCTCATGTTCTTTCTTATTTTTTCCTATGCACCATTTCCTCATTTTTCCTTGTCCTTTTCCCCTTTTTGTTTCTTCCACCTTGGAGAAGTGTGGCTCAATGGTTAGAGCGGCAGACCCTGATGCAGAGGTCTGGCCCGGGACCAGGGTTCAATTCCCCGCTTCGGCGGGTCTTGGGCTCAAAATTCCACGGACCTGATAATTCTCGCCTCGGTGCCTATTCCAATCATGGAGTCCCACTCTGCAACTCTGGGCAATAGCTTGTTTAATCTCCACAATGGCCCCCACAACGCTAAGGATGCCTTGCCTCCACCTTGGGGGTGCCCAGGAGTGGACGCCTCACAGGGAAAGCCAGGATGGGTTCCACAGCGGTATTCGTACAAGCGCCTTGAGACCCTTGCGGGTGAGTAGTGCGCTATACAAGTATCAATTTACACTACATTACATTTACCTTTCCTCATTCTTTTCCTTCCCCTGAACATATTCTTTTCCATCTTTCTTTCGGCGTTTCTTTTTTCCCCCTCACTTTGCCTTTCGCTTTATCTCGCCTTTCCCTCATGCCCTCACTGCGCCTACCCCATCTCTCATGCTCTTCTTTTTTTCTGGCTTCCTCACAGTATGACAGTCAAAACCTTTGCTGCATTGAACAAGCAGAGACTTGGAGAGAATGTCCGTGGAGCTTAAGGGCTCATAGAATTCTGCAAGACCCATAAAAGTTGGCAGTCTGTAAGGCTTTGCTGAACTGAGCAAGGCCAGCTGCATGTCAGGTACCTGACATACCACTTACTCTCTCTTACCGGCCTGTCTGTCAAAGCCCGATTAAAAATCGGGGAAATTCCCCAATGAGCAAAGTTCTCAAGTTTGCCAGTTCCTTTCGTGAATAGCACATCTAGTCCAGGTTTTTTTGCTTTGCATTCTGGGTCTTGTGGTCCTGACTGTAAAATGGATGAACAGGACTACAACTTCAAGAATGTAAAGCAAAACACTGAACAGGATCTGCTGCACATGAAACTAGAAATCGTGAGAGGTCTGCATGCACATGTCGATCTGTAAGGATTATGCACATTTTCTGTCTCTTTTTATCTTTCGCCTACAGACATCGTTTGGGTCTTGCCTACAAACATCTTTTTGCTTCCTGTTGTCGGAAGAGGACTTGTGGAGCATACCAGAAACTTATGGTGGCCTTAGAATCAGGCCATTGGTTATCATAGGTTGGCTGTATTTTCAATCTCATTTTCTTGCTTCTCATTCTATGACTTTTCTTCCTCTTCTTGTGTTTTTGTCTTCTCCTGGAGAACTGCTATTTTCTTTTCCACTCTCCAAATACCACTCAGTGCCACATAATTACACACCACATAATTACACTCTACTGAATGCAACACACACTCCACACAATACAACTCAGTGCCACATAATTATATGCTACATAATTACTCTGCACTCAATGCAACATACACTCCAAACAATACCACTCAGTTCCACATAATTACACGCCACACAATTACACTCTACTGAATACAACATACACTCCACGCAATACCACTCAGTGCCACATAATTATATGCTACATAATTACACTGCGCTCAAGCAACATACACTCCAAATACCACTCAGTGCCACATAATTACACACCACATAATTACCCTCTACTGAATGCAACACACACTACACACAATTCGACTCAGTGCCACATAATTATATGCTACAAAATTACAATGCAAGATAAACTCCAAACAATACCAGTCAGTGCCACATAATTACAATGCACTCAATGCAACATACACTCCAAATACCACTCAGTGCCACATAATTACACGCAGCATAATTACACCGCGCTCAACGCAACACACTCTAAATACCACTCAGAGCCAGATAATTACACGCCACATAATTACACTGCGCTCAATGCAACATACACTCCAAATACCACTCAGTGTCACATAATTACATGCCACATAATTACACTCTACTGAATGCAACACACACTCAACACAATACTACTCAGTGCCACATAATTACATGCCACATAATTACACTGCACTCAATGCAACATACACTCCAAATACCACTCAGTGCCACATAATTACACGTCACACAATTACACTCTACTGAATACAACATACACTCCACACAATACCACTCAGTGCCACATAATTATATGCTACATAATTACACTGCGCTCAACGCAACCTACACTCCAAATACCACTCAGTGCCACATAATTACACGCCACACAATTATACTCTACTGAATACAACATACACTCCACACATTACCACTCAGTGCCACATAATTATATGCTACATAATTACACTGCGCTCAATGCAACATACACTCCAAATACCACTCAGTGCCACATAATTATAGGCTACATATTCACACTGCGCTCATCGCAACATACATTCCAAATACCACTCAGTGCCACATAATTACATGCCACATAATTACACTGCACTCAATGCAACATACACTCCAAATACCACTCAGTGCCACATAATTACACGTCACACAATTACACTCTACTGAATACAACATACACTCCACACAATACCACTCAGTGCCACATAATTATATGCTACATAATTACACTGCGCTCAACGCAACATACACTCCAAATACCACTCAGTGCCACATAATTATAGGCTACATATTCACACTGCGCTCATCGCAACATACATTCCAAATACCACTCAGTGCCACATAATTACACGCCGCATAATTACACTGCACTCAATGCAACATACTCTCCAAATACCACTCAGTGCCACATAAATACACGCCACATAATTACACTACACTCAATGCAACATACACTCCAAATACCACTCAGTGCAACATAATTACACACCACATATTTACACTGCACTCAATGCAACATACACTCCAAATACCACTCAGTGCCACATAATTACACGCCACACAATTACACTCTACTGAATACAACATACACTCCACACAATACCACTCAGTGCCACATAATTATATGCTACATAATTACACTGCGCTCAATGCAACATACACTCCAAATACCACTCAGTGCCACATAATTACATGCCACATAATTACACTGCACTCAATGCAACATACACTCCAAATACCACTCAGTGCCACATAATTACACGTCATACAATTACACTCTACTGAATACAACATACACTCCACACAATACCACTCAGTGCCACATAATTATATGCTACATAATTACACTGCGCTCAACGCAACATACACTCCAAGTGCCACTCAGTGCCACATAATTATAGGCTACATATTCACACTGCGCTCAACGCAACATACACTCCAAATACCACTCAGTGCCACATAATTACACGCCACATAATTACACTGCACTCAATGCAACATACTCTCCAAATACCACTCAGTGCCACTTAAATACACGCCACATAATTACACTACACTCAATGCAACATACACTCCAAATACCACTCAGTGGCAAATAATTACACACCACATATTTACACTGCACTCAATGCAACATACACTCCAAATACCACTCAGTGCCACATAATTACACGTTACATAATTACAATGCACTCAACACAACACTCCAAATACCACTCAGTGCCGCATAATTACACCCCACATTATTATACTGCACTCAATGCAACACACACTCAACACAATACCACTCGGTGCCACATAATTATATGCTACATAATTACACTGCACTCAATGCAACATACACTTCAAACAATACCACTCAGTGCCACATAATTACAGGCCACACAATTACACTTTACTGAATACAACATACACTCCACACAATACCACTCAGTGCCACATAATTATATGCTACATATTTACACTGCGCTCAATGCAACATACACTCCAAACACCACTCAGTGCCACATAAATACACACCACATAATTACACTCTACTGAATGCAACACACACTCCACACAATACCACTCAGTGCCACATAATTATATGCTACATAATTACACTGCACTCAATGCAACATACACTCCAAACAATACCACTCAGTGCCACATAATTACAATGCACTCAATGCAACATACAATCCAAATACCACTCAGTGCCACATAATTACACGCCACATAATTACACTGCACTCAATGCAACATACACTCCAAATACCACTCAGTGCCACACAATTACACGCCACATAAGTACACTGCACTCAATGCAACATACACTCCAAATACCACTCAGTGCCACATAATTACACGCACCATAATTACACTGCACTCAATGCAACACACACTACAAATACCACTGATTGCCACACAATTACACGCCACATAATTACACTGCACTCAATGCAACATACACTTCAAATACCACTCAGTGCCACATAATTACACACACATATTTACACTGCACTCAATGCAACATACACCCCAAATACCACTCAGTGCCACATAATTACAGGCAACATAATTACACCGCGCTCAACGCAACACACTCTAAATACCACTCAGAGCCACATAATTACACGCCTCATAATTACACTGCACTCAGTGCAACATACACTCCAAATACCACTCAGTGCCACATAATTACACGCCACATAATTACACTCTACTGAATGCAACACACACTCAACACAATACCACTCAGTGCCACATAATTATATGCTACATAATTACACTGCACTCAATGCAACATACTCTTCAAACAATACCACTCAGTGCCACATAATTACACGCCACACAATTACACTCTACTGAATACAACATACATTCCACACAATACCACTCAGTGCCACATAATTATATGCTACATAATTACACTGCGCTCAATGCAACATACACTCCAAATACCACTCAGTGCCACATAATTACACTGCACTCAATGCAATATTCACTCCAAATAACACTCAGTGCCACATAATTACATGCCACATAATTACACTGCACTCAATGCAACATACACTCCAAATACCACTCAGTGCCACATAATTATATGCTGCATAATTACACTGCGCTCAACGCAACATACCCTCCAAATACCACTCAGTGCCACATAATTACACTGCGCTCAACGCAACATACACTCCAAATACCACTCAGTGCCACATAATTACACGCCTCATAATTACACTGCATTCAATGCTGCATACACTCCAAATACCACTCAGTGCCACATAATTACATGCCGCATAATTACAATGCACTCAATACAACATACACGCCAAATACCTCTCAGTGCCTCATAATTACACAACACATAATTACACTGCACTCAATGCAACATACACCCCAAATACCACTGAGTGCCACACAATTACACACCACATAATTACACTGCACTCAATGCAACATACACTCCAAATACCACTCAGTGCCACATAGTTATATGCAACATAATTACACTGCATTCAATGTAACATACACTCCAAATACCACTCAGTGCCACATAATTACACACCACATAATTACACTCTACTGAATGCAACACACACTCCACACACTACCACTCAGTGCCACAAACTTATATGCTACATAATTACACTGCACTCAATGCAACATACACTCCAAATAATACACCTCAGTGCCACATAATTACACACCACACAATTACACTCTACTGAATACAACATACACTCCACACAATACCATTCAGTGCCACATAATTATATGCTACATAATTACACTGTGCTCAACGCAACATACACTCCAAATACCACTCAGTGCCACATAATTACACGCCACATAATTGCACTGCACTCAATGCAACATACTCTCCAAATACCACTCAGTGCCACATTACATGCCACATATTTACACAGCACTCAATGTAACATACACTCCAAATTCCACTGAGTGTCACATAATTACACGCCACATAATTACACTGCACTCAAAGCAACATACACTCCAAATACCACTCTTTGTCACATAATTACACGCCACATAATTACACTGCACTCAATGCAACATACACTCCAAATACTACTCTGTGTCACATAATTACACGCCACATAATTACACTGCACTCATTGCAACATACACTCCAAATACCACTCAGTGCCACAGAATTACACACCACATAATTACACTGTACTCAATGCAAGATACACTCCAAATACCACTCTGTGCCACATAATTACACGCTACATAATTACATTGCACTCAATGCAACATACACTCCAAATACCACTCAGTGCCACATAATTACATGCCACATAATTACACTCTACTGAATACAACACACACTCCACACAATACCACTCAGTGTCACATAATTATATGCTACATAATAACACTGCACTCAATACAACATACACTCTAAACAATACCACTCAGTGCCACATAATTACACACCACACAATTACACTCTACTGAATGCAACACACACTGGGAGATCGCTGCTACTCAGTTCCAGACTGTTGCCACAGTGGATGTTCCAGTTTATCCTTACATCCATGAGGTGTTAAGGAGGGAATGGAAGGATCCAGATAGGATCATGCTTCTCCGGTTCATGTCCTAGTTTGACCCTCTTCAAGATTTGCCTAAAGAGATACTGAACTCTACTCCCATCAATTCATTTGTGGCCAATGTGGTTAGGAGGACATAGCTGATTGAGGAGGCTATGATCAAGGATTCAGTCGACAAAAAGTTGTATGCTTCACTTAGGGCAGTGTACTCGCATCTTGCCCTGTGTATTTGCATTTTTGGCACATATGTGGTCCCAATCCCTGATTTCTGATGTCAAGGCCATGGATAGGTCCCTGGATGACACATGTGACTGTTCTGGACTGCTGGAACAGATTGAGCATCAAGTTGAATATTTCCTTCGGATGTGCCCTTTGATGTAGTGCAGGCCTCTGCTCTGTCTGGTAGGGCTTTTGTTGCATCTTGCCGCAATTTGGTTTTGAAGGGCTAGAAGACTGATTCAGCCCAGAAGGCTTCAGACCTGAGGTTGCCCTTCCAGTGGAGTATGATGTTTGGAGAGGAATTGATTGGGGTACAAGCTACATAAGCTTTTTAAGAAAAAGAAACAATCATCTTCCCAGAAGCAATCCTCCACTGATAAACAGTCTTTGAAACTGAAGTCCTCCTTTTGTCAGCCTTCTCGGAGCCAGTTTCCCGTGGACAGGGCAGGTTTTCTTTGGGGGCGGGAGGGAAAAGAAAACAATGTCCCCCCCCCCCCACCAAAACCTCGTTCCTTACTTTATGACAGGAAAGCAAGAATTTTTGGTGGGCGGACAGATTCAGCACTTTCTTCCAGCCTGGGAGGAATCTTCTTCAGATGCTTGGGTGCTGGACATTGTGCGGCAGGGCTACCGGTTAAAGTTTGCAGTCACTCCTTCGGATTGAGAGGTTTGTCCGACTCCTTGACCTTCCAATCGTGTGAAGAGGGAATCATTGTCTCTGGGAATTGGCTCGCTTCTGCAGACAAGGGCCATTTGGGAATTTCCACAGATAGAGGGGATTTTACTCCATAATCTTCCTGGTAACCAAGTCTACAGGGGGATTGACTTGTATTGGTCTTGAAGGGTATGGACACCTTTGTCATTCACCCGCCCTTCAAGATAGAGACCTTGCAGAGGGTGATCCCATTGGTACTCAGGGATCCTCTCATGTTTCACAATTGCTGAGAGGGTTTTCTTTGTCTCGCCCTTTGATGAAGCCTCCGTTCCCATTGTGGGACCTGCCTCTTGTGTTGAGGACTTTGACTGCTGCTTCCTTTGAGCCTTTGGATTTGGTGGACCTAAAACGTGTCACTTTGAAGGTTGTTTTCTTGGTGTCCCTAACTTTGACCAGGCGACTTGGTGAATTGGGGGCTATGATGGCGAGGGAACCCGTCCGTCTTTTCCTGAAGATGGGTCATCTTACATTTGGATTCCTCTTTTGTGCCCAAGGGGGCTTTTCATCATTCTCAGGAGGTGATTCTACCTGCTTTGGGGGATGAGCAGGAGAATGGGGATGGCCTTTGCTAGATGTCAGGAGAGTTTTGCGCATCTATCTGGATCGTACTGGTCTGTTTTGGAAGAAGTATTACCTGTTTGTTTCTTTTGGGTTCTCCTCCCAGGGTGTGAAGGCATCTTCTTCGTCCATTGGTCGTTGGCTAAAGCATGTCACTGAGCTTGCTTACTCACTTTCGGGGTCTCTGCCTCCTGTGAGAGTGCAGGGATGCTCAACTTGGAGGATGGCAGCTTCCTGGGCAGAATTGCGTAGTGTTCCCTGTCTGAAATTTGCAGGGCCACTACTTGGACCTCCTCTAATGTTTTTGTGCTGCATTTTAGGCTCCAGAATTTGTTGTGTGAGGATATTAATTTTGGATTGGGTGTGTTGCAGGCTGTGAGTTCTTAATTTCCTTTTTTGCTTTTCGAATAAATCGCTTGAGTGCTGCTTTTTTCAGCCACGGCCCGTGGAGGGAGTTGCGGTGGGGCAGGGAGGCGGGGCAGGGGAGGGGCAGGGTGGGGGGGGGTGATAAAAACCGACATATGGATATTTGGAGGTAAGTACACAATTTAATTAACAAAACGAATTTCGTAGCATGCCCTGCATTGCATTTTGCGATGCAGGGCACGCTACCAAATTTGTTTTGTTAATTAAATTGTTTACGGACCTCCAAATATCCATATGCCGGTTTTTATCACCCGCCACCCTGCCCCTCCCCCGCCCCGCCTCCATGCCCCACCGCAACTCCCTCCATGGGCCGTGGCTGGCTGTTTGTCATTTTGTCATTGTACTTCTGCTTATAAGAATGCTGGTGAAGGGGCTTGGGCATTCTCAAATTGTAATGAATGGGACGAGGACAGGAGAATCATGGTTGTAGTGCCCTACTAGTTACCAGTAATCTTCATTACTCCTGGTCCTGTTGTCCTCGTCCCATTCATTACTCCTCTCCCTCTCTCCTTGGTGGCTGTCCTACATGTTGGGGCTTTGTAATTGAGAGGGAATGCTGGGTAAGTATGGCTTAAGTACTCTCGGTCGGAGGGAGTGGAGTAGGGATACAGCATTCCTTTTATTCTTTTTGCTGTCTGTGAGATAAATATATCTCAAATTGTACTCAATGGGATGAGGACAACGGGACCAGGAGTAATGAAGATTATCAGTAAGTAATAGTGCATCAATTTATGCTTCGTAACCTCTGCACTGACCAGCTGACTTCGTTGTAGCAGTGGTCTAGCTGGAGCCATTCTGTCGCTAGGCTGCTCGCCTGATTCTATAGCAGTGCTTCCCTAACTTTTTAGAAAAAGGACCCACTTTTTAGAGAGAGAAAATGTCACAACCCACCCACCATTAATAGACATGAGGTTGGGGATTTTATTTAATGTAACTAAAGCAACGTGTGGTAGGGCACTGCAATTACAAAAAACACATTTTCCATTGAAATGGCACCTAAATTTACACAGACAACGTTTTACTGATAAAAATCTATTGTACACAAATAATAATGTGTGGAAATAGGGTTTCAGCGAATATTTATCAACTGTGCATCATCAAGTAAGGTGTCTTGATTCATTTTGAGTTTGTTTCCATCACACTTCAGAATTATAAATGAAAACAAAAAGTGTTTCATTTTTGCTTTCCTAACTGTTGAATGTGTACAGCTCATTTACAGGTATTTACATTTTGTTGTGTGTTATAAAAAAATAACACCTTGGAGCCTTTCCTTTCAGACTCACTGGACCCCAGGGAGATTGCTACATAATTCACTTTAATTTTCTTTCTCTGACTGCAAAGTGAGAGGAGTTTCTAAACACTAATCCCTGTGTAGCAATTTGTCAGAAGATAGCCTGACAGCTGGCCTCTGCCTTTGAAGTGCGGCAAATGTGACAAGACAAACACAGAATTTAAAAGCATCTTTATTTATTACATTAACTGTTTGCCTTAATCTCTCTGATTATATTTCTGAAAACTGCCAACAATTCAAATGAAAGATCACTATCTCTCCATCGTTTGAAGTCATATCCCTGCATCATACCAATTCTTGCGTATCAACTAACCTCACCAACTACGTGCATAAGCTCAAATGACTGTAGTCACAAAGAAACTGGAACAAATGCATGGAATGATTTGCTGATCGCACAAGACTAAATCCAATAACTAACAATAACCAATTGCTCTAGACTAACCACTAACTTTGGGTTCTGGACCAGCATGCTGCCCAGCGTAAAGCGGATCAGGGATTGCAAGTGCTCTATAAATACAAATACAATAACATGTGTAAGATGGAAATGCTCTTAGGTAATGCAACTTTAAGATGAAGTAAAACATGTGAAGTATAAACAGGGACCAGACAAGTTGGTAGGGCTTTGCCAGCACACCTATTTATTTATTTATTTATGAAGCTTGTAGAGCGCACGGCTACCCCCAACGGGGGTGTCCCGGCGCTAAGACTGTAAGCTGGAAAAAAAGGAGTCTAACTATGCAGATGAGAATAACCAGGTCTTGAGACGGTTACGAAAGAGTGCTTCAGAGGGGGTGAATCTGAGATCTAACGGTAGGCTGTTCCATAGTTTGGACGTGATGACTGCAAGGGCTTTGCCACCCATTCTAGAGAGGCGGAACCGTGGGACAACAATGAGGCGAAGATTGTTAGATCGTAAGGTTCTGACAGAGTGGGATAGAACTAATCTCTTTCTTAAATATTCTGGTCCTGCTCCATTAAGGGCCCGAAAAGCAAGAGTAAGCAGCTTGAACTTGATGCGACTGGCTATTGGGAGCCAGTGAAGCTTCTTGCGGTACGTTGAGACCGAATGCCTATGGGGGATATTGCCAATCAACCTCACAGCCGCATTCTGAACGATTTGTAAGCGTTCAATTTGATATTGGGGGGCCCCTGCGTAGAGACTGTTGGCATAATCCAGGTGCGAGATGATCAGGGCCTGAGTAACAGTTCTACGAGCATCTAGAGGCAGAAAGAAGAAGATCTTTCTCATCATCCGCAGTTTCCAAAAGCAGGCTGCAGTGACTTTATTGATTTGGGGGCCGCAGGAGAGGGTATCGTCAAACTGGAAGCCTAAGTTGCGAGCGGTATGAACGGGGGTAAGGGGGGGGTCAAGTACCGTGGGCCACCACAAAGTGGATGGTATACTCTGTTTTTGATTGGAAAACAAAACCTCCGTTTTGTCGGTATTGAGACGGAGATGGTTAGAAGCCATCCAGGACCATATTTCACCCAGGCAGTGTCGGAAGCTGGTGAGGCTGGAGTCGGAGTGATCTCTAAAAGAAAATATAAGCTGTGTATCATCAGCATAAGAGATCACCCTGACCCCAAAAGATTCCACCACCTTGGCCAACGGGGCCAGATAGACATTAAAAAACAATGGGCTCAAGTCCGAGCCCTGTGGGACTTCGCATACAAGTGGTTTGCCTTCAGATTGAAACGGTCTGAGAAGAACCCTCTGAGTCCGTCCTTGAAGAAAGGAGCTGATCCACGACAGGGCAGAACCGCCCAGTCCAATCTGCTCCAATCGGTCTTGAAGTCTCTTGTGCGACACCGTATCGAAAGCGGCGGATAGGTCGAGGAGGACCAACATGGCCTCCTCTCCCCTATCCACACATTCTCGTAGTATCAATTATTACGTTTTATACACTTGTATTATGACCATCTGTTTGTACAATCTCATTAATTAAGCTATAGGGACATTCTCAACAATATTCTTCCAAAACAGAAAACCCAGAACAAGTAGTACTCTTGTTCATTTGTTTTTATTCCAAAATCAAATTCTTCATAAATAATTTCCCAGCACACGACTTGCAGACACGTGTTTCGTCTTACAAAATACTTTATCAAGGCATATAGCTAGTGCATAACACAAGGTTCATGACCAAATGACGTCCTAAATGCGATCCGGAACCATGTAAGACCATTCCAGGTCACACCCCAGAAGACTTGTAAGTTTCTCAAACTCCTAAAGACGAGAGTTTACCCAAAAAGTTGTATCAAAATCATCAGATGCCAAGGAACAAAGTCACTGCTATCGTTGGAGAACTTGATTTTGAAATAAAAACAAATGAACAGCAAGATTATTACTTGGTCTGGATTTTCTGTTTTGGAAGAGTATTGTTGAGAATGTCCCTATAGCTTAAGATTGAGATTGCACAAACAGATGGTCGTAATACGAGTGTATAAAACTCAATAATTGATACTAGGTGTGCAGGCAAAGCCCTACCAACTTGTCTTGTCTTGTTGCACATCCAGGTGTCCTAATAACACCTCTAGGTAGTAGGTGTTCAGGGCAAACATAGTACCCATACCTAATACTAAGAATTGGATATGTATATTGCATGCTTTTACTGAATGATCTTTTAAATGTGCTAACGAATGTGCGGACGTTTCCCTGTTAGGGAACACCACTACCTATTTCTCTTTTTGTGTATAAACAGGGACTGCTTGCTGATGGTGATTACCTTAGCCACTTGGCTGTTAGTGCTTGTACCGGTGCTAAGTCCTTTTTCAGGTGTTGGGGGAAGTTTGCGCTAGAGTTCATGACTTTTTTTTCTCTTTTCTCTAAAGGTATCCATGCCAAATGTATGCCCTTTTTTCCCACATCAAGGAATTTCTAAAGCTATCCAGGGATTGTCGGTTTCCCATGAGGGAACTGAAAAAACTGCCAAAATATAGTTGCATTTATCATTTTGGGGGAGAATGAAAAAGGAGCATTTGAATATAGCATAATTTGCTGTGGTGTAACTACACAAAATTACATGACATTAGGGGCGTGGCCAAGCTGCCAACCGAGATGGCCTTGCAGTTCTGAAGCTCCTCCGCAATACCCGTAACAAACATCTATAAAATGCCCTAATGACGCCCTTGCTGCATTGGAGACCACCTGTGTTGAACAACTTAATGCCTGGGGAGCGGCCAGGCCACCAACAGACACCATACGGCCAAGACAAGCGACCCAACGGGCTACTGCGCACTTCATTGGGTGGAGCCGTCGGGGCAGCGAGATTGCAACACATAGCATCGGAGTGTCACCTGAGGTGAACGGGCTATACTCCTCAGCCCTCATTCTCCCCCCACCACATTAACGCCCGAGACGATCCAAGCGGCGAGGTCTGCTGCTGACAAAAATGCGAGGCACGCCCAGGTGTGAGTTCATGAGGCCCTGAGATGACAGGGGCCGTAGGTGAGCCTGGGTTCCGGCCGACCGGGCGGCAGCTGGGGGGGGGGGGGCATCATTGGTCTAGGCCCCAGAAGAGTTACAGCCGAGGATCCCACCATAGGGACACAACATTGGATACTATTGGCTCTTGTTGAATACATGTCAGAGTGAACCGGCCTGGGCTGTGCCTGCACTTATCGCTGAGTAGAGATGCATGCTGCGGTGGACGCCTAATTAAGACCCTGGCTGACGACCTTGCACAATGTCTAAGTTGAGGCCTTTCCCTAAGTGGCGCATTTGGCATTGCACGTTACTGGTGCCGCTTTGGTGGTATTCTACAGCATGCGAGTCAGCTAGACACGACTCAACACCTGATCAGGCCCTTCCGACAGTAACCCCGGGGGCCCTGCTGCCTGGAGGCATTGACTGAGTCAGCAGCCCAGCCGCCTGGCCGACCTGGTGTGTGTGATGGATGATCCAATGCTTCTTACGCCCTCATTGTGAATGGGTTTCGTTGTCCCTGTGAGGCGGTGCAATACTTCGGTACAAAGGAGGGCTTCTTGCTGCTTGGATTCACCTTGGGACTTACATGGGCTGCTCATTGCTGATGCTCTGTTTGCTGGGCACATCTGAACCACCCTATCACATGTGAGAAATGCTGGCAAGAGACTACTGGTGAGTATAAAGGGTTGTAGGGCACAAGTTCAATGGCTAGCAGGCGGCGAGCTGTCAGAGGTCATTTGCTGATATAGTTGCGACAATCCTGTGACCCTCGTGTTTGCTCTATCGCAGCCCCCCTGCTAAATAATCCTGGAGGCTACCTGCCATGTAAGATAGAAGGCACACTCCAGCAGATGGGGCAGGACAGCATGGACCGTAAAGACCCAGAGCAGCGAAGCTTTCAATTTACTAAGGTGCCGGAGGAGGGTCTTGACAAAGAGTCCACCATGGCCACTGGGGGACGGATGCAGGCCCGACTGCATATCAATCAACAAGTTCAGACTCTCTGCTGCAGGAGTTACGCGCTGGGTTTAAATCTTTGGACAGCCGCTTTGATATACTAGACAAACGTTTAGACAATTTGGGTGCCAAAATCGATATACATGAGAAACATCTGGACACAGTAGAGGGGATGGTGTCCGATTTGGAAGATGGAGACGTGCAATCAATCTCCAGACTTGAATGATTTGAAAAGATCCTAAAAGATGTGGCTATCAAGAATGAGGACCTAGAATCGTGCAGCAGGCGCAATAACCTCCGTATCCTATGTGTGCCGAAAACGACCAACACCGGTCGCATGGATCAGTTTGTAGAAAATCTGACCAATTGGAAGAGAAGCCTTCACCACAGCCTTCATAGGGGAGCGCGCTCACCACTCGTTTGGTCCTAGGCCTAACCCTGGTTGTCCCCCTAGACCTATAATTGCACGCCTCTTAAACTTTTGTGACAGAGACACAACGTTGGGTCTCGCAAGGGAGAAAGGAGCTCTCAACTGGCAGGGTTCTGTGTTCTCCATGTACCCGGATTTCACAATCATGGTCCAAGAGGAGAGGCACAAATACAATGGAGTAAAGACCACGCTCTGCAACTTGGGACTCCGCTAGGGGCGGCTATATTGTGTTGACATTGATGGTCGGTCCCGAATTTTCGAATCACCTTCAGCTGTACAGGAATTTTGTGAAAGTTACAAAGGTGGTGGTCTCCAGAACAGCAAGGAGGCATCCAGATCCTCTCCTCCACATAGAGGCTCTGTTGCTAGTGTGGAGCTCTTGTAGTGTAGTTCCTATATTCCCAATAGGCTCTGCGCATTGGAATAATATATCCTATAGATTAGGCGTAGGACTGAGGTTGACTAGGTCTCTATTGAATATATTAGACTTAATTGTGAGTGCCAGCTAGCTCAGAGGTCACTAGAAACTTTCTCGAATTCACAAGAAGGGATTAGTCTCTGACAACCGCATAAACATGTCAACTTTGTTTCCCCAAGATAAAACTGATCTTCAGAGTCGTGGAAACAGTAGACAGATATTTCACTCAGTCAACCGTGCATGCTTCGTTTCACCAGAGGTGCAGAGAAAATAGAAAGGCGGGCATTTTCAATAAAAGGATTTATTGAACAGTCTTCTTTCTCAAGCATAAGAACTGAACTGCTACAATCATAAAACTGGTTGCAAAATATAATGCATACAGTAAAAAGAGTAGAATAAAATAATACTGTAAGAGCATTGTATGGTTTCTAGACCATAAATAAATGCATACATAAATAACAGAGGCTAAAAGTACTCAACTGGTGCTTCTAAAATATGCCTACCCCGATGTACCTAACCTAAGCTTAGTACGAGGGAAGAAGTAAGTGAGGTGTAGCATAAATCTAGTATTCTTTGCCAAGAATCTGTCCAAGATTTCTCTTAGGGTCTAATCAGTTCCGTACCTTAATTTGAAATGAAGAAGGTCAGGCTCAGGACTCGATTTCCCAAAAACCCGCAAGGGTAGCTTGGAAACACTGGAGCTGGATTTCTCGGCAAGAGAAAAAACAGCGTCTCTCTCAGTGCGTCTGCTGGAGGGTCGGTATCCTTCGGCACTTGCAGTAGCAGGGCGCGTCGGGCAAGTAGATAGTCGAACTGCTCTAAACCACTGTGTGTTTGCTATGGCAAGTGTGGGCATATTTATACCTTGAAGTTGCTGAGTTTGACGTAAAGGTGGACATAATAACATCATTAAAGACTCTCAGTTCTTTGAAAACACCATGAGTTCTTGGACAAGTCAGTATTTAAGCAAGGGGAAGTCCAAGAAATCGTGGCAGATTTTTGGAACTAGTGGAAGTATCCCTGGCGTATTTGGACTGCATGAGCTATGTCTAAATATGGTTATGATTCTTATGCCTATATAAGGACATAGTGATTTATACCTATATAAGGGCATGAATTGGGAAATTTACAAGTGTCCTAAAATGGTTCACAACATCCACTCCACGTTATCATGTTCATCTAAGATCAAGTACTTAAAACATATAAGCTAGAGCATGTGTTTTTACAATCCCTCCCAAAAATACATGAAATGTATTTAAAAATGGTCGTACACAAAAATAAGCATTTGTACAGTATGCATTTAAAAGCAACGATTTCAGTGTAAACATATGATATGATATTAGCAATGCTAACCAAATTAATCACGATATTTACATATTATGAAATGGCTCTAGATACAGAAAAGAAAGAAGTCGAGACCATCCCATAGCAGAATATACAAGCTATTTTGGTGTGCGCATTAGGTCAATATTGTTTCTAGGAAGTAGTCAAAGAATTCTTGTTCTCTAAGAATAGTTCGACTGTAAGCAGATCACTTTGTGCCAAAGTTTAGTTAGTTTTGGAAAAAAGTCAAATTAAATCGAAGCGAAATAGAGTTCCAAACTTGTAAGCTTTTGTTTTGAAAAAGTGAAAGTCGAATTTCAGAGTTTGAAAGAATGCTGTGTACTTATTTAAAAAGTTTATTCTCGGTGTCAGGAGAAAACATTAAATCATCAAGGCTGGCAAAGAAATTGTCTACCACAGTAGATGAAAGTTCAACCAATTCATTAAGAAGGTCAATTGTACACAGATGTGAAGCATCGCCGTCAGCCGCATTAGCAATGTTCATTGCAGATGGTACCTGTGTGCCTGTTGGTCCGCGTATTTCACCTCCAGTTGGATTTGCCGGTGAGATCTCAATGAATGCCGTCATCAGGATTGGTAGCCGTTGGGGGAAACACAACACATGAGCCGTTATCGGACCCAGTAATGCGTCAACATCTAACACGCATTCCTCTCCACAAAGGAGGCATCATAGAACAGGTAAGATGCAATCTTTCCAGATTGGTCTGAATGACAGGAACCATGTGGTATTCAGATCTCTCAAACAAGCCAAGCCAAGGATCTGTGTTATTCTGTCACGATACCGCATGGCCCGGAGTGCATTCTCCATGCTGACTTGGGTATCGCTGGTGGCCGGAATTGCCATAACGGAGCAGGAGAAATTATAATAAGATCCCTGCTACGAGTCCCAAAATGAGAGGCAGGCCGCCGAACACAGAGTGTACGAAGTTAGGAAAAACGCCAGGACTGCTTCAAATGGTGCTAACAGTCCCGAAAGAATTGTCTTAAATACATGTACAATACCGCTGGTATCAGACATGTTTAAGATACGACCTAACATTTCTGCGAAATGTACTAGGCAGTTTGTTGATAATAATGCATGTATCTCTGCAGAAGTCCTTGCAACTTGCAGATCATACCTCTCTCTGGACGAGGTCAGTGGCACAGTTTTTTGCAAAAGAATGGCTTTCATTCTGCTTAAAGTATCAATTTGTATAGAAGAGATGTTCAGTGAAGGCCATAGTGGCGACTCCCCGTCTGTCTTGGTTTTTGGAAACAATACTTGCAGACAACAAGTGACCCTGGCTGACACACTAACGAGATAGACTATTCCTGGTATCATTCCACAACAGCTGTGATCATTTAACATAATGTAGCTACCATTGGAAAACTGCCTAAAAATGTGATCTATCACCGATGCGGGCGAACCTTGCAGGTGGCAAGAAAGGTTATTGGAAGAACCCTTGCAGGCTCCCTGCAAATTAACACCTTGATATAATACAGTACCGCTTAATGAGGTTTTACCATTTTTACCAATAAGAAATACCTCCTTTCCCCCACTCTAACATTTGTGTGTGTATGGTAAATCCCAGGTCGACTTAATGTATTCTTTACCCAACCTTTCATACAGGCCTGCTGGTATGTGTTTTAAGCAATACTGAAATTGGAAAATCGTCACTGGTATCGTGATGGTGCCATGTATTATCCATTCAACTGATGGTTTCTCAGAAACGGTCAATGGTAATCTCTCCAGTTTTTCTATGCTCAGCACTGTATAGTCTACTCCCCTCAGTGCCAACGAGATTTGTTTATCTGTAAGGTTAAATACAGTAAACAATGACGTAGTGTTGATTAGACGCCAGGGCATAGAGCCAGAACGAAGGTTTTGGAACGTCCAGCCTAACAGCATTATAGAACGTAATTGAGACTGGCCATATTGTGACATTAGAAAGTCCTGTTCCATTATGTCAATGGCAGAGGATACAATGCTGTCCAAACAATACATTCTGGACGACAGAGTTGTTAACCCATTGTCAACTACAGAGAGTACTTTCTCTAAATTAATACGATCAATTTCTTGTATTGTTTTAGCTGTTTTCATTTGCGTGACTTTCCATGCTTCATTGTATGCAGCGTATATACCGGCGTATATGAAACTTTATGACGTGGATTACGAGGTCCCAGTAAGAATTCTCATAAATCAACGCCATCTTTAAGCAAAGATAAGTATTGTTTTATTTCTGGAAGTGTGGATTTCTGCAGCCACTCAAGGCATAGTTTTCCTACATTATAAGTTGTTATTATCCCTGGATGTTGTCTTTGGATATATCTTGGATCTGGCAGAGTTACTGTAAACCCTTGTGTCTTGTTCAGGAATCTATCTGGACAGATATTCGTGTCTGTGGGCCAGATTAACCATTTTTTCCATTCAGGATTTGTTCTGTTTTGTAGATGAATATAATTTACGCCTACCTCCTCATCTGAAGTTTAATTACTATCAGGTGTGGGTTTAGGTATGGACGGTTTGTTTAAATCTTTTATCTTAGCCAGGCCAAGACAAGATGTCTATTAAACAGTGTCATTTAAGAACATCATTTAATCTGGGATGATGCAGGCTCTGAACAATGCTTCTAAACCTTGTACCTGCCAGTCTTTTGTGCCCCAAACAGTTTTTGTCTCAATGTTGTCTTTCCAAAAGTCAAAGCCTAAGGTGGACAACTGAGCAGAATAAATGTGTTTAGTATTTGTCAACATACTTTTCATGCCTGTCTTATTATCATTTTAAAGTAAAAACATTTGTAACATTAAAACCTGTAAAATATAGAAATGTTCTTAAAAATGTCTTAGAACTTCCTTTTGGAGGTGTTGGACAATGTTCCCATTGATTATAAGTTAAAACATTTCTAGGATTTGCAGATTTGTGCAAGTAATGATGCCCAAAATGATTAAAACAATACATTTCTTCATAATTAGATGAACCTTCTAAGTATTCATGTTTTCAAAATTTTGCTGACATTTCTAAGTCTGCCATCATCTTATTAACAGTTTCAAAGTCCCAATCATCGGAAAATGTGCTGGGTGAAACAAAATCACTCAAGGAAACCTTAAATTGGTGTGGAATCTTCATCAGCTCGACAGGACCATAAATGTCATAATAAGTTCTATCCCATACTATTCCACCAGGTAGAGGAACGGCAGTGATGTTTACTGATGATAGGTCTTGTTGTTCACGATGAGATGATTTGTGTGGTTTCAGGAGCAAGTTGATTTTCTTACTTGCTGTGTCCATTTTAATGTGTTTTCCATCTATCAGCCTTCCCAAACTTAAAACGAGAATGAGCCATAGTAGGAGATAAAGTACACCTAATTCAATCCAAAATTCAACCCATGGTGAAACCAGATATGTATTTGCAAGCTCTTGACTAAGGTCTGTTAATTGTTCCTTGAACGTTTTCTTTGTCTGTGCTGTTTCAGGTTCACTGGGATCCTCAGAAAAGGTATCGAAGTTGATGAAATAGTCAGAGGCAGTTCTGTCAATAGTTGGTATTGCATCCGGATTATTTGAAATCGCTGGAGCTGCTTGTTCCCTAGACAAGTTAGTGTAGTCAGATGCTACATCATTGTAGACCGGAGTTTCTTGACAAACTGTTATTTGGGTTTCAAGAGGCACAAGTTCCATGGCTTTAATGCATAGTCCTTCTTTTCTTACTGCAGAATCTTCAAAGGTGATGAGTCTTTCAGTTTGAACCTCTTGGATAGTAGCAAGATTTGGTCATCTGCTACATCTTGGGAGCCCACTGGTCCTACTACTTATTAACGGCCACATGGTGTGGTTTTACCAGGTCAATTGATACAGACCGGTTCTCCTTTTTTCCTGCAAGGGGCGGCAGTAGCACTGTTCTTGATGCATGGAATGCTAAAACTGGTACTGGTTTTCTGTAAGAAGGCCCAAATTCCTTCTTGTCCGCTATTTTTTTCCTGACCAGATCCCCAATCTTTGGAATCCAGACTGGTCTTGCTGGGACAGGTGGTTTTTCTCCAGTGGTCGTTGGCTTTTCCCTGGTGTTGCTTAGACTTCTTCTGGTTTCATTTAAGTCCTGTAAAACAGCCAAACGATCCTTGATATCAAACGGTTTTTGTTCCACCACTGAAGTATGACAATCAAGGTCTTCAACCAACATTCAAGAAGGATTTCATTTGGAGTGATTCCACCCAGAGAATTTCTAGGCAGGTTATTAAGATTACGTTGGACATTTATTAGATGTTTGACCCACCCGTCACCCGAACCAATACCCTTGCTGTAATAGATTGCTTTATTTCACAGTTTTTTCTCTCCACAACCAAATTTCCCTCAGGATGGAATGAACTCAAAAATCGCAATGCAACGCCCAAGCTGGCCATGGCCTTCTTGTAAGCCCTAGAGCTAAACACAGGACCCTGGTCAGAATGTAGGGTGCCGATTGCGCATGTGCTGATAAAGACTCTCAAATCTTTTATAACAGTTCGGGCGTCAGCCGAGCGCTGAGGCCACATCCAAATGAATCTTGTCCTAGTGTTTGTGGGACCACTTTTGTCCAAGTGGACGTCTGCGTGTAGAAAGTCTAATGCTGTCTAACTACAGTGTCTGAACTGGGCTGGATACACTGTAGTCAGGAATCTGGTGGTGTTCCAAGCTGTGATATTTGTAACAGTCATCTCAATTAATTCCGAATTCGTATACGTGAGCTTTCATTCCTGGCCACCAGTACATCTCTTCTAATTCTAATAGAGATTTTGAGATCCCTTGATGTATCAGACCCTCTCCCATATGTGCTTCGTGAATCAGAGCACCTCTCCGGTTCCTGTTTGGAATTACCCTATCCCCCCACTCCAGGGATTTGAGCAAAAGGAACACAGTTTGCATCAATTATGTATGTATACTCGAGTGGATAGTTTAGAGGTAACACAGCTCCGCTGCCTTTGCTTTGCAGCGAGCATGGTTTCACCGTCTATTTTTGTTTTTGAACGAATTATTGCAGCTACGGAAGCCGTTTGCACAGCTGCCTTCGCGTCTTCATCAGCCAATGAATTCCCTTCAACGTGAACGCCATCACGCTGATGACTCTGTAAAAGAACTACTTTTTCCCAAAGCATTTTATACTTGATTGTGCCACCTTTTGCATCTTTAAATCCATTTTGAACCCAGTTCTGCAGATATTCATTGTAAGACTGGACACAGTAATACGAATCGCACACTATGAGTGTGGGGAATTTGCGATCGGTATTTTGAAGCGCCATCTTGAAAGCCTGTAGTTCAGCTCGCTGAGCTGTACAGTCTCTGAGAGATTGAGTTTTTGTGACCATATTTCTGAAATTACCATCTTTAACAATCGCACACGCAGCACTATAAACTTGTTTACCCCCAATTGTGGGCTGTGCTGATCCGTCTGTATATATTATACAGCCGTAATGTTCTAGAGGCAGAATTTAAATGGGCAGAGGACATTCTTGTTCATATTGTAGAAATTCTTGTGTTTTCAAGTAGGAATCAAAACGTATTCAACGTCTGTTGCAGCAAGAGAATTAACCCATTGTATCCATCTTGGATGTAAAGCTTTTGCATTTGGAATGCTTGCTTTTGTCACTGCCTCCAAGGCAGGTACAGGCGTAACAACCATTATTCGTTCTCCCTGTGCCAGGGCTCTCTCTTTTGCTACTGCAGTTTGAACCGCTGTCAGAATTTTTTCTGTAGAAGTGAATTTCATTTCAGCTTGTTTGTACAAATGTGATTTGTAAGCTATTGGTACCTTTTCACCTTCATTAAAGGTTAGGTGTGTGAATCCGCATCTCCCTGGGATGATTTAGATTACAAGGTTGCGTACATTGTCGCGTGTTTGTAAATGTTTTGTTGCTAACATGTCTGTTTGCACTGAACGCAAAATTTCTGTGTGTTTTTGAGTCCAATTAGTAGGTTTGAAATCAGGTTTGATTAGTTCGTAGAGAGGTTTAACCCTCTCTGCGTAGTTTAGAACGTAAGTTCTTTCGAAATTCTAAAATCCTAGAATTGACTGTAAGTTTTTCAGCGTTTTTGGAGGTTGCAGCAGCGCACATTTTTCTAAAAAGTTTGCTGCCAGGCTTTTGCCTTCACTTGAAAGTTCGTATCCCAAGAATAGGGCGTTGAGGTGGGCAATTCTTTTTTTTTTTTTAAACCTTTATTGTGCAATAATAGCATACAGTTACGGGCCTACAACCATCCTGGCCGGCCTCGACATCAATTTGTAGCACATACGCAAATTATACGACAACTCAGCAGTCCACCGATACAAAAATAGCAGATATTCTGTGTAGCACTTAAGGTAAACGTGACCACTGAGATGCAGGAGTAAATAAGGTTCATTTTAAAATTTAAGAATATGAAGGATCAGATGCTATTCATTCGAACAAAGACACCGAGTGGACAATGCACATCAGGATGGCGACAAAGCGGATAATCAGAATACCGGTGCTAAAATACATTTAACAGGATAATGGGATACATATTCACATGTCGCACCAGTTAGCGCCCACCCCATGAACATGGGACAACCCTAATACCTCTTGCATTACAGCATTGAGCGAAAACAGCAAGAGGCACCACACTGACCCACCATACTGACCCAAAAGAGGAAAGAACAGATAAGGGAAACAAGAGAGAAAGAGAGGGAGAAAAAAGAGGCCCATAGTAACTAAGAGAAGACGAAACAAAAAGCCCATCCCCCAACCCCCACCCTGCACCCCTGCAGAGGCTACGGCCTACCCCCCCTAGCAGCGGGCCTGTCGCCCATAAAACGAGTACCCGAAATATAGATACAGCAAGAAAAGAAAGACTTTTAAACTAGATAGAAGGGAAAACCCATGAAAGAAGACAATAACAGAGAAAGAGAACAGCGAAAGAAAGAGGGCCATAGAAATAAGGAATACACGAAACTAAAAACCCCACCTTTCCGAACCCCCACCCTGCACATCTGAAGAGGCTACGGCCTACCCCCCTACCAGCGTGCCCGTCGCCCCCAAAATGAAAACCCCAAAGAAGGGAAAAAGCGGGGGAGAGCCATCAAAACCGGGCCCCTGCCATCCCCCGCCCCGCTCGCACTAAGTGACCCAGGATCGATCTTAAATAAACCCGGGGAGTGTCAATCGACTATAGCATTATTAAGAACAAAACAATAAAGCACACCCCTCTCAGTCGCTGGCTCGGCATCCGTCCCTTGGCATCTGGAAGAAATTCATCCCTGACCCGCTCTAACCCGTCCATTGGTACATGTCAACTGAACAGTCGCCATACAGTACAATCCCACACGATCCGAAGCGCCAGGAGAGCAAAGCAAAACCAACTCTTCAGGGGACTCCAGCAGCAAGGAACCGGCAAAACACAACTTACGAATGTCCAGGTCTGATAACAAGGTTCCAAGCCACCCTCTCAAATCACGACACAACCAGGGCCGCAGAGGATAGAGAGCCACATCAACAGGGTGCAGAGGCGGTGCAACACGGGTGGGCAAAAGCACTGTTCTGTGGAAATGTTCCGCCTGGAGTGTAGTTCCAAGCCCCCACACAGCACTCGTGTAGTCGGCAGAGTGGAACCCATCTCTCATATCTGCCAGGGCCCCCCACGTAGCCAGCTGTAGTTGTGCAGCAATAACCCTCGGTGCTGGTGCAGAATCGTGAGCGGCATCACTTGTCTGAGGATCATCGGGGCTCCCATTCACCGATGGGACAACAACGGCGTCCAGCTACTGTCCAAGCTCTCTGGCTCCTCCACTCATGGCGGTATGGAGGGAGCCGAGAGCAACAAGACGGTCTCGAACCGTGGGCTCCATCGTGCGTGTCTGGGCCAGTCTCCGTATCTCGTGATGTAGCTCCTCACTCAGTTGAGCACCAAACACCCGGATACCTCTCTCGGGTCAAATCGCCAGACAAAATGCCACTGTCCGAGGGCCCCAAATATGGCGGCGGGGTTCTCTAAGTTCCTAGGAGGGCAACTCCTCCCGGGGGAACTGGGGCAGTGGCCGGGCTAAACCACACGCCAAAGGTCAATAAACTGTAAAAAGTCCACAGACTTACGGCACTCAGTCAATTCCCGGAGCGTACCAGAGGTCAATCTGACAGGGCGTTACCAGGCTCGGGTCGATCGACTCACATTTCCCAGCCGGCCGTCACCTTCCACACTCCAGCAACCGATATTGACGCTGTGCTGTCCGGCTGCGTTCCGCACGCAACGCCCCTGTCCCGGCACTAGAAAGGCCGCCTGGCGTGGGAGGAGAATTCTTCGGTTTCCGAGCTCGCAGGAATGCCAGGATACCACCGCCAGCGACAGGAAAGCGTTGCATTAGTAGAAATGCGGTCCTGGCTCAGGATGGGCATCAGGATACGGGAGCGGGGCGAGGAGGCCCCTGGAGCCGGGCGTCTAAGCAGCCGTCGCGGTCGCCATCTTGGCTCCTCCCCCGAGGTGGGCAATTCTTGATTTTTTAAAGTAGAATTTATACCCTTCAGAGGCGAATCCAAGTATTATGGTGTTCACCCTGGTCAAGTGCCTGTCCAAGTCATCATCTGTAAGATAGATGTCATCGACATAAGATAATGCCTCATCATCATACGTTTGTAGTAACTCTATTACTCTTTCTGAAAATAATCCAGGACTGTTCTTGAATCCCTCGGGGAGACGACAAAAGTGTTGTTGTGTCCCCATTATAGAGAAAGCGGTCAAGTAGCTGCTTTCAGGTGCAATGTTTTGACAGAAGAAACCGTTTGAAATATCTAATATAGTTTTATTTTTTTTTTCGCACTATGTTATTCATCAGTGCTGCACTGTGTGCATTTTGTACTGCAAAGGTTTTGCAGCAAGAGTTTAAATGTCTGTAATCCAAAACTAGACGATATGTGTCGTCTGGTTTGGAGACAGGAAACAAAGGATTGTTCATTGACGAGGTGCATGTTTCAATCACCCCTTGGTATTCAAGTTGATCTAAGATCTCCCTGGCCTGTTTTTTAGCTTCTTGCTTTACTGGATACTGCCTCCGAGCAGTAGGTTGATTTTTTAACTGGATTTTTTGGTGAGGAGAGTCATCATCCCATTCCATATGATTTTTATATAATGCTGGAGCCTGGGCCACACAGCCCATTTTCTGGCATAGGTGTATTTTTTATGAATAGGAATATGATTAGAGAAGGCTGGCATAATGATCTCTTCGCCATGTGGGTACTCCCTGACAAATTCAGGTTGCCCGCCTTTTTCAGCCAGAAGAATGTCATAACCCTTGGATTGTTTTTCCCAAAAGAGTGCTTTTATTTTCCGAGTTATGTCCCCCTCTATTCGCAGTGTGACTTCATATAACTTGTGTGGTACACTAACCCTGGTATCTGCAGTTTCAACTTGAATGTATTCATTCAGATCCACTGTCTCCAGATGATCCTTCAGGATCCTGCGAGCTATGGTGAACTCTGCTGCGCTGTCCAGCATTGTCTGGGCCCACTCCCCATTCTTGAGTTGTGTCCTCAAGATCCTCGGCATGTCTGATTTTAATACTTGCTACCTTCTTTTTGAAGAATTGAGTTTTCTTATTTTTTGGAATGTGTTGATCGTCTTTGGACTTCACACGTTCTTCTTTGTGTTCTGATCGTCCTCTTCTTTCAGATTTCTGCGAAGAAGTCTGAAAGGTATGAGAGGATCGTGTATCAGTATCTTGATATCTATAAGGTTTTCTTAAATTATTCCTATTTCTAAGGTTATACCTCTTTTCAGAGTGCTCCTTTTGAGGAGATCTACCTCGGGACTGAGAGCGCTTCTCTTTAGGAAGTGACTGCCTACTATTTTCCTATTTCTTTTTAGGAGTAGTTAGATTGTTTTTGATAAAAACTTTTTCAGGATTTTCAGTTAGTTCGGTTTTAGAGGCTTTCCTCCCAAACGATCTCTTCCTAGCCCTTCATAGGATTTTTCAATAATTCTGGCAAGTTCTTACGGTTGCTCAGTAATATCGAGTTCTTTTAATTTTTGGCGGATTGCCACCGATGCTGCTTCACCTTTAATGTTAGCTAATAGAAGAGCTAAGACCTGTTTGAAATCTAATTTCATACCAAGATTCAAAGCTAGTTCTGGACCGTATTCATTTTGAATCTGTCTCAGAACGTCTGATATTACCGCCATAGACGGAACACCATGTGTTTTTGTGTAGATTGAAGCCAAGACTGTACCCCAAGTGTCACAGTCCTCCACGCGCGGTGCTATCCCCATTGGTAAACAGATTGTTAGAATCCTGTGTTTCTCATGAGGTGCACTATCGGGAAATACTACCTCTATTTGAGTAATTTTCTGGGCTAACCAGAATGGAATTTGTTCCCTTTTTGCGATGACTGACTATATAGTGTGTGGTGTGATTTTGTTTGTGTTCCCCTGATGAGGGGTGTGCTGTGGAATTCTTATTGCAGGTTGGACTGTTAAAGTCCACATGACATGTTGCGCCAATTGTCTATGTATTTTAATTAATTGTTTTAGCTGAGCTAAGAGCTCTGGACCTGTCATTTGTTCTATGGCAGGATGTGGTGTATAGCTGGCTAGTACCGGCCTTGTTGCTCCTGGTCTACCTAGTGGACCGAGCCTGGTAATGGGATTTTGATGTTGTAGGTATCAGGATTGGCTGTAGCCCAAGAATAAAAATATAGCCACTAACCTTTACCAAACGCCAAGCGGAGACGATGGGTGATGTAAGTCTCCTAATCCCCAGAAACACGACCTCCAACAAAGGGCAAATAACTACCTCTGCGTGAATTCGTGCCCCCAGGGAAGAAAGGAAAAGGGAAAAATAATAAAGCAGCTGTGGTCTCGGTGTAACACTTGTAGTCCTGGCCAACCTTCAGCGAGGACCCCAAAGTTGTGCACACTACAGTAGGATGACAAAGAATGGGTATAAGTAATGCGAAGAAAAATACCTGGACTCTTATTATTTCGAATTCTCCTCACCCTACTCACCCATAGCTCAAAAACTGTCTCTTGTATAATGTTCTCTTGCTCTATATTTTTCAAATCAGGAACAGAATACTTTCACAGCTGAAACCAACTTTAGACGTGTACTCCTCACATAAGTCAAAAACATGAACAGTCATTTATCTTCATACTAGGCTCGCAGCAATCCTTTCTTCATGAATGGTATTCCTTCATACCACACTAAACAGGTTACGGTTTTGCGGAAGCCTTTCTCAATTCCCAAAATTTCTTCTTTCCGGAATAGCAGTTTAATTAACTAAACAAACAAAGCTGCCACAGTACTAATTGTCACTAAGGAAAGCTTTACTACAGAAGGCGTCTTTAGCTCAGACGCGCCTCGAATAAACACTTTCACCCTTTTCTCGCATGCCCTTTAAAAACGCAGCTCTTGCGTTTAAAGCACAGCGGCTGCTTGAAACAGTTTTCAGTCGCAAGACTAATACACGATTGATTGCTTCTTCATGAAGCTTCTTCCTCACTTGAATACCTGGCACTTTAAACAAGTTCTACGAAGTCCTCCAGGAAACACAGTTCAACAAGGTGACAGTCAATGAAACACGGCTTTTCCTCCTTCTTCAAGCTGAACTCCGGCGGGGAGCACCATTCGCCATTCCAAAACCTCGAGGGAAAATTGATAAGCACTCTCCTGGTCTCTGGGCGGACCTTAAGTGTGCACCGCCTTCATTTTTCGCCAGTGTCAAGCCTAGGGATGCTGGGACATGTAGTTTTGTGCGCTTTTTCCCCAATATTGCGTTTTTCACTGAATAACAGTGATGTTGATTCTTACAGCGCCAGGAAATCGCTACAGTAGGGCACCTTTAAACCAGAGCTGATGCTCTTGGTAAGTTAGTGGAATTTCAACGTCCCCGAAAAGCAGCGTATTCCGCTTGGAGGTTTCTCCATCTTGTAGAAGTGGAACTATTGTGTTGTTGGATTTGCTTGTGGAAAGATAATCCATGAATAGAATACCGCTGTCTGCTGATATTCATGTGCCTCTATGACAAATATGACTCTACCACCTCTTGGTGATAGGCCATTTTCTGTAAGCTTTATAGCTATGGCTTTCCGCACATTTTACGGGATGTTTATAGCATCCGCATCATCTTGTCAGAAACCTGTAGTGTCAAAACCTGGTTGGTTTGCATTTACAGCAGTTCCACTGCCCCAGGATTGTCTTCGTCTGACATTTTTTTAAGAAGTTTGCAGAGCAAGTTTCAATGAAATAAAGATAAGGTGCACAATATTTTGGAATACTGTATCCCTCAACGTTGAACAAAACCAAAAACTAATACATAGGATTTTTTCGTCCTACTTAGTTATGGCGGATATTTTATCCTTTAACCCACTCCAGACGTCAATTGGAGTTTTTACGGTATAAAGGGGTCTCTGTGAAAAGCACGACTGAGTTACTCTAGTATCAAGCGTTAAATTAGTGCCCTACCAAACGTTGGGCGACATGTAGTGCAGTTCCTATATTCCCAATAGGCTCTGCGCAGTGGAATAATATATCCTATAGATTAGACGTAGGATTGAGGTCGACTAGGTCTCTATTGAATTGACTTAATTGTGAGTGCCAGCTAGATCAGAGGTCACTAGAAACTTTCTTGAATTTACAAGAAGGGATTAGTCTCTGACAACCGCGTAAACATGACAACTTTGTTTTCCCAAGATGAAACTGATCTCCAGAGTCGTGAAAACAATACATAGATATTTCACTCAGTCAATCATGCATGCTTCATTTCACCAGAGGTGCAGAGAAAATAGAAAGGCGGGCGTTTTCAATAAAAGGATTTATTGAACAGTCTTCTTTCTCAAGCATAAGAAATGAACTGCTACAATCGTAAAACTGGTTGCAAAATATAATGCATACAGTAAAAAGAGTAGAATAAAATAATACTGTAGGAGCATTGTATGGTTTCTAGACCATAAATAAATAAATACATACATAAATAACAGAGGCTAAAAGTACTCAACTGGTGCTTCTAAAATATGCCTATCCCTATGTACCTAACCTAAGCTTAGTACGGGGGAAGAAGTAAGTGAGGTGTAGCATAAATCTAGCATTCTTTGCAAAGAAAATGTCCAAGATTTCTCTTAGGGTCTAATCAGCTCCGTACCTAAATTTGGAATGAAGAAGGTCAGGCTCAGGACTCGATTTCCCAACAACCCGCAAGGGTAGCTTGGAAACACTGGAGCTGGATTTCTCGGCAGGAGAAAAGACAGCGTCTCTCTCAGTGCATCTGCTGGAGGGTCGGCTTCCTTCGGCACTTGCAGGAGCAGGGCGCGTCGGGCAAGTAGTAGTCGAACTGCTCTCCAGACCACTGTGTGTTTGATATGGCAAGTGTGGGCATATTTATAGCTTGAAGTTGCAGAATTTGAGGTAAAGGTGGACATAATAACGTCATTAAAGACTCTCAGTTCTTTGAAAACACCATGAGTTCTTGGAGAAGTCAGTATTCGAGCAAGGGGAAGTCCCTTAGTCGTTGAAGCTGAGTTTTCCAGGAAACCGTTGTAGATTTTCGGAACTAGTGGAAGTAGCCCTGCTATATTTGGACTGCATGAGCTATGTCTAAATATGGTTCTGATGCTTATGCCTATATAAGGACATAGTGATTTATACCTATATAAGGGCATGACTCGTGAAATTTACAATAGTGTCTTAAAATGGATTCACAGCACTCTTTTCTTCTGAATGATGTTGGTCCAGCGATGCGTTCCTTGCTATTTATTACAAGCGCAGCTAAGCTGTGACTGATTCCAGGACTGCCAATGGACGACCTTAGATAAGTATACAGAGTGTTTAGCACAGTAAGCTTGCATGATTGCAATAATTTTGTTTTTTTTTCATTTTTTTGCAATGTTGAAATGTTTGTTTGGGGAAGATAACTGTTTTCTAAAGGTGTTAAGTCCCTGCACAACCTGGGATGGGTGGGGGGAGGTTAGATTTACTATTCACATCTGCATTTCCTAACAGTGCTTTTTCCTAGTTGCACATCCAGTCACACAAATTCCATTATCACTTTGAATTCATTGTCTACTAGAGCAATATTTCAGCTATAGATAATCTGGACACCGCCTCCAACCTTAAGGTTATTACTTTGAACGTTCGGGGGCTGAACAATGCCAAGAAAGGGAGAAACGTATTTCACTATTTACAACGCCACTGGATTGATATTGCATTTCTGCAAGAGACCCACCTTCCCAGAACTGATGTCACCTTGTTTGAAACAGCATGGGGCCCACATAGGTATTTTGCGGTATATAACACTTATGCACGCGGCACTGCAATAAAACAAAAAAAAAAGAAAAATTCCATGAAATTATGCAAAATGCATCTCACAAACAAAAGATTATAACTCGAGCAGTCCATCTGCTAAAAAATCAACTTGAAAACATAGCTTTAAGTTGATTTATGGTTGCTGGCATTCAAAACACTGCCCCTCATGTTCGGATTGGTATTTTTGTGTTCAGAAATTACTCGAATGGTGCCATTTGGTAAAAAAAATTACCTGAAATGTTTGGTAATCACCAGTGTTAAAGGAACTGCAACTCGCACTCAAAATACTGCGGCTTGCATTCATATTTGTAGTTTTGCGCTAAAAAATTACCAGAATGGTCATCTTGAAAAAAAGATTTACCTGAAATGCGTCTCGCATTAAAAAATGCTACATCTCACATTAAACTTTCTCCGTGAAATTAAGAGGTGTGGAAAAATCGCATAATCTATAATTTTGGGGAAATTTTGTTATGCAAAATAACCAAAATTATGCCAATTATGCCGGTGTAATTAAAATATCACACAGTCCAACAAAAATGTTGTGCAAGAAACCATGTGTTTTTTTCTGAAAATTGCATCAATAAAAGGATTCCAGTGCTAGGATCACCATCCTCCCAGCTTTTAGGAATAAGCAGAGATGTATCAAAAAAAAAGTTTTTCAAGTTTTTCCATTTTTCCTAATTTTTGTGGTTTCAACCTACTTGCTGTTTGTGGTGGTATGAGGTAAAAAATATTAATGATCCTAGAAAGCTAAATATTTCTGAGAAATAGAAAAACATTCTGAATTCAATAACTGACCATTTGTGTGGATCTTTGAGGGTTTTCTCAAAGAAACTAGTTGTTAAAATAATAAAAAAGTGAAAATGAGTTTGAAAAAAATAGCAGTTGGTGACAATGTTTTCATCTGTAAATCTTTATAAATCTCGAAGAAACGAGTTGTTAAAATAATAAAAAAATGAAAATGAGTTTGGGAAAAATAGCAGTTGGTGACAATGTTTTCATCTGTAAATCGTTGTCATCAAGGTTGATTTAACCCCTTCGCTGCGGCGGCTATTCCGCCGCAGCGCTAAAGGGGCGGGGCGGCCGTGCGGCCGCCGCATGCTGGTGACAGAACCGCTCCGTCACCAGCTACAGTTGAGCTGTGCTGGTGACGGAGCGGTTCCGTCATGACCCGCCCCGCTCTTTAGAACGCCCGCGCAGGCGCGAAATCAGCGCCGCGCAGGCGCGGCGGCCGGGCCATGACGGAACCGCTCCGTCATCAGCACAGCTCAACTGTAGCTGATGACGGAGCGATTCCGTCATCAGCATGGAAGGGGTTAAAAAAGAATATAGTATTATATCCAACAGGGCCTTTGTGATCGAGGAGATATATAGGGTTTGTAGATTCCCCAAAGAAACTTGATACCTGAGCCAACAACTGAGCTGCAGTTCATAATGTTTTTTCATTGTGTACCGCCCATACAGCAATACATATGGTAAAATGTAATGAATAAAAAATTGGTACGAAGTAAATCTATGAACTTCTGAAATGTGCATAAGATATGGAGTTCAGGAACAGTGGTTATTTATATATCCTAGAATATGAGTTTGGGCATACTATTGCGATTCAGAGGGCATTTTACAAAATGTCTTTTTCCTTGCACACTGTCTCACACTTGGAAGCCAAAACTGCAGAGAAACCTAATAGGTAAAAACATATGCTCTACTTTTCTGTCATTTCACACATCTCCCAATAAAACCAATACCCACTTATGTGGCTGGGACTAACACCTGAGACACATAATGCCCCAAAATGAAACCTGGAGACATCCCATTTCACCCCGCAAATGCAACCCTTTCTTTACAATGTGGGTAGCTGTGGAGTTTGGGCCAGGGATCGGCCACCCCCCAGAGAAACCTACCAAACCCAGCTTTTGCTGAAAACTAGACAAGTAGGGGAGTCCATGGTCACGTGACTTGCATGAATCTCCCAATTTTGTTTTACCCAGAAGCCGTTGAAAATGTCAAACCTTAGCTAAACACTTATTATGCAAATCTTTTTTGTGAGCGAAAGACAACATTCTGAGATCCACGAAAGGCTGAACTCTCCTGGGTGTCTAGTTTTCAAAAATGTCTGGGTTTGATATTTTTCCGTGTGTGATGGTCGACTCAGCAAGGCACATGGGACAAAAGTTGGATTTACCCCTACTCTGCTGGGTCAAATGTAAAACTGCATTCAGAAGAATCAAAGAGTCCTCTTGCTTGCCATAGGGATGGGGATGTTTTACTCTCCAAGGGAGCAAAAAGAATGCTGAGGATTTAAGGGTTGAGGTAGTGTCTAGTATACTTTCTACCCCCATATCACCGGGGCAGGTTAGGAGCAAATACCTCTAGTTGGAACAAATTTTTATTTAAAGACTCTCTTGCCCCTTCAGATGTATGGTCCAATGCCAGGTTGGGCCACCCCATCCTTTGTTTATTTCTCTTGGCACAGCTTTGAAATCCCTGGTGTCTATTTGGCTTTCTGACCACTGGCGTCGGGGGAAGGGGGGGCGGTTAGTGGGGGTAAACTGGTTTAAAATCCACTTTGTCACCCTGGGGGAGGTAGAAAGACTGTTTTGCCCATTTTAGGGTTGGGGTGCGGCCCAGGGCAATGTTGGGATGCCCCAGACCTGTTTCCTGCATGTAACATTCCTGGTGTCTAGTAGGCTTTTTAACCTCCACCCAGATTAGTGACAAATCTCTCAATCAGGGCAAACCTCCTATCTGCACCCCGAGAGAGCATAAAGACTATATTGCCCCCTTTGGTGTGGGGGCATGGTCTTATGCCAGGGTGGGCCACTCACACCAGTTTGTTTTATTAAAAGAAATACCTGTTGTCTATTGGGCTTTCTACCCATTGCCAATCTGCCTCCTGGCATGCAGAAAGACTGTCTTTGCGGTGGCAGCGTGGCTTTATGTCAGAGTGGGCCACCCCCACCCATTTTTAAATTTGCTTTACATCCCTGATGACTAGTAGACTTTCTGCCCCTTTGGGTGGTCAGATTGGGGTTAAACACAGCCATCGACCCCTGGGGGCTCAGACAGACAGGTAATGCACATTGGGTGAACAAAGGCCCATTGCTCCTAGGGCCACTCCCCATAAATAAAATAATCCCTGATGTGGAAGTGCTGGTAGAAAAAATCCCATTGAGTTTGTCTGGGGCTTTTCAGGCCAAGAGATGTATCACTGGACAGCTGAAAGAGGGCGTTTTCAGCCCTCTATGCACTTCCAGGAAACCGAGGCTGTTTCCTGGATGCTTGTCCTAAACTGTTTGCATTGTCCAGCATTCCCTCTATCAATTGCTTCTTTTGCAATTGTCAGCAGCCAAGCCAGTGCCTTTGGGAGATTGGCAGAATAAGTGCTGGTCCCCAAAAGTGAGTGGCAATGAGGGTCCACTGGGACCCACCTGCTCACATTAACCACTAGGGTCAGCCTTGTGAAGTCCATTTCAGTTACAGGTCGTAAGGCATATTTTCTATTTTTTTCGTTCTGTTTTTTTTACTTCTATGGTTTCGTTGGGAGGACAAAGTAAGCAGGCTGGATTTGATTCATTTTGTCCATCCAGTGTAAGAGTAGATCTTTTTTCATGGAACAAGATGCTGCTAGGTTCTCCTGGCCTAAGAACCTCATCTTTAGCAGAGGGGGCTCAGTACTCTCTCTTCTGTGGTTGTTGGTCCTCGGGTGGCTTGATTGTCACTGCCCATGCCCTCTAACCCTCAATTGGCCTGAGACTTTCTCCCTATCAAGTGTCCTGCCATACCTGGAACCGTGGATCCATCCAGTTTCACAGATGCAGATTGCGTCATGAAGGGTGGATATCGGGCATGGATTTAAAACCTTGAGCTGCCCGTGTTTTCTTCCACTTTCCTTCTTTCCGGCTTTTCAGTGCCACAGATGGGCAGTATTAGTAGGCTGCAAGTCACCCACCCATCCAGACTCCATTATGACTCATTTAGCGGGTCGAATGATAACAATGATGTCCAGTTGACCTAAAACCCATCTTGGTTTTCTGTTTATCAGACCTCATCATGGGAGTTTGATTGGGCCCAGGGTTGGCTGGAGGGAAGACTTGCCTTCTAGTCCTACATCAGGGATGCACAAATCCAGCGGAGATGTAAACTGGAGTAACTGCTAATCTGTGTAACAATGTAATACTAAGAATCAATGTTTTTTTCTGCTTTGTATAAATGTATATGTTTATGTCTGACTTTTCAGATTATTTTGTTTATTGAATTAAAATGTAAAACCCAAAATACCTTCTAGAACATAGGGCTTCGCACTACAGGGCGTTGGCTGAATTGATCTCAGGGGGGTGCTTGGCTGTGGCCAAGAGGCGCATTTACTCTGCCCCTGGGGAACCAGAGTATTTAATTTTTAGTGAAAGAAAGCTGAATGTTAGCGAGCCACTCTGTAACGGGCCATCAGTGATGTTTTGTCACTGATGTCCTACAGGTGTCAAAGTGGGGAAGGGGGGAATCCAGATAACCCTTAAAATCACTCACACTATGGGTACTTTTACACTTATAGGGAGGCAAGGCTGCCATTATCATGCTCGGAATCATATATTGGAGTCTATTGTTATAAGGGATAACTAAACAAAGCTGCAATGGTTGAACTATTAAATGTGATCAGGGCTGCGGATTTAATGAAATGGGTGTGAGACAAAATGTTTATCATTCTGGGAGCCCGATTAATTATTTTAAACAAGGCTGGGGTGGAGGTTGAAAAGTTTTAGGAACTTTCTCCTGGAGCCGGTAGCTCTTTGGAAAGTGAGAGCAGTTCCAGGAATCCCCTCCCAGCTCACTTTGTCATACTGGTAATTTCCAAATCATTGCTTTTATATAGAGCACAATGTATCTTTTCTTTTCGCAAGAGACAGACAGAAGAGGAGCTCTGCAGCAGAGGGGCCGAAGGGGGGGCCGGGGGGGGGGGGGCGAGGGAGAAGATGGGCCAAGTAGGCTTAGTAAAGGAAAGCAGGGGAGGAGAGGAAAGCAGTTGCTTGCTCTTCTCAGGGCAGGACGATCAAGGGACTCTTAAATTGCTGCTGCTTTCATCAGAAATGTTATTTCCAGCAGCGGCCCCCTCATTAGGACAGAGGGGCGGCGACTCCCTGCTGCCAGTGCAGCAAAGGTGAAAAATAAAATTGAAATTAAATGATTTTTCATTGCTCCTAGCCAAAGCAGTGTTTGGAGGTGGGGCATTGCTGATGATCGGCAGCAGGGGAGTGGTGCTCATTCCACAAGTTTACACTGCGCATGTCTCTTTGGCAGGCTGTCTTGCGACGGCTAGCCTGACATGTGCAGTATAAACCTCTGTACCTAGCTGTCTTAATCCAGCCCTGCCAAGTATCACGCATCAGGCGTGATGCTAACACATTTCAGTGAGGTGATCCGCATCACCACACTGAAATGCGACGTCACGCATATAGGGCCTGCGCCCATTAAGCGCTCTGATTATAAAACACCAGTGTCAGTCACTGTCAGTGGCAGAGGCAGGCAGCCTGCACTGCACGGGAAACTTCTCAATGGGTGCTGGGCTCTGAGCTGCCCGCTTGCTACAGTATATCAACTGTATTGAATCGAAGGCCGCGCAGTAGCGCGGCGTACTTTCACTTTTGTGAGTCTTTTGTCAGTTAGTCACAGACATTGATAGGCGACGTGACAGGAAGTCCTGATGCCTTGGCGAGCCCTGCTGACTTTGTCGCGGCTCGGACCTTAAGAATCGGACCTCCGGTACACAAAGCATTTCACCATCCCGAGCCCTGCTGACTTTGTCACGGCTCGGACCTTAAGAATCGTACCTCCTGTACACAAAGCATTTCCCCATCCCAAGCCCTGCTGACTTTGTCGCGGCTCGGACATTGAGAATCGTACCTCCTGTACGCGAAGCATTTCACTAACCCGAGCCCTGCTGACTTTGTCGCGGCTCGGACCTTAAGAATCGGACCTCCGGTACACGAAGCATTTCACCATCCCGAGCCCTGCTGACTTTGTCGCGGCTCGGACCTTGAGAATCGTAGCTCTGGTACAAGAAGCATTTCACCATCCCGAGCCCTGCTGACTTTGTCGCGGCTCGGACCTTGAGAATCGTACCTCCGGTACATGAAGCATTTCACCATCCCGAGCCCTGCTGACTTTGTCGCAGCTCAGACCTTGAGAATCGTACCTCCGGTACACGAAGCATTTCACCACCCCGAGCCCTGCTGACTTTGTCGCGGCTCGGACCTTGAGAATCGTATTTCCAGTACACGAAGCATTTCACCATCCCGAGCCCTGCTGACTTTGTCGCGGCTCGGACCTTGAGAATCGTACCTCCGGTACCCGAAGCATTTCACCATCCCGAGCCCTGCTGACTTTGTTGCGGCTCGGACATTGAGAATCGTACCTCCGGTACACAAAGCATTTCACCATCCCGAGCCCTGCTGACTTTGTCGCGGCTCGGACCTTGAGAATCTTACCTCCGGTACACGAAGCATTTCACCATCCCGAGCCCTGCTGACTTTGTCGCGGCTCGGACCTTGAGAATCGTACCTCCGGTACACGAAGCATTTCACCACCATGAGCCCTGCTGACTTCGTCATGGCTCGTGCCTTGAGAAACGTACCTCCTGTACGCCAAGCATTTCACCATCACGAGCCCTGCTGACTTTGTCGCTGCACGTACCTCGAGAATCGCACCCCCCCTCTTGGACTGTGAGTACCCGAGTCGCCCTAGCTACTTGAACCCAACCCGAACTGACTTATTGTTAAATTGTACTGTCATTGGGCCTTGTGATAAATCAATATATAAAGGATACTATATTTTCATCGAAAACCGGTGTGGTGTCCGTTTGTAGTGTGGCAAGATATTACTGTATATGATCATAAATGCTTTACACTGGCCCTCTAGGTTCAGTCTGACTGCTTGGTGATACTACTAAGGGGATAGCCCCCTATCCTAACTAGAAGAGGCAGGTCCCGGCTAGGACAGAGGTACTCACCCCTGCCCACCCGAGACCGCCCAATCTAACATTGGTGGCAGCACTTGGGATAACGAAACCACTTAATCTTTGGTCGAACAATTGAAATTCCACACAACACCATGAGTCTTACAGGACCAGCTGCAAGTCCGAGCTTTGAGGAAGAGCAACTAGAGAATTACGCCCATAAGGAATTAAGACATTTTTGTAAAGAATTTAAGATCTCTACCGCAGGCCTCAACACAAAAAACGATCATCAGAAGGCGCTGAGGGCCTGGTTAGCATCCGGAGATCCCCCACCCCACGTAGGAGGAACTGGTATAGGAGATGGGCAGCTGGAAGGGCCAGGGGAGCAGGAGAGAGGGAGAGCAGCTTCCCCTGTGCGTAGTAGTGTGTCAGACAGAGGCCTGTCACCAGAGGAGCTAGCCGATAGGGAGAAAAGCAGAGCCCATGAGTTAGAACTCACCAAGTTAAAAATGGAAGGAGAACTGAAATTAGCGGAAAGGAAGTTAGCCCTGGAAGAGATGAGGTTTCAAGGAGAGCAGGAAGAGAAAAGGTTGCAGCGGGAGCATGAGGGGAGGAGATTGCAGTTGGAACTTGAGAGGAGTCTCAGGGAGCTCAAGGCTAGGAGTGGAGAGCCTGCTTCCCCAAGAGCAGCAC
This sequence comes from Lissotriton vulgaris, assembly GCF_964263255.1. Classification (NCBI taxonomy): domain Eukaryota; kingdom Metazoa; phylum Chordata; class Amphibia; order Caudata; family Salamandridae; genus Lissotriton; species Lissotriton vulgaris. The sequence continues at coordinate 891,144,256 of NC_141695.1, forward strand.
GCCCCCGCTAGTAGAAGGCAAGGTACAAAACCCCTAGGATGTGGTAAAGGAGTACTATAGGACTGATGACATCCAACAATGGTTCAAGGCGTATGAGGTAGCGATGACCTCCCACCGGGTACCTGAGAAAGAGCGGGGTTGTGGGGAGATTCCTTAGTGAGGGGAGAGATACCTAGCTAGACCTACCGCCCTCCTTCTGAACTCCTACAGCCATATGAAGGATGCCTTAATGTTGCGGTATGGTCTGACCCCAGAGATGTATAGACAAAGATTCAGGGATTGTAATAAGATCCCTGGCACGACCTGAGTAGAATATGTGAACTACTACAACAGAGCTTTAGAGGGCTGGGTCAAGGGCAGCAAGGTCACCACTTTGAGGAGCTATTTGATTTAATCGCCTGGGAGGGTTGCGCCAGCACCTGGTAGACCGCCGACTTACTAACCCTAGGAAGCTTGCAGTGGAGGCAGATCACTGGGTGAGCACCTGGTTCTAGAAAGATCCCCTGGGAGACTATGCCACGGGTGGGTAGGATCCACGGAAGCGAGGAGGGGGAATCAGGGTAAACAGCGGGAGGGTCCCCCAGGGCCCCAACGTAACATCCCCGGGAACCCACAGCAAGGTTCTCAGCCTCCCCCTAGGACCACCACCGAAGCCCCCACCGGTAGGCCAGTACCCAGGGCCCCCATACTTTGTTATAAAGGCCTACAGGGGCACTACGCCAGTGACCCCCAGTGCCCCCTGTACAAGCAACCAGCACCCTCGGGTGCCCCCACCCGCCAGGTAGCCTGTTTAGCACTGGGGAGGAGTTAGACACCCCGGAGGAATGGGGACCCATAGCTATGTCCCTAGTCTCCTTAGGAGACGGAGAAATAGTCCCCCGAACCCAACTGCCTGCCTACACTATAAAATGCAGGCAGTGGGTGACCATCAATGGGCAGAGGGCGGGAGCACACGAGACACTGGTGCAAGTGTAACTGCGGTCAACTGTCACCTGGTCTCTGAGGACCAAATTGTACCTCACGCTTTATGTCCCGATGTGGGCGCAGATAACTCTGAGAGTCTCTGTCGCATGACCCAAATTGCCTTTGAGTGGGGGGGTCTCCGGTACCCTGCAAGTAGCTGTCCGACCTGCCCTGCCTGTGGATTGTTTACTAGGCAATGATTTAGAGAGCTCCCCGTGGCTCGGGTGGAGAGAAAAGCTCACCTATAGATGCTGGGATTACCCAAATGGGTGTGCGTCACCACCCAGTCCATGCCCGCGAAAATAGATGCTCAACAGGGTCTGGAGCCTGGAAGAATGGCCCAGGGCCCTACCTCAGAGGGAGAGGAGGAAGGGTTTGGGAGCCCGGACCCCTCGGTTCCCTCTGACCAAGAAATAACAGACCCTGAGGAGGATGCCCTGGGACCCACCGGGGAACAGGTAGCCGAACAGAAATACCTGAGCTGAACCAGTGGCAGCAGGACGGTGGGCCCTCCAGGGAGGAATTCTGCCAGGAACAGAACTCCTGCTCCTCTCTTGTGGGCGAACGGCAGAAGGCTGTCGCCCAGGCAACTGGTGCTCAGTCCGGTTCACACTGGGTCTACTGGGAGAACGGACTAATATATAGTGAGCCTAAGTCCACTGAGATGGGGTCCGCCCGGGTGCTGGTGGTACCCCTTCGCTACCGGGACTTCCTACTGGGCCTGGCTCACGATGTACTTTTAGCCGGGCATCTGGGCCAAGACAAGACCTATCACAGGCTTGTAACGCATTTCTATGAGCCACGGATGCGCCAAAATGTTGAGACCATGCCACCCAGTACCCTGAAGCCGTACCACTCCGAACAGTGACGGACCCCGTGGTGGGCCGAGACCTGATGGGGATCTTCTCCCGTGTGGGGTTCCCCAGTGTGGTAGTGAGTGACAGGGGGACCAACTTCCGAAGTATATGAAGTCCCTGTGGCAGGAGTGTGATGTTACGTACAAATTCACCACTCCTTACCATCCCCAAGGAAATGGGCTGGTGGAACGTTTCAACCGGACCCTTAAAGGCATGATTATGGGTCTGGAGGACCCCTGAGGCGTAAGTGGGACGTCCTCTTACCATGCCTACTGTTCGCATATCGGGAGGTACCACAGAAGTCCCTAGGGTTCAGCCCCTTTAAACTCCTCTATGGCCATCCTGTCTGAGGACCCCTGATTCAGATTAAAGAAGGCTGGGCGACGGCCCCCAGGAACCCACCCCAGGACGTGTTTAGATACATGTTGGCCTTAAAGAATCAGAACCGAAAATTCAGGGAACTCGCTGAGGCGAACCTGGAAGCCAGCCAGGAGGAAATGAAACGCTGGTATGACCAGAATGCCCCGTTGGTCGAGTTTCAGCCTGGGCAGCAAGTGTGGGTGATGGCCCCAGTGAAACCTTGTGCTCTCCAGGACAAGTGGACCGGTCCCTTCAGGATAGTGGAGCGCAAAAGCCAAGTCACCTATCTAGTGGACTTGCAGTCCCCTCGGAACCCCCTACGGGTCCTCCATGTAAACCGCCTCAAGCCCCACTTCGAGAGGTCCGAAGTGGGCATGCTCCTATCCACCGATGATGAAGTGGAAGAGGAGACAGAACCTCTACCCGACCTCCTGTGTGCTCAGGAACAAGATGGGTCAGTAGATGGTGTTTGCCTTATCACCTCCCTGACCCCAGAGCAACACCGAGACTGTCGCCAGTTATTGAGCCAATTCTCAGACCTCTTCTCCCTGGTCACCAGTTGGTGTGTCCACGATGTAGACACCGGGGACAGCATGCCTGTGAGGCACAAGGCTTACAGGGTCACAGCCAGGGTCAGGTCCTACATTAGGAGAAGTGTGGCTCAGGGGTTAGAGGCGGCAGACCTGGAGCTTGAGTTCGGCCCGGGACCAGGGTTCAATTCCCCGCCTCGGCGGGTCTTGGGCTCAAAAAATTCCACGGACTCGTTAATTCTCGCTCCGGTGCCTTCTCGACTCACGGGTTCACACTCTGCGACTCTGGGCAATAGCTCGCTTAATCTCCACAACGGCCCCTCGCGGTGGGATGCCTGGCTTTCACCTTGTGGATACCCTGCCAGGGTTATCTCACAGGGGAATACCAGGACGGGTTCCCTAAGCAAGCGCTGAGATGCCCCAGGGTAAGTCGTGCGCTATATAAGTCTCATTCATTTCATTTCATTTCATTAAGGAGGAAGTCTGCAAAATGTTCGCCCTCGGAGTAATTGAGTCCTCTGACAGTCTGTGGGCCAGCCCAGTGGTCCTGGTCCCCAAGGCTGCCGCACCCGGTGCCACCCCTGAACTGAGGTTCTGTGTGGACTACCGTGGACTCAATGCCGTTACCCGGACAGACACTCACCTTATTCCCCGAGGCGATGAGCTCATTGACCGCCTGGGTTCTGCCCAGTACCTCAGTACCTTTGACCTCACCTCTGGGTACTGGAAGATTGCCCTCACAGAAGAAGCGAAAGAGCGGTCAGCCTTCTCCACCCCCGATGGGCACTAACAATTTTGGGTAATGCCCTTTGGAATGAAAAATACCCCTGCCACCTTCCAGAGACTGGTCAAATAGGTATTTGCAGGGCTGGAGCAATTCAGCACCGCCTACCTAGATGACTTTGCAGTGTTCAATACCACCTGGGACGAACACCTGCAACACCTCTGGGAAGTATTATTGGCCCTGCGCCGAGCGGGCCTCACCATCAAGGCTAGTAAATGTCAGATTGGCCAAGGGTCAGTAGTGTACTTGGGACACCAGGTAGGGAGCGGCCAAGTGGTGCCCCTCCAGCCCAAGATTGTGGCCATCTTGGCCTGGGATCCTCCCACGACCCAAACCAAGGTGAGTGCCTTCCTAGGACTTACCGGCTACTATAGAAGGTTCATCAAGGGATATGGCAGCATTGTAGGGGCCTTGACGGAACTCACCTCCAAGAAACAGCCCAAGAAAGTCCTTTGGACTCCCACCTGTCAGAAAGCTTTTGACGCCTTGAAGGCTGCCATGTGCACAGCACCAGTACTTCGAGCCCCTGACTTCTCAAAAAAATTTGTTGTCCAGACGGACGCCTCAGAGCATGGCATAGGAGCGGTCCTCTCACAGCTGAATGAGGAAGGCCTAGACCAACCAGTAGCCTTCATTAGTAGGAGGTTACTACCCCAGGAACGGAGATGGGGTACCATTGAGCGGGAGGCTTTTGCGGTGGTCTGGGCACTTAAGAAATTAAGGCCATACCTATTGGGGCTCACTTCCGGGTACAAACGGACCACCAGCCCCTCAGGTGGTTAATGCAGATGAGAGGGGAAAATCCAAAACTGATGAGATGGTCCATTTCCCTACAGAGGATGGACTTCACAGCAGAGCACTGGCCTGGCACAGACCATGCCAACGCTGACGGTCTGTCAAGATTCTTCCGCCTTAGTGAGGAGAACTCCCAAGGGAATGGGTAGTTCTTCTGACCTTTCAGCTGGGGTGGGGGGGACATGTGTTAGACCTGACATCCTTGGTGTGGATCCCCCATCCACTTTTTCGCCCTCTTCATGTATGACCCCTTTTTTGTGCTGGACTAAGACGTGCTGAGTACAGCACCCCTGCTAACCAGGGCCACGGTGCAAGTGCTCCCTTTCAAAGTATAACCACAAACAGTGTGCTTGACCTGGAGTAAATGGTAGGAACTCCAAATTATTGTCCCTAACATCAGGGGTATATTAGACATTCTTGTTGGGGAATGAAGGTTAGACCCGGAGCATAGAAATTACGTTTGCAGAGAAATGTCCAGATTCCTAACCTCATAGTGGGCCCCAAATGTGTAGTCAAATATCTGGGCTATCTCCCACAGCCTGCGGGCAGCTGGCTGCCGCCAGATAAGAGAGGCGGGGTAGTTCTGGCAAGTGTCCTGCTTGCAACAATGCCGGCCACACTTCCCGCGGAGCGTCTGACACCCAGGCCTCCCTCCATCAAAGTATGGGGGTGCCATCTGTCCGAAAAGACCCACAACAGAAACCTGGGTGGAGGGGAACACCCTACCTGATCAAAGATTTCAAAGACCTTCTGGGATATAACTAGGGAACCCTGGAACTGGAGATCAGATCGCTTTTTGGACAAGAGAGCCCTGCTGACTTCGTCGCGGCTCACGGATCGTACCTCATGTACGCAAAGCATCACGCCATCCCGAGCCCTGCTGACTTTGTCGCGGCTCGGACCTTGAGAATCGTACCTCCTGTACACAACGCATTTCACCATCCCAGGCCCTGCTGACTTTCTCGTGGCTCAGACCTTGAGAATCGTACCTCCTGTATGCAAAGCATTTCACCATCCCGAGCCCTGCTGACTTTGTCGCGGCTCAGACCCTGAGAATCGTGCCTCCTGTACGCAAAGCATTTCACCATCCCGAGCCCTGCTGACTTTGTCATGGTTCGGACCTTGAGAATCGTACCTCCGGTACACAAAGCATTTCACCAACCCATAGCCCTGCTGACTTTGTCGTGGCTCGGACCTTGAGAATCGTACCTCCGGCACACGAAGCATTCAACAATCCCGAGCCTTGCTGACTTTGTCGCGGCTCGGACCTTGAGAATTGTACCTCCGGTACACGAAGCATTTCACCATCCCGAGCCCTGCTGACTTTGTCACGGCTCGGACCTTGAGAATCGACCTCCGGTACGCAAGGCATTTCAGCATCCCGAGCCCTGCTGACTTTGTCGCAGCTCAGACCTTGAGAATCGTACCTCCTGTACGCAGAGCATTTCACCACCACGAGCCCTTCTGACTTTGTCGCAGCTCGTACCTTGAGAAACGCACCTCCTGTGCGCCAAGCCTTTCGCCATCACGAGCCCTGCTGACTTTGTCACGGCTCGTGCCTTGAGAAACGTACCTCCTGTACGCGAAGCATTTCACCATCACGAGCCCTGCTGACTTTGTCGCGGCTCATACCTCGAGAATCGCACCCCTACTCTTGGACTGTGTGTACCCGAGTGGCCCTAGCTACTCGAACCCAACCCGAACATACTTATTGTGGAATTGTACTGTCATTGGTCCTTGTGATAAATCAATATATATAGGATACTATATTTTCATAGAAAACCGGTGTGGTGTCCGTTTGTAGTGTGGCAAGATATTACTGTATATGATCATAAACGCTTTAAACTGGCCCTCGTGGTTCAGTCTGGCTGCTTGGTGATACTACTAAGGGGATAGCCCCCTATCCTAACTAGAGGAGGCAGGTCCCGGCTGGGACAGAGGGACTCACCCCTGCCCACCCGAGAACGCCCAATCTAACAAGCCATGATTGAGAGCTTTAGAATGTGACCCTAAAGGCAGGCTTTGTGATTTATCAGTGTCTGCCACTGGGTCTGGCACTGGCTCGACAACAACGACCCTTCACTTTCACAACATGTTTTCACTGTAAACTCACTAAAGTATCTGTGTGTCCTTGCCTCCACCCTTGACATCCCTCATTTCCCCAATCTTTCCTCTTCTGCTCTCACCTCCCTCTCCGCCTTTCCCTTATCTTATTCCTCCTCTCTTCTTCTCTCCTCCCCCCTTGAATCTCCTTCTCTGATCCACTTCCACCAATTTGCCTCTACTCCTTCCCCTGCTCTTCCCTCGTCCCTTACCCCATTCTCACCTTCCTACATGATCTCCTTTTTCCCACCTCCCCATATTCTGCCCAACTTTCTTGAAGCCAAGCACTATGCTCTCCCCTCTAGCTTCATTTCACTGTTTTTCCTCACTTTTCCTCTCTTCTCTCTTGTTTATTCTTATTTAGTTCATTGTAAGACCTTGCATCACAGTTAGTATTACTATGTGAACTGCATTGATTCCTTTCTGTGGCCATGTGCTATTAGAAATATGCTAAATAAATATTAGAAAGGGGGTCTCTAAATGTCAGTGGTTTGCATGCTGTCCAAGTAGGGGCCCTCACTCTAGTCATTGTAAGTAAGTTACACCCTTAGAATAACCTCTGCTCATCCCCTTGGTAGCTTGGCAAGAGCAGTCAGGCTTATCTCAGAGGCAATGTGTAAAGTACTTGCACACACACACAAACACACAAACACACACACAGTAACACAGTGCAAACACCACAAAAGGACTTGACACCAGTTTAGAAAAAGTGCCAATATTTATTAAAACAACAAAAATCCAACATACACAAGTCAAGATATGAATTTTCAAAGACTAAATAAAGTTATAGTTTTTAGAAATCAATGGTTGCGCTTGACCAGGACAAAGCACCTTAGATGAGTTAAAAATCAAAGACAATGTATGATGCAGGGGAGGTGAGGCACTGAAAAAGCAGGTGATGCGTAGGTTCCTTACTGCTATGCAGGGCGTTGGCATGGTGATGCTCGGGACAGTGCTTATCGCATAGGAGGTGATTCTCCACTTGTAGCAAGGGATGCGTCCGTTCCTTAAGGCAGTGCAGAGTCATTGTGCCATCTGTGGACGATGCGTGGTGCAGGGGAAGTGATGCATCATTTGCGGGCCCGGTAACTCGGTTCCTTACTGCGGTGCAGTGTTGATGATAAAATCGGCACCCAGTGTTGATGCATTGATGCTGCGCTGAAAGTCAAGCTGCGCTGCATAGAGTCCACAGTGTCATAGCAGGCCCTGTGTCAGAGCCGGAGTGGTGTGTTACAGGCTTTGGTTTTTCAGGGCTCGAGACTCATGTAGAGGCGATCTTTTAGAGGCGCTGTGGTGAAAAGTCACAGCCTGTGTTGTAAGCTGCGGTCGTTGCATCAAGCAGGGACCACGTTTCAGTGCAGGCAGTTGCGATGCGTTGAGTTTTGGCCATCATGCACCAGTTCCGAACTACGCTTGGAGTCGATGCCTTGACTTTTTTTATTTTTGCACCAGAACTCTTTTCCAAAGACCCAGGAGCTGGATTTAGCACCACTTGGCAGAGTATGGCTCATGGCAGAGGAGCCCAGGTGCTGGCAGATGAAGTCTTTGATGGCCCTGAGACTTTCAACTGGAGGCAAACTCAACTCAAGCCCTTGGAGAAGCTTAGAAAGCAGTATGTAGAAAGCAAAGTCCAGTCTTTTCACTCCCAGACTGAAGCATCAAGCAGCAGGCCAACACAATGAACTGGCAGTCCCTCCTGACAGCAACATAGTTCTTCTACCTGGCAGAATGTACTCAATACAGAAGTAGTCTGAGTATATGTGTCACAGGCATTTATACCCATTTCAGCCTTTGAAGAAGGCAAACTTCAAATACAAGTACACAAGACACTGCCCTTTCTTGCCCTAGCTCCAGACACACTATGGAGATATTTTTGTGTGAGGGGGGGCACAGCCCTATTCAGGTGTCAGTGTCAACTCCTCCTACCACTCTAGCTCAGGAAGGTTCATCAGCCTGGTGATGAGCCATCAGGATATGCAGGGCACACCTCAGCTCCTTTTGTTACACTGTCTAGAGTGAATGCACAAGAGCCCAACTGTCACCCTGAACCAGACGTGTATTCAGAGACAGGCAGAGGCACATAATGCTTAAAATAATAAAATATTCACTTTCTAAAAGTGCCATTTTCTGACCAGCAATTTAAAGATCACCATCACTGAAAGATGTATTTTTAATTGCGAGTTCAGAGACACCAAACTCCAATTTTCTATCAGCTCCCAATTGGAAGATACACTTGTAATATGTTACAAGGCAGTTCCAATGCTAACCTATGAAAGAGATAGGCCTTGCTGTAGTAAAAAATAAACTTAGCAGTTTTTCAATATCAGGACATGTAAAACACCACTGTACATTTCCTACATTTTAAATAACTGCACCCTGCCCATGGGGCTGCCTTAGGCCTACATTAGGGGTGACTTACATGCAGTGGCGGTCGGCACGGATCGGAGGTGTGGGCGGGCATGAGGGGCGGAGGACATGTGAGGCAGGGGGGGAGATGCCGGAGGGGGGGAGGACGTGGGGGAAGCGGCTATAAAAAAATTAAATACAAAATTAAAAATGTATCTTCTCCCTGCATCCTCGCTGCGTCTCGCTCTCTCGCTCGGCCACAGGATGCACACCCAGGCTCCCAGTCAGCCAGTCACAACTCCGTGTTTTGGCCATTAGACGCTGACTGGAGGCCCGGGTATGTTCTCCATGGGGAACATGCAAAGTGTGCAAGATTTTTTTGGGCCGCCTGAGAGTTCAGTCCAACCAGCCATTGCACACTTTAGGAGGGTGCCACCACTCCTCCCATGCCCCCTCATGCAAAACTGTGGGCAGAAGTAGGAGAAAATAAAATGATAATAACATGAGTTATTATCATTTTATTTTGTCTGTGTTTCATTGCAAAAAAGCAGTGGGGCGATGTTCCTCCGCCTTAGCGGAGGAGCCACCACTGCTTACATGTAATAAAAGGGAAGGTTTGGGTCTTGCCAGTGGGTACACTTCTCAAGTTGACATGGCAGTTTACAACTGCACATACAGGCTCTGCCGTGGCAGGCCTGAGATATGTTTGCAGAGCTACTCAGGTGGGTGGCACAATCAGTGCTGCAGGCCAACTGGTAGCATTTGACGTGTAGGCCTTGGGCACACCTAGTGCCCTGTACTAGGGACTTACTAGTAAATCAAATTGGCCAATCATGGAGAAACCAAATACCATTACATTTTAGACATAGAATACTTGCACTTTAGCACTGGGCAGCAGTGGTTAAGTGCCCAAAGTCCTAAAACCAGCAAACACGAAATGCAGCACAGTCGAAAAACAGGGAGGTCAGAGGCAAAAAAGACAAGGGGACACCACGCCAAAAAATGCCAGGTCCGACAATAAACAAATAAATAAACAAATACATTTCACGCTCTGACTACCACTATTCTGTGGCATAACGAAATGTAAGGGCCATCTCCTGCAAAGTATATGGAGACACCCCCCTCCCAGGAGCTCTCAGGCCAGGGGCCGCTGCCTGTGCACAGGGCCGGCGGGGGCCCCCAGAAGCTCAGGGCCCCCGCATTGTGGGGGCTGTGGGGCCTAATGTTATGCCACTCCTCTTGCACTTCCTGAATTATAGTATTTCCTCTTGGTTTTCTACTAAGGGCCACACTTTGACGTCCCCATTTGTCTACCATGGCATTCCCCAATCTCGGTCTCCTTTGCCTCGTCCCCTTACTCCTGTCCCCCGTCCACTTTCCTGTAGTAATGAAAATAAGTGCTATCCGGGCAGCCCCGTGAGCATACCATAAAGTGTGGTAAGATCAGCCGTGGCTAGGACAGTAGTGAATGGAGAATCTTTCACCAGGTACCTTATGCTATGGAAAACAGTTCATATAAAGACCAGCTTACATCGGCACGGGTTTCATGGTGGTCATCAGAAAAGTTGCAAGCTAAAAGCAAGGAATCAAGTTGCAAAGACCAGCGTTTCTCAAGTTTTCTTATCTGAATGATTTTGTTTTTCATTCTGGAAATAAGTCTGCCCATTTCCTAACCTGGCAGCCTGAACACAGAGATCGAGACTACCACAGGCAAGGGATTGCAGGAATACTAAGCAACCAATATTTATGATTTGCGAGGACACAAAGAAGTGTCCTCGTAAAATACAATTATCAAGAAGTAAGGGCCAGAATCATAGAACGGTCTGAGGCTAACGCAGAGGGATCTGAAATAAATGTGCTTGCTGGGAGGGAGCCAATGAAGTTGGACCAAAACAGGTGTTATGTGGGTGAATTTATTTAAATTAAGTAGAGTAGGAGAAGCAGCCTTCTGGAAACACTGCAGGTGTTAAAAGGGCTTCGAAGGATTGGCGAAGGTGGGTGCTGCTATTAAAACCTAGCCTTGAGGAAATTAAGGTTTTCAAAGCTATGACGTTTTGGCTGTAGGACATAGAGAAAAGAGTCTGCTAGATGCGGAGCCATACTACAAAGAAGGTGCACTGTCCCTTCATATTCATGCGCCGTATGCAAAGAGGAACAGTAGGCTCTATTTCTGGTAATGGTCTGCCCCCTACTGCAGATGTTAATTTAGTGAAATGTGGGGAGACTCTTTGAAGAAGCTCCTCCACCTTTCACAGTACTGGTGGCAACAACCTGCACTCTTAATGGGGGACAGAAATTCCCCACCAGTGGGTTCAGTGATCAACTGTAATAATAATTCCAGATTTGTAAAGTGCAACTGTACCCACCTGCAGGGATATATATGGGGAGGGCATATGGGATTCCATACCCCCATCCAGAGGACTGTCCTCAAAGGGCACACTATGTCCCAGATGTAGGTAAATCTAATTTACCGACTCTAGAATACCGAATTTTACTGATTCGGTATTCTAGATACAGTAAATCAGATGTAGGTAAAAATTCGGTAATTTTTACAGAATCTGTATGATTCAGTAATTACCGAATCGGTATTTACCGATTCGGTAATTGCCATTGATTCCTATGGGCCTGTAGGCCCATAGGAATCAATGTCAATTACCGAATCGCTAAATACCGATTTGGTAAAATTATCGATTTTGCAAGGGTGACATGGTGTCACTTTGACACCCTGTTGCACCCCTGATTTTGACTTGTGTGCCATGTGACACACATACATGTCCTTATGGCATGTCTGTGTGCCACATGGCACAGGTGTACATGCACAGATGTGCATGTACACAGGTATTCGTTATTTACCATGCAATAGAATTACATGGTAAATAACAAATCGGTAAGGGCCTGTGGCACTGTTTTCTGTGCCACCTACATATTGATTTACCGATTCGGTAAATTTACAGAATCGGTATTTTACCGAATCGGTAACTTCCACGGACGTCTACGGAGCCCAATCGCGCCTCCGGCGCGATTCGGCTCCGTAGACGAACTTCCGTAGATGTCCGTGGAAGTTCCACCGTAAACTTTAGGTGCCTTATTATAGGTCCCAACCACGTGCAGCCGCCCTCGAGACCTGCACCTTATCTGGTGCCTAATCGTCCAATCGGCTCCCCCTCCGAGACCCTTGCAATCATTGGTAAGCGTGTCCTTGTTACCTCTATCCTTCACGCACCTCTATAGCTGCGCATCTGAATTTAACATTCCTACTACGATTCGCGCATCCAGGGAACTTACAACTCACCTCGAGGCTGCGCTCCTGTTTTTAACATCCCAACCACGATTCGCTCATCCAGAGAACCGACAATTCACCTTGAGGCTCCAGTATCCGGTAGCCCTACCATCATTGATTCCTCACACGCCCCGGTTGCCCATTTATACAGTCCCGGAGGCTTTTAAATTCAGGCAAAGCATTGAATGTCCTGATGATGATCCATAATTGTAACTGGATCGAAACGCCGTCGACAGTTTATGTAGTCTAAACACCAGTTCACAACTTTGTGCCAAAATCATGTTTTTTCTACATATGTGAAGCAAATTGATTCTATTTTTTTGCTCCTTCACTTTTCAATTGCCTGAAAATTCCTAGTTATTTGTATTGTGAATTGTTTGTCTAGCCTTGTGGATACAGGACTGTGTCCCACTGCTTTACTGTTGTTTGGTTATTTTTACTTATTTCAGTATCAAATAAATTTTGAAGTCCGGCTGGACTTAATGTTCATTATAGCGCAGATTGTAGCCTATAATTATCCAAATGTTTATCTCCTTTTGTCAAGGACCGCTGTTGCCTCAACTGTAATCACCACTATACCCAATGTGAGTGTTTGCTACTCTTGCACCCTTGCACTATGCTGAGCCTTCGCCCCCACGCCAATTTGCCCTTCATCCAGTACTGTTGAACCACATTTTACCATGTTTCATTCTGTCATTATATTCATCCTTCAATGTGAACTAATTTCTAGATTAAAGTTCCTTTGGGACACTCCCAATATACACCCCATCCTTTATATCAGTCTGGTCCTCCATACTTGCTCATCCAGGCCTCTTTTTCCACTGTTCTGCAAATAAACCAAATAAAAACCTAACTCGTCTGCCCTCCTTGACTACATGTCAAACCAATCCTCGCTTTTTACCACTACAACCACAAGCAATTCTCCATTTCATTCTGTACGAGGAATGATTGGTCAGTTCGCAATGACACTTCCAAAAATACTCATGAGAACGACACTCATGTAGCCGTCCACATGTATGAAGGCACTATCTCCTACTCGTCCCACATTAAACACAGAGGTGGAGGTATTGACCTTCTACTCTGCAAGTGACTTCATTACCAAGTCCACAATGTGGAGCGCTGGATCTACCTCCCTCTGATACTGTCATCGTCCAATTTAGTTATCTAATTGTGGCCTTTTACTGCCCAACTGGAGATTTTGGATCTTTTCAAGGGTACATTTGTAGCCTGTTCCAGGATGGGAAGGGGTTAGAGAACAGTTAGTGACAGTATATAATTGTATTAGCTTGTGGGTGCGCACAAACTCGCAGGCCATGCCAGTTCTACTTGTAGATTTAGTCACATAAAGCTTTTTGGAAACAAATCATTTTCCGAATGCAAAAGCATTTTTGAGAATTCCTGGAACAGAGGGAACACTTGCCTGTTTGGACGAAAAGTAGTTAAGCAGTTACAACCGGAGATATCTTGAGTGAGCACCTGTGGAACTTCCTGAATTAAATAGAGTACAGAAGGTACATTAGCCATAACCTAGTAGTGACATGAACCTTTGTATGTTTATGTTGCTCCTGATGCTCAATAAATAAACAACAAACCAACTCGGAGTCTTCTAAAGAGACCTGAGACCTGAACTAGGTGTGAGCATACCACAAGTACACTCATGGACAGTCATGTAGGAGACAACCACTCACCAACACGCACTAAAAATGCTGACAAATACAATTGTGAACAACACAATTTATTAGACCATGTTTACACTGCTCTATACTTCGTACATTCCTGCTAAGAGATGAGAGGTGGCTCACAGGCCCTTTTTTAGCTCAAGCCTAGGCAGCGCTTGCGCTGTCTCTTCGAGACATGTTATAGACACTTCGTGGGCTTACCGTCCCCCATTTCCTTTTTATGCTCCTCTTCATTTTTTCTTTAAAAATGCTAACTTACTAGTGGTGAATCCTTCCTCTTTGTTCTTTCTTTTTGTGTTTTGTTTCCTCCCACGGAGCACCGCCCAATTACTGGTATCTTTACCCTTCGCTTTTTATGTATTTGTTTTGTGGGACTATTTTTTTCCTTGTTTCCTGCTTGTGTTACACTGCTTGTCTGTCTTCAGTGAATGCCCAGCTTCGGCGCCCATCGAAGCTCGCATTTTATTGCATCTTCCTTAGTTCACTCAATCTCCCTGTGTTGTCACCCCACCACCATCTCCCACTCGTCACTGCTTGCCACGCTAAACTCCTGTTACTGTATAGAGAGCCCTTCCTCTCCCCTAGATCCCCTCCACCCCAAACCTGGTTTCCCATTGCTGCTGCCTGATCCTGTTTCTGGAAGCTGACATCCCTTGTTGCCGCCATTCCTTTCATCGCCTCAAGCTGTGCATAGTGCGAGCCACAATGGTCAAACTAAACGCCTAAATATTTAAAGGTGGATACCTGCTCAATATTCAGCTGATCCAGGGTAAATTAGATTTTTTTTACTTTCTTTCATCTGTAAACCAATTTCTGTCTTTGAGGCGGTGATAAAGATCTTATTTTCATTACAGTAGTAAGAAAAGACATTCAACGACCTTTGCAAGCCAACAGCGATATGATCAAATAAGATTGTATCATCTGTGTATTGAAGACATTGTAGGTGTACACCTGCAAATTTGGGTGGATTTGCTCCTGCTAATGTTTTATTTAGGTCAGCCAGGTAAATATTAAATAATTGAGGGGTCAATATGCATCCTTGTTTCATCCCTTGTTTGATCCAGATCTATTGCGTCACTCTGTTGGTGGAGAACTTGACTCTCACCCACGTTTTAATGTACAGGCTCATGATGGCCCGCAACAACTAAGATGGGATAACCCAGTTGGGAAGCTTTCCCAAAAGCCTTAATCTTTCCACTTTATCAAAGGCAGTGGTATAATCAATAAAGGCAGCATATAATGTAGGTGCTTGGGGTTTAATTGCTGCCTCAATCCAAGAAGAAAGGATCACCAGATTATCCTCACTACTACGGCCCTGTCTAAACCCAGATTGCGTAATTGGAATTAGTGCATTTGCTGTGGCCCATTGCTCGAGTTCTAAATTGAGAGCTTTTGCATAAAATTTGCCATCTACATCAAGCATAGCTATTAATCTAAAGTTTGCTGGGCAATTAGTCGGACCAATTTTATGTATTGGGGATAATATTGATCCCCTCCAGCTGCCCGGTACCTCTTTTGTAATTGAACATGGCTTAAATAGCAGGCATAGAAGATTGATGTAGACTCCTTGTGCAGCTTTTAATATTCTGGCGGGAAGCCCATTAGGACCTGGGGCTCCGGCTGTTTAAAGGGAGCTAATAATTGATTGAAGATTATCCATATTATCCTGGTTACTCACCCATTTTACCTGCATGCCCGGTGGTGGGGGTGGGGGGGACCCGAGCCCAGAGTCCAGGCCTCTTCAAGATGACTGTCTTTGTTTGTAAAATATTGGCTTGAGATGTAGTTCACCCAGTTGACTGCTGATATAGAAGGGTGTGCTTTCGGCCTGTTCCCTCTTGACCTTTGTTGTACCAGCTTCCAGCATTTATGAGAATGTCTTAGCCTTAAAGCAATTCCACCAACTGTTTTTCTTCTTTCTGTTTGCTCAGTTCTCATAGCTTTAACTTTTAGGCCTTTCTTATTTTTTATATTTTGTCAGTAAACACACCAGGATTATTAATAATCCGGCTCCTTCACAGGTGATTATTTAACTTCTGTTTAAGCATTCCTAATTCAATTGATAAGTGCGAGAGTGGCCGTGCCTTATGAGGGCAAAATGCTTGATTGGGTAGAGAGAATTGATTTAACAACATTGTGGTCAAAATTTGCCACTGTGATGGGGATGTAACATGGCCTGATAGGCCTGCCGTGAGGAGTTTCTTTAGTATTTCAACATTTTCCACTGGGATATCTGCGCTCTTCTTAATTCTACGGATAGAGTTGACATCATCTTGAATGCCTATCACTTCAACCAAGAGCCATCTGGGCATGCTTGTGGAGAGAGAGCACAGTAACATTGTGTGATCCTTGATCAGACCCGGGATCACCTAAAAGCAGCTCACTTGATTAGATTTCTCGGCAGACACCCATACATACTCAATTAATGATTAAGTGTTTTGTGAGACAAATGTGCAGGCTGAAGGATTGTCAAGGTAACTTCTGTCATTTAATGTTCTTAAACCAAGTTGGTTGAGGAAGGTAGCGAGGCTCTTCCCTGCAACATCCGTTTTTATTTTACCCGATGTAATTTCAGGAAGGGACCAGGCAGTGTCCTCCTCTTGGACCCAGATCGATGGCGCAGCTGATTCTAGAAGAAACATATTGAAGTCACCAGCGAGTAGCCACTCAGAATTGCTGCTCTCTTCAAGATCTGGTGATTTTTACCACTTCCGTCACTATTATTATTTTCTTTGGTTGTTTTGGGTTGATGTAAATACACCCTATGATGATTTGTAGCGTTGCCCTAGGGTTTTGTTTGTTGAGCAATACTAATTTTATAAATATGTAAGCACCGAGCCTGCCGGCCAAGATTACTATGTTTGTTGCCAATGCATGCTGGGTAAGAGTTGAGACCCCACCTGAGGGATGACCTCCTTTAGGGGATGATTCAGCTTATGCAAAAAATTCAAGGGGTTCTGGCCATGCTGCCGGGGCTAGTTGCCATGTTTCCTGGAGGCAGATTATGTCATTTTTACTCATATTCTTGGCTACATCACCTTTGGCAGACAAGGTTCTTAAGCCGCGAGTGTTCCAGGAGCATAACTGCAATGTTGTTTTTTATTTAGACTGAGGGTTGTTGGAGATCAAATGTGATTGCCGGGAGCCATTCAGTTTGGGTTGTTTTCCATCCAGCATCCCCTTACATTATTGCGGAAATCCTTTGTAACCCAGCGTGGCTCTGTCCTCAGCCTTATATTTTCTTGCCCTTTTGAACAGCAAAGAACTGAGCAAGCTGGAAAGGTTTTTGGCTAGGATTCAGGGATATTTTGGGGGAGACGGTTTACTCAGTAAAATATCCCATTGTGACAGCACATTTGCTTGTGCCTCAATCTTTTTTGCAAAGTGACTGAACTGCACTTTCGTAGCTTCTCTTGGATTATCATTGGAGCGAAGAATAAAGGCGATATATTCAATTTCTTTTGACTCAATCCTGTCCATACCAAGGAGTGCAGAAAATAATTTAAAATATTTATTCGTTAAGGATGACTTCGGGTCCACAGGAGACATATTTTGCATGGAGAGTTAAAGTAGCATCCCCCTGAGATGTATTCCCTGGGGGACTGATATCTCTCCAGATGTTGATGCGTACCTTTCCACCCTGAGACTCCACTTGAGCGTTTACGTCTTTTCCACCCTGAGACTCCACTTGAGCGTTCACGTCCCTAATATGGGGACTGCCACCTCCCAGTATGGCGAACACATCATCTTTCCCAGCCTGCCCGTCTTAACGACCTTCAACCTTCCTTCTAATGGAAGGGAAGCAGACGTTATTAAGTATGCATGTCTTCTTTCACCTGACTCCGAAGGGACGCAGGTTGCTAAGGACCTAACCCATTAGTTAGTGTTTCTTTCCTAGTAAACTGGAGCAGAGTTTTGCATTCTTTGGAGGAGGACCGGTGTCAGGGTTTGCGACATCATTAATTGGTGACCCTGGTTTCGCTTTGGGGGCAGGAACCCCAGTCAGAGGAGGTATCGCTGTTGCTTTAGCAAATGACCTCACACGCCTATTGCCCGGGGCTATTTGTTGCAGTGGCTCTTCCAGTTCCTTGGAGGGCCAGTGCTATGCCTTTCTTGAAAACTCCGACTGAAGTAATTTCCAGGTGCACATTGTTTTCTTGTTGAGATTCAGCAAAGGTTGGGTAATATTTCTGAGAGGCTCTAGTGCAACCGTTTAGCTTTTTGTTGAGTTTCAAGAGGCGTTGTTTGTTTTTCCTCGAAAGGGTGATGGATGCTGTGTCAATGCCATCAGGATTTACGAGGCCAGTGGGTCCCACACCATGTTGGTTGGTATCATTCTCTTTGGGAGGAGAACTTTGAGTGACTGGAATGACTGGAGCATCAGTCAGTGTTTCTCCCTCTAACATGGCTGCGAAACTTAAAGAAGGGTCTGTTAAGAGTCGAGATCTGTTAAAAGAGGCTTAGGCTTGGCTATTGCTTTGCATTCATCGACCAGTTCCGACATAATTGCAGGGAGGGCTGAAATTCTCCCTAAAAGGTGGAAACAGTAACAAGGAATTGTAGGTTTATGGGTAGATGGTTGGTTAAGGCATTAAGCTTGTCTATCCGTCTATCTATATGTCGAGCCGCATCGCAGTCTTGGGCTGGTGGACGATAAGGAGCAGAAGACTAGCCTACAACTCCCAGGGAGCACACTGGTAACGCCCGCACCTGGTCCTCGATAGTAGATCCCCGGCGCCTATATAGTGCATCATCATCTGCGTTGCGGACGCTCGCGGACGCGCGCCGGGCAAAGCCTGGGCCAAGGGCGGGCCCGTTATAGCCCGTTATAGCCCGTTGGAGACCGGACCCGGCCACCCCTCTTTCTTGGCGCTGCCAACACAGGACGACAACGTGTTCAACTGTAAGTACCGGCTAGGTTGTTCACCTGCACTGTAAAATGTCAGCACGTGATAGTAGAAGCAAGGGAGTGAATCCAAATGGGAACCTAACGGGGACTTTGGATAACTTTATCATCCGGGCAAACTCTGTTATTGATCAGGGTATCATCCTAATGGAGAGCCAGGTCTCTCAAGATCTTGCCCTGGCCAAAAGATCCTCCATGGGATACTTTGCTAATGCCCGTACCCCATCACCATCACCATGAGCAAACCTCATCGATGCACCGGTGACCGTACATAACCCTTCTACCCCTCAGGCCCAAGGCTCCATATCTCTAGTGGATCAGTCTCAAACAACTTTGGTCGCAGAGACGACTATAGTGTCTAATTATAGTTCACCTGAGAGGCCAAATACAAGGCAGACGCGAGGGAGGCGTGAGGGTGCGATACCCAAGAGGAAGTGGGGGCCAAATGTTGCCACTGGAGGAAGGAAGCCTAAACTTGCCAAACAATCGTGTAACAGCAATATATCTTCAATGGGTCTGGGTAGCGTGAGTCAAACAGAGACAAATGGGCCACCTCTGCTGCCTGATATCGCCTCATGTGTGACTAACTCTGTGGACACAGCACTGGTACTGGAGGACCTAGACCTTGCCAATCTTGGCTTTTTTTAAAGTCTTCCTTTAAATCATTCGAAGACAGGCTCTCACAGATTGAGAACCGGTTAGCCAAGATTGAGGATGCAACATTGAAGATTGCAGACAATGTTAAGTTAAACATGTTGCCTCTGGGTATTATACAACAGAATACTGTACAGGGGGGGGGGGGGCTGCACCACACATTGTCATTCCCCCTTTAGTTCCATCCACCCAAAATGTATCTGTAGATATCCCATCCGTTCCTGTGCTATCATCCGCTAATACAACAAGGCGGGCCGATGCAGATAAGTCTAAAGAACTTCCCAGGGAGATACCCGAAGCAGGATACTCCGGGAATCTGCGAATCAATTTACCACCAGAATCGAGCCCGTATACCGTAGTCTTAGCTGGGGTCCCTGAAATACGCAACCCAAATAAAGAATCATTCAAGTCACTAAGAAATAAAGCTGCAGATTGGCTGAATAGAAATAGACCACTTCCCCGTAATGTTTCCAGTGAAATCTTGATGGTGCGCAGGGTGCCCTGGGTGGGGAATAGGCCAAAAAATATACATGATGATTGCGTGCTTGTGAATTTCAGAGTTACTCGTACTATGGGACATATTTGTAACTGGAATCACTATAATCATGATAACACGGGGTCCTCTATCCAACCCCTCCCACTGACTTATTTTTAGCCTGTGCCCAATCGTCCAGAGATGGAAGGGGACTGGGCATCAGTAAAGTATCAGGGCAGAGGGAGGGGGGTCGGGTGCCGGCATGTGTAATCGTACGTATCCAGGCAAATATCCACACAAAACAGGTATAGCGGACTTGAGATGGTCGATTGACTTTATTATCCTGGTGACAGTGGAGGAATTGTACGCCATGAGGGAGCTACCGAGGTACGAAGCAGTGAACTATCTTATGTCCCCCTATCGCCCACGAGGGCTCTCATTGTAGCTAATAATGTTGGGTCATTAGGGAGTATGTCGCTAATCCAAATGCCACATCTAGCAGAAAGCAAGGCAATGAGTTATAATGTCATTTCCTGGAATATTGCCGGGCTGGCCGGAAAGGTTAAAGACCCGAGGTGGGTAGATTTCATAAGATCTTTTCCTGTAATTTGTTTGCAAGAGACATGGCTGGTGGAGAGTGATATATTTATAGAAGGATATAAAAGTTTCTTTGTACCGGCAGAACCGTCACGAAGTGGCAGAGCCAAAGGGGGTCTGGCTCTGTACATTGATTTAGCTTTGCTTTGTGTTGTTAAAATAATATCCACCAACAACACTGATATTCAAGCGGTGACAATTACAAGAGGGAAAGAAATGGTATGCCTGATTAACTTTTATAACACTGTAAATGCCAAGGGGGAATGTAAGATTGAAGACTTGGGCAATTTCATTAGGTATCACTGTGAGAGCCTTTCTCATCGGGTCATCATTATGGGGGACTTTAACGTGCACCCTTGTGGGAACCCTATTGTAATGGCTGCCTTTTTGCTAGTTCTTTGGAGAAGGAGAATGATGGAGAGTGACTCCAGCCTATCACCCCCATAGTATAGGGATTAGGCCAATAGACAGGGACCCTGTCTTACATATATTAGGGCATTTTCGTACTATTTTCCTTAAAGTAAGGCTTATGAATTTAAGTTAGGGGATAGATATATAAGTATTAGTCATGATTTGCTCATTTGCTAACACGCTAGGCTATTCTCCATAAAGCTATGCATATTGTGGGCTCCGTAGGCCTTAAACGAGACAGACTCCATTTTGCTTTCTGCCTGGTAGCTCGAGAAGGCTTTCTAGGTGAAGTGTAATGTTTTAGTTTCAAGCTGTTGTTCGCTTGGAGAGAACCGGTTCAGGCTGACCCTTATCGAAGGAATGTATTTTTCTCCACTCCGAAGACACAACTTCAGGCCGGCCGGCTGGGAAAGTGTCCTTGGTACGGGGAGGTACAAGAATTTGGTGGGCGGCAGGTTACTGGCCGTGAATTTCCATGAAGGAACGGGCTTTGATATTAGCGAAGGTGTTAGTCAGTTTGTGAGTTAGTCCGTAGGCGGCATCTAGCCGTTAGCATCTCTGCCATTATTCATCTCATGGTGGACAAGTCGCCATCTTTGAAGTCGGAGAAAGATTTAAGACCGAAACTCTCTGAGAAAGACTGAATGAGAAGCAGCGCGGAGCGCACTGCCAGAGAGAGAGAGAAACGGTAGCTAATAATCAGCAAGGTTCCGGTGTCCTGAGGGGAAGCAGACGAGGTTGAGCCTAGCGGTGCAGACGTGTACTTGTGACGGCTGAGGGTGACTGCAAGGCGAGCCAGGATACAGAGACGAGAAGGGAACCTAGATGACTGCCGAGTCCAGACTTCCCACTAATAAGGTGACCTCTGTCTAACTTTAATAGAATGTGCACTCTAATCTTTACCTTTTTTCTTGCAGGAGTTATGTTGCATAGTAATGTGATTTGTGTCTATTGTTAATAAATACCCTAATTCTTACAGAATTATTGTGTACCTGGTGTTCGTGTTCAATCTTGGTAAACTGCATTCCTAGTTGAAAGCTGTTTAGGTGAACGGATGAGAAATCCCGATCAGGTAAATGGTGATCCAATAAAGAGGGAGTGAGTGGACCTTTGATGCCAAGAGCAGGGAGTACACTATACAATCTGGAACTATATTCAAAGTTATTATTGTAGTCTTATCCCGAGTAGAACACTGAGATATTATCCCAATAATGATTCATAGGAATGTGGTCGTCGTTGATATGCGGCGTTAGTGAGAACGTTGGGGGGGAGACCAACGCTTATACCCACTGGATTGTGGCTTGAATAAGTGAGAACGCCAGGGAGGATACTGGCGCGTAGTTTCGCAGGATTGCGAACAGTTTGGAAAAGGGAGCATTGGGTTCTGCAGGCCCATGTGTAGACGCACCGGATTGTGTGTCAGATCTGCCCTAGGGTAGAACGGTCTGGGTCGGGGTGGCCGCGAGACCAACTGATGTGAATAAGATATTGTAGAAAATCCGTACATGTATATTGTCATTCCCCATCCTTAGGTGCGACCTGTATATATATCTGTATATCTATTCATTGTGAATACGATCTGAGGAGGGAAGGTGAGTACGTTTTGGCTGGGTCATAGGGGCCCCTGGGGGCTGATCCCATCTAAACAGAAAATCCAGCCATTACATCTGGCGTCACGAACTGTTTACGAAGCCTGTGTGCATTGTATTGTATTAATCTTGTTGGTTTGCGCTCGGCTTGTACGTATAAAATTTTGTTTATAATTGTGTATATAATTTTTTTTGTTGTGTCATTATGTTTGCGAAAAAATCATCGTCGGTTTTCAAGTTACCGATTCAGATTCCCGGCTGGGAATGTACTCCCTACGAGGCTTTGGCCCGTGAGTGGGCCGATTCTACTGGTTTGAGTGAAAATTGGTCTTCATGCTTGGAGCAGGCGGAGCCTGCCGATGTTGTGTCGTGCTTACAGAAAGCGCCAGTAGTGAAGGGTGATGAGCTTCCTATTTTAGGACGCAGGGGCTGGATTGTTCTTAATGCATACAGGATATTGCATGAGAGGTTAGTTCAGCTACAGAAACAGTTTAAAGACATGGAAGGTCAGTGTGTCGAGTTGCAAAATGCGCATACTTTGTTGCGTTGTCAAAATAAATTGCTTGCCGACAAACTTGAAACATATCAGACCATTGCCGAAAGGGCTGCGGTCCGTATTGCACGATATAAGTATAAACATCGGCGTGGACGTGTGTCTTCACGCAAAGTGCGTATGGTTGTAGCAAAAGCTGGAATGGATTGGAACCCCGATGAGTGGGATGGTAATATCTGGGATTCTCATACTTCTGACTCCTCGGCAGAGGAGGGTGACAAGCGCGAGTCTTCTCGCTCCGGACGTGATTGTAAATCTGCTTCATGTATCGATTTAAGTCCTGATTGTGACCGTGCTCGTTCTTCCCGTGTGGATGACGTAGCTTGCCCAGATTGTACTGCTAAATCTAAGATGCGGGCTTCCTCGGAAGCTCTTCCTGCAGTTTCTGCTCACCCGATTTTTCGACGAAAGTTACAACAGGCCCCGGGTAACCCGGGTGGTATAGCTCTTGATTGTATTGAAGACTTTACTCAGCAGGAGGTTAGTGACATTTTACAACGATTTCGACAACGGCCTGGTGAGGCCTTGCTTACCTGGATGGTGCGCCTTTATGAGCTTGGCGCTGCCGGTATTATGCTTGATGCTGTTGATTGTTTACGATTTTGCTCTTTGAGTTCTGATTCTACGATTCAGGATCATTTTCGGAATTACAATGGTGCTGGTCAAATTTCTTTGCTCCAACTTGCGTCTGACGGCTGTAATCATAAATATCCAACTGAATCTGATTGGCCTACTGATGAGAAACCGTGGTACACTCTGCGCGATGCGTCGCAACGTTTAAAAGAGGAAGTCATGAAAACGTCTATCTTCCTTAGTACTGCTGACAAGTTATTGGATGGTCTTTTAACATCTTCTGTGCGTAATCGCATTATCCGTTCTTCTCCTGTTGCTTACAAGCAGGTCATGATGACATTATTGATTAACCAAACTGGCAATCCTTTGTCTGTTGTGCTTGAGTCTGTTCGTCAGCTTGGTGAGCTGGGTGAATGGTTTAAACCTGAAAGACAATCTCGACCTGAAGGTCGTACTGGTGGTGACTATAAGTTCTCTCGACGTGACATGTTCCTTGACCTCATTGCTGATGGTGTCAAAAGGGAAGACATTGATGGCGAGCCTAATAATCGCTTATGGGACATGTTTCGTAAGCGTGGTTTGGATCGAAAGGAGGGTGCCCGTCGTGTGCGAAAGAATGAGTATGATCGTGGTTCGGATGACAGTGGTGATGAGAGACGACGTGTGAATTCCGATCGCCGTGATGATCGGCGCTATGAACGTGATGGATCCCCTCGTCGTACTGATGGGAGGGGGAGAGAGGATGATCGTGAAAGGGGAAGAGATGATCGTGTTTCTAGCAGACGACGAGATGCAAGGAGTTATTCCCCTGACGTAAGAAAGAGGGAGGATCGTAACGGACTCTCTGACCGTAACTCACAACTTTTTGAACCTGACACTAATCCGTTTCGTACTGGAGACGGATATGAACAAGACATTCTAATACCGAAGAAAACCGAGAATATTTACCCTGATTTGTCTTGGTTGACAGAGCGCAGGAACAAGGACTAGGAAATAGGTCAAGCTCCGGTACGCAAGTGGGCCCACAGAGATTATAGACCCTATGTAGATATTGAGATTTTTTGGAAACATCGTAATATCCAAAGGGCCCGAGCGTTAGTTGATACTGGGGCGGAGGCCACTTTAATTCATGGTAAGTCGAGAAAATTTCATGGACAGTCTTTTACGATTACTGGTCTGGGTGGTAAGGAGACACCCGCGGTTCAAACTGCACTCGAAATTAAAATTGGTAGAATTCCTCGTAGAGAATACTCTGTGTTGGTTGTGCCACTTTTGGAATACATTATTGGAATTGACATTTTGAAAGGTATGACTTTGCATTTAGATGATGGATGCTATCAATTTGGTACACGACAGTACATTTCGACCAGACCCGTACGGGTTGGCCGTTTACGCATGCCACCTATTAAAATACCTTTAGCAACGAAAGTGATTTCTCAAAAGCAATATCGCATCCCAGGTGGTCATGAAGAAATTACCGCTACGATTCAGGATTTGGTTGACGCAGGAGTCATTACTCCGGTCACATCTGCTTGGAATAATCCCGTTTGGCCCGTGCGCAAAAGTGACAACTCTTGGCGCATGACTGTTGATTATCGAGAATTAAATAAAAATACACCTAAATTGACTGTTGCTGTGCCTGACATTGTCACACTGATTCAGAGAATTCAAAAGCATCCAGGTACGTGGTATGCTTCTATTGATATTGCTAACGCGTTCTTTTCAATTCCGATTGCCCCCGAATGTCAGGAACAATTCAGTTTCACATGGAATGGACGTCAAATGACGTTCCGGAGTCTTCCTCAAGGCTATGTACATAGTCCTACGATCTGTCACCGGCTGGTGGTGGAACATTTGTCTGAAGTGCCCACGAATCCACAAGTTCAGGTTTGTCATTATATTGACGACATTTTGATTCAAGGTGAAACGCAGGACCAGGTGCAGTCCCATTTAGATCAAATCATTGATTGTTTGCGAGCGAAAGGCTGGGAAATCAATCCTGACAAATTACAAACTCCATCCCAAGCTGTGAAATTTTTAGGAATTAATTGGCATGAGGGTCACAGAGAGGTGATTCCACAGGTTAAACGAAAAATACTTGATTTTGCTATTCCCAGAAACAGGAAAGAAGCTCAATGCTTTATTGGTTTGTTTGGATTTTGGCGTCAGCATATTCCCCATTTGAGTCAAATCTTGGCTCCACTGTATCGAGTCACTCGTAAAAAGAATGCGTTTGAATGGGGTGAACCTCAACAGACTGCTTTCAATCTGGCTAAAGAAGCTATTCAGTATGCTTTGGATTTGTGGCCTGTGAGTGAAGGTGATGTGGATTTGAATGTGTCCGTGGAAGGCTTGTATGCCAATTGGAGTTTGTGGCAAAAGCAGGGCAGACAAAAAGTGCCATTAGGTTTTTGGACCAAAAAGTTACCTGAGGCTGGTGAGCGTTACTCACCTTTTGAAAAACAGCTGCTTGCTTGCTATTGGGCTCTGGTGGATACCGAGCAATTGACCTTAGGCCATGCTGTGATTTTAAGGCCTGAAATTCCCATTATGCAGTGGGTTTTGAGTTCACCAAAGTCCCATCGAATTGGACATGCTCAGGAGGCTAGTGTGATTAAATGGAAATGGTACATTCAGGACAGGGCACGTGTGGGTCCGAAAGGTGTGGCGGTTTTACATGAGCGAGTGGCGCAGGCGCCCTCCAATGAGAGTGAAAGTGAGTGTTCGGTTCCCGTAGTGCAGGAGTCTCCCGTGAAGTGGGGTAAATCATTTGATGATCTGTCCGCGGAGGATAGAAAACATGTGTGGTTTACGGATGGTTCTGCGAAGTTCATTGGTGACAAAAGACATTGGAAAGCTGTCTCTTATAATCCGATTACACAGAAATTGTTAAGCACAACTGGAGACGGTAAGAGTAGTCAATATGCTGAACTCTATGCAGTTTACCAAGTTTTGAAACAGGAACTACCTGGTACATGTCATATTTTCACTGATTCCTGGTCCACTGCAAATGGACTAGCGGTGTGGTTGCCAACATGGCATTCTCATAATTGGGAATTGCATTCAAAGGAATTGTGGGGCAAAGAGCTGTGGCAAGAAATTTGGGAATTGCTCCCGCAGAGTACTGTAACAATCTTTCACGTGGATGCTCATACTCCAATTGACTCCCTTGACAAATTTTTTCATAATATTGCAGATGAACAGTCTAAAATTTCTGAGGCAGTGGTTGACATGCAGGATTCTGATTTGGCGGGATTGGCGAAGTGGGCCCATCAGAAAGCAGGACATTTTGGAGAGAAAGCCACTAGCAGGTGGGCTGCCGATAGAGGAATTCATATTCCCTTTTCTTTAATAAAAGATGTCATTCTACATTGTCCCATTTGCCAGCATTCTAAGAAAAAAGAGGTGCCTCAGATTGTTCGAGGTCACTTACATCGAGGTAAATTGCCCGCCCAAATTTGGCAGATTGATTATATTGGTCCGCTCCCTATGAGCAGAAATTGTCAATATATTTGTACAGTGGTTGATACTTATAGTGGCCTTTTGGTCGCTTTCCCTTGCAAGAATGCTACCCAAGTGAATACAATTAAAACCCTGGAGCTAATTATTCTGTACTATGGTGTCCCATTCCAGATTCAATCAGATAATGCATCCCACTTTCGTGGAAGATTGGTGCAGGAATTCTGTACGGAAAATAATATTGATTGGGTGTTTCATATTCCATATTACCCACAAGCTTCGGGACTGATTGAGAGAATGAATGGTTTGTTGAAAGAACAGTTGCGTAAGTTGACTGATGATCGGTACAGCCAGTGGAGAGATGTCCTGCTTCAAGCTTTGTTAATTTTAAATAATCGTCCTTTGTTACATGCTGAATCTCCTTTAATGCGTTTGTTTCCTCCACATGTTGATGCGAAACCGAATTCTATATCAAATACTGTCATGTATTGGGAAATTACCCCCGGTGCTTTGGCTCCATGTAGAGCAACCCCAGGTTCCGCAGGTCTCGACCTGCATGCTTTAAATGATGCTAAATTTCCAGGAAAGGATCGAATTATTGTTGAAACTGGCGTTGGTGTCTGTATACCTGCCGGTAGTTTTGGATTAATTGCCCCTAGATCTGGCCTGGCCCTGAAAGGTGTACAAGTACTCGGAGGAGTAATTGACAGTGATTACCAGGGAGAGATTAAGGTTCTCCTGCTTAATAGCAGTGAGACGGATTTGTTCATCAAAAAGTCTGACCGTGTTGCTCAGTTATTGATTATGCCTGTCTTCAGTGGTGAGATCAAAAAAGGCTCTGCCCCAACGTTGCTAACTGTGCGAGGACAAAAAGGCTTCGGATCGTCTGATCTTCCTGGAGCTAAGATATGGGTGCAATCGCCTAAAAATCCTCCTGAACAGGCTGATATTATTGCGACCGGTCATGACAACACCGTTTTGGTGATGAAGCCAGGGAAAGATGGCTGGGAAGCTGTCCCAGCTGATAAATGTTACTTACGAGAATGATTAAGGCCTGTGTTTGTATTCTTTCAGATCATTCTTTGGATTGCTGCTGCAGGATGTGTCGGCGCTGGACTCCTTTTGGCCTGCTACGCCGGGAGAGGAGAGGATCCACCGACGCCGGTTGATGGGATAATAAGAGCCCCGCGGTCCGCGTGGGACACGTCGTCGAACTTTTGGATTACACTCGCAAAGCGGGTGACGAACTCTCCGCATTTCTGTCTTACCCTAATGAGGTCTGTCACTGACATTTTAGCGACCTGTTTGGTTGCTGTCCCTGCATCCACCGAAACTTTACGTCATATTTTTAACATATCTAATGCCCGACCTGTTATTCTGGGCGACTTTGCGGCCCATGAATTTTGTCCCTCATGTACTGCTCTTCCAGACCTTGATGTCCCTTTTCATTCCCGCATTACTACTTTTAATATTACCCCTGGAGATCTATGCTTTATAATGACTTGTGACCCAAAAGCTATTACTGAGTGCTTGAAGCTTAAGCTCCAAGCCGCTACTTCCTTTTCAGCTCATCAACGTTTGTTATGTTCAAAGAGACTTCCGAATTCATGTCTTTCAGTTAAAAATAATATGACATGTAAACGTTTATTAGTAGCCACTAGCCATTATCGTTCAATGCTATTGCCAGCTGGATGGCTCTTTTCCTGTGGGAATTCATCTTGGCCCTATATTCCTGCAAATATTTCTGGTGGCCCATGTGCCATCACTAGATTAAGTTTGCTAATGTTTTCCTCACATCCTACTTCACATTCCCGTATTGTACGTGATTCGATGTCATTGCATGAAGATTGTGATTCCTCTGTTCATCTCTATTCCAGATCAGAGTACCTTGGTTTAGCTTTTTCTATCATTGGAGTGCCTGCATTGGCCGTTTATAATGCCAAAACAATCGGCAAAATGGCCTGCTGGATGGTTAAGTCCATTAACCAAACATCTACTGTTTTATCTGATCTCTTATTAGATGCCCAAGGTGAACGTAGAGCTATTTTACAGAACAGGGCCGCCATTGATTATCTTTTGTTGAAACATGGACATGAATGTTCTGATTTTGAAGGTCTGTGCTGTTTTAATTTGTCTGACCATTCTAAAGCTATCCAATCCCATATTGACAAACTCCATGACTTGACTGCAGAAATTAGACAACACATAGATCAGGGTTTCTTTGACTGGCTTTTTAATTGGCTCCCTGACATGCATTCCTTATGACAGATTTTAGGGGGGATTATTGTCACTGTTTGTGTCCTAATAGCTATTTGTTGCTTTATTCAGTGCATCCCTTCCCTGCTGCAATTTTTTAGACTTAGCAAGGGTCGTAGATCAGTTAGTTTTGTTTCATATTATTCTTCTACCGATGTTAGTTCCATTTAGTTTGTGGTTAATAGACTGGAGTCAAGGGGTGTAATGTAATGGCTGCCTTTTTGCTAGTTCTTTGGAGAAGGAGAATGATGGAGAGTGACTCCAGCCTATCACCCCCATAGTATAGGGATTAGGCCAATAGACAGGGACCCTGTCTTACATATATTAGGGCATTTTCGTACTATTTTCCTTAAAGTAAGGCTTATGAATTTAAGTTAGGGGATAGATATATAAGTATTAGTCATGATTTGCTCATTTGCTAACACGCTAGGCTATTCTCCATAAAGCTATGCATATTGTGGGCTCCGTAGGCCTTAAACGAGACAGACTCCATTTTGCTTTCTGCCTGGTAGCTCGAGAAGGCTTTCTAGGTGAAGTGTAATGTTTTAGTTTCAAGCTGTTGTTCGCTTGGAGAGAACCGGTTCAGGCTGACCCTTATCGAAGGAATGTATTTTTCTCCACTCCGAAGACACAACTTCAGGCCGGCCGGCTGGGAAAGTGTCCTTGGTACGGGGAGGTACAAGAATTTGGTGGGCGGCAGGTTACTGGCCGTGAATTTCCATGAAGGAACGGGCTTTGATATTAGCGAAGGTGTTAGTCAGTTTGTGAGTTAGTCCGTAGGCGGCATCTAGCCGTTAGCATCTCTGCCATTATTCATCTCATGGTGGACAAGTCGCCATCTTTGAAGTCGGAGAAAGATTTAAGACCGAAACTCTCTGAGAAAGACTGAATGAGAAGCAGCGCGGAGCGCACTGCCAGAGAGAGAGAGAAACGGTAGCTAATAATCAGCAAGGTTCCGGTGTCCTGAGGGGAAGCAGACGAGGTTGAGCCTAGCGGTGCAGACGTGTACTTGTGACGGCTGAGGGTGACTGCAAGGCGTGCCAGGATACAGAGACGAGAAGGGAACCTAGATGACTGCCGAGTCCAGACTTCCCACTAATAAGGTGACCTCTGTCTAACTTTAATAGAATGTGCACTCTAATCTTTACCTTTTTTCTTGCAGGAGTTATGTTGCATAGTAATGTGATTTGTGTCTATTGTTAATAAATACCCTAATTCTTACAGAATTATTGTGTACCTGGTGTTCGTGTTCAATCTTGGTAAACTGCATTCCTAGTTGAAAGCTGTTTAGGTGAACGGATGAGAAATCCCGATCAGGTAAATGGTGATCCAATAAAGAGGGAGTGAGTGGACCTTTGATGCCAAGAGCAGGGAGTACACTATACAATCTGGAACTATATTCAAAGTTATTATTGTAGTCTTATCCCGAGTAGAACACTGAGATATTATCCCAATAATGATTCATAGGAATGTGGTCGTCGTTGATATGCGGCGTTAGTGAGAACGTTGGGGGGGAGACCAACGCTTATACCCACTGGATTGTGGCTTGAATAAGTGAGAACGCCAGGGAGGATACTGGCGCGTAGTTTCGCAGGATTGCGAACAGTTTGGAAAAGGGAGCATTGGGTTCTGCAGGCCCATGTGTAGACGCACCGGATTGTGTGTCAGATCTGCCCTAGGGTAGAACGGTCTGGGTCGGGGTGGCCGCGAGACCAACTGATGTGAATAAGATATTGTAGAAAATCCGTACATGTATATTGTCATTCCCCATCCTTAGGTGCGACCTGTATATATATCTGTATATCTATTCATTGTGAATACGATCTGAGGAGGGAAGGTGAGTACGTTTTGGCTGGGTCATAGGGGCCCCTGGGGGCTGATCCCATCTAAACAGAAAATCCAGCCATTACATCTGGCGTCACGAACTGTTTACGAAGCCTGTGTGCATTGTATTGTATTAATCTTGTTGGTTTGCGCTCGGCTTGTACGTATAAAATTTTGTTTATAATTGTGTATATAATTTTTTTTGTTGTGTCATTATGTTTGCGAAAAAATCATCGTCGGTTTTCAAGTTACCGATTCAGATTCCCGGCTGGGAATGTACTCCCTACGAGGCTTTGGCCCGTGAGTGGGCCGATTCTACTGGTTTGAGTGAAAATTGGTCTTCATGCTTGGAGCAGGCGGAGCCTGCCGATGTTGTGTCGTGCTTACAGAAAGCGCCAGTAGTGAAGGGTGATGAGCTTCCTATTTTAGGACGCAGGGGCTGGATTGTTCTTACTGCATACAGGATATTGCATGAGAGGTTAGTTCAGCTACAGAAACAGTTTAAAGACATGGAAGGTCAGTGTGTCGAGTTGCAAAATGCGCATACTTTGTTGCGTTGTCAAAATAAATTGCTTGCCGACAAACTTGAAACATATCAGACCATTGCCGAAAGGGCTGCGGTCCGTATTGCACGATATAAGTATAAACATCGGCGTGGACGTGTGTCTTCACGCAAAGTGCGTATGGTTGTAGCAAAAGCTGGAATGGATTGGAACCCCGATGAGTGGGATGGTAATATCTGGGATTCTCATACTTCTGACTCCTCGGCAGAGGAGGGTGACAAGCGCGAGTCTTCTCGCTCCGGACGTGATTGTAAATCTGCTTCATGTATCGATTTAAGTCCTGATTGTGACCGTGCTCGTTCTTCCCGTGTGGATGACGTAGCTTGCCCAGATTGTACTGCTAAATCTAAGATGCGGGCTTCCTCGGAAGCTCTTCCTGCAGTTTCTGCTCACCCGATTTTTCGACGAAAGTTACAACAGGCCCCGGGTAACCCGGGTGGTATAGCTCTTGATTGTATTGAAGACTTTACTCAGCAGGAGGTTAGTGACATTTTACAACGATTTCGACAACGGCCTGGTGAGGCCTTGCTTACCTGGATGGTGCGCCTTTATGAGCTTGGCGCTGCCGGTATTATGCTTGATGCTGTTGATTGTTTACGATTTTGCTCTTTGAGTTCTGATTCTACGATTCAGGATCATTTTCGGAATTACAATGGTGCTGGTCAAATTTCTTTGCTCCAGCTTGCGTCTGACGGCTGTAATCATAAATATCCAACTGAATCTGATTGGCCTACTGATGAGAAACCGTGGTAAACTCTGCGCGATGCGTCGCAACGTTTAAAAGAGGAAGTCATGAAAACGTCTATCTTCCTTAGTACTGCTGACAAGTTATTGGATGGTCTTTTAACATCTTCTGTGCGTAATCGCATTATCCGTTCTTCTCCTGTTGCTTACAAGCAGGTCATGATGACATTATTGATTAACCAAACTGGCAATCCTTTGTCTGTTGTGCTTGAGTCTGTTCGTCAGCTTGGTGAGCTGGGTGAATGGTTTAAACCTGAAAGACAATCTCGACCTGAAGGTCGTACTGGTGGTGACTATAAGTTCTCTAGACGTGACATGTTCCTTGCCCTCATTGCTGATGGTGTCAAAAGGGAAGACATTGATGGCGAGCCTAATAATCGCTTATGGGACATGTTTCGTAAGCGTGGTTTGGATCGAAAGGAGGGTGCCCGTCGTGTGCGAAAGAATGAGTATGATCGTGGTTCGGATGACAGTGGTGATGAGAGACGACGTGTGAATTCTGATCGCCGTGATGATCGGCGCTATGAACGTGATGGATCCCCTCGTCGTACTGATGGGAGGGGGAGAGAGGATGATCGTGAAAGGGGAAGAGATGATCGTGTTTCTAGCAGACGACGAGATGCAAGGAGTTATTCCCCTGACGTAAGAAAGAGGGAGGATCGTAACGGACTCTCTGACCGTAACTCACAACTTTTTGAACCTGACACTAATCCGTTTCGTACTGGAGACGGATATGAACAAGACATTCTAATACCGAAGAAAACCGAGAATATTTACCCTGATTTGTCTTGGTTGACAGAGCGCAGGAACAAGGACTAGGAAATAGGTCAAGCTCCGGTACGCAAGTGGGCCCACAGAGATTATAGACCCTATGTAGATATTGAGATTTTTTGGAAACATCGTAATATCCAAAGGGCCCGAGCGTTAGTTGATACTCAACGTAAGGCAGAAGTAAAGAACAACATTTGGCAAGATCTGCTAGACCCCGACACTCTCAGTAACAGTGAAAGATTCTGGGGCATCATTAACAAACCTTTGTTTGACATGGTAGATGACAACCTAGTCGGCATCAATAATACTGAAGACGAGTGGGTATCCCACTTTAGTCTTATTTTTAATAGTAACAACCCGCAGTTAGATTTTGACAGAGGCGAACAAAGAGTAAGCTTGCCACTCTTCACTATCAATGAGGTTGAGAAAGGCATCCTGGGGCTGTCAAGTAAGAAAGCACCGGGCCCGGACGGTATGCCCCCGGACGGGCGCCAGTCCTTACTGCTGTGATTAACGCAGCCGCAGAACATGGCTGCCCGAGGTCCTGGGGGAAATCCACAATAGCGCCCTTATTTAAGAAAGGGGATCGGAATAGTACATCCTGTTACAGGGCAATATCACTAATTGACTCTGTGGTCAAAGTAGTGGGTGGTGTAATCCTGAATAGATTAACAGCCTGGGCCGATGAACATGGGGTAATCTCCAAAATGCAGTATGGATTCCGGCCTGGTCACTCAACAATAGCGCAGTGCGTTAATCTGTACATGATCTTTGGGAAGTGTACTTTGCCCGGCAGGGCACTATCCACATGGCGTTCATGGACCTCTCCTCTGCATTTGATTGTGTCAACCAGCAAAAGCTCTGGGAGGCCATGGGCGCCATGGGGGTGGAGTCTAACCTGGTTAACTTCCTGCGGGATTTGCATCAGGACACTAAGGCTAAAGAGAGGTATTCGCAGGACCTTAAAGTGTCTAGGGATTTTTGCATCCACAGGGGTGTTAGGCAGGGCTGCATTCTGGCCCCCTTTCTTTTTAATTTATATATTCATAACTTGGAAGAATTCTTAATAAATACTTGTGCGTACTATCCCTATGTTGGCTGCAAGGGCTTGCCTGTTTTACTATACGCGGATGACGCTGTTCTTCTGGCTAGGACCGCAAGAGGTCTTCAAACCCTGTTGAACGCTTTTTACAGCTTCATGAAAGCCCGTGACTTATCTATTAACAACGCTAAATCATTTATATTGCAGGTGGGTCAGCGTAACAAGAAGTCGGTTACATTTAGGGTTAATGAGGAGAAGGTCCCCATTACCAGAACATTCTCATATC
This sequence comes from Lissotriton vulgaris, assembly GCF_964263255.1. NCBI lineage: Eukaryota > Metazoa > Chordata > Amphibia > Caudata > Salamandridae > Lissotriton > Lissotriton vulgaris. The sequence continues at coordinate 891,178,656 of NC_141695.1, forward strand.
TGGGAGTTCTGTTTGACGATCAGCTAAAATGGGAAGCATTTACTCCAAAGGAAAAGGGGGGAGATAACTCAGTCTAACGCTGCTATCTTCAATTTTGCCAGGAAAATGGGTAAAAGACCTATCGCCGCACTATTGAAGATTTATCAGGCAAAGAGTGTGGCAATAGGAAGTTATGGCAGTGAACTCTGGGGGTATGCTGCTGCTAATGGTATTGTGGTTGCAGAGAATAACTTCCTGAAACAGATTCTGGGGGTTCCGAAGGGGACTCCCAACTTAATAGTGCATGAAGAAACTGGTATCCCCTTCATAAGTGACACCTTAGCACTACGGCCACTTATCTATTGGCTAAAATGTTGGTTAAATAAAGATCTGACTTTAAACCATCTACTCCTGAGGGAAGCTCTATCTATGGACAATTTGCTCAAAATCCCGTGGTTAAAATACTTGAAAGATTGCTTTTCTGGTATAGGGCGTTTAGAACTTTTTCTAAATCCTGATTCAATCATGAGCGCTGACGTAGAGTTTGTGAGGAAAACTTTCCTCCTATCAAAAGAAATGCAACGCGAAGAGGTGGAATTGAATAAACCTAGCATCCGAAATTATGTTATATTGAAAACTACACCCCAAATGGAGCCTTATCTATCTAGGCCCATGTCGGGTTTCGACCGGTATTTGCTAACTAGGTTTAGACAGGCCTATTATCACCTCTTGTTATCAGTCCCAAGGGGTTCTCATCGAGGCCAAGTGCTACTTCCCTGTGGCTGCGACAATGAGTTTCCGCAGGATTTGGTGCACTATTTATTCATTTGTCCTTTTTATGATTTACCTCGAAGGTTTTATCTAAAGCCCCTTTTAAAAAACGGAACTTCGCCCAGGTCAGACCAGCCCTTTGTTATCTTCAACTGTTAAACTCTGAATGTACATTATTTGTGATTGGTTTCTTAAAATCCGCCTCTTCAAAATTCAGAAATAGCATGGAGGGTTAATTGTTTAGTATTGCTGCTACTTTCATACTCGCCTAAATGTGGTTGTTACTTTTTAATATGTTTTTTAATATTCGGCTTGTTCTTTTAACGTTTGTATATCAAGTCTTAATGTGTTATTTATTAAGTGATATTGTGCTTTTATGGTTTTTTCTGCTTGAATAACCGAATAAAGATTTTTGACTTGACTTGTCTATCCGGTTATTGATGTTCTTAACTTGCACGGTAAGTGACTGCAATGTGTGGTGCAGCGGCCAGAGCAGCTGACTTTGGAGCACAGGCTTCACGGTTCGATCCCTGGCTCCGGCGACAGCTCAGCTCAGCACCACGTGACTCTGGCCAATAGCTCACTTCATTTCCACGACGGCCCCCAGCGCCTTGAGACCTGTAAAGGTGAGTAGTTTGCGCTTTACAAATACATATTTATTTTATTTAAGATGTTTAGTTGTATGTCTAACTTGTCCGCATGCATTAATGATGTTTGGCTGAATGTTGTTTGGGCCTTGTCTATTGCGTCTCACAACATAAAGCCATTTTTGACCTGGTCCTTGTCACTGCAAAGCTCATGTTCTGTGAAGAGTGATTTGGAGTTTGACAGACTACTCAGCATGTTAGATAATGAGTGGCTAATAACAGGACTTTTTCTGAGCTGTGGAAATTGGTGGTGGTTGTTTTCCAATGATCATTCGTATCCTGTAAACAGATTGGCATAGAAATCTGGCTGCAGTCCTGATTTGTAAGAAACAAAGGATATTTCATCACAGGGAAAATAAATGTGAGGTATTGTGGAAAATAATTTCGCATTATTTGGATTAACTAGCAGCCCGTCCCAACGTTGTCCGGGTATGAATTGCTGCCGGCCAGTAGTATATTGTTTTGTAGGATTTCGTTTTGATAGCATTTCTTATCTGTGACAGGCCTGTGAAAATCTCCGATTCACAGTGCACTGCTGATGCACTTAAGAGTGCGCGTTCAGAAGTGTGTGAACTCGAGTTTCCCTACTTGCAATATTATATAGCGCAAACTCGACCACATGGCATGAGCACAATTTACATTACAGAAGAACACATTCATTTGTGGTAGGCACGGGGAGACAAAGCGATTTGCCTGGAATCACAGGATGTTGAGCTGATGCCGAGATTCGAACGTAGCTCCCCAGCTCTGAAGCTCTAAAATTCGCAATTCTAGAACTTGTGGCGGGAGGTGTGTCTAAAAGTGTATGTCGGTGCTGGCCATCAATGAGAGAGACCTGTGCATTTTTCAAATGGGTGGTGAAAAAATATGAGTATGTTGCTGGAGATGTGGGCCGCCGTGCCACCAATGTACTTACCGGGGAGGGTAAACACCCATTATTCCGCAACTTTCTTTCCGCATACCATCACTCCGCATACTTTCATTACAAAAGTACCATGACTCCGCAATGCCATTATAACGCATGGCATTACATTTTATATGCTTTTACCACGCATACATTTATGCACAAATTGTAAAAGTATGTTTCTTTTTTAATGTTTGGATAAGGTAAGTATGGGTATAGGCGTACATGTTTTGGGGGTACTGAGGTATATATTTTGGGGGGTTTGGGTATTTTAAGGGTTCAGAAATAGTTTTGGGTTTTGGGGTACAGGGGTATTTTTAGGGTTCAGGGCTAGGTTTGGGTTTTGGGTTATAGGGGTATTTTTAGGGTTCAGGGGTAGGTTTGGGTTTTGGGGTACAGGGGTATTTTAAGGGTTCAGGGCTAGGTTTGGGTTTTGGGGTACAGGGGTATTTTTAGGCTTCAGGGGTAGGTTTGGGTTTTGGGGTACCGGGGTATTTTTAGGGTTCAGGGCTAGGTTTGGATTTTGGGGTACAGGGGTATTTTAGGGTTCAGGGGTAGGTTTGGGGTACATTGGTATTTTTAGGGTTCAGGGCTAGGTTTGGGTTTTGGGGTACAGGGGTATTTTTAGGCTTCAGGGGTAGGTTTGGGTTTTGAGGTACAGGGGTATTTATAGCGTTCAGGGCTAGAATTGGGTTTTAGGGTACAGGGGTATTTTTAGGGTTTAGGGATAGGTTTGGGTTTTGGGGTACAGGGTATATTTATAGGGTTAAGATGGGTTAGTGTTTAAGGGTGTTGGGGTATTTTAAGAAGTAAGGGTGGGTTATGATTATGAAGTGCAGGGGTATTTAAGGGGAGCAGGGTGGTATTAGCACACGATATGCGACATGGCATGAAGGGCGGAACGTACCACACCCCCCAGCGTTTGTCACGCCCCCAGCACATACCCACAGCACAATGCAGACACGCCCACAAGGGACTACTTTGCTGGCACCGTTCTTTTACCTTTTAAATGTATATGGTGGGCTTCTGCATAGCCTATGTCCTTCTGCTGCAACTGCCCTTTCCAACGTTGTAATGGGTGTTGTAATTGGTGCTGTGGTTCCTGAGATTACCCGCCTCAAAGGTTTGGGCTCTCTCTTTATTATATTAGTATGGATTGCAGATGCATTGTCTTAATAGCTGTGAACATTTGTGTCCTAGTTGCCTATTGGAACTTAGGGCCATATGTAGGTAAAACGGGTTTTGTGATTCTCACATTGCGATTTTTAGGGAATCGCAATTAGAGAATCGCAAAACGCAATGTAGGTAGGATTAGCAAAATATTTTGCGAATCCCACATATTCCTTATTTGCGAATTGCAAATTGAGATTCGCAAATAAGGAATACCTTCCCATTCATTCCTATGGGCCTAGAAGGCCCATAGGAATGAATGGGAAGACATTCTCAATTTGCGATTCCCAATTAGAGTATCGCAAATTGAGAATGCAATTTCAAGGTTGCAAGGGTGTCAATAGGACACCCTGTTGCACCCCTGAAATAAGCATATTTGCACATGTGGCGCACATACATGCGCTAAGGGAATGTATGTGCGCCACATAGCCCTTTGAAAAATGCAAAAAAGTGCTTTCTTCAAAGAAATCACAAATTACCACCAACCTGAAGTTGGTGGTAATTTGCGATTCCTCAAGCCAAAATCGCACAACTTGGGTGCTTCCTACATTGCATTTAAGGAATCGCAATTTGGGATTCTGTAAATGCATTCGCAAAATAGGGAAACGCTAAATTTGGGGTTCCTTATTTTGCGAGCGGATTTTTGGCTGCTCCATAGCACACTGCCCAAATTGCGATCGCAATTCGGCTTCCTACATATGCCCCTTAGCCCCCATACACATGCAGTCCTGATTCAACAGGTTAACAGGGTCCAAGATACTGAGGATCTCATTGCCCTCCATATTGTGATCATCAGTGTTTTCCTGGTGCCCGTACGCATGAGATTTTGGTTTACAGGGTGACGCCGTCCTCTCATGTTGGCAGGCTCCATAGGTGAAGATTATATACTGTTATCACTAGCAGTCTGAGTATCCTGACCCACAAACAGAGTGGAAGTGATTACCTTTTTTGTGGCAGAAGCTACCACTCCCAAGGCTTGACGGAGGCACCCTGACATTGAGGCTGTAGATAAGTAAATGTAGTTCAAGTATTTGCCTGCCACTATCTGAATAGAGAGAGGCCATGGAGGGACTTTCTAGTGAGTGATATGTATGGCTTGTTTCCCTTAAGGCATTACTGGCACATTTTGCCATTGGCGATGCCACTTTCTCCTGAACAGCCTCGGAGGCGCTATAGGATATGTGATCTTCACACTTGGTACTGTTGTTAGAGCTGTACACCGCAGGCGACACTCTTATCCAAGAAATATCATCTATTGTTTGCCTCATGTCATTGCCCAAGGGTGCCACTTCCTGCTTACAGTTGTTTGAGTAGTCACAACTTATTGGAAACATAGCTTGGTTCAATTGACTCGTTTGAGAAACAATGACCTCTTCTAAGGGTAGATGCCCCGCAAATTATAGTACTTCTTTATTCCTTCATTACCAGCCGCAAACTTCATGGATGGTCGTGTGATTGTTGTTTGGTTGCTATGCTTAAACGGGGGCATGCTCCCCAGCTTCTTCTTAGGCTTTCTCATGGTCCTGGCTGCACGCGTCTGTGGAAGCAGGATGCTTCTTGTGTGCATCCTAAGGTTGATGGCTAGGCAATTTTTAGTCGCACTACCAAAGGGTGCCGCCACTAACTTCACTAAATTAGAATTCAATAGGTTTAAAGATAGGCTTGTGCACAATGTTAGCCCCCCTAGAAGCACCCAGGCCTAGCAGGGCCACCTCTGCGGGCAACCGGGCTCACACTTGTAAGGGCTGATTTCAAATTCAGCCCCCATTCAGACTCCACCTGTATTTATGAGGTGCTCCAGAGGGTGGCGAGCTCACCTGGGCTGCATAAGGCCTGTTACATTTCCTACAGTTGTGAGGCCGGCAAGGGTCAATTGCGGGAAGTTTGGCAGTTGTCATGTATGTCCTCCATAAGTATTTAAAGTGTATCAACTTATGCCTGCTGTTGAGGGAGATTCCCCTAGTTTGTGCACAGCAATAGGCCCATTGGTCGTCCAAAATTGGATGACCTAAGTCCAACTCCCAAGCAGCCCAAATCTTAGTATCGTGGTACGGGATCAGGGTTATGGAAGCCTTACATAATTTTGATATCCCATCAGGGTTTGCTATGACAAAGGATAGAGGTCCGGAGGACTACGGCTCAAGCGAGTATTCCGATATTTGAGCATGCAGCGCCCTGTGTACCCTGGTAAAAATAAACTGGTCCATAAAGGTCAATCTAGTCACCGTGTCCCTACCAGCACTGTCAAATGCATGCCTACCAGGGAACAAGTTCCCAAGCTTTACCATATAATGGTATTTAAGTACCCGCCGAACCAAGTTCTCTTCTGTGATAGGGAGCCATGGGTTGTGCACTATATTGATGTTGTGGAATATAGGGAGCCATGTCCTGTGATCCGCTAGAGTTTGCGCCATGCCAAGCTCATGGTAGATACAGTTTGAATATACCTAGGGTCACGAGGAAAGCCCTGGGACAGGAGGGCGGAAAGCGGAATCGGAAGTGCCAAGACAGACTCAGGCTTCCCATAGGGAAAGTTCGCATCTGGATGGTACCAAGAATGGGCAAAGCTGGCCTGCGCAACCAGATAATACAATCTGAAGTCTATCCCCAGTCCCCCCTTTCATATGGCAAAGGCATGGCATCCCATCGTATCCTATGTCATTTGCCCCCCCCAAGCGAGCCGGACAAGGTATGATTGGAGGGTCTTGAAGAAACTGTCTGGGAGCGGGATGGGAATGTTGTGAAACATGTATAAAAACTTTGGGAGAACAATCACCTTCATAAGTGCAATTCTGCCTGACATAAAGAGTGGAAGCCGCAACCAGCATTCTATCTACTTTTCAATATTATGTATCGCTGAACCGTAATTGAGCCGGGACATCTGTTCCGCCTCTCAATGTATCTGTATACCTAAATACCTGACTGAGTCGTGACACCATGTCAGCAGGAATTCGCATTCCCATTCTATGGTGCCAGTGGTCAAAGGGAACAGTACAGACTTACTCCAGTTAACACCCAGTCCAGAGTATCCACCAAAGTGAAGAATCTCTCTGATCAGTGGGTCTAGATTGGTTTGAGGGCAGCAGACATATAAAACAATGTCATCAGCATAGAGTGATATGAGGAGGGGGCCTTTATTGAAATGTATACCTCTGTGGAGATGCTTCTCCTGAAAATGGCAATCCAACGGGTCCAATGCCAATACAAAAAAGTAAAGGGGATAATGGGCAACCTTGCCGGGCACCACGTGTGAGATTAAAGGGGGCGGATAAAGTACCATTCAAGCGGAGTCTGGTGGGAGGAGAGGCATACAGCAACCCCATAAGGTCTATGAAACCCTTGGGAATACCTAGTTTCCTCATTACAGTCCATATAAAAGGACAGTTCAGCTCATCAAGTGCCTTTTCGGAGTCCAACTGGACTGCCGCAGCCGGGATCTCTGGAGTAATTTTATGCAGCACTGCAAGCAATGTAAACAAATTTAGCGCCGTGGACCTATGGGGAATGAAACCAGATTGCACTGGCGATATGATGCGATCCAAGAGTGACGCGAGCCTCAACGCAATCATTGTGGCTAAGATTTTGTAGTCCAAATTTAGAAGTGATAGCGGCCTATAGGAACCGCATCTCAATGGATCTTTGCCAGACTTGGGCAGTAAGACAATTACAGCTTTGCACAGTGTTGGGGGCAATGATTTATTTTCCAGGGCTTCATTGTAATCCTCAAGAAGATAAGGTGCCAGTATATCTTTATAATGTTTATAAAAAACGCTGGTGAAGCCATCTAGTCCAGGCGCCGAAGTGCCGTTTAAGGCGTCTATTGCGATGATAATTTCCTCCTTAGAAAATGGCACCGCCAAGAACTTCTGCATATAATCCTCAAGCCATACCATAGCAATCTCATCTAAATAGTCCCTGCAGTCGCCCTCGCCCTGCTGCTCATGCTTAGTGTATAAAGTTGTGTAATATCGACAAAACTCATCTCTGATCTCAGCGATCGAAGAGATGCAATGTAAGTCTTCCCCACACAGGGCCACAACAACTGTGCCAGCGTGCGTCCCAGCCTATCCCCCTCTCCGTACTGCCTGGCAGTGGCATATTTCCCCAGGAAGTTTGTTTCGCTCTCCGCCGCATCACGGAATTCTGCCTGCAGCAACAATCGATTGGCCTGCTTAATTCGGGTCAGGGTGTTCAAGTAGGTCTGTGTCTAATGTTTTCAGTCGGTCCTCTAAGCGAGCTAGTCTGCCCCTCAATGATTTCAATACCCCGAAGTGTTTCACAATACATTCCCCCTTATGTACGCCTTAAATGCCTCTCAAACAGTCGCCCATGTGCTGACAGAGCCCACATTGAGACCAAAATAAGTCACTATGGACTCTCGGATTTCAGCCAAGAACACTGCATTGTTTACGGCCTGTCTCTGGAACCTCCACTGCAGTTCAACACCCTCTGGCCTGGGGACCCAGATATGCATACTGACCGGTGAGTTGTCAGAGTACGTTCTAGGCAGGTGGGCATATTACAGAACCAGGGAACCATGGTACGGGAGACGAGCCAAAAGTCCAGCTGTGTCCAAGTATCGTAGGGGGCTGAGTAATGAGTGAAAGCAGAGTCGTCGAGGATACACATCTGTCATATGTCAACTACACCAATAGAGTCACAGATGTCCCTAAGTACCCTGTTGACGTGAGTCCCATGCTCTCCACACCACTAGAGTCAAGCTATCCTGGCTGAAGACGACTGATAGCCAGAAACCGGTCCTAGGATGCTTGATTCCGGTCCAGGAAAGACATGGCTTGGCAGTTCAGGCTGGACTGTTCCCATGAGGCACAGGGTCAAGGCTGATTTGCATATGGCCATGTCTGAACTGGGGTGATGTAGAGTGCAAAAAAATGATGGATTTAGGCCTAGATCTCTGTACTGGGGTGAATGTATGACATTGTTCTGCATTCTGTCCAGCAACTGATATTTTGCATTTGTCACCCTGAGTGGGATAGGCATGCTCAGACGTGAGTCCCATGCTCTCCACACCACTAGAGTCAAGCTATCCTGGCTAAAGACGGCTGATAGCCAGAAACCGGTCCTAGGATGCTTGATTCCGGTCCAGGAAAGACGTGGCTTGGCAGTTCTGGCTGGACTCTTCCCATGAGGCAGAGGGTCAAGGCTGATTTGCATATGGCCATGTCTGAACTGGGGTGGTGTGGAGTGCAAAAAAACCGATAGATTTAGGCCCAGATCTCTGTACTGGGGTGAATGTATGACATTGTTCTGCATTCTGTCCATCAACTGTTGTTTTGCATTTGTCACCCCGAGTGGGATGGGTATGCTCAGACGTGAGTCCCATGCTCTCCACACCACTGGAGTCAAGCTATCCTGGCTGAAGATGGCTGATAGCCAGAAACCGGTCCTAGGATGCTTGATTCCGGTGCAGGAAAGACATGGCTTGGCAGTTCAGGCTGGACTGTTCCCATGTGGCACAGGGTCAAGGCTGATTTGCATATGGGCATGTCTGAACTGGGGTGGTGTGGAGTGCAAAAATAATGATGGATTTAGGCCCAGATCTCTGTACTGGGGTGTTCTGCATTCTGTCCATCAACTGTTGTTTTGCATTGTTCTGCATTCTGTCCATCACGTGTTGTTTTTGCATGTGTCACCCCGAGTGGGACGGGTATGCTCGGACGTGAGTCCCTTGCTCTCTATGCCACTGGAATCAAGCTATTCAAGCTGATAAGGGCTGAAAACCCCAAACGGGTCCTTGGATGCTTGTTTCCAGTCCAGGGAGGACTTGGCTTGGCAGTTCGGGCTGGACTGTTCCCATGGGGCACAGGGTCAAGACTGATTTGCATATGGCTGGGTTCAAACTGGAATGGCATGGTGAGCAAAAAAACGATGGATTTAGGTCCAGATCTCTTCTGCATTCTGTCCATCACCTGTTGTTTTTGCATTAATGACAGCTCTCACCAACAGAAAAGCACAGACAACGAGGAACTGTAGGGAAACAAATGCAACATTTACACACAGTATCATCGTTGTTAAATAGGCTGCCTTCTGCTGGGGGCTCCTAACTAATTCTGCACTGGAACATATTAAAATGTACCTTCCACCCTGTTCAGTCAACCCTCGTTGAAAACCATGACATCGGCTAAATATACTGAAATTAGCCAGCACACATGGGGACAAAACGGGACAGTCCAGCAAGTTCCAGGATGCCTGGTCGGCATATACTCACAACACCTGGCCCGACTGGCCCTTGACCCATGATGTGCCCTTGAGCATGCTTTGCTTACTTAGGAGGCGCGAGAACGGTTCAGTGTCCAAGAGAGGGAACGAAGCGAAGCGCTGGGAGAGGGGGTGGGGGGGGGGGGATGATTTTAGTCTGACACAATGTGTGTGCCACTGAGGGGAGTCAAGAGCCAACGTGCCCCATGTCTGGGGGGCGCGCGGCGAGTCAATGCTTCAAAACAAGCCCTCGCTGACCCGCCGGTAGGGTGACCAACCGTCCGTAAATTTCACGGACAGTCCGTAATTTTGGCTGTCTGTCCGTTGTCCGTGAAGGATTCTTTAACGGACGCCATTTGTCCGTAATTTTAACCGGGCACAGCTTGCCCCCACCTCCCTTCTTGACTCCGATGCTGTATGAAAGCTCAGACCCCCAGCAGCACTGTAGAGGCACAGCGGGATGGCAACCCTCACACCTCCAGCCCTTGATGAGCTGTTAAGAGGTGCGAAGGTGACAGAGGGAGGGGCTGCAGGTCCAGGAGCAGGGGCATCCATTCACATGCAAACAGCCCTGAATGCGTCTTGTATCTGCTATTTAGAGGGGGGCTCACACATTCCATTTCTACCCAGGGCCCCAAACATCCGAGACTCGGCCAGATTACACCCCTGATTACACTGAGGCAGCACCTGCTTCTCTTCACCGAGCTTAATTACTGTCACTAATTTGTAAGCAAACCTCGGTTCTTCAAACATGCATAATGTAATACAATAAAGAAATGGCACAATCGCACCCACACTGATTAACAAAGTATGGAGGACAATCAGTTCAATCAGTTCTCTTCCTAGAGCATCTCCTGCAAGTACTGTATATCACAGTGGGGGATGGCATTTTGGACAGAGAGGCAGTCTTCTCGTTGTCTTGTGCAGGAGGGGGCGAGAAGCCCAAGATGATACTAGAATACTGTATGCCCACCCCTGTGCCCACCCTGGTGGATCACGTTCCCTCTCCTGTGATGACTCCTGCTCTTGTCCCCCCATGTGGTGGCTCCAGTCCACCCACCCCCCCACCCCCGCCTGTGATGGCTCCTGTCCCCCCATGTTGTGGCTCCAGTCCACCCCCACCTGTGATGGCTCCTGTCCCCCATGTTGTGGCTCCAGTCCACCCCCTGCCTGTGATGGCTCTTGTCCCCCCTGTGGTGGATCCTGTCTCCGCCCTGGGTGTCTTCTGTCCCAGTCCTCGAACAGCCCCTGCAGCGAGGGTGAAGTTCTTGATGGGCCTCTTCTCAAAAGTGCTCAGCTCAAAATTAATATGGAAAGGTGGGCGAGTAAGTAAGTGAAGGGATGTGTGAATGGCTGGATGAATTAGTGAAAGGGTGAATGGATGAATGAAAAGATTGAATAAATGGATAATGAGAGAGGATAGATGGATTGATGAGTGAGGGGAAGGATGGAGAGAAAATGTAAATAGCTGTATGTATGGATGGAAGGGTAGCTGGATGATGGATGAGGGGAAATATGGATGAGGGGAAGGATGATGGATGGAGGGGAAGGATGGATGGATGAGGGGAAGGATGGATGGATGAGGGGAAGGATAAATGGATGAGGGGAAGGATGGATGGATGGAGGGGAAGGAATAGATGGATGAGGGGCAGGATAAATGGATGGGATGGATGGATGGGTGAGGGGAAGGATAGATGAAAGGAAGGATGGATGAGAGGAAGGATGATGGATGGAGGGGAAGGATGGATGGATGAGGGGCAGGATAAAATGATGGGATGGATGGATGGGTGAGGGGAAGGATGATGGATGAGGAGAAGGATGGATGGATGGATGGATGGAGGGCAAGGATGGATGGATGAGGGGCAGGATAAATGGATGGGATGGATGGATGGGTGAGGGGAAGGATGGATGAACGGAAGGATGGATGAGGGAAAGGATGGATGGATGAGGGGCAGGATAAATGGATGGGATGGATGGATGGGTGAGGGGAAGGATGGATGAAAGGAAGGATGGATGAGGGGAAGGATGGATGGATGACGGGAAAGGATGGTTGATGAGGGGGAGGGTGGATGGATGGATGATGAGGGGAAGGATGGATGGATGGATGGATGGATGATGAGGAGGTGGGTGAAAGGATGGATGATGAGGGGAAGGGTGGATGGATGGATGATGAGGGGGTGGGTGAAAGGATGGATGGATGGATGGATGATGAGGGAATGGATGGATGATGGGGGGTGAAAGGATGGATGGATGATGAGGGGAAGGATGGATGGATGATGAGGGAAAAGGATGGATGGATGATGAGGGAAAAGGATGGATGGATGATGAGGGAAAAGGATGGATGGATGATGAGGTGAAGGATGGATGGATGATGAGGGAAAAGGATGGATGGATGATAGGGGAAGGATGGATGGATGATGAGGGGAAGGATGGATGGATGATGAGGGAAAAGGATGGATGGATGATGAGGGGAAGGAAGGATGGATGATGAGGGGAAGGATGGATGGATGATGAGGGAAAAGGATGGATGGATGATGAGGGAAAAGGATGGATGGATGGATGATGAGGGAAAAGGATGGATGATAAGGGTAAGGATGGATGGATGATGAGGGGAAGGACAGATTGATGGATGGATGGATGGATGATGGGTGGGTGAAAGGATGGATGGATGATGAGTGGGTGGGTGAAAGGATGGATGGATGATGAGTGGGTGGGTGAAAGGATGGATGGATGAGTGGGTGGGTGGGTGAAAGGATGGATCAGTGGATTGGATGGTGGGTGGGTGAAAGGATGGATGAGTGGGTGGGTGGAGGGTGGGTGGATGATGGGGGGTAGGTGGATGATGGGGGGTAGGTGGATGAGTGAAATGATGGATGGATTGATGGATTGATAAGTACAAGGGTGAATTAATGGAGATATGAGTGAAAGGGTGGGTGTAAGGATGGGTGAGTGAGTGAAAGGGAGTGTAGATGGACAAAAGGATGAATAGATGTGTGAAGGAGTGAAATGATAGATGGATGAGTGATAGGGGCAATTGATGGATTCATGAGTGGATGAGTAGATGGATGGATGGGTGGGTGGATGGATGGATGGAAGGAAGACTAAGTGAAAGGGTCGATGGAGAGAGAAAGGGAGGATGGATGGATGACTAAAAGAGTGGATGGGTGGAAGGATTAGTAAGTGAAAGGATGGCTGGATTGGTGAAAGTGTAAATGGCTGAATGGATGGATGGGATGAAGAGTGGATGGATAAGTGTACAGATGGATAGGGTGAAAGGGTGGATGGATGGATAATGGAGGATGAGTGAAAGGATGGATGAGGGGATGGATGAAGGGATGGATGAGTGAAATGATAGATGGAAGGATACATGATGGATAGGTTTGCAAATGGTTGAATATGTTTGGAAATGGCTGGGCTTACTTATATACTATTGCACGACCTCTGATGTGTCTGTAAAACGTACCTATTGTCCTGAAGTTTTGTCCTGAATTTTGACCTCCTGTCCTGAATTTGTGTCCTGAATTTTGACCCTTTGTCCTGAATTTTTACACTCACCGTCCTGAATTTGCACCAATGCCAGTTGGTCACCCTACCCGCTGGAGCCATGCACTCAAGAATATTTTCATACCTTACCTCTTTCTACTACTCCTTCCTCGAGAAAAAACACACTCCCCACATCCGGAATCATGAACAAGGAAGGAGCCTCCGCAAAAATGTGTGTAAAAACACAGTCAGCGAGTTTAGGCGAAGGGTTTTTACGGTAAGGGCCTCCAGTTGCCGCCGCGGTGCCAGGCCTGTTGCCAGGCCGGACAGGTGTGTTTTCTTTTCTGGATGCAAGACCCGGCCGAAAAACAAACACGGCTCTCAGGTGATCCGGCAGACGGGGCACAGCCCTGCCCGGGAGGGCCCAGCCAGAAAGGGGCCCTTGTTCCTGCGTCGTGTCTGTCGGTGGGCCAGTGAGGGGGAGGCGTCGGGGTAGAGTGGCGGACTCACGCCACTACTCCTGTAGACATCTTAGAACACACACACCTCTAGGCACATACTCTCATATCTTCTGTGTTACACACACACACTGTCGGGCATGCCCCTTCACATCTGCACTCACTCACAGACACATAGATTCATACTCACAAACACACACTGTCTGCAAACACGCACAAGGACACATACAGTTTCGAATAAACCATTGTGGTGCCCAGGCTTGGAGGAAGTGCTGAGTCATGCTCTTCATGTCTGCTTCACTTGAGTCAGCTGAGAGCTCCCAGGAGGCACGAGGGGCCTGGACGGGACCAGAGGTATGAGGCTCGGTTCCAGGGCACAACCACAGCAGGGCCACGCCTGGGCCCAAGGCGGGAAAATGCCGACAGCCGCCTTGAGGTCACCTGGGTCCTTTTCATGGGAGACGGCCTCGAACTGTGGGCCACTTGTTAGTCCTCACGGAATGCGGTGCACTTTCAAGTGGTATTTCTTGATTTTGCCTTTTTTTCCTCTCCTTCCTCGTACCCAAGAAGTCAACACATCTCGTGCCTAATTCCTGGTGCCCAGCTTTCTCAGCATAACCCTCAGCCTTTGATGGTGAGCCCAAAACTATGCGTGTAACTAACTCCTGGAATGCGCCTGTGAGGCGGATAGGTGTGGGGAAAAAGTTAACAGGAAGAGTCGATCCACATAAAATGCTTTCCTTCGAAAAAGAATGTGCCAAACTCTTGCCCCGTTTACTCTCAGTTGTGTTGTGTTAAAGCTCGTTTATAGAGCCCACGCAAGGGGTTCTAGGCTCTCTGATGTCCGAATATAAAACTCCAGTTGATTAAACTAGTGTGAACTCCACACAGTCTCCTTCAATTCACAGCTCCTGAAACACTAGCAGCATATAGAAAAAATAATCACATGCAAATACACAGCAGACAACAAATCCAATTTGTAAACAGATAACAAGTCCTGCTGCTTTAACAAATGAACTACTGATGCTGAAATACAATTACGAAATTAAAGTTGGCCGAACCGGATACGCGGACACCGAATGTATTTCTGCTCCTGGTTGTTCTTTCTATTTTGTCGAAAAGTTTTGGGTCAGGTTTTCGAATCCAGAGTCAATGAAAATGAGTACCTTTGAACTGAGTATTAAATAACTACTGTTCTTTCAGCACTAAGACGCCCTTTACATATATGGAACAATAATAGTAATCATTTTATAGAATTCTCCCATGCACGCTAAGTAGATTCTAATTCTTGTTTTTTTCTGCGGGATGCGTGTTCCTTAGCCTGAGAGGCAAAGGACCATCGCCACAACCGAGTAGACGAATCAAAAGTGGAAAGTTATTTTGTGATTTTTTATTTACCCTGCATTACAAAAAACAAACTGTAGACAGTTCTTTCCACATCCTGTCCTGTCTGATTCTCTGGATATTTGTGGCCAGAGACTTCATTAGAAGTGCAAATGTCGGGATGTACAAGTTGAAGAAAATCTGACTTTCCTGCTGGCTGGAGTGCGCTGCCTCCTTGATACAGCTCTTCTTTGTCTCTACAGCTCGACGTCATTCCTGAGGCTGCTGGACTCGGATCAGTGTATCACAGTTTCAATAGCTGGCTCTCGTTCCTACGGCTTCCACAGATCATCAGATATTTGTGTAACTTGAAGTCATTGCTACGGCTCGCCATCCCTATAAACATATCTACAACCTATCCATTGGTTTATCCTCAATTTCCTATCTACATTTCTCATCTCAGTGATCTATCTAAGGTGTGCTGTCTTGTCCACAGCTTAGCCTCGTTTCTAGTGCACATCAGTGTTCTGCAGAGTGTTGTGGTTTCTGCAGCAACTCCTGGTTTGTAGGCCTGACTATCACTGCTGCGGCTGGTCGCCATTTTACCTATTCTGCTACTCCTACCAAAATGTAAGCTTTTACCCATCACCACAATTACATTTTTTATCGTCCCACTCAAACTCTCACCTTGCATTTTCAACGTTAGATTGGCCTTTCCAACAGGTAGCACCTAAGCGAGAACTATTGGCTTTGTGGTACGACAGTGTTGCTGCTGTTCAGAATGGCTAAAACTTAGTGGTGTGGGATAGATTGGGGTAGATTGGAGTGAGGTAGATTAGGGTACAGGGGAATGGGGCATATTGGACTAGAGTGATGTGGGGAAGATTGGGGCACAGTGGAGTGGAGTAGATTGGGAGGATTAGAGTAGGGTAGATTGGAATGGAGTAGGGTAGAGTGGGTTAGAATGGATGGGAGTGGCGTAGAGTGAATTAGAATGCAGTTGGATAGACTGGAGTGAGGTAGTTTGGAGTGGGGTAGTGTGGAGTGAAGTATAGTGGAGTGGGATAGAGTGGTGGGGGGTAGAGTGGTGTGGGGTAGAATGGAGTGGGGTGGAGTGGGATATGGTAGGCTGGTGTAGGGTAGATTTGGATAGGGTAGATTGGGATGGGCTGGAGTGGAGGAGGTGTATTGGGGTAGATTGGAATGGAGTATTGGAGTGGAGTAAATTGGGGTACATTGGAGTGGGGTGGATAGATTGGAGTGGAGTGGGGTAGATTCGACTGGAGTGGTAGATTGGAGTGAGGTAGACTGTAGTGAAGAGGAGTGGGGTAGATTGGAGTGGAAGAGGGTAGATTGGGAGTGATTGGAGCAGAGTAGATTGAAGTGGAGTGGGGTGGATTGTGATGGATTGGAGTGGGGTAGGTTGTATGGAGTAGATTAGAGTGGAGTGGAGTTGGTTAGATTCAAGTGGAGTAGAGTTTGGAGTGGGGTGTGGTGTATTGGGGAAGATTCAAGTGGGGCTGAGTGGGATAGATTGGAGTGGAGTGGGGCAGATTCGAGTGGAGTGGTGTTGATTGGAGAAGAGTGGGGTATAATAACGGTGGAGTTGGGTAGATTGAAGTGAGTAGGATGGCGAGGGATGTGGTAGAGTGGTGTGGGATAAATTGGATGGGGTAGATTGGGGTGGGGTGGATTGGGACGGGGTTCAGTGGAGTGGAATAGATTGGGGTAGTTTGAAGTGGAATAGATTGGAGTGGAGTAGGGTAGATTTGAGTGGAGTGTGATAGATGTGAGTGAAATGGAGTGTGGTGATTGAGTTAGAGTGGCTTGGGCGAGATTGCAGTAGTTTGGATTAGAGTGGATTGGGGTAGGCTGGAGTGAGATAGAACAGGGTAGATTGGAGTGGAGTGGGGTAAGTGGTGTGGAGTTTGGTGTATAGTGGAGGGTGTAAGACAGTAGCTCTGTATATACTGGACCAAAGTAAGGTACAGTGTGCAGAGTCCACAGTCCCCAGAGGTTTGGCAGATTCTAAAGTTAGATATAACCTTACTCTCTAGAGTGGTAGCTTGGTCGAGCAGTAAGGCAGTATCAGATCACAGTGTAAAGCATTTGTTGTACACACTCAGTCAGCAAATGGTCTCACACTCGAGAACTGAACTCTAGGCCAGTTGTTTTGTATATAAAAATATATAGTTACTTTATCTTAGAACCACAGTACGTATCATGAATACTTTCTCAGAATGAGATGTTGCAATTGAATACTTTCAAATAGTAGGTGACTTTTAAATGCAATAGTTACAGTTGCAATATGCAACACAAGTTAAACACAAAATAACATTGAGCTCAATGGGAGTTTTTAAGTAAATGCAATTAAATAATTTTACAATAGTTATCGTACTCAGGGCTGGATCCTGGATTCAGCCCTGGTGCATTTTCTGTAAACACTTGAAAGAAATCGTTTTTGTTATACAGGTGATTTTTAAGGAATATTTGCAAGTTTGGAAAGTTGACAGAAGTTTTTCGGGTAAAAACCAGGCAATGTATTCCTATGGAGGAAAAATGGGTTAACAGTAAATCACAATTATAATTAATTTTTAGGTTCCTTGCTGGGCTGAAAGATACAGCACTGGGATTTCTCCTGATTGCAGGTGAGTAAATTCGTTTTTGTTTTATAGTTATATAGTTAAATATCTTTATTCGGCAAAATGATCACCATAAAAGAATACATATACATAATACATTACCAATTCTCCGCTTAAAACTATAAAAGGATACGAATAAAAGGGAAAAATGCACCACAGTCACTAGTTTGCTACAGGCGGTTACAAGCATCAGACCGTAGGACCCCCCGAGTGCAATTTCAGTAAACAGGAGCGCGTCATCCACGCACTGCCCAAGAATTTTGCCACCCCGCATATCATGATGGAGGATGAGGAGTCAGTGGAAAGTACACGTAGTGCCTGGCTATGACACCTCAACCCCAGTTCCCTACACACAGGTTTCAGCCAGATTTTCCGCTCCATTTTGTAAGCGGGGCAGGCAAAAAATAGGTGGGCCACAGACTCCTTTGGTGCTGCGCAGCCAGGGCATGAACGCAGGGGGGCACCAGAGTTCGACCACCTCGCCGTAAAGTCATGCACCGGAAGCGTCCCATATCTCAGTTTTAGATATAGCGCTCGATCTAAAGGTTTAGTTATCAGGTCGAGGAAGGGTTCCAGTTTCTCACCCATTTAATTAGCAGAAATTGATTCGTGAGTGAGCCCCCATCCATACCCCTCAGTGCTTCACTCTGTACCCAATCCCAATATAGCTTTTTGATCACTTCCTTGGGTGGCGGCTTTTGTGACTCCCAAACATCCTTTAGACCTAAGTTAAAAACAAGCATTAGAAATGCAATAGGTCTCGCAGCATTAGAGTTAGTGCATTTAGAATTGTTTATGGTTTTTTTTGTAAATCTTTAGCATGAGGTTGAGGGTGAGTGAGGGTGAGTGAGGGTGAGGGGTTGAGGGTGAGTGAGGGTGAGGCTGAGGGGTTGAGGGTGAGGGTGAGTGAGGGTGAGTGAGGGTGAGTGAGGGTGAGTGAGGGTGAGTGAGGGTGAGTGAGGGTGAGTGAGGGTGAGTGAGGGTGGGTGAGGGTGAGTGAGGGTGAGGGTGGGTGAGGGTGAGTGAGGGTGAGGGGTTGAGGGTGAGTGAGGGTGAGTGAGGGTGAGTGAGGGTGGGTGAGGGTGGGTGAGGGATTGAGGGTGAGTGATTGAGGGTGAGTGAGGGTGAGGGATTGAGGGTGAGTGAGGGGTTGAGGGTGAGTGAGGGTGAGGGGTTGAGGGTGAGTGAGGGTGAGGGGTTGAGGGTGAGTGAGTGAGGTTGAGTGAGGGTGAGGGGTTGAGGGTGAGTGAGTGAGGGTGAGTGAGTGAGGGTGAGTGAGTGAGGGTGAGTGAGGGTGAGGGGTTGAGGGTGAGTGAGGGTGAGTGAGGGTGAGGGTGAGTGAGGGTGAGGGTGAGTGAGGGTGAGGGTGGGTGAGGGTGAGTGAGGGTGAGTGAGGTTGAGGGTGAGTGAGGTTGAGGGTGGTTGAGTGAGGGTGAGTGAGGGGTTGAGGGTGAGGGGTTGAGGGGTTGAGGGTGAGTGAGTGAGGGGTTGAGGGTGAGTGAGGGTTTGAGGGTGAGGGGTTGAGGGTGAGTGAGGGTGAGGGTGAGGGGTTGAGGGGGAGGGGTCGAGGGGGAGGGGTCGAGGGGGAGGGGTTGAAGGTGAGTGAGTGAGGGTGAGGGGTTGAGGGTGGGTGAGTGAGGGTGAGGGGTTGAGGGTGAGTGGGTGAGGGGTTGAGGGTGAGTGAGGGTGAGGGGTTGAGGGTGAGGGGTTGAGGGTGAGTGAGGTTGAGGGTGGTTGAGTGAGGATGAGTGAGGGTGAGTGAGGGTGAGTGAGGGGTTGAGGGTGAGGGGTTGAGGGTGAGTGAGGGGTTGAGGGTGAGTGAGGTGGTCAACATATGAGGTCTGAGCGTAGAGTACTCAGTGAACTGAGAGGCATGAATAGGCGGCGGGAAGGGGGCAGACATGGCGGGGAGGGGGCGGAGCGGGGGAGAGGGTGTGTGTGAAACGAGACGGAGGGAAGAGAGGGGAGGGGGAGGAGAAATGCGGCAGGCAGGCAGGGGAGGAGAGGAGGAGGGGGGAGGAGAGTAGGGGAGGCACGGCCTAGCGGCCGTGCAATCAAGTAGTGAGGGGGCGGAGCTGGGGGAGGCTGTGAGAGAGAGTAGGACCACCTGCCCTCTGGTGTACCACCCCCAACTCATTGCCAAATCCAATAGCTTGCCCATAGGCGAGACTTTTGCCAATGCTTGTGGGCTTGGTCTTTGCTCTCTCAATTTCTTTAGTGTACAGCGTAAATATTTGGGCAAAACTTCTGGGCAGGGACTCTGCAGAATACCAGTTCAGAGTTTTGCCAAACTGCACTCTAACTAAACCGAGATTGGATGGAATTCTGTGAGAATTTTGCCTAGAAGGGAATCTATCTTCAGGAAGGATGCAACTTTTTCTAAAGGCTAATCTTGCGACTGTCTACTGCATGTACTTTACTTTTTGTACTTTGTTTGACAAAGACTCTGTTGGCTATTTCTGCAATAAATGAATGACGAATAACTGTCTGCCACCTGTCTCTCCCCCAGACTGTTTTCTAATCACATTAGAGATGAAAGGGAACCTAAGTAAGGTCAGTGCAAGAGTAGGCTGTTATCAGCATTTCCCCAGGCATTACAAATCTGGTCACTGGCTGTATTTCAATGCCGATAACACAAATCCAACAATTGACTAGTACAGGGCATTCTGCCATCTACCAGCATGAGTAAGTTCCTGTTACACCACATCTTGTGCGAGGGGATGTTTCGAGTTGCTGCCTTATTGCTCTGTACACACACAGACATAGCGTTGCATACGTTTTTCATGTAAGACTAAATGGATTGCTGTAACAAATGTCTTTCCTATAGAGCTGCAGGTTTATTTTTTGCCTGTAAAAGGTGGTGCTGTGTTTATCGTTATTCCTCTCTTTCTGCATTAAAAGATAGTGCTCTGCATCCCAGGTGGCTAGCCTTGTGCCATAGGACAAAGAACCGCTGTACTAGGCAACAAACAGTATATTGCAGAAAGTGCGTACCGGACACTTTCTAAACCAGCACAGCACCAACAGCTGCAAACTGCACATTGACCTGGTTAGAAACCCAAACACCCCTTCTGGAGCTACACATTCCTGGATAGGTCTCGGCCTACAGTAAATTTGGTGCTTTTGGGAAAAGTCTGACAAACCAACCTGAACGGCTTAAAAGCCAAACTCGGTTCACAGCTAGCACGGATTCTTTTTCACATTTCTTAATGCTAGCAGTTAGTTACTCTAATTACATAAAACGTTTAACACCTTTTTACTGTAATATGTACCACAAAAAAATGCTACCTATACGTGTCCACCATAGGCTTTCATAAAAATAAAAATGAAAAAACACATTCACTATTGTGGCCATTTTACTAGTGGTCTCCTTTAGTTGTGCCATACATTGTATTACTTGTGAAAAAGACAAAAAGGAATTAACCATGCACTCAAATCCTAGTTAGCTACAATGTTAAAATGTCAACACTTAAAAAAGCAGTAAGGAAATAAATCCCCAATAAAGTAAGCACTCGAAGTGCAGGAAAAATAAACAGCCAGAACTTTAGCTATATTATATAAAAGAATACATT
Source organism: Lissotriton vulgaris (assembly GCF_964263255.1). NCBI lineage: Eukaryota > Metazoa > Chordata > Amphibia > Caudata > Salamandridae > Lissotriton > Lissotriton vulgaris. The sequence goes on from NC_141695.1 coordinate 891,199,824, forward strand.
AAATGAAAAGTTAACTTCACCCCTGCATGGCCATTGCAGAGAAAGTATTATTTTGGTGGCTAAGAACAATGTGCACAGGTCTTGTGCAGTCACTCAAAACGAAGGGAGCCAATGGGTAAAGTAGGCTGACCCATGGCTTTTTGCGATATGCCGTGCGGTGGTGGATGGAAGCAAAACGTGAATGACAATTTAACGGGCCAATAGATAAAGCGTGCTGACAAACACTCTCCTTGTATGCAACTCATGTATGGATTTCGTGGAAAAACAATAAGGTGAAACCGCTTAAAGCGTCTCAAAGGCCAGACCTAATAATAACATGGGAACTGGAAGCAGCACAGAAAGGACGGACGTAAACACGAACTTGTTGGTTATACTTGGGTTCCAAAACATTTTCCATCTTTTAAGGCGCGATCTTTTGAAGGTTCCACAAATATTATTTCACGAAAGTTTGTTCTCAAACATGTTATTGCTTTAAACCCAAGTTCCCCACCACACTTTTGCAGATAGTTTGTCGTGGTGCTTTACCGGAAACAGAACATCGAATGTGGAGTTCAATTAAATCCACTACAAGGTGATATATTTTATTAGCAAGGAGTCTCTACTAGCAACAGAAACAGTCGGTACGAAGAGGATTAAACCATTTTTACAAAGACCTGCACCCTGATGGAGACGAGCAGTACACTGCTACAGATTTAAAGATACTGTCGCGGTTTTCCTCTCCTGTAATTCGGTTTTACAATAAAACAGCAACACGATTTATCAATTTATTTGAACCCTTATCTGCAGTGCTGCAAGCAACAGTCAGTCTACATTCCTCTTTCGGGCTGGTCCGTTCTTGTTGGCACAGAGCAGGTTGCCTCCTCCTTATCTGTGCTTATGTTGTGCGCCTTCATTTTCCCCGCGGGAACCTAACAGAGAGTAAATCTCCCTGCCACTACCGAGCGAGACGGAGCGGCAATCACGGGCAGAAGAGGTGGGGGAGGGGATCGGAGCACATGGGGAGGGAAAGATGGGAATTTAACCGCACTGGAGGTCGGGCAGAAAATCTGAAAACATCCATCAACACCCGGTACAGAAAGGGAACCCACGGTGGCATTATAAACAAGACGGACGGACGGAAGAGAGGGGAGGGGGGAGGAGAAATGCGACACGAAGGGGAGGGGGCGGAGCGGGTTAAATTATACAAACAACAAGCTGGAGGGAAGAGAGGGGAGGGGGGAGGAGAAATGCGACACGGCGGGAAGGGGAGGGGGCGGAGCGGGTAAACAGAGACGGACATGCACGCGCCCGTGACTTTTAAGGTCAATGCGCATGCGCATAAGCTTAATGCGCATGCGCATTGACCTTAAAAGTCACGGGCACTGCAAGGAATCGCCACGATTCCTTGCAGTGTGGATAAAGAGTGGATAACTCGCAATAGTCTCGCTTGCTCGATGCGCATGCGCATCGACAGGCGAGACCTAACCAGGTCTCTCAATTTATTCAGCCATCCAATTTTTTTCCCCGTGTCCAACAGAAGAAGATCATCCAACCCTTCAGCGTATTTTGCGAGCTCCTCGGTTCTTCTTAAACGGGTCCAGAAGAGCAACGGGCGTAGCCTTACCAAGTCCTTTAAGGCTCTTCTGCCCAAATCTAGTCTCAGGGGGATCAGTGGGGTGGAAGCGGGAAGAGCCACCACCTTCCTTAGAAAATTGTTTTCCGCTGTGGATAGATCTGAAACATTTTCGAACCCCCAGAGTTCGGATCCATATAATGCCGCCGGAAGTATCTGTCCCTCATAAATCGCCATGGCCGGGGAAACAGGTTTGCTACTTGACTCGCGGAGCTCCCTCAGAGTCACCCCAGATACTCTTTGGTGGCTGAGTAACATTTTGGCCAAGTGTTCCTTCCAGGTCATTCGACTATTTATCCGGACACCAAGATAGTCAAATGAATCGACCAACTCCAGGGGAGCACCATTGAGCAAGAAGTTATTTTTAAATCTTTTGGAGGGGGAGAGTGCCATCAGTTTGGTTTTCGAGGTGTTGATGGTTAAGCCTCTGTTGGTACAAAAGGAACTAAATCGGTTCAAGAGTTTTTGCAGACCCACTGGGGATTTAGAGATCAATAAGGTGTCGTCGGCGAAGAGTAAGGTGGGGATTCTTTCCCCCGCCAGGGATGGGGCATCCGACTCTTCCCCTTTCAGGTGGTCCACCACTCCATTCACGAATAGAGAAAAAAGGGTCGGAGCCATAACACAGCCCTGGCGTACTCCTCTCCTTACAGGGACCCTATCTGTTAACTGTCCCTGGGATCCCCATCTGACCCTCGCATAATTCCCCTCGTGGAGCTTTACGATTAGACTCAGGAGTCTACTGGGAAATCCCATCTCTCCCAGGATCTCCCATAATTTTGCCCGGGGGACCAGATCAAAAGCCGTTTTGAGATCTATGAAGGCCATGTATAAACTGCCTTTCTTGATGGTAACTGCCTTCCAATAGATAACAAAAAAGCGAAAGACCTGGTCCATCGTGCCTACCTTTCTTCTAAAGCCCGCTTAGAGGTGGGAGAGAATACTGGCCTCCTCCATCCAATCGCCTACCCTTGAAATGATGACCCTGCCGACCACTTTCTGAATTATATCTATCAGACTGATAGGTCTGTAGTTCGCAGGATCATCTCTTGCCCCCTTCTTAAACACTGTTACCACCTCTGCCCCCTTCCAAGAATCTGGCACCTGGTGACCCCTAGTAATCAAGTTCATAATTGTGGCGATTAACTTGGCCCAAGCCAGCGGCTCCGCGATCAACAGGTCCCCAGGGATCCCATCCGGGCCGGCCGCCTTCTTTGGGGTTAGATGTCTAATCGCCGACACTACTTCGGTGGTTGAAAATGGGAGGTCGTCCACCCATGAGGTATCCCCAACACCTAAACTAGCTGCCCCGGGGCCGATTGGTTCATCATTACCCCCATATAGGGATGAAAAGTGATTAAACCATTGCTGACTGGTTATGTGAGCTGCTAATGGTTGCGATTTCCTCTGCCTAGTTCTGTTAATCAGGTCCCAGAAAAGGTTCGGGTTCCTTCTACTCACAGCATTGGATAGGGCCTGCCAGTGCTGTTTCTCCCACTCACGTTTAGCCAGCGATAGTGCTTTTAGGTAGTCCTTCCTGGCCGCTCTAACCAGCAAAGGATCCCTAGAAAGCAGGGCTTTTGTCAGATTTTTCCTTTTGCCCTTACACTGATCTGTATACCAAGGTTTATTTGAAGTGGGAGGTGTAATAGCTTTTCTGTGGCTTTTCCCTTTCGAGGTAAAAAATTGACTGACGTGATCTATTGTAGCTTTATAAGCTGAGTCAAGGGAAGAATGCGGAGACATACTAATCTGATTTTCGCAGTCCCAGGCCTCCAGATCAGAGGACAGGCCCTCTACCATAGATTTAATGGCCCCTAGGTCATCCTCCTTCAGGTTAGCCTTGTCCCATTTCAGTCTGCGGGTGTTGTTGTATGGGATGATCTCTTTGGATGTTTTTATGGGGGCATTCACCCTGCTATCTTTAAGGATGCCCCAATTAAACTTACAACACAAGGGATTATGGTCGCTATCCTGACTTGGGAGCACCTCCATGTCAATAAGGTCTGCCCATAAACTAACATCCATTAGGATGTAGGCAATTCGGGACGGCCCAGTAAGTCTATTGAAGGTCAGTGCACCTGCCTGGTCGGATATAGTCCTGCCATTAAGGGCTCTTAGCTTGTGGTCCCTAGTTAGTGCATTGATTTGAATTGCCCTAGCTGACCATTTTCTAATAGGGGGCAGGGATAGGGTTGGGATGGACCATTTTAAATCTTCGTCTTCAATACCCATGGGGTCTTCTCCCAGGAGTGGTTCAAACGTACAGTTGAAATCACCTCCCACGATGATTTTTGCTGATGAAGGACAGTTAGCTAAGGCAGAGTCCAGAGCTGTTAGAATTGAAGAGGCGGAGTCCCCAGGTGACCCTCTGGCGTAAACGTTGAAAAGATCAAGCCTGCTTCCCTCCGTGTTCCCTCTAGAAGAGAGGTGGAGTATATCACTACACTCCGAGTTGAGGTATGTGACCACCCAGTCCAGCTCTATTTTAATCCAGACCATGAGGCCACCCGCTGGTCTACCCTTTCCTTTACTTACTGCTGGCAAAAAGTGGGTGGTGTACCCCGATTTATGTAAGGGTAATAGGCTCCAGGTTTCCTGAAACAGGCAAACATCGAACCTCTTGATGAACGTGTGCCACTCTGGTATATCTAACTTCCTTTTTAACCCCGCTACGTTCCAAGATAGGAGGTTTATTACCCGCCGGCTCTTGGGCACTATGTTGTGGCCCCCCTTAATCGCACCCTCATTATCCCCCATGGTCATGCAGCTGCCCCCAACCTGGGCCAAGGGAATAGGGTTTACAGGACAACTAGCCATACTGGCCATAGACCCGGCTAACAAGAAAGCCTCAGTAATGTTATTATTAATGGCAATTTGAGCTAAAGGTGGACTAACTTGCCCTGCGTCTATACTGTCACGGAGTCGTGGGGCCTCCTCCCCTGAGAGTTCACATGTCTCCCCCCTGGGCGCTGAACTTCAATCGCAATCTTCCAGCCCAGAGAGCTGCGAAAACCGATTGTAAGTGTCCAAGGGAGTGAAGGGTCTTAGATGTTCCATCCTGGTGCTGTGGTTCATCGTGTGTCTATAGGGCACCGTAGACCAGGCAGAATGCTGGTCAGCCACCGAGGCAAAGTGCTGCCCATACTGGGGATAATTGATGTTATAGGGCAGGGTGGGGGGTGGCCTATAAGGTAGGAACTTATTTGGATATTTAGGAGGAATAGCCTCTGACCTGGGATAGAAGTGCGTTAGGGCCCGAGGGATGATGCGAGTTTCCCCGTTTCCAGGTGGCCAATTTAAGATATAATCTACTGCCCGGGGGTCTCTAAAGTTGACCACCACTAGGTCCCCCTCTATATCTTTAGTTCTGCTCCCCAGCCAGTTGATCCGTCTGGCATGCACTATATCCCCATCTATATTGGGGGCTATCGGCCTATGTGTCCGCAACCAATGAATAATTTTGTTTTTGAGATCAGCGTATCCCTCCTTCTTATTTTCTGCTAACGGGGGGACCCCAGTCAAGACCACCACAAAGGGCACTGCTTCTGGGGGAATCTCCACTTGTGGCACCTTTTTCTGTGGTATTTTATTATATCTACCTTCCCCTTGGTCGTTCTGGTTATTACTTGTCGGGGCCTTTGAGACTGGTTTTTTAGGATCAACACCCGTTCCAATTGCTGGTGTATTTAACTGTTTGGGAGGTTTTTGAAGTTCGGATGATTTTAAAGGAATATTTGTAGGTTTGAAAAATCTACACTTAGAAGAAATTCTGAGTGAAACCCAGCCAATGTTATCCTACGGAAGAAATCAAGTTATCGGTCTTTGGGTAAGTACTCGGCTGGCAACGTTAAGGTTCTGGGGGTAGACTCAGGGGTCTCCCAGGATCAGGTAAGTACAGTTGTTACACCCTCAGCGGCACAGGGGCAACCGGGTGCAGAGTGAGTATGCCCAATGTTATCCTACGGAGGATAGGGGTCTTTAGTTTGTGGCTGCTAGCAGGCAGGCAAAGCGGCTGTGGGAGCTGAGCGCCTGGTCACTTACACAGGGCAAGTGGGGAAGTAGAGTAGGGTAGTTGCTGCACTTCCAGCGGCACTCAGGCGGCTGGGTGAAGGGTGCTTTTGGGCCTTCCCGCACCAATGTTATTCAATGAGAGACTTGGAAGTTGAACAAAGGCTGCAGGCTCAGGGACGGAGATTCTTCAGATGCGACCACCACTTCAAGAGGTACGTTAGGATCTTGGAGGATAGGTAGACACTCAGGAGTTAGGCACAGGGGGCCGTGGGGCGCCGGCTGCAGGGATGTCTTTTGGCATGGGGAAATCTTACCCTCAGCTGGTCGCGGTTGGATGGGGTCCCTTGTTGTGAGGCTGCAGGCATTGTCAGGGTCATCGATGAGGGTCCTTGGGCACTGGATTCGTGGTCAGAATCGCCGGGGGAAAGTCCTCAGGGTCTTTGTCCACTCAGACACAGGCCGGGTTCGGCGGGTGCAGAGTGTGCTGGATTAGCGGTTCCTGTCTGGCACCGGGGGTTGTTGCTGTTTGAGGAGAGCCACTCCTCATGGGAGTCCCAGTCTTTAGATGAGCAAGGCATGCAGGTCCTCCTGGTTTTTTGAGATTGCTGTCCGCAGGAGACGCCGGGGTCTTAGCAGGAGCAGGGTCTAGGATCGACAGGCCTGTAGGGCTGGGGCCAAGTCAGTTGGTGTCGTCCTCTTGTTAGCAGCTGCACGGCAGGTCTTCTTTCTGTCTTCTTGTTCTTCTTCTTGTTGCAAAACCGGGATCTGAGGAAGGAATGTTCAGGGTGCTTTTAAATACTAAATTTAGGGGTGTTACAGGTAGGGCAAGGGCAGGGACCAGGGGGTCTCTGTCCTGGGGTGAGTACACCCCCTAGCCTGCCATTCTCCAGTGGGAGGGGGGCAGGAGCATAGCTCTGATTGGGTGGGGCTCCCCATTCTCAAAATGGTGAGAGCCTGGAGTTGTGCTTTACCTCCCCTCCCCCACCTGAGGGGTGGGGTTGGCACAGGCTGGCACACCCCCTTTCCTTCCTTTGTTTTTCCCACCTGTCTTCCCACCAGAGAGGGGGCCAGAACCGGTGGGGACCAGTTGCTGAGTACAGCAAGTGGTCTGGAGAGGCTCACAAAGGCAGCATGCCTTTAAAGCCTCCCCTGCCCATCCTGGGGGAGGAGACCTAGCACCTCGTCCCAGGATGTGCATTGTTGCAGGCCCAAGAGAGCAGAGGGCTCTCTACCCAGGGGTCCAGCAACATGTCTGCTGGGTGGCAGCCTAGGCAGCCTCTCAGACAGGACGCTGGATGTGGGTTAGGTGTCAGGGGACATCTCTAAGATGCAATCTGTCGTGCATCTTACATTAAAACCCACACTGGCATCAGTGCGGGTTTATTGCGCTGAGAAGTTTGATACCAAACTTCTCAGTCTTCAGTGTAGCCATTATGGTGCTGTGGAATTTGTAAAGACAACCTCCCAGCACCATATACTCTTAATGGCATCACTGCATTTACAGTGCCCAGGAATGGCCCTGGGTACTGTAGGGGACAGGGCTCATGCACTGATGCCCACACCACTGGCATAGTGCATCCAGCTAGAGGGGTGACTGAGGTATGCCAGTGCAGTGTGTTTGTGGGCATGGCACACAGGGATGTGTGCCACGTCGACTCTCTGTTTTGTTCTGCACCAAGATACTCAGCCTGCAAAAGCAGTGTGTGTGTTTTAGGGCACAGAGCCTCTAAGGGTGGCACAATAAGTGCTGCAGGCCTTAGGGGCCTTCTCTGGTTACGGTGCCCTGGGTACCTGTGGTACCATTTACCAGGGGTTGACCTGTGGCCAGAGATGCCAATTTTGTTGTAGTTTTGGGGAAATACCACAGGCCCTGGGAACCTGATTGGCATGGACCCAGGGCACACCAAGTCAAAGTGCATCAGAAATTTAGCAAAAAAGGGGGGGTTACTGCAACAAAAACCCAGTTTCTCACAGAGGGGTGTAGACTAGAGAGTCATATTGTGTCATGTAGTGCGGAGCATAGCGTGGAGTGGCATGTAGAAAAGTAGAGTGTCATAGAGTGGAAGGGCAAATAGTGGACTCAAGTGTTGTGGAGTGGAATGCTGTAAAGTGGAGTGGCGTAGTGTGGAGTATGCATGGTATGGCAGTGCACTGCAATTACAGACAACACATTAACAATTGAAATGACCATTACATTTGCAGAGATATTCAGTTTTACTGTGCACAAGAGATAATAGGCAGAAATGTCATCACCTATTGTATTGATGTGTTTTGACTGCATTCAAATATTTTATTCCACCATACTGCAGAATTAGAAAAAATGTGCTTCATTTGTACTTTTGTAAATCTGACATATTCTGAAATATCAGCAATGTTTATTTTTTTGTGTGCTATAAAAAATAACATTATACACCCTCTCTTCTCACATGGGTACTCAGCAGGATTGTCACATAAATTCTCTCACTTTAAAGTCAGAGAAAGAAAAGTAAACACTAAGCTTTCTCAAACACAGAGCCTGACATTTGTCCAGTGGCGGCTCCTCTATGGGGGCGTTTGGGTGCCGCCCTCCTGCTTTCTTGCCGTGCGAGAAGGCAGAAACAAATAGTAGTTATTACCGTAATAACTACCATTTGTTTCTGCCTTCTCGCACGGCGAGAAAGCAGAAGTTCCTGGTTGAGAGTGGGCGGTGTTACTCGAGGGCAGGGGTGAGTGGCTTTCCCACTGTTGTTAATACTCTCTGTTTGGGCAACCTGAGGCCGCCCAAACAGACAGTATTAACAAAAGTGGGAAAGCCACTCCCCCCTGCCCGTGAGTAACACCGCCCACTCTCGCTGTTCTCAACATACAGAGAAAATGACACCCAGGTGGGGCAGCGGCCGCATCAATCAGCTCTGCGGTGGAGGGGAGGGAGGCTGCCTGCAGCCTTCCTGAAGACGTACACTGCAAGAATTGAAAAACAGGACGTCTGGAGTCTCACGACTTAAGAAGAGCGGGAAGGTAAGTTTTATTACTTTTATTATTTATCCCGCCTCCCCCCCCCATCCCCTCCGCGACAACCTTCCACCCCCCTCGCGTGACTGAGTGTAAAGAGGATATTGATAAATACATTTTGCAGCCTTTATTTTCCCGCTTAAAAACTATTCACAGGATCTATCAGGCAGGGGTTAATATTGGATGGTAACGGATTCAGAAGCTCGCCATGATGTGAGTGGAAAGCTTGCAGCGTTCAGGATCTGGGACTATGCCATTTCTTTTATTTTGGGGACTTGACCGAAAATCAATAGCAACATTGCACCACGGCAGACTAATTCACAAAGGTGTGGAGGAGTTACCTTTTAAAACCGTACTTACGCTTTGGGCCATTGGCCTTTAAGGAGAGAAATATACATGCACATAAGATGAGAAATAAAATACAATTGGCATACGTGATTCATCATGGAAAAAAGGGGGTTTAGAGGAGGATTTTTACACACGTTTTTTGCGATTGATCTGTAAAGCAAGGGTGTCATAACGTATGTGCCTATATGTATCTAATTGATGTGAAATGGCTATTAGCACCAAGGACACTATTTACTTGGTGTATATCTCTAGTTCAGACGCTGTACAAGACGAGGGGTTTACAATAAAAAAAACATGGTGGCTACTGTGGAGTGGAATAGTGTGTTTATATGAAAAGGATTGGGGAGTGGCCACTAATGAAGTGCACAGTAGTTTACAGTAATACAGAGCCGCCACAGGAATTAAGAGACAAAATGGGAGCTAAGAACCCTGAGCCGAGTGAGAGCTGAAGTGTGTATCTTCGCTCTTCACCCTCCGCCTGGGACGACTCCTGGTGGCCCCCCGCCCTGGGCACCGCACCCAAACCGACAGACCATGCACGCAACCTGGGCTTCATCCTGGACTCCTCCCTCTCCATGACCAGGCAAGTCAACAACGTCTCCTCGGCGTGCTTCAACATCCTACGCATGCTACGGAAGATCTTCTGGTGGATCCCCACCGAGACCAGGAAGACCGTCACCCAGGCCCTCGTCACCAGCCGACTGGACTACGGCAACGCCCTCTACGCTGGTACCACCGCCAAGCTCCAGAAGAGACTCCAGCGGATCCAGAACGCCTCAGCCAGACTCATCCTCGACATCCCACGAACCAGCCACATCACCGGACATCTGAGAGACCTTCACTGGCTCCCCGTCAACAAAAGAATCACCTTCCGCCTCCTCACCCACGCACACAAAGCCCTACACGACCAGGGCCCGAGCTACCTCAACAGCCGAATCAACTTCTACGCTCCCAAACGCCACCTCCGATCAGCCAACCACGCCCTCGCCGCCGTCCCCCGCATCCGAAGAGCGACTACGGGAGGAAGGTCCTTCTCCTACCTGGCCGCCAAGACCTGGAACTCCCTCCCAACCGACCTGCGCCTGACCCAAGACCACCTCTCCTTCAGGAAGAAGCTGAAGACCTGGCTGTTCGAGCAGTAGCGGCACCCCCCCCCACCCCCAGCGCCTTGAGACCCTACGGGTAGGTAGCGCGCTATATAAGTGTCAATGATTGATTGATTGTATAATCTTTCATGCGCCTAGAAACCTGGTGGCCACAGTACAACGGGCCTTTAGCTCTAATTCCAAGTGGAGAAGTAACAGAGCTTGCTGGACACAGACCGCAATGGTTGCACAGGGCCGTTTTACATAGCGAAAGAAGCCTTTCATTGTGTCTTCCCCTTCCGGCCCTTTATTGTCCCAGCCTTGGAGATGATGTTTCTAAGATTCTGGTAAGCGAGTGGTAATATGTCATCTGCAGAGGTCTTTGTACACTCCGTTCAGACTCAAATTCCAATAAAATAGCTTAGCAGGTTTATGTGTTTGCTGTTGAAATCCGTGTATACTCTAGTGGTTACAAGGGCAACTCCGTACGTCACCATACTTAAGGTGGGGCTTTAAATCCTCACAAGTCATCACTATTTTGTTCTGCATGTACTGGCACTGCAAGACCTCACCAAGCACTGGGAAGCAGCAGGGAAATGATCAGACTCAGACTGATTGGATTGCGGGACATCCAAGCAGGGCTGCTTGTCACCGATCACCGAGGGGGAGGGGGCTGTGAAGTGAACGAAAGGAATACTGAGGCGCTTTCAAGTTAGGTTTTGAGGCTGTGGAGAGTGTTTCTGTCGGAGATATGGAGATATTTTAAATCGAGTGTGAAAGCAAATAATTCTAATTTTGAGACTTTTCTGCTCATGGCCCAACGCCTGGAAGATGCTTTACCAGAGCCTGAGGGTTGATTCACCAATCGGACTATGGCAGTCTGGTAGAAGAGGAAGGCCTGCTGGTAGTGGAAACAGGAACTCTTTGTTCCAACATATTCTTTCTCACTGATGATGCTGAATAAATGCTTTATAGAAAGGGCAACAAATGCCCAGCTGGGGGTCATGGTGCTACGTCAGGAGCTGCGGGACATTTTAGAGCTGAGGATGCTGAATTGAATTTCTTTCTACTCATTAACAGATTTGCTGCCCAGTTCTGGGCCCGTTGTAGTCTGGACAGTCTTTTGGGGGTAGCCCTAGGTATAATGCACTCTTTCTGTCAGTCGAGGTACAACAAGGGCCTGCACCAGTGGGGTGCGACTTTGCTTAGGGAGACGGTGGAGAACTTTACAGAGCTGCCTCAGATGCTGCTGCAGCCGCACAGAATCATGCTCTCCTCGTCAGAATCATGCTATCCGGGCTGCACGAGGAGCTGGGCGAGGCAGGCCCCTGGATGCTCGTAGCTCAGATGGTCGTCAGGGACCTCTTTGTAGAGAGGAGGCTGCAGTGAGCAAAGGCGGCTGGTGGCATTTGAAAGCTGTGAGGGTTGAAGTCTCTGTGAGTCTCCCACAGGGTTTGTCAGGGGATCAAAAAGGAGTTCAAAATACATGTTCATCCAATCATTGGCCTCTCCGCAGAGCGCACAGGACAGTGGTTAAGTATTTCAGTTGTAATTGTGATTCTAAGCAAAATGGGTGCAGTGGGGCCCCCATCATGGGGGTACAGAGTTTTCAAAATTATGAAGGCGAAAGTAAATGGAAACACAGTGGTTGGCGGCTACTTAAAACTCATCCCCAACTATTACGCCACACCACTTTTAAAAGTCACCAACCACCACTGCATTTGACCTCTCTCTTTTAATGCACAGCAAATGTTACAAGACAAGAACAAGATTTAAAGGCTTATTTACAGAAAACAAGTATTCTGAATGATATAGTAAACTAGATATCCTCTTGGGAGGGACGGACTCAAGCTTGATAGCCTAAAACAAAGAGAGCCAGCAAATAGAAAGCAAGCAACTGTGAGTTACAAACCAAAAAACCAATATAAGCAATGGTTGTAATGCATTCCATGGGAAGCTTTTTGAATGCCCATAAGAAGTAGAGAGTAAACCATACTGCATTGTCTTGTAGGATTCAACCCAAAAATCAGGATATTTCCTAGAAGGTTGATAGGGATGGTGCACACACAACATGTCAGGTTGTAGGATTTTAAAAACTTAAAAAAAATATATATTTTTATTATCATTTACCAACTCTTAATACATAATACAAAAAACAAACAAAATGAGACCATAATTTTCACCCCCAATAAATCACCCACCCCCGCTACGTGATTAAATACAAGAAAAAATGTGATCACAGTTGCCATACCATATATAAATCAATAAAAATCATACAAATGATACCACAAAGGGATGGAAAGAGAGAAGACAAAGAAGATATAGCCAGACTGCATACCACCAGCAAAGTGCCAAGGTGCTTCTATAAACACAAGCTTAAAGTGCATCATGCCTACCCTCAACAGCTCCTGACGTCCACCCAATCTAATAAAGGGCCCCACCTCCTCAGACACTTTCTTTTGTTACGAATCCCCTTCCGAAGGAAAATTGCCTTTTCTAAGTTACAAACAACCAACACCCTCACTAGCCACAGTTGGAACACTGGTGGATTGCCATCTAGCCAGGCAGAAGCGATACATAAATGAAAAACAGTCATGACGATAAAGATCAGATCTCTGCCTATTGTTGATCTCTCAAATTCGGACACTCCCAAAAGGATCACAGTAGGGGATAGATTTACCTGAATATTTAGTTTGTTAGACAATAAATCAGTTATCTGGGACTTAATAGTGGTTAAGGACTGCCATGTGGCAAAGATAGGCACAATATCAGCACCCCTAAGATGACATCTAGGACAACAGGTGTGTAGGAAAGTGGGTTTCTGTTGCAGTAAACCCCCCACTTTTTGCTAGACTACTGATGCACTTTTCCTTGGTGTGCCCTGGGTCCCTGATCATCAGGTTCCCAGAGCCTGTGTTCTTCCCCCAAATACGAACCCAATTGGCATCTCTGGCCACAGGTCAGCCCCTGCTAAATGGTACCACAAGTACCCAGGGCACTGTGACCAGGGAAGACCTGTAACGGCTGCATCACTTATTGTGCTACCTTTAGAGGCCATGTACCCTGACACTAACACACTGCCTTGGCAGGCTGAGTGTCTTGGTGCAAGTCGTCATGGCACACATCCCTGTGTGCCATGCTTACAAAACACTGCCCTGGCATACACCAGTTACCCCTCTGGCAGGGTGCCCTATGCCAGTGGTGAGGGTACAGGTGCATGAGCCTTGTATCCCTACAGTACCCAGGTCTATTCCTGGGCACTGTAAGTGCAGTGCTGCCATTAAGAGTATATGGTGCTGGGAGTTTGTCATTACGAACTCCACTGCACCATAATGGCTGCACTGAAGACTGGGAAGTTTGGTATCAAACTTCTCAGCACATTAAACCCACACTGATGCCAGTGTAGGATCTAATGTAAAATGCACAACAGAAGGCATCTTAGAGATGCCTCCTGAAACTCAACCAACTCCTAGTGACCTGACCGAGTGGCTGCCTAGGCTGCCACCACCAGACATGTTTCTGGACCCCTGGATTGAGAGCTTGCTCCTTCTGGGGGCCTGAAACAATGTACATCCTGGGACAAGGTGCCAGGCCTCCTCCCCCAGGATGGGCAGGATTCACGAAGGAGAATCTTCAAAGGCATGCTGGCTTTGTGAGCCTCTCCAGACCATCTGCTGCTTTCAGCAACTGGTCCCCACTGGGTTCCCCCCCCACTTTGGGCAGGAGACCCGGCTGGAAAAACAAAGTGAGGAAGAGAGGTGTGCTCACCTCTGCCAACTCCACCCCTAAGGTGGGGGAGGTGAGGTGACGCACAACCTCGAGTTCCCGCCATCTTGAGGTTGGGAGGACCCAGCCAACCAGGGACAGGCTCCTGCCCCACTCCCACTGGAGAGTGGCAGAATCGGGGTTGTATCCACCCCAGGGAATGGACCCATTGTTCCCTTCCATTTACCTACCTGTAACACCCGTAAATTTAGCATTTAGGGACAACCTGAACATTCCTTCCTCAGATCCAGCAACCACAAGAAAAGAAGGACGAGAAGCAACGCAGAGCTAACAAGAGGATGACGCCCACTGACTTGGCCCCAGCCCTACAGTCCTCTCTCCCCTCGAACCTGCTCCTGCGAAACCCCAGCGTGTCCTGCAGCCAGTAACCTCAAAAACCCCAGAGGACCTGCCTGCATTCACTTTCCAAGCTCTTTCTCCCGTGAACACCGGACGTGTTTAAACTGCAGCTTCTGGTGCCAGCCAGAAACCGCGAATCCAGCACACTCTGCACCCGCCGAGCCTGACTCGTGTTTGAGTGAACAAACACCATAAGGAGGTCCCCCTAGCGATCCTGACCCAAGATCCGGTGACCCCTGACCCGCCTCAAGCCTCCAGACGACGCCTGCAGCTTCAATCCAGAGGATCCCTCCTACCGCAACCAGAGCGGGTAAGAAAATCCGACGTCCCAAGGCACCCCTGCACCCGACACCCCAATGCCTGGGGTGCCCAACCCAGCGGTGCCTAACCAACCCTCTACATCCCTACTTACCCCTCGAAGTGTTGGTTGCTCCAGGAAGATACTCGTCCCTGAGCCTGCAGTGTTTCTTTATCCTGGAGAATCTCCATTGAAATCAACAGGGCACCCGACCTCAAAACAACACCCTGCACCCGGCTGCCCCAGCGCCACTGAGGGTGCCAATTTTGTGCTAACTTGGTCCCAAAGTTGCCCTGAGCTTAACCCTGGGAGCTTGGCTCCCACAACCCTGGGGCCTGCTTGCCAGTCACCACCAACCGGAGCCCCCTTTCCTCCATTGGATAACATTGGGTCTCCACACTCTGCACCCGTTTGCCCCAGTGGCGCTGAGGGTGCAACAACAGTGCATCCCTAACCTTGGGAGACCCCTGAATCTAACCCCAGAACCCTAACTCAAAAGACTGATTACTTACCTCAAAACCGATAACTCATTTTTCCTCATAGGATAACATGGACACTTTTTCTCCCCAAAAGTTTCTGTGTCGGCTTTTGAAACTACAAATATTCCTTAAAAATCAACCAAATAACCAAAATACATTTTCTCAACTGTTTTCGGGAAATGTCCAAGTGCTGAATCCAGGTTTCAGCACGGCGTAAGAAAAAGTAACGATAACCTAACTTACCTGCTAAGTGAATTTCCTCCCATAGGATAACATTGGTGATTCTATTACCTGCTAAGTGATTTTTCTCCCATAGGATAACATTGGTGATTCTGTGTGAAAACGTTTTTAAGAGTCAACTTTTGTAATGCAATAATATTCCTTAAAAATCGTACCTTTAACCAAAACACATTTCCTCACCTGTTTTCAGGAAATGTCCCAGGGCTGAATCTATGATCCAGTCCTGTGTTAGCAAAAGTAATCTGAAAAGTAATTAACTGCATTTTACTTAAAAAGTCCATTCAATTGTATCATACCTGCAATGTGTTGCAAACTGCTTTCTTAAAACTGTAACCAAAACCAGTACAAGTTACACTGCTATTTTTAACTGCGTTCATACAAGTAATTTACTATGGAAAAGTATTTTTATGCTTACCTGCACCAGGCTTGTTTGATTATAGAAATAAAACAACAGCATATTTTTTATACAAAACATTTGGCCGAGAGTTCACTTCTTGAGTGTGTGAGACCATTTGCTGACTCAGGGGCCAATTAGGATGGAGGACGGAAAGCGTCCGGACCGCCAGTCTCACGGGAAATGACCGTCCGACTGCACCGTGAGGAAACCGGCGGTGCTATTAGGATTCCCCTCCAGCAAAACCTGACCGCGGCGGACGGATGTCTCCAAAGACCGCCGACCGCGGACGGAACCATTGAAAAACCGACCGTCGTGGACGGAGTGGCTGCGGTAACAGGCCCAACCGCCGACAGTGCGGGCTGGGTCCATGGCGGTCGGGTCCTTGCGGTGGGTCTTGTGGCAATGCTTTTCCTCTCCGTTGTGGTGCTTCAGCCGTCTATGAGATGGAGGTGTTGCTGCTGCGGTGTTCTGGTTTGTTTGCGACATCGTAATATTGCGGACGGTCGGGACGTCATTCTGCACGGCGATGAGCCTGGATTGGCTCTGTCTGCCGTGGTGTCTGGTGTGTTCCCGCGGTGGCTCACGTTTTTACGCGGCAGACGGTAAATGTGCCCAGTTCCCCTTCCTAATATGGCGGACGGAAGGCCCGCTGCTGGCGGACGATAAGGTGCATTTTCCGCCACCTCCAGCTCAGCGGTCATGTATCCGTCCGCCATCCTAATCGGCCCCTTAGTGTGTACATCAAATGCTTTACACTGTCCTCCGATACTGCCTTACTGCTCGGCCAATGACAGCTGTATAGTTTTTTTTTTTAGAGATTTCAGATAGTGAGGGCGCTCTGCCTTAAATTCAACGTTATGGAGTGCTTGGTGATTGAGTAAGTGAGTGGTGCGTAAAGAGCGAACGGAAAAGCCCTTAACCGTTCAAAAGAAAATCAGAAGACTTTCACAACATATAAAACAGCAATGCTCTCGCACACACAACAAAGTGTAACTCTAAGTGTTCATGTATAACAAGATAACATACTATTATACCAAAAATAAACAGATGCAGATCCTTGTGTGTTTTCCTTGTAGGTGGGTTGTTTAATGAGTCCACAACCGTAGCAACGGTCCACAATCAGCCGACACGTTTTTCGTCGTGTTAGGGTGAGTCAACACGACTCTTCAGGGCTTGTGGCACAACCCACGTGTAGGTAGGTCGAAATTGAAAAAAAGGTAATTCTCAGGTGGAATGTTCAGTGTTTAAATGTTGTCGACATCTAGTAAAAATTATAGTATTTGGCTTTGGTTCTAGAACAAAGGAAATGTTCCTCTGTGAATATTCAACCCGCCAGGTAAAGCGGACGCTCACAAGATTTGCGCTTAATACGTGTGTGTATTAAGACGGTACCGGGAGGGGATCCAACTCTTGATACAGCACAACAGTTGCGTTTATCATCCAAAAGACTTCCTCAAAGAAGTGGTATCCCTCCTCTTGTATTTCCTGGTCGCCGTGTTCCGAGAGACGGTCCGTCTCTCGGAACACGGCGACCGGGAAATACAAGAGGAGGGATACCACTTCTTTGAGGAAGTCTTTTGGATGATAAACGCAACTGTTGTGCTGTATCAAGAGTTGGATCCCCTCCCGGTACCGTCTTAATACACACACGTATTAAGCGCAAATCTTGTGAGCGTCCGCTTTACCTGGCGGGTTGAATATTCACAGAGGAACATTTCCTTTGTTCTAGAACCAAAGCCAAATACTATAATTTTTACTAGATGTCGACAACATTTAAACACTGAACATTCCACCTGAGAATTACCTTTTTTTCAATTTCGACCTACCTACACGTGGGTTGTGCCACAAGCCCTGAAGAGTCGTGTTGACTCACCATAACACGACGAAACACGTGTTGGCTGATTGTGGACCGTTGCTACGGTTGTGGACTCATTAAACAACCCACCTACAAGGAAAACACACAAGGATCTGCATCTGTTTATTTTTGTTATAATAGTATTTTATCTTGTTATACATCAACACTTAGAGTTACACTTTGTTGTGTGTGCGAGAGCATTGCTGTTTTACTGCTCGGCCAAGCTACTACTTTAGAGAATAAGGTTCTGTCTAACTTTAGCCTCTGCCAACCTCTGGAGACCCTTGGACTCTGTACACATTGTACCTCTCTTTGGTGCAGTATATTTAGAGCCAGTTTCTTACAGGGTGCCTTTGCCATTCCCCCATTTGATAATCCTACTAGGAGGATAATATAAATGAAAACACATTTTGTAATATTGAACATGTAATTTAGCTAATACAAAGGATGTCTGAGGAAGAGCAAAGGATTCCCAGATGCAAGCGTCTGAGATGATCAATTGTTCTTGCCATCTCTGCAAATGCTTAGCTAAATCATCCCTCATGTTTTTATTGAGGAAGGAGTAGATAAATCCTATTGCGGGCTTATACTCAGCTACCAAGGCATCCACCTAATTGCACTGTTGAATCCCTTTGCCTCAACAGTTTTGCTTGTAAAAATAAAAAAAACTCCTTCTGGTTAAGACCAAATTCTCTTCTGATTCCTGAAATAATTTTATCCCTTCACCGGAGAAAAACAGACCCACCTTGTTTAAGCCAATGTTACCCCACCTTGACATATATTGATCTGAAAAAATTCCTGGAAGGATTAAATTATCCTTTAGAGGGATGTAAAAGTTAAGTCGGCCTAAACCCATCAGTTTACGAACTGAAGACCAAATATCAAGGTCTTAAAACAAACGCGTTTAAATAGCTCATTTTGATTTGCCTCCATAGGTTCCCCCACGCCCCTTCAGCTATCAATAACTCAAATGGAGAGGGGAAATAAACAGCACCTGTAGGCGATGAAACTTGCTCTTGTAATATAGGGCCAAGATTATATAACACTGTGGCCCAGTAATAGGCCTTAAGGTTAGGGAGCCCCCACCCTCCCCGGCATTCCTGGGTTTAGAACTGACTCACACAAATCGAGAAATTATATCATTTTGTTTTTTAAACCATTAATTGCTTATACCTAATGGAAACGCCCTAAAAAAATAATGCATCTTAGGAAAAAAAGTAATTTTTATGAAATTGTACTGCCCTGCCAGGGATAAATGTAAGTTATTTAGTAACCCTGGCAAAGTGCACTGTGCTTAATCACGGTGTAGCAGCTAATTAATAACATCCTCAGATGCTTTGATAAAGCAATTTTACATGCAAAAAAGCATATAACCAATTCACAAAAGTGAACTTTTTGAATGGAAACATTAGGCAATGAGATAGGTGATGATTTTGGGGTCCCCCCTAACCTAGAGGGAGGAACAAACAGATGTCTTGAACACAAAGAGCATAAACAAAAAGCACACCTTGTTGAACTTCGATGGTGGTACCATCCTCTTAGGGCCACCCCAAGCACAGTTATTGGCAAAAAAACAATCCCAACCAAACACCCTGCAAAGCATTATGGGACGAGATTAGCAGTGGGCAGTGAATATTATAGTATTCAATATCAAAATAATTCTACAAAGAGCTGCAGTTCAACTAGTCGTCACTAGATGTCCCTCACAAGTCAAATGCAAAACCATTGAAACCCTTTCATCAAGCATTTGCATTTGACTCGTGAGGGACATCTAGGGGTCGATTACGAATCGGGAAAAACCACTCCGAATAACCGTTCGGAGTTTTTCTCTCGTACGAATCGTACCCTGCAACGTCCCTCGAACGTACGACAAAGTACGATTCGTACCAGGAGCCGTACTCCGTATGAGTCGTACAAGACACCGTACGACTCTAATCTCCGTACGATTCTCCCTCGGAACCCGCTGTACGCGACATCTGTACGGTTCGCGGCTGGTTTTTACGACCCAGCAAGTACGATACGTGTAGGGTACGCACCGTACGACCCTTTTTCTACGGGAGCTGAAAACAGCCGTAAAACCAGAGTTCGCGCTGAAACAGGTACGGAACGGCCCCGCGGGTACGGTGCGTACCCCCCATGATCGCAGGGGTACGCACCGTACCCCTGCGATCATGGGGTGTACGAGCCGTACCCCCATTGTACGATCGGTGTATCAGCCGTACTCCATGTACGATCGGTGTACGAGCCATACCCCATGTACGATGGGGGTACGGCTCGTACACCGATCGTACATGGGGTACGGCTCGTACACCGATCGTACATGGGGCACGGCTTGTACACCGATCGTACATGGGGTACGGCTTGTACACCGATCGTACAATGGGGGTACGGCTCGTACACCCCATGATCGCAGGGGTACGGTGCGTACCCCTGCGATCATTCACTGCCCACTGCTAATCTCGTCTCATAATGCTTTGCAGGGTGTTTGGGTGGCAATACATACGGATCGCGATGATTCGGATGGATTCACGGAATACGGATCGTACTTTGTGATTCGGACGGACGGGTACGATTCGTACGGAGAGGACTCCGGATACAAATTGTTCGGACGTTTTTTTTCCCGAATCGGAATCGACCCCCTAGTGACCACCAGTTGAACTGCAGCTCTTTGTAGAATTATTTTGATATTGGATACTATATATTATTTACTGCCCACTGCTAATCTCTTCCCATAATGCTTTGCAGGGCCTTTGGCTGGGATTGTTTTTTGCCAATAACTGTGCTTGGGGTGGTTCTAAGACCACCACTGAATCGTTCAATAAGTTGTGCTTTTTGTTTTCAAGGCATCTACTTGGTACTCTCCCTAGGTTAGCGAGGATCCCAAAATCATCACCTCTCTCACTGCTTGCTAACTTTTCAGTTTTAGTTTTGTGAAAGTACTGTATTCTCTTTAGCATATAAAGATAGAAATTCTTATTTTATCATACCTGGCACTGTGCAGGATGTAATTTGCAAATATTTCACAGTGCAGACAAGTACACAGTGTCATCAGCTACGGTTATCCTCGATAATATAATCCACATTGGGTGTTGATAGTAACTCCCAAGTATGTTGCTTTTATAGCCACCCATGAGTCCTACCAAGATAGCTTGCTATTTACCAAAATTATGTTTTTTTTCCTATTATGAGAGTAACCCGAGAAATCTCCAAATACCCTGCTTTTTTCTCAATTCCCAACATTGCAGTCGCAAGCTTGGGCGTAACTACAGCAATGTCATCCGCGAGCGTTTTAGTATCCCATCCGTTATATAATGGGGAAGATCTTTACGTTAGCTTCTAGCCTGCGAATAAACGGACCGATGTATAGGGCAAACAGCAATGGGGAACAGGGATAGCCTTGCCTCGTCCCTCTTAGAATTGAGAATGACTCTGAGACTTCCCTAGCCACGAACACCCTGGCCTTAGGTTTATGATAAGGCACCTTCAGTGCTTGCCTAAATTCTGGCCCTATATTTATTCGCTCGAGCACTTTCCACAGATAGCCCCAGGTGACCCTATCAAAAGCCTGTCGGTGTCTAATAACATTAAGGCCATAGGGTTTCCTGTTAACTGGAGGGCGTCGAACAACGTTATTACTCGCCTAGTGTGGCCAGTAGTGCTTTTCCCGGGTATGAATCTGTGTTGCCGTCCACTCACTACTTTACTAATAACGGGACAAACTTTTAGAATACATTTTAGTGTCCTCGTTAATTAGCTTAATCGGCCTATAAGACCTGAGCTCTCTAACAGTTTTGTTTTTGGGGGGAAAACTACTATCTTCGCTTGAGTCCAAGAAGGAGGGGGTTGATTGCCTTAAACAATATGTTTGAACAGTCTCACAAGGCAGTCCCTAAGCTCCGATGCAAATGTCTTATAGAATCCAGTTCGAATCCCATCTTCCCCAGCAGCCTTTCCAATCGCCAATGAGGAGATGGCTGTCAGGATCTCTTCGCACGAGGGAGTCCCTTCCAACCCTGCCTGATCATCTTCATCAAATTTCATGGTTACGCTTAGGTCTAAATAATTGGAAGTGTCCTCCAGAGCCCCCGTACCAGTTTCCAAAAAGAGTTTCTGATAGAATCTTTTAAATGCAGATCTTATCCCCACTGGATCGGATATAATGCCCAGATCTGGGTCCTTAATCTCCTTAACTTCATTCTGGCCACTCTTTTGCCTGGTCCTTATAGCTAGTGTACACCCCACTTGTTCTCCATATTCATACGCTTGCTTGCTGTAAACTAAGAATTTTGCTGCTGTTTTTTTTATCGCAATATCGTTTCTATCTGCGTTAGCCATCATGACTCCAATCTGTGCTGCCTGACAATCACCCCCTGTTGTGTAACCGTTATTCATTTTCTTTCTTCCAGGGCTGGTAGGGCATATAATTCTTGCATCTTTTGCTTCTCCTTCCTTACCCTAGTTAGCGAGCATTGGAGAGTTTCCAACTGAATCCCAGCTTTTAAAGTGAAGTGTCCCACACTATTTCCAGGGAAGTGCTACCCAGATTTTCGCTAAGGAACCTTGGAATCCAGGTTTTCATAAGAGTTACATATTCATCATTTACCAATAGTGCCCGCTCAAAACTCCATTGACTGCCACTTCTGCGGGACACCCCCTCCCTGACTATCAAGACTAACGGGTTGTGGTCATACATGACCTGGGGGAAGAGTTCAATATCGCAATCTTGAATTATAGCAAGTGAGACAAAAAAAAATTGACACATGCATGTGATTGATGGAGTGAAGAAAAAATGGTAAAACCATGTTCGGTTACCTTCCTACACTGCCAAATATCCATCAGGGTAGGATCTTTACACATACTTTTAAGCGACCAAAATACCCTGGGTTTCCTGCCTTAGTGTTTGTATTGTTCCTCGCATGACCAGCTGTTGGCCAGATTGATGATTAAGTCTCCACATAGAATAATGGGAGCTGGCCAAGGGATTTAAAAACCTTTCATAGCTCAAGGGCGCTACAGTTGGGAACTCAACTCCACCATACCGTTATATGTCTTGGCATAGTGCTATTTTATTATGTACTGGAAGAAATTATTGCACTGTTAGTAGCAAGAAAATGGGTGCTGTGGCATGTAGTTAGACTAAACTTCACATGTGATGATGTCACCCAGAGAGTACTTCTACCACTGTTCTGGGTAAGCATTGTGTAGTGATCTTGTTTATGCAAATCGAGTATGCCATGTTAAATAATATTTTACCACCAAATTCCAAAATTGAAATATTGTAATATAAGAATATTGTAGGCAAAATATCGAGGACCCAAATATTGAAAGTTGCGTGCATATAGTGGAAGTACAGATTTACTATTCCTAATTCCAAATCTATGTAAATTGAACACATATTTATTGTCAAGATACATGTGTGGAGTTAGATATAGATAATGTATACTCACTTACATTTCTGTATTTAGTTTTAATATTTTGTCCTCAATATTTCCATACCACGATATTCTCTCTTCAATTTCGGGGGCTACAGCCTAATAAACCAGCATTTGCAATGCAATAGGTCTCGCATTATAAACGTTTGAGCTGTTGGCATTGCAAATAATAATGCAACATTAGCAGCTCAAAGATTCAGTAATGTGAGACCTATTGTATTGCAATTGTTTTTTTATATAGTACGAACTTGAGTTAAAGGTGTGTATTTATGTTGCATTAAGTACAGTGTAATTATGTGTTGTGTTATTATGTGGCACAGTGTGGTATTGTGTGGAGTGTATTTATCTTGCATTAAGTAGAGAGTAATTATGTGACGTGCAATTATGTAGTACAGAGTGGTATGTGGAGTGTATTTATGTTGTATTGAAAACAGTGTAATTATGTGATACTGAGTGGTATTATGTTGAGTGTAGTTATATACTCTACTCAATGCAACATACATACACACCTCATACCACACAGTACCATACAATTACAAACCACATATTTACACACTAATCAATGCAACATAAATACTCTCCACATCACAACACTCAATACCACATAATTACACAACAAATATTTACAACACATATTTACACTCTACTCAATACAACATAACTACACTCAACATAATACCACTCAGTACCACATATGCTTGTTTCAAGGGTTGTGGTCAGTTTCAGATATACTACTGCAGTTAGTTTCACGTACTATGATCAGTTTCAGGTATTGTGGCTGATTTGAAGAACTGTGGTCTGTTTTATGTTGTGTAGTTAGTTTGAGGCAGTCAGGTGCTAGTGTTGCATTATTATTAGCAATGCCAACTGAGACAGAGACGAAAATAACGGAAAGGCAGAAATAGGCACTAGAAAGATGGTGGTAGAGGGGGCAGCGAGAGGCGGCAAACTATAAAGGGGTAGTAAGGAAAAGACCAGGGGGTAGGGGTACAATCACTTTTGAGTAAAGAAAATGAGAGAATAAGCAAACCATCTGGCTGCAGAAGAGCTAAGAGAAACATGGGGCGAGCGAGAGAGCACGATAAACCGGCAGGTAGAAGATCCCCTTTAAAGAGCACAGGAAATAAGAAAGTAAATGACACATCGGGATGAGTAAGAGAAACAGCAGGGATAAGATCACCTTAGAGTAGGGAAAATGTAAGAATAAGTCAAACATCTGGGTAGGGAGGAGAAACGGCAGTGTGAGTAAGAGAAGCAGCAGAGGGTGAGATTCACAGGTTCGGGAGGGGGCATTAATGGGAGAACCTGGGTAGACACTGGAGACAGGCACCGGGGAGGCTAAATAAACAGGTCAACAGGGAGCGATACAATTGAAAGAAGGGTAGAAAGCGAGACAGAATGATGTACAGAGAGGGACACCCAGAAGAAGGGAGGCAAATGAAAGGTACGGAGTCAGAAAAAGAATGGGAGAGACGCAAGGAGCAGAGAGAAGAAAGGCAACCGAGCGTAGAGGCAGACAGAAAGAGAGAGCCAGGAGAGAGACAGACACCAGGAGGGTCAAGGGTGAGTGGCAGCGAGGTGAGAAGTGAATGCCAGGAGGACAAGGGTGACTGTCAGGCCATGGGGGTGAAGGGTGAGTGCCAGAGAGGTGAGGAGTGAGTGCCAGGGAGATGAGACGTTAAAGTCAGGAGGGTCAAGGGTGAGTGCCTGGGAGGGAAGGGTGGGTGCTGAGAAGGGGACGTATGAGTGTCAGGGGTGAGAGGTAGCTGCCAGGACTGGTTGAGGGCCAGGTCAGTGGGGACGAAGGGTGAGTGCCAGGGAGATGAAGGTTGAGTGCCATGGAGGTGAGATGTAAGAGTCAGGAGGGTCAAAGGCGAGGGCAGGGGAGGGGAAGAGTGAGTGCAAGGGGTGAAGGGTAGCTGCCAGGCCATGGGGATGAAGGGCTAGTGCCATGGAGGTGAAGGGTGTGTGCCAAGGGGGCGAGTAGTGAATGCCAGGAGGGACATGTGTGAGTGTCAGGGAGGTGAAGGATATGTGCCAGGGAGGGGAAGTATGAGTACCAGGAGGGTCGAGGGTGAGTGTCAGGGAGGTGACAGTTGAGCGTCACAGAGAGTCAATGCTGAGTGCCAGAGAGGGTCCCAGGTGCGAGGAGTAACTGCCAGGCCTGAGGGGTGAAGGGTGAGTGCCAGGGAGGTGAGCGGTGAGTGACAGACTGCAAACAGTAGTGAGCTGGGGTCTAAAAAGAGGTGCGGAGCTCATCACCTGGTGTGTGCCAGGCTGGGACGCACCAGTGCCAGGCCAGACTTGGGTAGATGCAAGAACCTGATAGGCGGGTGCCAAGTCACTCGTAACCTTAGTACAGGAGTGGGGTGCGCAGGAGAGAGTAACATCTTCAAACAAGAAACTATTCAAAATCCTGAAAACTCCAATTTATGGTCTTGCAACCTTATGTGGAAAAAAATAGCAAATGAATGGGCTTACGTAGCGGACTTGCAGCTTGTTACAGCTTGTTACAGCAACTTATTGAGATAAAGTTTGCATTGCAAATAAGTCAAAGGTAACACAATTTGAATTAGTAACGGCAAGATTAGCAATGAACTAGCAATAAGTTTGAAAAGCACCCCAGAATTGAACGGCGGATACAGAATAATAAAAATGTGGCAATATTGGTCGCCTTTTCATAGCTGACAGCCAAAAAAACAGGTGTTGTGGAGGACCCGGATTCTGGTGGAATCAGAATTTGTAAAAGAGTCATCTTTGTTTTTAAACAACTCTTTTGAACACACTAGCGTATAGTGCCTGCGAGTGCCACTGCCCTTCTCCTTAGACCAGGGGTCTCCAAACCGGTCCTGGAGGGCCGGATCCATGGCAGATTTTTGGGATATCCCCATTGAGATACTTGTAGTAATTTTAAAAATCTGGCATGGTTCCGGCCCTCCAGGACCGGTTTGGAGACCCCTGCCTTAGACACAACCTCTGAGAAACAAACCGATTCGAATAACTGTTTGCTGTTTAAAACTAAGTGGGGCACAAATGCAGTTTAGTATTCTGGTTTTTGCTTGAAGGAAGGATAAGAAACCTTGTTACCTTTGTCTGTACCGCTGATATCTATGTGGATCGGAGAAAATGCATGGAGTGGTGTGATTGACAGGAGACGCGCAGGCTGCTTAAATATTGTACAGATTGGATTGTCAAGCACTAGGAAACCAGAGTGAATGCTGAATAAAACTAGAAAAGCGAACACTTTCACGGTGAACCCGGCCATGAAAGTGAAACGGATCGCGATCGTGTGAAAGTGAAACTGATCGCGATCGCACTACCTGGCTGAGAGGAGGCTGAAAGGCAGTGAATGGCCAGGGGCAGGGTGTGTGTGTGTGGCTGTGTGTGGTTGGTTGTGGTTGTGGTTATGCGTGGTTGTGTGTGTGGTTGTGTATGTGTGTGTGGTTGTGGGTGTGGTTGTGGGTGTGGGTGTGGTTGTGTGTGGTTGTGGGTGTGGTTGTGGTTGTGTGTGTGTGGTTGTGTGTGTGGTTGTGTGGTTGTTTGTGGTTGGTTGTGTGTGTGTTGTTGTGGTTGTGTGTGTGGTTGTGTGGTTGCGTGTGGTTGCGTGTGTGTGTGGTTGTGTGTGTGTGTGTGGCTGTGTATGTGTGTGGTTTTATGGTTGTGTGTGGGGTTGTGTGTGTGGTTGTGTGTGTGTGTGTGAGTGTGTGTGTGTGTGTGTGTGTGTGGTTGTGTGTGTGGGTGTGTGGTTGTGTGTGGTTGTATGTGTGGTTGTGTATGTGGTTGTGTGTGTGGTTGTGTGTGTGGTTGGGTGTGTGTGTTTGTGTGGTTGTGTGTGTGTGGTTGTGTGTGTGCTTGTGGTTGTGTGTGTGTAGTTGTGTGTGTAAAGTTGTGTGTTGTTGTGTGTGTGTGGTTGGGGTTGTGTGTGTGTGCTTGTGGTTGTGTGCGTGCTTGTTTTGTGTGTGGTTGTGTGTGTGTGGTTGTGTGTGGTTGTGTGTGTGGTTGTGTGTGTGTAGTGTTTGTGGTGTGTGTGTGGTTGTGTGTGGATGTGTGTGTGGTTGTGTGTCTGTGTGGTTGTTTGTTTGTGTGTGGTTGTGTGTGTGGTTGTACGTGTGTGCTTGTGGTTGTGTGTTTGCTTACGTGTGTGGTTTTGTGTGTGTAGTTGTGTGTGGTTGTGTGTGTGTGTCTGTGTGGTTGTGTGTGTTTTGTTGTGTGTGTGGTTGTGAGTGTGGTTGTGTGTGTGGTTGTGTGTGTGGTTGTGAGTGTGGTTGTGTGTGTGGTTGTGTGTGTAGGTGTGTGTGTGTGTGTGCGTGTGGTTGTGTGTGTGATTGTGGTTATGTGTGTGGTTGTGTGTGTGGTTGTGGTTGTGTGTCTGGTTTTGTGTGGTTGTGTGTGTGGTTGTGTGTGTGTGGTTGTGTGTGTGGTTGTGTGTGTTGTATTTGTGGTTGTGTGTATGGTTGTGTGGTTGTGTTTGGGTGTGTGTGTGGTTGTGGTTGGGTGTGTGTGTGTGTGTTTGTGTGGTTGTGTGTGCTTGTGTGTGTGTTGTTGTGTGTGTGGTCGTGTGTGTCTGTGTGTGTGGTTGTGTGTATGGTTGTATGTGTGGTTGTGTGTGTGGTTGGGTGTGGTTATGTGTGTGATTGTGGGTGTGTGGTTGTGTGTGGTTGAGCGTGTGTGTTTGGTTTTGTTTGTGGTTGTGTGTGTGTTGTTGTGTTTGTGTATGTGGTTGTGTGAGTGGTTGTGTGTAGTTGTGTTTGTATGGTTGTGTGTGTGTAGTTGTGTGTGTGTGGTTGTGTGTGTGTGTGGTTGTGTGTGTGTCTGTGGGTGTGTGTGTGGTTGTGTGTGTGTGGTTGTGTGTGGGTTTGTATGTGTGGTTGTGTTTGTGGTTGTTTGTGTGGTTGTGTGTGTTTTTGTGTTGGTTGTGTGTTTGTGGTTGTGTGTTTGTGGTTGTGTGTGGTTGTGTGTGTGTTTGTGTGTGTGGTTGTGGTTGTGTGTGTGGTTGTGGTTGTGTGTGGTTGTGTGTGGTTGTGTGTGTGTGTGTGTGTAGTTGTGTTTGTGGTTGTGTGTGTGGTTGTGTGTGGTTGTGTGGTTGTGTGTGTGGTTGTGTGTGTGTTTGTGTGTCTTTGTGGTTGTATGTGTGGTTGTGTGTGTGGTTGTGTGTGTGGTTGTGTGTAGTTGTGTGTGGTTTTGTGTCTGTGTGGTTGTGTGTGTGGTTGTGTGTGTGTGGTTGTGTGTGTGGTTGTGTGTGTGGTTGTGGTTGTGTGTGTGGTTGTGTGTTTGTGCTTGTGTGTGTGTTAGAAGGGGCGATCCCAGAGGCCAGGTTATGTCTACCCAACTCTTCTGTGACCCTCCTCTCCCACCAATAATGCCGAGCCCTAACGAGGGATCCCCACCGGGGAGGACCTCAAGTATTGAATCGTACATACGAGGACCACACCACACTTATGAACAGACACTACACCGTAGGTTTTCGATATCAAGTTCTTTATAAACAGGTAAAAGGAATTAGCACTCTTATGTACACTCAGTATACTCAGAAGTGAGTCCCTTGCTCATTGCACCATCAGGATTCAAGCAAGCCGGGCCGAAGACGGCTGAAATGCCAGAAACCGGTCCTCGGAAGCTTGTTTCCTTCCCAGTATAAGAATTGGCTTGGTAGTTTGGTCTGCCCTGTTCCCATGATGCATTGGGCCAGGGTCAGACTAATTTGCATATAGCCAAGTTCTGAGCTGGGATGGTGCAGTGAGCTAAAAAACGGTGATGGATCAAGCCCGGATCTTTGGACTGGGTAAGAGTGGTCTGCTTAATTCAGACACTCTGTTCATCACCACCCCCTTTTCTGAATCATTTTTGTCCACCATAAGCATGGAAGGGTATACTCAGATGTGAGTCCCTTGCTCATTGCACCATCAGGATTCAAGCAAGCCGGGCCGAAGACGGCTGAAATGCCAGAAACAGGTCCCCGGAAGCTTGTTTCTTTCCCAGTATAAGAATTGGCTTGGTAGTTTGGTCTGCCCTGTTCCCATGATGCACTGGGCCAGGGTCAGACTAATTTGCATATAGCCAAGTTCTGAGCTGGGATGATGCAGTGAGCTAAAAAACGGTGATGGATCAAACCCTGATCTTTGGACTGGGTAAGAGTGGTCTGCTTAATTCAGACACTCTGTTCATCACCACCCCCTTTTCTGAATCATGTATAATGTAGAGTGGCATTTTCCTCGTGTGTATGGGTATCCATTAAAAGTATCACCAATATTCAATGGGCGGTATTTGGAATTGCAGACATTACTCCAGGTAGGGCCTCTGGTACTTAACACAATACAGAACTGGTTACTCTGCTCTAGGTGTGATCTCCATAACTTGAGCAAAGATGTCCAATCTGACTCCGAAAAGTAAAAGTAATGCACCAGATGAGGCATTTATGACTAGGTACAATACTCCAGATGAGAGTTTATGCATTGACACATACGGATGAGGTTGCCAGGATCTTACACACCACTGTAAAAGAGGATTCAGGACCTTGCACAACACTGTCAATTAGGTATTCCAATATAACCGCATCGCTGCGGGAGCTTTTCCCGCTGTGTGCTGCATTTTTAAAATTACTGCGTTACATGACGAGCTCAGCTCATCATCAGCACACGGCAGGTAAGCCTCATGAAGAGCTGAGCTCGTCATCAGCATCGAAGTGACTAAAGAACTCCCAGAACAGGACACAATACGAGATAGGCGGGCTGCAATAAGACTGGGCGCAATACTTCATATGAAGCCTTCACAATTCAACAAATTGTCCCAGATGAGGCCTCCAGTCCGCAAAAGATATTTTTAACATGTCGAGTCCCCCAGATTTGCACACTGTTTCCTGACATGTCTGACCTTTACATGGAGTCACTAGGTGCTCTACCTTCAAGATTCACCAATATACTGAAGATACACAATTCTACTTGGAAGACTACTCTGCTTGAGACATCCAGGGGCATCTTTACGTACATTTCACGCAATGCAGAGCAGCAAGCAAAGTTGCTGCCTTGCGTGAAAAGGAGACAGCAGAAATGCCTCATACCTAGTAAGATATGGTGCATTTCTGTTGTCTCCTAGCACTGGTGCACTGTGTACTGCCAAGCGCCAATGCAGACACCTTTGCACCATGGTCCAATGGAGTCTCTGTTACAGGCAGGATTGTTTTTCTGCAGGAAGGAGTACCTTCCTGCAGTAAAACAACACATAGAGGTGTATTCCTCTTTCTAGGTATGCTGCAGAATGCAGCGCACATACAAAGAATAAGACATGAGTAGTAATAAGCCTGCTTCAAGGAGGCATAGATTTTTGATGAATTCCCAGGTTTACTAGAATCAGTAAATCTGAGAATTCACCACAATCCATGGGTGGATGCATGGGAACGCCCATGCACCACCCACAGAATGCCTCCTTGATGCAAAGTAATGCAAGGCAGCACTATGCTCTGCCTTGCGTTACTTCATATTTACTAAACCATGCAAAGTCACACAAAGTGGCTTTGCATGGCTTAGTAAATGCCAAAAAGGATTTTGCATTGGGTCTGCTCTATTAATGGGACTCAACTCTATTGCAAAATCACAGTTAATCTGTGTAGAATATCATATGGTTTTAGGAAACCAAGAGACGAAGCAGGTAAAGCTGGTAAGTTTATTCCAGAGGTTACAACCACAGGAGGAGCGCCTCATCAGCCCGAAGTCCGATAAGCAACTGACAAAGCCTATCGAACTCCAGACTGAAGAAGGCTCCTGGAAATCAATGGAATACATTCTTAATACATTCTTCAAATGACGTTAACACATTCTTAACATGACGTAAATAAACATGCCCAACAAACAGAATTACAATATCACTACATTACCTTCCCCCTTTTGCACAAAAAACAAATTTAAAAAAAACAACAAAAAAACAAATCAGAAACTTAATAAGATATAAATTCATTGTATCTTGAGGGAACTTTCCTGATACGACCACTCCGACTACAAGAAGGAATGGAAAACATCTCAGAACTGCACGACGGAGGGGAAGAGGAAGAAGAAGAATTAACTCTAACATCCTGTTGTAAACAATGCATCCAATCACACCCTTCTTGCAACAACAAACTTTCTTCTTACTGATAAGAGCAGCTTGATCTTCGGACAATCTTACCACCTGTCTAACATTCCACCAACCTTTCTCCCCCAAAAATACAGCATTTTTACTGACTTTAGAAACCTGAACGGGACTTGTAAAAATTGAATTTCCTTTAGAAACCCTGAAGGGTTTTTTAATCATAACCCAGTCTCCAATAACAAATTGCACTTCCTTCACATTCTTAACTCTATCAAAATTTGCCTTCATCACTTCCTGCTTCCGTTTCACAGCAAAATCAAGTTCTTCCTGAGCATCCTTAGCAAGACTTGTATTTTTCTTATAAAGCCAAGACGGTAACAAAGGAGAATGAACCTTCATCCCCCTTAACAATTCAAAGGGAGAAACCTGAGTTGTACAATGAGGTGAGACATTATCATTCCAAATCTTTTTTTCCAAAAATTTCCCCACATCCAATCCAGAAGCTATAGCAGTCTGAATGCCTTCTTTCAAAATTTGGTTCCCACGTTCCACCAAGCCATTTGAAGACGGGGAATAAAGCACCACCTTCAATTGCTTAATATCATGCACTTCCAAAAACTTGCACACCGTGTACCGTTATCTGTTACCAAAACTTGAGGCGCCCCTTCCAGCAAAAACATCCTTTCCAAAAATGAAATGGTATTATCTGAATTTGGGGTTTCCACAAATTTATAATACATCCACTTTGAAAAGTAGTCAATGGCCAAAGTAAGATATCTCTTCCCTTCTGGCAGAACATTATATGGTCCTGAAAAATCCAGACCTACTTTCTCCCAAGCGACCCCAGGAAACTGAGAAGGCTGCAGAGGAGCATCATGCGTTTTCCAATGTTTATCTGATAGTAAACACTCCTGACAATTATTTACTAAAGCTCTTACCTGAACATCAATGCCAGGCCACCAGTAATGAGATTTAATTCTCATACATGTTTTTGTCACACCCAAATGACCTATGTGAGCTAGCTTCACAATCACATTCCTCAAACCACTTGGAGGAACAAATCTATCACCCCTCAGCAAAATACCATCCTTTACGGAAAGTTCCTCCGCTATCTGAGAAAAATTCTTCAAGTCACCAGATAAATTCCTCGAATCAGGCCATACCCCAGAAGAAAATTCTAAAGCTTGGGTTAAAACAGTATCCTTCAAACAAGCATTCTTCCACTCTTCTTCCAAAATAGCAGAGGCCCATTCCTCCATGGCGTCAACCACAGACACACACTCCACATCCTCCTCTACTAAGTCATCCTCATCGTCCTTATCCATCAACATCCTGGAGAAACAATCTGCCCTGAAGTTCTTGCCTCCCGCAATATGCCTCAATTCAAAATTAAACTCCTGAAGTTTAGAGACAAGTCTGGTCAACCTAGGAGACAGACTATTTGTTCCAGTAACCTTGGTAAAAATAAAAGAAAGAGGTTTATGATCCGACAGCATAATAAATCTCCTACCCCAGATGTACATCTTAAACTTTTGAGCCGCCCACACACAGGCCAGAGCCTCCCTCTCAATTGTACTATAGTGTTTTTCAAACTCCTTCAAGGACCTTGAAGCAAAAGCCACCGTTTGCTCTTTACCATCCACTTGTTGGCTTAACACCGCCCCCAAACCTCTCATACTTGCATCCACCGAGATAATACAAGTACAATCGTCCCTAAAAGCGTGAAGGGCCTGTGCTGAAATAATCAATTCTTTAACCTTAACAAAGGACTCATCCAAATCTTTAGTCCAAACAAATTTCTGACCTTTTTTAAGTAACAAGCGAAGAGGTTCCACAGCCTGAGCATAATTAACCACAAATCTAGCATAATACTTGGACAGACCTAAAAACGAACGGAGAGTAGGTGTGAGCGGGAAATCCGTTACGCTCGCGGATTTTGCGGATTTTTGGGAAATCCACAATCCGCGAATTTTGCGGATTTCCCGCAAAATCCGCAAAAAAAAATCCGCGAACGTAACGGGTTCAAAAGTTGAACCCCCACTCATGCAACTATTTTACAATTGCGCCAGCAAGCTGCCAGCGCCGTTGTAAAATAGTTACAAAGTTAGCTTGCACAGGAACCACTAGATAAAACGAAGCAGGTGCTGCTTTATTTTATCTCAGTGCTTCCTGTGCAAGCTAACTTTGTAACTATTTTACAACGGCGCTGGCAGCTTGCTGGCGCCATTGTAAAATAGTTGCATGGCTGGGTACAGGTCAGGTCTGCAGCTCACTCAAGGGACCCCTGCGCCCTTCGGGGCGATTGCATAGTAACACACACATGGTCGCTTGAACTAGTTGATGCTCAAATTCAGTGACTCATTCATTAGCCCAAAAACAATCGTGAGCGTCGTTGAGGCTGGACATGTGTGCCTTCTTCCCAAATCTACCGTGGAAAATCAGCTGTGATGCTGGATAGGCTTTGCATCCTTGACTTTCACGAGCGCAATACCCGAGCTTCTTTCTCTTCATCTGCTGAACTGATCTTTCTCTGACCTTTTATTCACACAAGAGGCACATACCCTACTGGGCACATTGTGTTCGCACGGGTTTCTGCAAGTTCGCACGCGTTTTGTACAATTTTGCAATTTGCGAAATTGAACAAAACCCTCGCGAACTTGCAGAAACCCGTGCGAACATAAAAAAAAAAATCAGCAAATTCGCGGGAATTTGCTGATTTTGCGGATTGCGAGTTCGCAAATCCGCAAAATTCGCGAACGCGAGATTCGCAAAATTCGTCCATACCTAACGGAGAGAATCCTTGTCTCCAGGCGGTTTGGCTTCTTTAAGAGCCCTTACCACAGAAAACTTTGGTCTAATACCAGATTCAGAAACTGTATGTCCTAACTACTCCAACTCCGACACTCCAAATTTACATTTGTCTTCCCTCACAGTCATCCCTCTTCCTCCAAGAATCAATAGCACCTTCCTCAGCAAAACACTATGTTCATCCATTGTTTGAGCAAAAATCAAAATATCATCCAAATAAGCTTGCACCCCCACCAGGTCTTTGAATAAGGAGTCCATTAGCCTTTGGAAGACACTGGCTGCCGATGCCAACCCAAACGGAAGCCTCAAAAATGTAAAAGCTCCGAATGGGGTAACAAAGGTAGTCAGCTCCTGAGACTCCTTAGACAAGGGGACCTGGTGGTAGGCCGACTTTAAATCCAACAGTGAAAACCATTTGGCCCCACCTAAATTTGCCAACAATTCGTGAATCTTAGGGAGCGGATGACAGTCTACTTTTATATTTTTATTAAGACCCCTGAGATCCGCACATAGCCTAATCTCAGTGTTCTTTTTTCGGGCTACGACAATGGGGGCGACCCATTGAGAGGACTCAGAAGGTTCAATAATTCCATCCTTACATAAATCCTCTATCATTTTTTTAAGTTCCGCTCTGACACTCAAAGGAACTGGGCGTACCTTATGAAAAACTGGGGTTGCCCCAGGAATTAATCTAATTTTGTGTTCAACACCTTTCACTAAACCAATCTTATTACTGAAAACATTTTTAAATTCATTTAGAAGATCAGAGCGATCTATTTTTGCCCCTTCAACAAAACAAATAGGGAATTCACAAACTTTAATGCGATTTTCATCACCAGGAACTAAGTACAATCCCATTTTGGCCAGGTCCTTCCACCCCACAATATCTTTCCCTTTTATAGCTACATAGATCTTTGTAACAATTGACCTTTTAAGAACTTGCAAATTTCCCAAGAAAAATCCCAACATATCTATATCTTTTTCTCCGAAGGCTTTCGGGTTTACGTCCGATTGAGTCAATTTCACATTTCTCCCCCACTTTTCATAGAAGGTAGTATCTCGTAGAATAGTGATAGGCGACCCAGAGTCTGCCATTACATGAACCTCAATGTCGTCAATAAAAGCATCACATAAAGGTCCCCTGATAAAGGTTGAACTTTCATCTGCCTCCACCATCAATAAAAGATTGTCAAAATACTCACAACAATCTTCAACATCCACACAGTTAACCTTAAGAGGTTTCTTTTGGAATCTACAAACTTTCTGAAAATGGCCCACTCTCTTACAAACAGTGCAGCGTTTATTAAAGGCCGGGAAACCTTTAAAGTTCCCCATGTGAAATTTAGATCCACATCTGAAGCAGACACCCTGCTTGGATTCATTTTGGTTTGGCTTGCTCACCCATTTTTCCTTTCCACCAACAGCATACAGACCCTCATCCTCCATTTCTTCAGAGAGGAAATTCACTTTAGGAGAGGAATCCACCATCATTGCCTTCGTGGAAATTATAGATCTTTCTATACTAAGGCTAAGATCTATGACTTCCGATAAAGAAGGGTTTTTGCAACTGAGAATCCTCTCCATAACCTTAGAGGAAGCACAATTAAAAACAAATTGATCCCGAATATAGTTGTCAAGAAGGGGACCAAAATCACAAGTAATTGCCAAAACTCTTAACGCAGAAATATATTCATCAATCTTCTCATCTTCTTTTTGCTTCCTTTTATAAAATTTGTGTCTCTCTAACATAATGTTGGGTGACTCCTCAAATTGTTTTTTAAGCCTTGCAATGGCTTCAATATAGACATTCCATTGTCTATCACCTGACTGACCTGAAGGAGGAGGAATAGGCACTAAACTGTTAAAAATGCGTTGAGCAGCCAAACCCAAACTGCCAAATAATAAGGCAAATTTGCGAGGCGGAGAATATTCGGCAGCATCAATAGCTACAATATGGTTTTCGAATAAACCAAACCATTCAGACCATAATAAAACTGGTTTTCCAGGATTTTCTAAAAATGGGGGAGGCTGTGTGACTTCCTTCACAGCAGACATCTTAAAATAAATAAATATTCAGAGTACAATAAAAGTTTAACAAAAGGCTTAA
This sequence comes from Lissotriton vulgaris, assembly GCF_964263255.1. NCBI lineage: Eukaryota > Metazoa > Chordata > Amphibia > Caudata > Salamandridae > Lissotriton > Lissotriton vulgaris. Next base: position 891,235,676 of record NC_141695.1, read on the forward strand.
AAACTAATACTGTTACACTCTAAATTATCACGGAGTGAGAATTACCAACTGTCACTTTGTCGACTGAAATTCCTAATATTCCCTTAAAACAGAATAAAAATTACTGCAAAAGGTGTGCGAATCACCGGAAAATAGATCGCACCAGGTTCCTTTAAAGATGAAATGATCCGCTGCTTGCCGAAGGGATCTCCGACGAACGTGAGAGAGTTCAATTAAATTCGAAGTCTCTTTGAGCAGAGAAGCACTTCAACACTTCACCAAAATGGCCGCTAGAGCGTATGACGTGACACGTCAAACGTCGTACGTTCCCACCATGCAGTGCGGCAGTCAAAGTCCAAGGAACGAAGCAGAGGCGAAGGCTCCAACACTGCGCAGCGAAGTTCCACAGTTCCAAAGAGGAATACCCAGGAAAAGTTTACCTACAAAATGCGGTGCGTGCCAGTTGTTGAAACGAATAACGAAATCGCAGTTCGTAGTGTAACAGGATACCCATTCAAGCTTGCAACACCAAAATTGCACTCGAAAGTCACTGTAAAGCCGATACTCAGTCAGAGCACCTCTGAGAAATAATATCGCTTGACTCTCCGTTTCAAGGGAAAACAAACAAAAACAACCAGAAAATCCAAATGCTCGAAGTTTTATAAAATGTTTCCTTCCACGGGAATCTCAGAATAGAATTTCCATGGCAATCCCGAAAAGAGCGGCAGCCACCATCCAAATGAGCCACTGACGGCACTGATTTGATTTGATTTGATTTATCAACTTATACAGCGCGTGATTGCCCGAAGGCATCTTGGCGCTAGGACAGATAGCAGGCCTCAACGATGGAAACATAACTCCCTTAACAGTCAGCCATAAAAAGCCAAGTTTTCACTGCCTTTCTAAATAAAGCCAGTGTTAGACTTTCTTTTATACCAAGTGGCAGCCGGTTCCATGCTGTATGTACCAGAAAACTTCTCCCACCCCAATTGGTTCGTCTGAATTTTGGGATACTAATTAATTTCAATTGCCTTGACCTAAGCATCCTGCCTGGTTCATACAATAGTATGGTAGCACTGGTAGAAATAGCACTAGTAGAAATCACCAACAAATTAGAAGAATTCTCCTTGTATTGCGTGGGTCGGTGGTTGTAACAAATCCCGATCATCGCCAATATGTAGAAGATCATATGGTCTTAGAAAACCAAGAGAGACGAAGCAGGTAAAGCTGGTAAGTTTATTCCAGAGGTTACAACCACAGGAGGAGCGCCTCATCAGCCCGAAGTCTGATAAGCAACTGACAAAGCCTATCGAACTCCAGACTGAAGAAGGCTCCTGGAAATCAAAGGAATACATTCTTAATACATTCTTCAAATGACGTTAACACATTCTTAACATGACGTAAATAAACATGCCCAACAAACAGAATTACAATACCACTACAATCTGCCACAAAGCCTCGAACACTGCTTGCACCTCATCTAGGCCTGGCTGTCTCATGTCTACCATATGCTCAAGCTATAACAAAATGGTAACAGTTCTTAAGGAAAAAGAGGACAAGAACTTTACAACCAAACTATGGTTCTGAGTGACTTGTGAGTGTCTCCAAATAACGGTTGAGTGTGCTTGGAGTGGGTATAGACCTCCTGATATCTTTTATTCCCTCACACAGTTCTGCGAGTATATAGCATCATCATTGGGCAATGCTCATCGTGGGGGTGGCACTGCAATCCCCCACAGGCCCTACAAGAGGGCTCTTTGATGGAGATATTTTTGGGAGGTGCTGTACTTGTGCATGAGGGTATGTGGGCCAAGTAAGTTGGTGCAAGTGGAGTTAAAATTACCTCTAGGTACCCAGATAAGTTAAATAATGGGTCCGTAGGGTAAATTAAAAGGTTAGTTGGGTTTGGAGTCTCTCCTTAAAATTAAATAAAGGGAGGGACCAGTGTATTCCCACCACTCTTAAACCATGCAAAAAAGTGTGTGCTGTACTAAAAGTGGGTGATGGTCAGTTTTAAGGACAGTCTCCAAACCCAACTACCCTTTTAATGTCCTTGTTCTCTTTCTCTGTAATGGTAAGTGTCTGCATGCTAATTTTGTGGTATGTATATTGTGCTGAGATCCTTCATCACACGAACTTACCCTAGTGTGAAACCCCAGGCCCTTGCTCCAGATCGCTTGCTCCTTTAGAAATGGAGCTGCAATATTTGTTCCCCCATAACATGGATCCAAATAACAAGCAGGGTTCTTGTTCCCTTGCGAAGTTGATCCAAATATCTGAGTCAATCTCAGAATGATTTGTGCTTACTGTGGAATATGTGCTTACAGTGGACAGTTCCCTGATGTATGTCATTAAAACTGGCCGTGTCGTCATGCCCTTAAGTTAACACTGATGCCAAAATATGGATTGGCTTGCAAACGTTAAGGGAATGCATTTCAGTGAATAAGTGCCTCTCTTGTTTCACATGCTTTACTTAATCTTGCATTCCCCAAGAGTTGACTATTTCATAGTTTTGTTGTTTATCTGTATTTTATTCTAGGAATACTTTGAAACTTGAGCCAGGGCAGGTGTTTATAAGGGGCTTTGATTGAGCGTGCAGGCACTAAGGCTGAAGCCAAAGAAAGTGCCTGTCAGTGGGCTGACCTCTCTGCAGAGCACACAGAACAATGTTGATGTATTCCATTCCCAACTGAAATTATGTGGATATATGTCTAAAGTTAATGCTGCATGCATTGCAAGACACTGGGTAAGTATACATTTTAAAGGGTTAAAGATGTCATGCTGTACAATTTACACATTACAGTAACTGTTGAACATATTAATGCAGGAAGGTATTGGGCAGTTTTTATTGTGTTTAATATTTCAAGACTACACGTTACCACTGCTTTATAACCCTTACTTTATCGCTAGGTTCATTTGCTTTAAAACGCACCATTTGCCGATCTTTTTTTCATTTCTTTCTCGGCAGAGGGACTCACCCTGGATCCCAGGTTTATCCATTGAACTTGTTCACATCACTCACTATGTAAAAGTCATGCCCATCATTTTCGCCAAACGTGCGTCGGCCTGTTCTTTTTCCAGCTGGCGGCATTACCATGAATACTAAAGAAGAATATTCATCATGAGTTTTTTTTGTTGCAATCCATTTTTAAGCTGGAAAATAATGAATGTGATGTGATGTGTGTATGAGAATGTTTGGTATGTTATGACTGGATGTGAGATTAGTATTTGTGATCGTGGTATGGGGACAAATTTAATATTGTTATATTGTATGTATTTTCTTGCCCAAGTTATGCTAAATTTGCACATTTAATAGTATTGTATCAATGTTGCATTATTTATGATTTGTATTGTACATATGGACACAGAGAAAATTATGGTGACTTTTATGACCATTTAAAAACATTTTATTTAAAAAAAAGAAGATGGTAATGATTTATAAGAGGAAATAATGAACAAAATGTGAATTGATGTATTTCTTGTAGACTGATATTTCCAAGCATAGAGACAGCCCAATAGAGCTCATCTTAGCCAATGTATAGTTAGAGTAGGTCTAGTGGGAAGTACATGTTCATATATATTTCTGTTTTCCCCTTTTTCTCCCAGACCACATAATCAAATATTAAGGGGTACCTTATTGTTTGCATGAGCACAACTAATGTTCAGGACGTCCGTGGTAGCCTTGGTTGTTTTTTTACGGGGTCAGAGTAGCTCATTGGTTGGGACCTGCACAAACACTCACCCCTCTAAATGTCCACATCCCCTCAGAAGAACTTTCTTGGCTAGGGACGTAATGGGCCCATTGTTAGTCAACACTAAGATTTGTTTCAAGATTTTGTTGCTGTTAAAATCCCCAAAGGTGCACTTCCAAGATTTGAAGCGAGAGAGGTGAAGAAATCTTGTATATGTGAAGACAAATAATAATGTTAATAAAACTTATCAATGTTAATAAAACTTACCATTCGCCTCATGGCCCTTAAATACTATGTACAAATTACCCATTTTAGTGGTACGCAACCAAGAAGGAAGAAAGGCCCGCTTGAGTATTGGGATTTTATCTCATCATGTGGATTTCACTATGTGCCAAGACGTGCTATGATATTTTTCTTAAATCAGGCTCTGCCTACGGATGTCACCAGAAGACGCCTAAGTTATGGACAGTTTTTATGGAGTAAGGGACAACATGAAGACCATATTTTCTAGAGTTGCATTACCGTACTAAACATGCAAGCTGTACATTTTTATAAAAACAAATCCTTTTAGTCAACACTACACGTACTTGGGGTGAAGGGACGAGTAAGCTAAATGTTCACCACTGACAAATGCGGTGTTTGGAGATAAATAGGTGATGAGTTCGAAGGTCGACAAGACAATCGCAGCCTTCCATCCTTCCACGGTGGGTAAACTGAATACTGCAAATAGATTAATAGTAACATTTGCTATTTAAAGTGCTAAGCATATTGAAAATTGTCTGTTTTTATTATTGGAAATTTCCATCTGACTAAGTCTGCCTCAGGTGAGTGAAAAGAGGCGAAAATTATGTTTCATGGATTGGATGGGCATGTAAGCTCTAGTGAACATTCACAACTTTGCGGAGCTTATTTACAAGCCCCTTGTGCCACCGGTACGTCACTTTTCCCATGTTAAAAATGACTCAAAAGTGGTGCAAGGGGCTTGTAAATCTGCATGTGCAGGTGCATAAGTAAGCGCGACGCTATTAGCAAGCAGATGCCATGATTTTTTGTGAACTGCTTGCTAGTCATAAATCTACTCTGCATCTAAGAAAAAAATCCACGAGACGTATTTCCGTGTATTTTCGTGATCGTATCGAGGGTTTGCATCGCAGATCATTGATTGTATCACAAAAGTATCACATCTGTACCTCAGAAACTTTCCACTGATCCTAAAATAACTACAAGTCCAGTTCCTGCTGGTGTGACACCAAAATGATCAAAGGGTATTCCCAATATGGCAACCAATTCACACTAATTTTGCTTAGTATGTAATATATAGGTACATTACACGCTGTGATTGTTTCCAATGTGGAAAACGGGTCTCTGTTTCGAGATTTTTTTCTTTTTATCCCATGCGTAGCAAAAATATTACAACACAAATGTGCTATATTCTTGAGGATTATTCATGGATTACGATTGCTTGTTGAAATCTTCAGGACTCTCAGGAAATGATTCATGCTCAATAAATGTGTTACTTCCGGTACCATTACCCATTTTCTTCATTTTTGCCCAAGGGGCAAACATCTGTTATAAGGGCTAGCACAACATATATTAGCTCTATACTGTATTAAACAAGTAGGTAAACTGTGCAAATGCTTTGGCTCTATTTTGCCCCAGTGGAAAGTTTCTGTGATATGGACAATATGCAGACTGGTCTCCTCTGTGATTCCGGCCGGACAGGCCTTTTATTCCACTGGGCATTTCCCTGATAGACTGGAGCAATTAGAGACCGGTTTTGAAAGCCCAGAGCAGCTACTGGTGTATTTTTTACTCTTCCCAGCTCCCTAATTTTAGCAGGCATAGGGCACATCAAGAAAGAGATAGAATGAGGGGGGATAGAGGGTTGGAGCGAGAGAGCGAGCAATCAAAGAGGGAGAAGGTGGAGGAGAAAGAAGAGAAATGGATGGGAAGGGAGACAGCGAGGAGAGTGTGAAGCAGGGCTGGTGTGAGAATTTTTGCCAGGGCTGTTTTAGTTCCCTAGTCTGACCCTGCTGCTAAGCACGGGAAGCCAGTCTGAACATAGACTTCTGCGCGGCTTGCCAAAGACTGACCTCCAGCAATGCATGTGTACAAACACCTTTCCAGACTGCAAGCGCGCGCTGCGGTGGCAGTGATGCCAACCTGTTTTTCTTTCTGTAAGAACAGCTGCTATTTAGAGAGGAAAGCGCTATAAATATAAGTCGGCTAGAATGTCAAAAATACGTTGCTGTTTACTTTTTATACAGGTCTTAATTTGGGAGATGGGTCATATTTATGTGAACTGCCTTTCCTTGGTCTACGCCTGTCCTACTCGTGAAGGTACCTTTTCACAAACGTATTTTGTAGTATATAAGGTACTACCTTGTTACATACCCTTACATTCCTCTGAATATTGGCTCCATAACATCTAAAATGGAAATAAATTGGGAAAATTCAGGTGATAGTTATATACAATTAATACAAACAGAAAGGACTGTGCCCCATTTGCAGTTTTACTAACAGGGAGATGGACATTTCGGGGCTTACTCAGAGAAGCTTGTAAGAGTATGTAAACGAGTACTATATCCTCTGCTCATAAGATGCGTTTGTGAAGCATCAGGGGTATCAGGAGTGCTGGAACTAGCGCGTAGTAAGTGCTGCAGCACCCTGAGACCTGGAGGCAGTTTAGAAAGATATTGGAAAACAACGAGGCCTTTTAATCAGTTTTCATTTCACAGCAGCATTAGCAGTTTGTTCAAATGCAGTAAAAGGTCAGTGGTAATTAAGGCAAGCCCAGAGAACAACCTTTTTAACAAACTACTACACATTCTTTGTCATGTATGTTTACATTTACATTAAGTGGCTTTAAGAAGTGGCATTTCCCAAAAATGTTTGTCACTCTTACAATTGGGTCTATGGAGGATGAAAGAATGAGGGAACTGAAAATCACCATTGTAAAAACAGCTCCTTTTTAGGTTTGTCTATGCGAGACATTTTTTACATACAGTGGGCTCACAGCCTGCCCATAGCTTACCATTGGTTAGCTTCAGTGTCGCTGTAATTTCCTTTGTTCTTGTTTATCTTGGCATGTCTGTGTCATGTCCTTTTCTTATGTCTGGCTCTCTCCTGGAGCATGGACCAAGTACTTTCAACTGCTCCCATTTTTCAAACTACTTTCTTTTTACGGATTCAGTACTTCATTTGAGTGCTTGTGTTTTCAGTCCCTCACCCATATCCCTATTCATATAGCTTCTATTCCCACCTACCCGCCCCTCTTCCATGTTGCATTTTTCCCTTCCCATGCCCATACCCAACTATGAAAGCAAATCAGCTCATCAATGACATGTTATGTCGCAGAATATGCATATCTTTGTACTGCAAAGTGTGACTGTGATTCTGCATGCCTTCCAAATAAAGAACCCTGCAACATTATTTCCTGTCTACCAAATATCATTTATTGTGTAAAACATTGTTTCTTCTGCGTTCTTCTTTGTCCTAAATACAGTGCTCACCAGTGCAGTGCCTCTGTAAAACATTGATAAAACCCATGACAGTGGCTTCTCTTCAGAGATTAAGAAACCTGTAGAACTTGAAATGAGGCTCTGGTGAAGGTCTTTGACTTTATTCCTGTAACCCACTGCACTCTAATCTGTTCTACTCTTTCTGCACCACTCTACTCTATCAACTGCACTACATGCCACTCTACTCTACACCACTCCACTCCACACCACTGCACTTTACGCCACTGCACTCTGTGCCACTCTACACTTCTCTATGCCACTTCACTCTATTCTGCACCACTCCACCCCACTGCATTCTATGCTACTACATTTTATGCCACTCCACTCTGTGGCACTCTACTCTACACTGCATCACTCTACTCTATGCCACTGCACTCTACACCACTCTATTTTACTCTGCACCACCTCACTCTACGGCACTGCACTCTATACCACTCCGCTCTAAGTCACTCTATTCTATGCCACTTGACTTTACGCTATTTCATTTCACTCTGTGCCACTCCAACCAGTCAACTCTACTCTACTTTACATCAATCTACCACACTCTACTGCATGCCACTCTACTCCACTCCACTCTATGCCAATTCACACTACTCTATATTTTGTCTCTCCATTGCACTCTACTCTACTTCACTCCACTCTGCTGTACAACATGGCTTATAGACATAGCTCTCATATAGGTGAAACCTATTGCCTTTGCTAATGCTTGTTAAAGTTTACAAGCATTAAAAATAAAGCTCTTTTGGGCCTTATATTTGGGGAGGAAAGCAAGTTTTTGAGAAGCATGAGAAAGAAAATCAATACACATTTATTTCTCCCATGTGCATTTGAATTGGTAACCACTCTAAGGTCTCTTTTAATTATCTGACTTTGAATGGCACAATGTATCCATATATTTAAGAATACTGGCATCATAATGCACCATTGAACCATATGTTTGCAAAAATGTCTCAAACTAGCATATCATCAACGTCCTTCTCTACCACTTGCTTCCCACTTAAAGTTTTTTGTTCATTTACTGTGATAGCTACTTCCAAGAGCCACTGGATTATGTGATTTTTGCGGCTGTGATGTTTTATGGATTTGCTGCATTTGCGACATAATCCATCACCTGTACATAGTCTATAGATTTTAAGCAAAAAAGTAGTTTCTTGCCAAAACCGAGCAATAGTTACTAAAACGCAGTGATACTTGTTGCCCGCAGTGGAAGTTCCTTTGCAAAAGTTCACTGGTCCCCTTTCTTTTGTTTATTGTGTATTTGGGTGTTAGACTCGTACTGAAGATGTAAGATATTTGCCTAGACAGTGTTAACTTGTGTAAAATGAAAAATTAAGAAGGTAATACTATCATAAAATGTGCTACAGTATGCCACATTATTTGCCTTTTCTTGCTGCATAATTTAGACAAATCTGCTGCATAATTTGGTCCTCCCCTGCCACACATTTCCAGTGGCCCTACTCTACAGTAACCCCAGGTTTTTTTAAAAACCCATATAATCTCACAGAGCTGATGCGCCTAGCCAGCTTACCCGGTCAGAAAATTATTTTATTACCCTTCAAAATTCACCGAAACATGATAAATAGTGAAATATTAAAGTGACAGATATTTGGGACTTATAAGAGGAACGTTGGGGCACGTTATTAGCCATATAATGAGTAAGGGGCCCAGGTGTGCTGTCTTACACCCTTGTGTCTTCCTTGAGAGGACAGTGACTAACCCCACTAAATCCCTGTGGACTATTCTGTGGCATACACCGAAGAGATCTCACTGGTTCAAATCCTGGTGGGTCCACACAGCCTTTTATTCTTCTTAAGTTGATAAATGGAGTACCATTGAGTCGTGTAACAATAAGCATTCATTATCTATCAGTAGCACCAACAGCTACCCGGAGGTGTACATCCTCTCTGCAAATACATTACTAAGTTAAAAATAGACGGCTGGCTACTAACTACCAACTACTAACAATCCTCTTACACTTGAGAGAACCACCACAAAAATCGGCATCATCAAATCTACCGTCTCTCAACATCTTCAAAACCCTCTCTGAATAAGAATTCTACAAAAGTATTAACTAAAGCAGACAATCAAAATAACCTTCAGACCCAGGCCCACTAAAATCTTTAAATATATCCTTTGGAAAACATCTGAACCTCTGCAGGGGAAGAAGCCAGACGTAATGTGAACAAGTCCAAGCTAGCATTTATCCTACCTCTTCCGTAGAGCAGTCCCCAAGAAGAGGACTCGATCCATCGGACCCAGCAAACTACAGGCCAGTGTCTAATTGTCTTCCTGAATTAAATATTGGAAAGAACAATTTGTAATCAATTCTGCAATTTTACTGAGGAAACTAACTTAATATTGGATCAGCAATGTGAATTAAGACCAGGAAGAGTCACAAAGTCAGTGCTAGTATGGGATGACCATGAACTCGCAGTGGTCAAGAGAGGAGTGGCGACCATATTATGTACCACTAGATGGAATTTGACATCGTCCACAATCAGATGCTACTACACAGACTCCATCATCTCAAAAACATAAAAATGCTTCCAAATGGATTGGATTCCCTCCTACCTTAGAGGCAGACAGAGCTTGGAATTCTTACCATCTTTCTTATCTGCCCCTCACATCCAGCATTGTGGTGTCCCTCGTAGGTCAGTCATCTCTCCTTTCCTATTCAATATCTATCTACTTAGCCCCGTCAGTTTATCACAATAAATTACTAATTCAAACATGTAGTCAAAGAAATATTCAAAGTGATTGATTCAATCCTCAACACTTTCATATAAAACTAACATTTCTGAAAAAAGTCCATATTCTCGTTAGAGTCTCAGAGTTTTATCCTCCTTTTTCCGTGGATTCCATTAAGCTTGGAACCAAGCTGATGTTATATATACATCCTTGCCTCCATAATTTATTAAACAGCCCCAGAGAGTATGTCTCCCTTCAATTACAGTGTGGATAGAAACCACAGTTTACTGTTTAATTGGGTTTATTTTGAAGTGAAGCAAAACCTTGGAGCTTCCAGAGAAGCAGTTAACTTGTTTAGAATGGTTGTAGTTATTTTATGTGTCTGTATTGGTGCGGTTGTTATGACTCATCACTAGGCAGCAACTTGTTTACATTGGTAATAGCTGGGATGGTGTCATGTTAGGCTTTCATTTGCTTCATGAGAATGTCTAAGAAGTGGGCACAATAAAGGAAGTGTGATGAAATGAGAGGGTGATTCCGACCAGTAAATATGGGAACACAAAACAAACAGAAACAAGCATAGACATAGCCAATAGGTTTCCCCTACGCAACAGATATTGGCTTTGCCAATGTATTTTAGTCATCTTGAAAAGCAGAGTGAAGTGGAGTAGAGTAGAGTGAAGAGGCATACAATACGAGTTTTGTGTAGTAGCGTAAAGTGGAGTGGATTAGAAAGGCGCAAAGTGGAGTGGAGTGGAGTAGAGTAGCATAGAGTGCAGTGGCGTAGAGTAAAGTGTCATACAGTGGAGTGCAGTGGGGTAGAGTGGAGTGGAGTACAGTGGCTTGAAGAGCTTGAAGTGCAGTGGAATGCAGTGGCATAGAGTGGTGTGGCACAGAGTGGAGTTGTGTAGAGTGGAGTGGTGGAGAATAGAAGGGAGTGCCACAGAGCGGAGCAGCGTGGAGTGGCATAGAGGTCAGTGGTGCAGAGCAGAACAGAGTAGAGTTGCATAGAGTTTAGTGGCTTACAGTAGAGTGGTCCAGAGCAAAAAGGCACAGAGTAGAGTGACGTAAAGTGCAGTGGTGCAGAGTGCAATGGTGTGGAGTAGAGTGGCGTAGAGCATAGCGGTGTAGAGTAGAGTGGCCTAGAATGCAGTGGCGTAATGTGCAGTGGAGTGGAGTGGCATAGAGTCGAGTGGTGCAGAGTAGAATGGAGTGGCATAGAGTGGTACAGCGTGGAGTGGCATAGAGTGGTGCAGCGTGGAGTAGCATAGAGTGGTGCAGCGTGGAGTGGCATGGAGTGCAGTGGTGCAGAGTAGAGTAGAGTTTCTGAATCATTTTGTCCACCATAAGCGTGGAAGGGTATACTCAGATGTGAGTCCCTTGCTCACTGCACCATCAGGATTCAAGCAAGCCGGGCCGACGACGGCTGAAATGCCAGAAACCGGTCCCCGGAAGCTTGTTTCCTTCCCAGTATAAGAATTGGCTTGGTAGTTTGGTTTGCCCTGTTCCCATCATGCACTGGGACAGGAACAGACTAATTTGCATGTAGCCAGGTTCTGAGCTGGGATGGTGCAGTGAGCTAAAAAACGGTGATGGATCAAGCCCTGATCTTTGGACTGGGTAAGAGTGGTCTGCTTAATTCAGACACTCTGTTCATCACCACCCCCTTTTCTGAATCATTTTGTCCACCATAAGTGTGGAAGGGTATACTCAGATGTGAGTCCCTTGCTCATTGCACCATCAGGATTCAAGCAAGCCGGGCCGACGACGGCTGAAATGCCAGAAACCGGTCTCCGGAAGCTTGTTTCCTTCCCAGTATAAGAATTGGCTTGGTAGTTTGGTTTGCCCTGTTCCCATCATGCACTGGGACAGGAACAGACTAATTTGCATGTAGCCAGGTTCTGAGCTGGGATGGTGCAGTGAGCTAAAAAACGGTGATGGATCAAGCCCTGATCTTTGGACTGGGTAAGAGTGGTCTGCTTAATTCAGACACTCTGTTCATCACCACCCCCTTTTCTGAATCATTTTGTCCACCATAAGCGTGGAAGGGTATACTCAGATGTGAGTCCCTTGCTCATTGCACCATCAGGATTCAAGCAAGCCGGACCGATGACGGCTGAAATGCCAGAAACCGGTCCCCGGAAGCTTGTTTCCTTCCCAGTATAAGAATTGGCTTGGTAGTTTGGTTTGCCCTGTTCCCATCATGCACTGGGACAGGAACAGACTAATTTGCATGTAGCCAGGTTCTGAGCTGGGATGGTGCAGTGAGCTAAAAAACGGTGATGGATCAAGCCCTGATCTTTGGACTGGGTAAGAGTGGTCTGCTTAATTCAGACACTCTGTTCATCACCACCCCCTTTTCTGAATCGAGTAGAGTAGAGTGGCGTAGAGTGCAGTGGTGTAGAGTAGAGTGGGACAGAGTTCAGTGGCTTAGAGTAAAGTGGTACAGAGCAAAAAAGTATACTGGGACCCCTTCGCGCTCATCTGAGCCTCCCACTGAGCTCAGATGAGCGCGAAGGGGTCGCGACGGACAGAGCGGGACCTCCTTCTGTTCCTGAGCAAGGTTTCCAGGAGAGGTGAGGCGCACTCCCTGTACAATGCGGATGGATGAGACACCAATTTGATACAGAGGAAAACTAATCCTTATTTGTACACTGATATCCTTTTTTGATTTCTGTTGCACTTTTGAAATGCAGTAGCGAGTATTTAGAAATGTGGCCCTGACGAAAGCCTTTGGAATTAGTCCATTCTGGCTGAAACATGTTGGCCTTTGATATGCATCTATTTGGTTAAACTGCTCTACTTGTTTGGTTTTAATAAGGGAGAGAACAATGTTGATTAAAGTTTGTTCTTATTGTTTCTCTATCCTTTTTTAAACACACCACTTTTTCCTTTTGGCACTGCACTTTTTCCCATCTTGAACATAGTTCTATGGTCATCACGGCGATTGAGGGTCTGACCCGGATGAGTTTTGGGCATGGCATGGTCTTAAAGCTCAAGAGACGCCACAGCCCGATCGGGATGACCAAATGATAAACATTTGATCTACTCTTTGTTGATGGGAATCCTATTTTGCTCTGTACGGGTCTGTTCAAGCAATCGCAGTGGGTCCTCTGACTGTGAGGTTGTATTTCTATCTCTATCAAAGGTAGTAAGCTTGATCTAATACCTTGGACACTTGCTCACTTCCATAGAAACTTAGTGTATTTTGGGATCACCAATAGCTCCCTTTTAGACCCCCAGGTTGTTTTTTGTGATTAGATTGTAGTTTTGGGGATTTCATCCTGGGTTTGGTCTTTAAAAATTCCCTGTGTCCCTTAGTTCCACCGTATGTTATTTATTAGCTTAAAAACTGGCCAACCCCTCAGAGAACCTGAGCTGCAGATCTGTCAGTAGCATGAGTTTTAATTTGTACATCATAATAATGAAGGCAGGTGATAAGGAAGCTCATGGGGTCAACATGCCCTCCGCAGATGTATGGGCCATGTCCCATTTTCAGACCTCATTCTCCCATGATGCACTAAGCACACAGAGCCAGACTGGGCATGAGGCAAGATTCATAGGCCCTCTTTTTTTCCGCTAATACACTTGGTAGCTACTTTTCTCAACTCATATGCTCTTCCTCATCTTCTTTAGTACTGCCACTTGTTTTCCCGCCCCCTTGGTGTCCTGCCCCCTGGCAGAAGTGGTGGCTGGTGTCCAGGGAGGTGACTTTGTTGCAATGTGGCTTCTCGGTCCCATTGCCCTGCTAAATTAATTACATTTCCCTTGTTTCTCTAAAGTAATATATAATGGATGACACAAGAGAAATGGAAGAGAGAGAGAGAGAGAGAGAGAGAGAGAAAGAAGGAGAGAGATAGAGAAAGAGAGAGCATCTGAGTGTGATGGGTCACATTTCCTCAAGCAGTCACCAAGGGAGAGAGCGAGAGAAAGAGAGAGCATCTGAGTGTGATGGGTCACATTTCCTCAAGCAGTCACCAAGAGAGTGTGAGTGACAGTTGGCGATAGCTGGGAGGTGATGCAGGCCATTACGAATGGCTTCTTTGCTTGACACCACAGTAGTACTTATTCTCAGTTTGTTGTGACTCTTCCTCTGCAGTGGGTTGGTATATCTTGAAGTATGAGAAGCTTTGGGTGAGAGATTGTTGGTCAGATGCTGCCGATACTATAATTCCCATGACTTGCTTCACCCTTTTGGGGATTCTTGGAATGAAGCAACAGACTTTTGGTGCTGGTGTTGGCGTCCCAGCGCCAGGGGGCATATTTACAAGAAAATGGTGCATCGCGGTGCCGCAAGCTGTTTTGCTGTGTCATTTTCTAAATTGAGGAATGCGCCATATTTACAACAATACGGCACATTCCTGTACTCACCCCTGCGCAAACAAAGCAGGCTAGCACCAGTGTAGGCACCCTTGCACTATAGTGCACGGGTGCCTGCATTGCAGGATGGTGTTTTGCTCTTTTTATGTGTACTGCAGAATGCAGCATACATAGAAAAAGCAAAAAACGAGGAGAAATAGAAGCATTTCTCCTCTTTGCGTCACTCTTACGCCTCCCCTGGGGAGGTGTAAGTTTTTGCCACAACCTCAGATTTACAGATCTTTGAAAATATGGAGCTGGGCCAAAAAGCAATAGGTTTTCAGTGGGAAAGCCCACAGCAACACCCATTGCTCGCCCCTTTGCTTTATCTTACTTCACACATCATACAGTTAGATAAGTCCAACGTAGTAAGCCTCTTAGGGTCAACCCCTTCTTGCAGGCCCGTTACTTCCCAAATCAAATACATTTAATTCAGATGATTCCACCATGCATTCCATATCTTATGATATTGCTGTAGGCAACTGTGTGCTGCATAGACAGATTTTTTCAGCCTCTGCCTATATACACATACACCAGGTACATTCTTGAGTTGCGGGGCAATAGGTGCGATCTAGCACCATGACAATATCCTGTTTTGCCGCCAGCAGTTCTGTGACCACCAGTTGGCGGGAACCCACTGAAACAGTCTCTGTCTCTTCAATACCCAGGATCTCATGTTTGTGAATTGACGTTAATGTACAGTCCACTATCCCACTCAAGGAGAGATGCGTATTGGTCCAATATTGAGCGATGAATAGGCAGTCCTATATCATGTGGAAAAATGGACTGTTCAGGCCGACATAACAGACAATGATGGTCCTTTCTTCTACCTCTATTTCATAATTTAGTTGGACCATAACATACCAGATAAAAGATTTTAAATTGATACAGTCTCACAGGGGCGGCTGGTGACATTTGAAAGTGGTGAGGCGTAAAAGTTCTGGGTAAGTGGCTGGTGGCGAGTGAGCGTAGGGAGCAAGCCCCACTGTCATATGGAGGTTTTAGGGGGTTCTCTGCCTGAGAAAACTTAGAGAAAGGAGTGGGCAAATGGTGGACTTTCAAGTGAATCTGAGAAAGAAAGGAGGATGATGCAACTGTGAAAGTGTAGTTATGACATCAATAAAGAGATTTGGTATAATAATGACGTCTGGTGTGATGACTACTGGGGCTGCATATTACAAAGAATCCACAAGTACGGAACAGATGTAAAATGAGAAGAAGTGGTAGGCACACAGATGCCCCTGAAAGGTAATTTATTACAAAAACTTCAATAGGAATCACTTTCTAGAAAACAAATTATTACTGGTTCATTTATTACTCAGGAGTAAAGTGTGAGATATCATCTTCTTCTGAATCCATGGGCACAATTTTGAAACAAGTGGCATTTCACCTGTTTCCCTTAAAATACCGACCACCTGATATAGTCAAATTCTGACCCAGTAAACTGGTCCATTTCACCCTCAATCATTCTCCTTCCCATCAGCAAGACATGCAGAGAGAGTTGCACAAAGATGGGTCACCACTTTAATTAAATTTCATCTGAGAGGCACCCGAATATTAATATGAAGAGCTTTCTGCTGGCTCCACCAAGAGGAAGAGAGTATGGAAACAGAAGTTTTCATCTCAACAAAAGGCGCAGGAGGAGTGTTGCTGAGTAATGCTCATCCTTTCTTCCAAAGCCCCCTGCCCGCTTTACCTGCTACAGACATATTCACCTTTAACACAGCTATCGGTGACAACCACAGAAAGATGGAGGTCACAAGCAGGTCAACAGTGGCAGATAAATTGAGCAGTCTGGATTTGTCCACGTTTTTTTTTACAGACAATAGCGGAATGGTTGGTGAATGTGGAACCTAGACTTGAACAACCTTTGAAATCCCAGTTAGAGCCCAGGCTTTAAAGCCCTTTAGTCTCAACACTTTCTTTAGTGATGATTTTGAGCCATTTAATATGATTAAGAGCATTATGCCAGCAAACCAGGAGGGTCTTGGTCAGCTCCAATATACTCATTGGGAATGACGATCCATATAGAACCGCCTGCAAGCCCCAGGCCTGCAGCGAATCTTACGTTAATCGATAAGCCAGATCTTCCCATGTCCCCTGTTTATTACAACAAGCTGCGATGCCCAGTAACACAATAGAATATCCAGGATTCCCAGCCCTCCATCATATGGGACCTGTATGCATTTAACAAGGTACCATCCTAAAGAAACGTACTAATTATAGTATTAATCTCAGTAAAAAGAGTCATAGATATTGAATAGGGAACATTTTGAAGTATGTATAGAAAATGCGGCAAAGTCACTATCTTATATCGGGTCCTCCACCCATGATCAATAAGGGGAGATTATACCAAACTGCTACTTATCCATGCATTTTTGTTAGTAAAGGGGCAATGTTGAGATTCCAAGACTACTGTTGATCCCTGGTTATGAAGATTCCCAGATATTTTAAAGAACCTTTCGCTAGTCTAAGGGACCAGAGGCAGGGAAATCTATATGATGGACGGCTATTGGGACATATTGAGATAAGGAGCAGTTCATCTATAAACTGGAGGTCTCCCCATATATATGTAGGTATATCTAATAATCTGGGGATTGACTGTTCTGATCATTGTACATAAACCAAAGGGCCTCTAGCATACAGTGTCATCCGGTAATCATGTTCTGGCCCCACCAAATTCCTGTCAGCTCAGCATCTTGACGAATCCACTCTTCCAATGTTTCCACCACAAGAGTAAAGAGGAGAGGAAAGAGAGAGGACACCCATGTCTAGTGCTTCATTTGTTCAGGGAACAGGAGGACACCATTGACACTGACCTGCGGTCAAGGGGCACGGTATAATGTTTGGACCATTTGCTGGAAACGGGGTCCAAAATTCATCCTGTGGCTGGTTTGGAACATGAAAGGAAGGTTTATCGAATCAAAGGCTTTTTCAAAGTCAATCAATACCTGGGCTATTGCATCCCGTATCCCCCCTCTCTAGCCATGTTTACCTGTAACTGATGGATGCAGTGCCCGGTCCCACGCTTTGGCATGCAACTATTCTGATCTGCTTGTACAAGGGACTAAATCAATCACAATAATCTTGTGTCCAGGATTTTTGCTAAGAGTTTGCTCTCAGTATTAATCAAGATATCGGACTGTATGAGGAGCAGTCCATAGGGTATTTCACCTGTCTATCAATAATGACAATGGTGGCTCCCTTCATGTCATGTGGCATTCTGCATTTCAGTGCCACCTATTCAAACAAAACCATGAGGTGTGGAGACAGCAGAAATGAATAACAGTTAAAGAAACCATTTACGCCTGGTGTCTTTCCAGTGTTCATAGAAACTAAGGCCTTCTGCACTTCTTCGAGGGACATAGGGGCATCCAGGTCCTCCTCCTGGGATCCATCTAAAGGGGCCACTATGAGATCATTGGCTACCGAAACAGGCCGTTCAGGCGGTGGCAAGGGTCCGGTCGCATATAACATAGTATACTATTCTGCGAAGGCCTTGGCTATGGATGTATCTCCAGAGACTAGTTCCCCAGCCCGACCATGTAGCAAGGTGGTGTATTATGTAGTGAGGCTGGTTAGGAGTCACTATGCAACACTCTCACAATATAGCAAAGATGGTCCTTGGACTGTCAATAATAAATCCTTAGCTCAGTCCTGGCAGAGGGGCAAGAGCGGTAAGGCTTTGCTAGAATATGTGCTAAGCATTTCGGAGTACCAACATCGATGATAAGTAATTGACACAATTCGAAAGAATTCCGACATTAATGTATAAAAATAAATGAGATTTTTATATACATTAGGACACCAAAACAAAGTCAATCGGATGATGAGTATAACTGGAGTTATGGATTTTAGAAGCTAAATGAAATCAGTGCAAAACAGTACTGCAAAACGTTATCATTGCGGTTAAGGGGAAAAAGCTCTAGTGATAATCTGTCACTTGCAGCTCAAGTTGAACGGAAACCAAGGAGGGTAAAGGTGATGCGAGTCCCAGAACCAAGGCCAGACAGCCAGTTTGATTTTAACTGTCTCAAGAAGCCAGGGTGCAAAGTTATCCTGGCTGTCCTAGGTGCTGATGCTGGAGTCGGAGGGAGCTGGTTTTACCACTTACATGGTGCTGATGAGAAACTGGGTACAAAAAGTCAACACCAAAGCCACTACTGATGTCAGATGAAGGTGTTGCACTGTTCCCTTGAGGTGCAGCGTTGAGTAAAGGTAGTGGTTGCCGGACTGGCCACCAACACAAGCCACGTCAGCGGTAAGCTCAGCTGGAAGTTATTTGGACATTTGGCAATTCAGGGGGAAATGGTAACCACTTGAAACTTGCTGGAGATCAGCACATTACCCAGAAAAAAATGGACCATCTACTTTGGGTGATCCATCTTAGGGCCTGATGGGCAGCTTTTCTTCGGTTCCAGTGCATTTCTTTTCTGTGGCTTGCAGGTAACTAGTGACAGAGTAGTCCAGGGGATTCTGGAATTGCCTTTGGCTCTCAAAGTGGTCACTCTGTCTGGAGGAAATGGTCTCTGGTGTAGGACGAGTAGTAGCCATGCAGTTCCAGGAAGGTTTGCCAAAGGTGACGAGTATCATGCATTTGGTTTGTGAAGCTCCTGTTTTTGCAGAGTCCGATCTCTTCTGTGTCCGTTGTTGCAAGTCAGATCAGAACTGAGGTTTTGGTGTCACTGGCTGCCCTAAAATCCTAGATTTAGGGGAGTTAGGTGTGTGGGCACAAGTGGCCAATGTGCTACTGGCTCGAGCAGCTAATTCACCCCTGAGGTGACCACATCTGGGGGGGGGGGTCACCTTTTCTACCCAGAACTCTCTATTCTGCCACTTTTAAGAATGGCAGAAACATTCCATAGTGGTATAGACCAGGTAGCTCACCCTAGAGGTGTGGCAAGCCTTCTGGGGGTTTAAACCTCCCAAATATATAATTTTCGGACCTGCCCTGGTGCAAATGTGCCTGTGGGCAGAGGAAAGGCTGTTTCCTACTTTGGGAGGCAGCCTGGTTGCATATCACAGCAGTGAAGACTTTTAAGCTCATTGCCTTGATTTGCCACTTCACTAGTCATCCTGTCAGGAAAGGAGGCGTGGTCTCATTTCCGTCCAGGCTATTCTTTTTGACTCCTGGAAAATTTTACACCTTGTGGCAGGGGGTCATATTCCTTTCTTGGCAGCAGCAGTTGTGGGCTGGTATCTACAGCACAGGAAAAGATGGGGCAACCAAGTGGGAAACCTCTAAGGTAGCCATCTGGGTGCACGTCACATCATCTTTCGAAGATTCACCTCAGGGGTGTTGAGGCATGTTGTTTGATACCAAACATGACATATTTCAGCGGTACCATAATGGGGCTGGTGACCTCAATTTACCTGGGTGCCAGATCAAGTTATCCTCTGACTGCTTATCAATTATAGTAGCCTTTAATAGTTAAGGCCACTAAAGGGACATATAAGCTTATACTTACATGTCCTCACCTTGAATATAATGCACCCTGCCCCCTAGGCTCAGGAGGCCTTCCTTAGAGGTGACTGGCCTATATTAAAAGTAGTGCATTGACTTTGCCAAACGGGGTGAGGGCAAAGTTGATTTCGAGCAGTTTGTACTGCTCCTGCAGTCTGCAATGGCAGGCCTGCAGTCGTCAGTTTACTTGGGTCACTCAGGGTGGCAAAAACAGTGCTTCAGACCCTGGGGACCCCTCTAATACCACTGGTATAATATACTAGTGACTTATAAGGGGGCTAAAGTTCTTACCAATTGGGGTTGCCAATTCACATGTATATGTTTTAGGGAGCGAGCACTGGCACTGGGACTAGGCAGCAAGCTCCAGTGCACTTTCAGAGTCATAACCATCAGCATTGGGGTAAAAAGTGTTGGGGGATAACTATACCAAAAGGCATTTTCCTACATATGGCATGCATGAGGAATCACTCAAGACTTCAGCTCTTGTGTTTCTAGCCAGCATATTAGATGGCCCACTTTGCTCCCCACTCATATATGCGATGTTCAGTAGCAAGCCAATTTGGCTTAGCTGTGTTTAGTCTGAGTCATTGTATCTCCTCCACTACCACAGCCAGACTCCGCAATGTGCACACATTCCTGTTTAAAGAGATGCTACCCTCTATCTTCACAATCTTCACCTCAAGTGCAGCAATTCCTGTCCCTTGCCATGTAATGCAGCTAAATGGAGCGTATGTCTGTGAGATGTGTGAAGAAACCTAAATCTAAACATACCTCAGTCAGAGCTGGTGTAACCAGCATCCACCAAGCAAACCCGACACCCCTGCTCTTCCAAACCCAAACACCCAATCCCAGAAATCTGTAGCAACTTCTCCCCATAGTCCCACCTACACTTCTCCCCATGAAGCGTCTGGTGCCTGAAGTTTGAACTTCAAAATCAAAAATACCCTACCAAAACATATGCACACAAAATAGCCGACACACACTAGGGGTTAAGGTATGTTGGGAGGCTGTGTGCAGAGAGGAGGACGGAGAAAGAAGAGGCGGTGTCTTGTGGTCGGCAATCAGGACCGTTTCTAGGTGTTTTGCCGCCCTAGGCGAGAAATGCTGCCCCCTCCCTTTTACTACCGCCGGAGTCACATAACAGGTTAATATTGAAAATTGTCACCATAGAGTGTTAACTATTCATAAAAATCAATTTGAAGACCTCCAAAGTGTAGTGTCAAAGACCCCATCAACTCAATCAGCAATAACGATTATTGAGCTTGTGCAAGAAAACGCGTCATCGTAATGGTAACACTAAACAAAGCACAGCTGACCACGTTCCTGAGGTTAAAGCGATTTGAATGTATGGATTTTTACTCTCCTTGGCATCGTTTGCTAATATAATGCAACATTCATGCCCTGAAGACAGTGGGCCTCATTTATGAGGCCTTGCATCAGTTTTGCGCTTCCGATGCGTCACTTTTTGTGACGCATCAGCGGCGTAAAACATGCCTCCTGTTGCGTACTATTTACAAAGTGACGCATCTAAGCAGATGCGCCCCTTTGGAAACCCCTGCGCTACATTATACCTACGTCAGGTATAATGTATGCAGGGGGGCGTTCCCCCGCAAAAAGCCCCATAGAAGTGACGCAGTGAAATCTATGAGATTTCACTGCGTCACTTCTAGGACACCGTTGCGTCAAAATCTTGCACCTGCCTCACAGCCTCAAGACTGACGCAGGCCCTTTCACATGGGTCTTCCCCCATGTGAAAGGACGCATTGCTGGAGTTGCGTCAATTTTGTGACACACTCCAGCAATGCGTCACTTTTGCGCTTACAGATACCTCAGAAATACTTACGTATCTGTAACTCCTTGCGACATGATGCGTCATACATTAAATATGACGCATCAGGTATAACGCAAGGAGTGTGCACTGAGAAGTGACGCATCGCTGCTTTCACGAAGCAATGCGTCATTTCTCATAAATGAGGCCCAGTGTGTTTACCCGCGGTGCTAATGTCACTTTCCATCATGCTACCTTCACATTTCCCGGTGCTGTGGAACTTGTTCAGTCGTGCATGTACACTACAGAATGAAATATGGTGTCAAAATCCGCTCTGGTGTTGGAGGAAAGAGGTGAATGCAGGAGGGAGGAGAAATGGAAGTTGCACGAGACGTCCAGTTCACAATGTATCACTGCTAACGTGACTCCAGAACTCGTTGTTGTTCCGGACTCTGTCTCCTAAGTCGTTGTTAAGGATGTTCCCCCTCTGAGACACCCTTGAAGCCAGCTCAGAAGCTAAAGTCAACGACCTGAAGTTCAGAAAACTACTGAAAATTAGATTTTCAGACTTCCCTTCAAGGGAATTGATTGTTTGTGGACAAGGGTTGTGCTGAGTAATATCGAACATGTTTCATCCCCCTGCCTGACTACATGTTAATGGGACCTCCCAACAATAAGCTTTGTTCTTTCCACCTGCTGGTGCTCTGGGGTAACACGGAGGGCACACACTGTTCACACAAACTTCTCAATAAATATTGCCTCATTTCTCGTTATGAGATTATTTCTGGGAAGGCAGAATGTAAAGGAGGGGCCCGTTGGGCGATTAGAGATGCTGGCAAGATCAAGGTAAAGGTGAGGGAGGGGGTCTCGGTTGCTGTGAGGTGGGCAGGTTGCTGAAAGACAAAAGCCAAGTGATAGAAAGAAGCCACACAGAACCCCCACCATTGTTCGTAGAGAGGTTGGAGAGACCATAAGCAGGCCTTGATCAAGAATGCAGATGGTTAATGTAGCTGGACCTCACACTGTCTCGTGACGGCTCAGTCACGCTTAGGTCCCGCATCAGAGGCCCTCTGATATACAGCCTACCCTTGGGACCGTGTCGATGGGGCTGGGGAAGAGTCAACCACACAAGCTCACAAGCTGACCTCTTAAATAACAGTATTCATCGACCTACGATACCCTGCAAGCGCTTGGTGGGATCAGTCATGCCAGGGGCGCCTCTGAAAGGCCAGCAGTAGTGTCGAGGGCAGTAGTCACACGACGCTGCCTCTAAAAGGCTGTTGTTGCTGAGAGTCTGAACACAGGGGACAGGGCTTGGAGAGGCCAACGGAGAGTCTGTCCTTTGTTCGGAAAATCGAGATGCCCCTCTGCCTCTGACGGATCGGTATCCTCGTGATTATGGAAGTCCAGTAGGGCTGGGGTTGAATCAACGCCAGCCACACTCATCACACTCCTTCGTGTGTGCGACATGTGCAGCACCATGCTTTTGAAAGGCCAGTAGTATTGCGGGGTAGTGAGCCAGTCTCTGGGTTTGCTATGATCGTGTCTCTGAAAGGCTGGGAGGGCTGGAGATGAGTTGGCCTCTTTTAACTGCTGTGTAGCTGAAAGACTGATGCTGCCCCAGGGTCGGACTGGGAGTGTACAATAGGCCAGCGGTCAGCTGGTATATTACATTTGAGGCTGTGGCTCGCGAGTAAAGCCCGAGTACATGAAGTGGAAAGGCACCACACCCGCATAAAATTCGGTCAAAAAGTCACCCAATTGCCACTACCGCGAAAATACAGCCGGTGACAAGTTTTAACAGTGCACACATGGGTTGTTCCCGGAGCCGAGGGCCAGCCCTTACCTCTCAGAACAACGGTACGGATGCTGCTAGAAGCGGGCAGGAACCTCGAGGTCAGCACAGGGTGTGAGCACAAAGGTCCACCCACTCCGATCGAACCAAGTCGTTGAGAGCGAAATCGGAAGTCTCATAGCTGCGCACACAGCCCCCGCCCGTGGCACCGAATATGAAGTTACTTCACGTTGAATTCGAAGGCCTTTTAAGGGAAATCCTGCCTGCCCCAAACTCTTGTATTTTGTCGCCCTCCCCCTTTTGCCGCCCCAGGCAGCCGCCTAGTGTTGCCTAATTGTAGAAACGGCCCTGTCGGAAATATTAAGGTAAGTGCTATTTTTTTCTCCATCCCGCCCACCTTCCACAGCACCACCACTGCTCGGTAGCAGCTGCTACTGTCGGACTCTAATTGTTCTTCCGGTTGTAAAGCCATACCTATGCTCCGACATATGTGGCATGTCTTGATAGTTTCATCCGCCACAGCATCCATTCCTGGGAACCAGACTTTCTTAGAGTAGTTTCTTGGTGGCCACCATGCCTAACGACCTGGGAATGACTACTTTGGTCCCACTCAGACGGATTCCCTGTTTCGTTTTTGACAGCTCATCTTGCACATTTCTGAATGCCAGTAGTTCCGCACATTCGATCTCCTTCACATACTGGGTGATGGACCCTGCTGACGTGTTTTCACCGCTGCTTCTCTATGACGAGCTTTGTCCTTGGATTTACATTTTACAATGCTACCAAACGGCAAAACTGCAATAGTAGTCAATGCAAAGTCAAATTAATTACCAATTAAATTGATAAGGAAGACATCTGGGCAGACAGGATGTGCCAGATGGCCCTCGTCCTTTGCCACATCAACCCAGGAATGAACAAGGACGGCGCCTCTTTGCAAATATGCAGTCAGGCTCTGTTTGACACTGGGTAAAAATATTTGGTGCGTGGACCGTGGGTATGTTGTCTGTTCACTTTTGTATGTTTGGCCCTGCCCCTCCCCCAGTGTATGCGCACTTGCACAACCCCCTGGCACTACTTATCAACAGGCCTTGTGTATTCCTGGGCAGCTGTTGGCTTGGCAGGCCCACCCATCTACAAACATGAAATAACAAAACCGCGTGCGGGAAGGTTTAACCCTTCGAGGAACCGGGCCCCCAGCCCCTCAATCAACCCTCAATACTGTCTTTCTCTATCCAGGGAATCAATGGGGACCTTGTGAAAGGCGGGATTAGCGGAAGCAGCGTCACAATGGCGCCTCTGTCGCCGAGGCCCCAGCAGTGAACAAGCTCCTTGCTTGCCCCCCCGCCCCCCGTATTTAGCCCCCACAAGTCGCGTACATGAACACTCCATCTACAGCTGTGAAGCTAATAAAGTATATGGGCCCCTCGAAGCAATGGCGAGAGGGTCTTTAGTACCAAGCAGATGCAGGGCTTTAAATGATCGTTAAAACCCCTGCACTGGGCGCGACTTCAGAATGTTTTATTGCCTCTTGTAAACTCGCACGCGTTTCCTCTCCTTTGGTCCCAACTGTGCCTCTAGTTTTCACTTCTGTCTTATGAGAAGGAGCCCGGGCACGGGCGCTCGCCCTGGTAGTGGAAGGTCTGTGTAACCTCCTGCCTTCCCAGCCCAGCACTTGACCTTCTAGGCGCATTTGCTCTGTAAACGTAGCTATCTGCGGGACCCAATGAAAAACGGTTGCCTTTGTGTTGGTTTATGCATTTTATGTTTCTAATTGCGCAGTCCTAACACCAGCTCTATTTTAGGTTAGCAAGTCATTATTAATATTATTTGATTTTGCATAAAAGGCGCTTTAATAAGAAAATAGTTGTTAGGCCGGGCGCCTGGATGGATTAATTGGATGGTTTTGCTCAACCCCTCTGTGCGATGTTTGGATCTCTGCTCCTGTCGCTCCTGGGACATCAGCTCTTCTAAAAGTGGGCTGGGGGTATAGCAGAGGGTGGGAAGAATAGATGAGAGCTCAGGTCACGTTCAATTTGACATGCAGTTGTGCAGAAGGCAAGAAACCTGGGAGTCACCTTCCACACCAAATAGTGTTTCTCTGCTCAAATTAATGCGGTGACCTCGGGTGGCTTCTTCCTGCTGCGGATTCTTAAAAAATCCTCCCGTTCATTCCGTTTGTCTTTCAGAAGACTGTATTCTTTCAGAAGACTGTAATGTTGGACCTCATCGCTGCCAAAACAGATTACTGCAATGCTCTTTATTTAGGCACCTCCAAATACCTGATGAAAAAACTGCAGTCCTTTCAGAATGCTGTAGCAAGAACACTTCTGAACTTTCCCAAGTTTTTTTCATTTTTTTTTTCAAAAACCTTTATTGTACCTTTAAAGTTACACAGCGGAATGCCTACAACCCAACGGGCTGGCCGCTATAGCAATTTGTTAGTCACATTGCAGCATGTAGCCTCTTTGCAGTCTTAGCCGGCACAAGTAATAGATTCAAGGCTGCCGCAGCAGAGAGGTACAGTATACATACGCGTTAAAGTCCCAAACTGTTCTGGTTTTTGGTTTTCCATTTTTTAAAGAAACAAAAACAAAACAAAACAATCCAAACTTCGGGAAGTACAGTGCGGTCGTATATTGATTGGTATTGGTCAGGTATTGTATTTTCGTGAAATCTAACCCTTCAGCGACCCATCACCCTGCCCACTGTCCAGCCTAAGGTGAGTGTCTAGGCATGTGAGTAGAATCTGCCTGGTCGTGGTCCCTTGCACCCCCTCACCCGCGCCTCTGCGCAAAAGCGTCACTTAGTAATTGCTCCCATGTCTCATACTCTACCCCTCGGCATTATCCGTTAATCTCCCTAGCCCTCCTCCTCCTCCTCGTCCGACACATCTTGGTCTTCCTCTGGTAAGGGATCGCAGATCTCCCCTCTGTATATATTCCACTTGGTCCAGATTTTATTCCACTTCCCCGGGCAGGCCCGGTTGGAGTAGACCGCCCTCTCTGTTACCATCACCCTGTCCATATTTAAGCACCATTGTGTCTTGGTTGGTACGTCCGCCACCCCCCAACGTTGCGCAATGTCCCTTTTGGCTACCATCAGTCCCACCGTAGCCCAGAGCTGGCCATATCTAGAGAGATCAGTAGGTTCCCATATATTCAGTAGGCACCGCTTGGGCTCAGGTAGTAATGATATCTCCAGTGTCTGTGAGATTGTCCGCAATATTTGCTTCCAGTATTCCTGAATCTGGGGGCAGTCCCATATGGTGTGAAAAAAGGTGCCCTCTTCCCCACACCCACGAAGACAATAAGGGTGTTGTGACCTGCGGATGCAATGTAGCATAGTTCTCGTGTAATACACCCTGTGCAGTATTTTCAGTTGCACAAGTCGCATCCGTGCGGGGATGCCCACCTCCTTAGGTGACGCGGTCGCCTCATTCCACTCATGTTCGTCCAGTTCACAGGTGTCCCCCTCCCATTTCTCCTTTAAAGCTGTCATTGGGTCTGGCGAGTTGTTGAGTAGCTTACGGTATGTGAGGGACGTTGCTCGTTCCGTCATGTAATCAGTGAGTAGGCGATCTTCCAGTGGGGAAGATTCCGGTAGGTCTGTGTTTGGGGGCAGAACAGTGAGTAGTGCATGTTGTATCTGAATGTATCTGTAGAGCTCTCTTTCGCTCAGGTCATACAACTCTCTCAGTCTATTGAAAGGTATCACCTCTCCCCTCTCCCAAAGATCTCCCACCGTGGATATCCCTATAGTATCCCAATGGGAAAATCCCTGGCTATTCCTCATGTTCCCTAAGGCTCGAGTATCCCACCGCGGGGTAAGCTTTGTTATCCTTCCCTTCCAGCCCAGAGCCTTCGTCGCTGTATGCCATAACATCACTGTCAGTCTGGTGGGTCCCGCCAGTTTATGTATTCTACGTTGGTCATATAACGGGGCCAACATACTGTTAGTACCCAGTTGTGCCCTATCAGCCTGAAAGGCTGGCTCGGTCTGTGGAGTATGGAGCCACTGGTTGATGGGTTTAAGGTGCGCGGCCCAGTAATACAGTTTCAGGTTAGGCAATGCAATACCTCCGTCGTACCAGCCCCTATGTAATTTGGGTTGTGCGCTGCATGCTGGTAAATTACCCCATAGGAGATTGGAGATCAATGCTGCAACTTTTTGAAAGAATCTTGGGGGCACCGGGTAAGGTGTGTTCTCAAGAACGTACAAAAATCGGGGTAATGCCATAATTTTATATAATGCGGCCCTTCCCAAAAGCGTGAGTGGTAGTCCTGACCAGAACTTGACGTCCTGTTTGAGTCGTTCCAGGTGGGGGTTCAGATTCTTGTCTATAAATTCTGTGGGGTCTCTAGTTATCTGGATGCCTAAATATTTAAAGGAGGAACCTGCTACCTTCAGAGAGCAGTCTCCAGCGAGAGCCGGGACCTGTCCCTTCAGCACATACATTTCCGGCTTGCTCCAATTTATCGTATATCCGGATATCTTCCCATGAGTATTACAGAGATGTAACAGGGCCGGCACCCCACTTTCTGGCTCCGTGAGGTACACCAGCATATCGTTTGCATAGAGCGACAGCCGGTCCTACCATCCCTCATTCCAACTTATGCCCTTCAGCAGGGGTGAGGTTCTAATAAGAGTGGCAAGGGGTTCTAGTGAGATCGCAAACAGCAACGGCGAGAGGGGGCACCCTTGTCTTGTGCCCCTCCCTAATGAGAATGTTCGCGAGATATGCCCATTCGCCACCACCTGGGCAACCGGAGCAGTGTATAACAATCTAATCCATGCGATGAAGCGGGGTCCAAATCCCAAACGCGACAGCACCTCAAACAAGTAGTTCCATTCTACAAGGTCAAACGCCATCTTGGCATCGAGTGCCAATATCACTGCTTGGGTTGTGATCGAGTCCGCCCTGGCCAGCGCTCCGTGCAATCTGCGCAGGTTCAATGCCGTATTTCTGTGGGGCATAAATCCAGACTGGTCCGGATGGATAAGGGACGGCAGATGCGGCAAGAGCCTGGTCGCCAGGAGTTTGGCAAGGATTTTGGCCTCTGCATTTAGCAGAGAGATGGGGCGGTAGGAAGAGCATTCTTCTGGCGGTTTCCCTGGCTTGGAGATGGCCACTATCGTTGCCCTTCTCTGGTCCACCGGAAGTATACCTTTTTCTAGGCAGTCTTCAAACATCCCTAGTAGATGTATACTGAGGGTTTCAGGTGCCGCCTGGTACCATTCTATAGGTATGCCGTTGGGTCCTAGCGCCTTACCCGGGTTTAAGGCTTCGATTGCCAGTTGGATTTCGTCGGCTGTAACATCTGCCTCTAACTCATTGGACATGTCCGGGGATAACGTTCGGACCTCTATTGGTGCCAACGCTTCTCTGGCCATCTCAGGGGTAACCATATTGTCAGGGGTGTAGACCCCTTCAAAATGGGCGGCGAGCTGGTCCGCTATGTGCGCCGGGTGCGTGTTTACCCCCCTTGACTGTCCCTTAATCGTTGGATTCCCCTGGAACTTCCTTCCCGTTTGTCCAACCAAGCAAGCATTCTCCCCGCCTTGCCACCCACCTCATAAATCCGATTCTGAGTGTCGGCTATTTGCCCCCTCACGTGGAAGCGCAAATGGCCACTGTGCAGCTTCTGCTGAATGTCAAGTGCGTGCAAGGTGTCCGGAGTTGGGTGTCGTTCGTGTGCTACCGTCAAGTTTCTCAACGTTAATTCCAGTGTAGCTAATCCCTGAGTTTGTTCCTTTTTGTGTCTCGTGATTGAGCTTATGGCTTGCCCCCTCAGGACCGCCTTATAGGCTTCCCAAAGTATCTCGGGGGAGCGGACCGAATTAACATTCTCGTTGAAGTAGTGTGTCTTTGCTCTTTTGAGAGCCTTGCGAACTTGGGGAATCTTTAGATAGGTGGCGTGTATGGGGTATATGCGTTTGCGGGACTTCTCTTGGGTGGTTAGTGTGAGAGTGATTGGGGAGTGGTCTGAGATTCCCCGGGGGTGTATTTCTACTGTGTCCATAAGTTGGAGTGCTTCTCCCAGTGCCAGGAAGTGGTCGATTCTCGTCATACTGCCGTGTACTGCTGAATGAAATGTGTATTGTTTCAGATTGGGGTGGAGGAGCCTCCACACATCAGTAAGTCCCATGGCTGTCAAGAAACGCTGGAGGTGGGGGATCCCTGTCGTGGGGGCCAGTGTCGGGAATCTATCAAGTTGTGTGTCCAAGATAGCATTGAAGTCCCCCCCAAGAATAACCTCTCCCTCTGGAAGAGACAGTAGAAAGTCGCCCAGCTTCGGGAGTTGCACAGAGTGTAGTGCCGGTGGGATATATACTGATACTATGTTAAGAAGCCTGCCTTCCCATTGCCCCTGTAAAGCAGCGAAGCAGCCCTGGTCATCTATCTTGGTCTGCAGAGGGATAAACCGTGAGGCCTTCTGGAACAGAATACCGGTCCCCCTAGATCCCGACGAGAAGTCCGAATGGACTATCATCTTGTAACCTCGTCTATCCATTGCTTTGGTAGCCCCCCCCGTCAGGTGTGTTTCTTGCAATAGAGCAATGGTGGGTTTCTGTCTCTTGAGGGCGGTCAGTACCAGGCCTCGTTTCACCTTATTCCCGAGACCCTTAACGTTCCAAGTCAGTAACCGTAGGGATGAACCCTGTGTCTCCGAGTCTATCCCCCTTGCCCCAGAGGTCGGAATCTCAGCCATTGAGGGTTACGGGGTCCATAGTGAGATAGAGAGGAGATGAGTCTTGGGCGTGTAGTACGCACTTGTTCAGTAAAAAGTCGAGGGGCCCAACTAAGGAAATAAACCATCGTCTTCCCCACCAATCCTTTCGGAATTCCCATGAGCACATAACGTTCTTCTTGGACCGCACATTTGTATTCCCAACTGTGGTAAAACAATCCCTCCCTTGTCCCCCCCTCCCTGCAACCCTGCCTAACGGACTTTCAACTGCCCGCCCCCCCAACTGAGCAGAGTGCTTAACCCATCCCACAACCAGAGTACTTGCGTGTAGGGGGGAGAGCATCTCCCCATGCAGGCGGCATCCCTGCGTGTTTCCAGGGCTTTGCACGCCAGTGTCCACTGCAGCTATCGCATAGTTTTCCAATGTTCAGCGAGAACAGCCATTTAAAATCCTGGAGGTTGGGTCATTCTTCTCCTCCGGCACCGGTAGATCCGAGGGGAGGGGAGCCCATCGCTCCCCCTCGACCTGATGTTTGGGATCCTGCCCTGCTATCGTCTCTATGTCCATGGTTGGACCGATGTGCTCTTCTTGAGTGGTCCGCCGTGTGCCATCCTTCACGCCAGTCGCGGGCCGATTCCGGGGAGTCAAAAAACCACACTTTTTTGTCTGCTACTACTCGCAGCCGGGCCGGGAAGAGCATCGAATAGGGCAACTCCTTCTCCCGCAGTGTCTTTTTCACCTCCGGAAATGTCCGTCGTTTTCTAGACACCTCAGCTGTGTAATCCGGGAAAAAGGCAATCCGTGAATTCTGAATCTGAATGGCAGGTGCTACTCGTGCCGCTTGTAAGATGGTGTCGCGGTCTCTGAAGTTAAATAATCTTGCTAGTATTGGTCTTGGCGGGCCTCCTGGTTTAGGTTTCCCTCCCGGCACCCTATGTGCCCGTTCCACCGAGAAGAAATTCGAGAGTCCCTTCGGCTGGAGCCTGGTTTTGATCAGTTCCTCCACATAAAGGTCTATGGCACCCTTATCCTCCGATTCCGGCACGCCTAAAATTCGGACGTTGTTGCGGCGTGAGCGCCCTTCTTGGTCGTACAGTTTGTCCCTGAGGAGTTTGTTGTCTGTTTGCAGTCTTTCCACTGCCGTTTGTAGTTCGGATACATCCTCTACCAAGGATTTGGTGACCACCTCAACCTGCTTGACCCTCTCGTTAATCTTCTGAAGGTCCGCCCGTATCAAAGTCACTTCCGTGGCCGTGGCGCCCACCGTCGCCTGCACCTGGGCCAGTGCTGCTAACACGTCTTCTAGCGTGGCCTTCTTTAAGCCCTCCGCCTCCATCGTCTTCCCGGTGGGCTTGCGTTGTTCTTGAGGTGGGGTCTGCCTTTCATAAGCAAATTTGTCTAATTTTGCCTGTGTGGTGGTGTGTTTGGGGCCTCCTTTAGACATGGTTCTCTCTTTACCAACGGTGTTGCCCCCTGTAGTTGCTCTAAGTCACAGTCAGTAGGGGGCCAAGCACGCTCCCACCTGCTGCTGACCGCGGGGTGGCTGAGACAGGTTTGCCACCGCAGCCGGGGCCAGTGTCCTCCAATGGGTTTAAAGTGTCCGAGCCTGTCTCAGGTGCCAACAGATGCCTGTGTAGTAGACTACTCCCGCCGAAGGCAGTCTGGGTGGTCCCCTTTCTCACACTCAATTGTAAATGAGCTCCGTATTCGCTAGCTTCTCCGCTGACCAATGTTACTACTGAGGCGGCAGGCTGAGTTACTACCACCGCCGTGCAACACGATCTGACCATGCAGGGTGCGTTCCAGCCTGTTCTGCTCCGGTGTCAATGGCTCTCATGCCCAGTGTTCCCCCTCCCTGTCGTCGCTCCGCACCCACTCCTTGTTTGCTGCTATCCGAGCCTCTTTTGTAGAGGGGCGGGGGAGGGAGGGGGGTATTCCACAACTCACCGTCGGCCTCAAGGTCAGCCGCGGCTCGCCCAGATGCTTCGGTTACTCTCACTGCAGCTGCCACCGATCTCCGCCTGTGCTCCGGTGCGCCTAACCGCCTGCAGTATGGAAGGTTGAGCTATTTACGGCACTGTACGCCCTGGAGCTCAACGGTCGGGACGGGTCTGGCTCTCAAGATGGCGGAGCCGCCCCCCTGGATGCAGTCGACTGTTTCTCCCCGACCGGGCCGATTCTGTTGTCGCGCCGACCTCCGCTGTGGTCCGCAGGTCTCCACCCGTCGTCCAGGGCTCAGGATGGTGATTCGTTAGCGGACAGGCAGGTCGTCTGTGAGGCCGGCACTTCCGGTCGGTCTTGCCCACCAAGGCACCACTTCCGGTCTGGTCCTAACCTCTGGCCAGACCGCTGCTTCGTGGAGGATAGTAGGCCCCTCCTTTCTCTCGTCTCGCGGGCCGGGTCCGAGCTAATTGCTTGCTGCCTCTGCTTCCAGGATGCTTCGCTGGCCGCTGCAAGGACTCCAGGCACGGTCCGCCCCTTCAGACACTGGTAAATTACGGATGGAGATCGCAGATTAATGGGGGAAGCCGCCTTTCCACGGGAGCCTCCCTAAGCTGCGGCCGCCATCGTTGGCTGCTAGCCACGCCCCCCGAACTTTCCCAAGTTTAAACCAGTTTCTGGCCTATTGCCTGGCCTTCACTGGTTGCCGGTGGAGAAGAGGATCTCTTTATGGCTCTGTGACTAATGCATAAAGGTCTTCACAAGACCGGCCCGTCTTATTCCCAAGAACGGTTCACGTGGTACATACCTAGCAGAAACCTTGGATCTAGCTCTGCGCACATGGTCATGGTCCCAAGAATTAAAAGAGTAAACTGGGGCGGTAGAACGCTTGCTTACCTGGGGGGAAAGTTATGGAACTCCTTTCTTCTTGCACTTCGTTCACAACCTACCCTGCAGCTAATCAGAAAGCAGTTAAAGACCTGGCTGTTTCCACTTTAAATAGCGGATTCACCTAGGCTATACCCTGCTGCACCTCTTTTGGTTTTTGATCTGCTCAGAGCAGTTAATGCATGCTCTATAAAACTATTTCATTTATTCATTCATATTTATTTATGGAAGTGAAAAAAATGTGTCTTTGGGAATTTTTGAGGCATGAAAAGGTGGAGAAAACGTAGTGGAGTAGTGTGCACAAGGCAGTGCAAACCACGGTTTAGCGACAGTAGAGGAGGCAAATTCCACGTTTTTGCTGAGCCAAATGATACGACATTTGAAACATATGAAATTTCTGCAAGTGACACTCACAGAAGGGTTTTCATATGTAGCACTGAGGAAGCTACTGGACAAAAGAAAAATACGCCCTTTGTAGGCCCCCCAAACCACCTACTTGCAGCGAGCCACCCGGCCACTGCCTTACAACTAAGCATGGGCGGAAAATCCGTTTCGCTCGCGGATTTTCGGTAAATTCGCAATCCGCGAGATTTGCGAATCTCCCGCAAAATCCGCAAATCCGCGAGCAGCGGATTTTGCTCGCACTGCTCGCACTGTTCGCGTGAGTTCGCGGCTTCCCAGTACAACTTCGCGCCCCGCGAATAAGTGCAAAATTGCAGAAATACGATCTTAGCAAAACTGAAACTACTTACCAGGTTCAAAAGTTCAGGCTCATCATTAGTAGCCATTTCCTGTAGTGCTTCCTGAGGGGCCCCTCCAGAGTTCAGTTGCCAGTTGCAACTATTATGTGACCCTGCTCTGAACCTCAGAATAGTTACACATATGCCACAAAGGTCCTGAATTACAGCTAAGGGAGACAAGCAGGAGCCAGGCTGGAGGTTCAAATCCATTAATCAGCCCCTAATTCATTATTGTCAGTTGGGGCAGGGCAGGTGTTGTAACTAATTTTGCAACAATGAAAGCACTTAGCAAGTTCAAAAGATCACTAATCAGGAAGCACTAAGGAAGCAGGTGCCAGCTAAAAAAATATTCTGTGACACATTAATCAGCCCCAAATTAATTCAGGTCACTTGAGGCAGGGAAGGTGTGCTTGCGTTGCCACAATAATGTACACTGACTGGACAACCAGAGGGTGCTGTGATGAAACAGAGGGTGGCATGGGTGGGCCAGAGGGTGGCATGAGTAGTCAGAGAGTGGCAGTGGTGACAGAGAGTGGCAGTGATGAAGAAGAGTGTCCCAAACAGGCTGGACACGTAGAAACAACAAGTTCGCGAAACTTGCGACCCGACAGGTAAGTTCGCAATTTGCGACATTGTACAAAACCCTCGCGAACTGACAGAAACCCGCGCAAACACACAAAAAAAATCCGCAAATTCGCGAGAATTCGCGGATTTTGCGGATTGCGAGTTCGCAAATCCGCAAAATTCGCGAACGCGAGATTCGCAAAATTCGCCCATGCTTACTTACAACATAACATGCAAGACATCCCAAGGGCTGGGCTCGGCCCAAAGGTTTAAATAAAGGTGCTCCTACTGCACGTTGTAGAGCACATCACCACCAGACACGAGGGCCCTGTGCTGTCTTTTTTGACTGCTGGTAGGCCTCACTCGGGCCTGTATCCCCCAAAAGACCCTGACACAACACTGGCGACGAGGCGGCCCCCCTCTGTGTGCTGTGGTCGCCTCCGCGTACCTACCACTCATCAGTTTCAGAGCAGAGGTCGTGGCTTTTTAGGTCAATTGGCGAGCAGCGCACCGGCAGCTGTAGTGCTCCGTCTAGTATGGTGAAGCTACTGTGAGGTGTGTGGAGCACAGGATGGGCACTGTGAGGCGTGTGGCGCCGCCCAGTGCGGTGGTGTCTGCTTGTAAACGCAGCTGTTACCCACCCGGCAGTCCTGTGACTCATTGGAAGCAGTGCCCGGGCCAGATGCTCGAGCTCCAGGGCAGGAGCTGGTGTCGGAGAGAGTCCCTAGGGAGAAGTGCTCCCAGCTGAAGACCACCTGCCGTGCAGTCGGCAGCCCGTGGGTGGGGCTCAGAAGGCAGACACGAGACACCCAAGGTGCTGTCTTGGTGGATAGTGTTTGCAGCAGCTTTAGCTGGTACCCAGAAGTGCCCCAGGGCCAGGATCACAGACTGGGCAAGCAAAGCCTGTGTGACCCCAAGGAGGACCGACGAGAGGGAGACCTGTCAAGAGCTTGCAGTCTCCGAGGCCGGTGTATTCGATGACATGAAGGTGCTGGGGAGAGGAGCCAAGTGTACACAGCATTTAAAGCCAGCAAGCAAGCCAGCAGCAGGTATGGCCTAGATTCCCAGGCAACACGGTCTTGAAGTAAGTGCCTCAGGGCACCATGTCTTCATCGCCTGAAGCAGCTATGCTCACTGCCACCAAACAATGTTTACAACCCCCATCACAGTATTGTCGCCATTCAGTCAATTGGTAGACCCAGCAACGGCTGCGCCATGGTGGCATCAGTGGATCGGGTGATTGCAAGATTATTTTTGTGCCACCAGAGAGATGGACAGCGCAGTTAAGAGATCGATGATGTTACACTTGGGGGGTGATGAGCTGTGTGATCTGTTTCAGAATTTACCTAACACAGGGGCAGACCCCGATTTTGATGCCACCAATGTGGCTCTGATAGACATTTCGACCCCAACTAAATCCTGATTACGAGATGTTAAAACTCTCATACTATCTCGATGTAGAGTTTTTAGTGAAAACAGGAAGTTTGGCGCTCAGGCTAGTATGCGTTATGCATGTTATGCTGAGAGTAAGCACGGTGCTGCCAGGTCAGGGGAAATACCCTGTAACCCCCGTAAATATGTGAGCCGTGAAACCCACACCAGTAAATGAGAACACAGTCCTGGGCACACGTTATGGGATATAACACTGGCAGAAATATCTTGTATTGTACAAATTTAGTGGTCGAGAGCAACAACAAAGAAACAACCAGCTGACACGTGTTTCGTCACATTAGGGAAGTATACCGTGACTCTTCAGGGCTGTGTAGCGGTGTGGATTGATCAGTAGAATCAAGAGGCTGGAGGAGGATCAAGACCAGCCAGGGGGTCCAAGGGACCATGCGGTCCATGTAGGAATTCCTGTAATGGGAATGGCCTGGATCAGTGGGTACCAGTAAGGGGGGCTGAGATGCCCAGGAATTCAGGTGTGCCCTTTGGAGCTTGAGACACGTCTTGGTGTGACATGAAGAGAAGAGGGTGGAGTGCCCGAGGGAGTGTGAGACACCTTGGGAGAAGTGTATGCTTCTTACGTCCAGGTATTGGAAGAGGCAATTGGGTGGGTGTGCCGTATTGCAAGGGAGAGTAAGACGCCTGAGGGGACAGTGTTCAGAAAGTCCAGTGTCTGACGTAGGCAATGGGCGGGTACGCCGGCCTACTCGAGTAGGTGGGAAAGGACAATCAGACACTGGGTCCATAACGATATCCGGATGCTCCCGCAGGCATGACAGGCAGAAGGGGAGTCAATGGACATATTCTTCACATGGCTGCTCAATTTGGCAAGTGTGTGCACTGGCATTGATAAGCTGGAAAAAAAGGGTACAGCTGATTCAAGGGTGCAGTTCATCAAACCTCTGTAGTCTCAGCCAGGGATCATGCTGGATGATATCCTGATACTTTACCGCTCCCACAAATTGGCCGACAGGAGAACCGGGGAAATGAAGTCGACCTTGGCATGTCATTGCTTAGGTGCCCTAATGACACGGGCTGTGAAGGTCAAGGAGAAGCAGATGGAGGCTAGAGAGCGGCAGCCAATGAGACATCAAGGAGCATCCACTATAAAGCCTAGCGTCAAGGGAAGAGGAAATTGTGGGACTATACACCATCCACCAAGAGGATGCCCCAAGCAAGACAAGCCATGCCTGAAGTGCCACCACCATAATCATTTTGTGAAGGTATGCTGTAGCTCCATTGCATTGGCAGGAGTGAATGCAAGGGGAAGGAGAGGTGTGAATAGAAGGCAACTGTCGCTAGAGGAGGGAGAGGATGGCCCAACATGGATAAATGGTGCTAACTCCAGCTGACAAGAACTGAAACTAGATCCACAACTGGCCATAACCGACACAAAGGCCTAAACATACACCTATGAAGGCACAACCCCTTCCCGCTGCAAGGGATCATTGAGGTAGAGATGACCCATGGAGACATCCAGTAGCGACCCAAATTCCACATGACTATAGGCGATACGAGCACGCTCTTGGGCTGCCATATGGTGGAGGATCTCAGCCTGGTTTTCTTCATGATAGAGATAAACCAATCATATGTGGAGAATATTCTGGCTGACCTTCCAGAGCTCTTCACAGGGCTGGGGTGCATGAAGGGGGTTCAAGTCAAGCTCCAAATTGATGAGACTGTCCGCCCTATGTTGTTACATTACAGAAGAGTGCAGTTTCATCTAGGACTGCTGGTTGAGGAACTAGATTTACTGGAACAGACAGGAATAATCAAAAAGGTAACAAGACCCACTCAAAGGGTTTTGCCTTCGGTTATTGCCCCAAACTCAAACAGCTTGGGGTGATAAGACTGTGCGTGGACATGCAATTTCCCAATCAGGTAATTTGAAGTGGGAGGCACATAATGCCGATAATCAACGAAATCGTGGCTGACCTGAATGGGGCCCGATGGTTTTCTAAAATTAACCTGAACTCCAGGTACCATCAGCTGCTGCTGGAGGAGTCCTGACGCTACATACCAACCTTTACTACTCGTGTAGGTCTCCGCTGGTTTAAAAGGCTCGGTTTTGGTGTCTCCTCTGTGGCGGAGGTCTTCCAAGAGGCAATACGAGAAACATTGTCCGGACTAGTAGGAGTCATCAAAGTGAGTGATGATATAATCATATTTTTCAGCACTCACGAGGATCATCATGCCCGGTTGAGAGCAGCCCAAAAACAGCTGGTGGAGCGGGGATTGACCCTACACTGACAGGAATGTGCATTCTACACCAATGAAGTGGAGTTATTTGGATTTCGGTTCTCCAAAGAAGGGCTCCAGGTAGATCTTCAAACAGTTGAAGCTATTCAGTCCGCAGCGGTGCCCAGAAACAAATCAGAGGTATGCACTTTCCTCGGGTTGGCCAACTACTGTGGCCTATTTATTCCCAAGTTTACCATTCTGTCTGACCCTCTGTGAATGCTGACTAAGAAGAACGTTTCCTGGGAAAGGGATGGCAAGGCCGTGCAGGCTTTTCAAGAGGTCAAAAAGGTCATACTCCATGATACCACCATGGCATACTTCAGTCCTATGAAGCCCAAAGAACTAATTGTTGATGCTAGGCCGGAGGGGCTAGAGGCCAAACTTATGCAGAGAAAAGCGAGAGGAGAGTGGGTGCCCATAGTGTATGTGAGCAGAGCGCTTACAGCTCTGGAGACCAGATATGCTCAAATACAGAGAGAGGTGTTGGACATTCGATTAGTGTGCAAACATTTTCACCTCCAGCTCTGTGGCCAAACGTTTCAGGTTGTTACATATCATAAACCACTGGTACCACTTTTTGAAGGCACAGCTCGCAATGGACCCTCAAGGATTGAGCGGTGGGCTGTCCAGATTCAACAGTTCTCCTTTGATGCCTCGTACAGAGGGAACAATACTGTTGATTATTTATTGCGCCATCCTTTGGCCTTGGAGTCCAGTGACCTGCATTAAGTGAGAATGAAGAAGGGATCCTCCTCAGAGGCCACCAAATAGTCATTCCTTGCTGGCTTGTGGGCCCGTACCGTTGAGCTAGCCATCAGCATCGCCAAAACGAAAGCCCGTTTGAGAAGCAAAGTATGGTTCTCTGGGATGGACCAGTAGGTGGAAGAAAGGGTGCGAAACTGTTGATCCTGCATCCTCACCAGCGCAAAACGTCCTTCTGGAAACCTGTGGTTGTGGGTGTGAGGGCTACCCAAGAGAGGATGAGAACCAACAAGGAAAAGGCCTGCCACTGTAGGAGAGCTGCTGAACCCAGCATTCACGTGGAAGACAGACATAATCAAAGATTACCACCACGGGTGGATACATTGCACTCCTTTTGAGTGAGACCAGGGAGGTTATTAGAGTCTGAGGCACCATGATAACCACTGTGAGGGGGAACATGGAAGTTTCGAGAAATGTTTTCTGGTTCAAGAACATTTCAGACCAGAAGGTGGGATCTGTTGACAAGTTTGGGGCCAAGGAGTTGATTTTAGTGGCCCTGAGTCCGATCCGATGGATGGGAGTTAAAGTGCTCAGACGGCAGGTGTTAGGAATGACGCCAGATATACACCACTGTCACCTGGGGAGGAAAATGTTCCCCCGACCCCGCGATCAGAGTAGAACGTTCAAGGTCATCTATACCAACTGAGAGCCTCAGCCAGTCAGAGATCGCAAGACTTAATGTGTTGATCACGAAGCATTCACACATACAGCATGTTCTGTTGTTTTTTTGTTAAAGGCTATAAGGTTTGTAGTGAGCCACTCGGCAGCTGCCTTACAATGTAACTCAGGATTAAATAAAGGTGCTCCTAACCGCTCGCGGTAGAATAATTTACGACCAGACACTGAGAGCCCAGTGTTGTCTTTTTATTAGCTGCTGGTAGGTCTCACTCAGGCCTGTTTCCCCCAAAATGCCCAGACACAACACTACTCACTGCCAAAAGTGACACAAAGAAACCTATTCAAAAACATATGTGAGTACTGTAAAAGTGCTACTTTAAGTATTCACAAATTCAGGTCACTTACTTCCAGGCAGTGATCTCGGCTTGGAAGTGGTAAATACCATTTGGGCAAAGGTTTAGCGCCCAGGCATAGGTTGAAATCTACATGTGAGGAAACCCCTACAAGTAGATTTCCCCTTGTGAATCGGACCCAATGTGCTTTAGTTGAAAACTCAGAAGTGATCAGGAAGAAATAAAACAAGAACAATGAAATACATTCAACCATCCCTGCCTGTTCCCTCTCAAAGCCTCTCCGTACTTCTTCCCTCACTTTTTCCTTTCATTCGTATTTGCTTTCATTTTTCTTCCTTCCTCCATTCTCTAATGACCCACCAGCTTTCTCACCACTCCCCCCTATTTTAGTCATATTTCGTCTTCTATTATCTGACAACCGCTCCTTCTTTTCTCCTTAAATTTCTTTCTCTCCGTCACAATGTTCTTTAGTTGTTCAGATCCTCCTTTACATGTGGAGGGGTCACGTTGATGCCCTTAGTCCAGGAAGGTGGAGTCTACACTTTAAAAATTGGCCACCTGCCCCCTCACAATGACAGCCTGAGACCAGAAATTCGTATTGCTTGGTTAGAGATATCACATCTCAGGCCATATTTACTTATGTAATCATAGATTAAAATGAGTACAAAACACCGCAAAACACTTCTAGTTACATGATTGAAACATCTTTTTGCTCGCAATACATAGACCACTAGACTTCGAGTCACATGCAGCCCAATACCTATCTGTGCATTAAAAAACATTCTGTGAACTCATGGTTTGCCCATCAGCCTGGCCCCCTGACGTTTAGGAGTCCCCTAAATTGCTCTCCCAAGAACTTAAACAGGACAAATGCTCTATGCAGGGCCTTGCTCTCTATATCCGTGTTGGAGGCCAACTCACTTTAGAGCACTCTGAGAGCACCCCCACATCTGCCCGAGAGGCAGTCTGGGAAGCTGGGCCATGTTTTGGTCCCCTGGTGCAGACTGAATCCGCCAATCCCAACGAGTCAATTTCCCGTAGTACCAATGCACATACATGAAGGGTAGGTAAGAGCAGGGCCAGACTGGGAACAATTTTTTATTTATTTTAAAGGTTTTATATAGCGCTGGCTAGACCCGGAGGTATCAGAGCGCTTTACATGAGCATCAGATCATAGTTACAGGTTACATTGTTACAAAGGTTACACAGTTATTAGAGCCTGGCAACATAGTTACTTGTATGGTCGAGATAAGCAATAAGCACAAATACGTAAGGGGAAAAGCAGGCAGGGGGGAAGATTCAGAGGAGGGGGAAGGAGCTGGGAAAGTAGACAGGTAATGAAGGCGAGAAAGAGGAAGAGGAGGGGAGGGTGAAGGACACCGCATAGGAAGAGGAGGGGAGGGTCGACGGGGAACACAAACCGGTAGACGATTTAAAGCAATGTCCAAAGTCCAGTAAGCTATGATCCCAGGGGAAGTGGTATACCTTCCCTATCTCGGTTGCGGGAGGCTCCCTTTACGCAGTGGACTCTCTCAGAGGGGTCTCTGAGACTCTAAGGCCTACATTCTGGATCCTTCCCCAAAAAGGGGAGAGGGAGTGCTTTGGCAAGGGGTGCCATACCATACCTCAGCTGTGAGTGGCTCCCTTGGCGCAGTGGACTCTCTCAGCGGGTTTGCTGAGACTCCAGAGTATAAATATTGGATCTTTCCCCAACAAGGGGAGAAGGAGTGCTTAGTCAAAAAGCACAAAGGACAGGGGCTAGGCAGACTAGCAAGCAAGATGAGAGATTCAGGGGAGAGGGGAAAGGAGCTAGGAGTTAGGAGCTAGGGAGGTAGACAAAGAGAGAAAGAGTACTAAATGGGAAAAAAATTAATTGATGAGTTATTATATAGCGCTGGCTAAACCTGAAGGAATCAGAGCGCTTTACATGAGGAACAATAAAGTAGCATTTTACATCAGTTAAAAGTTACATAAGTTTCAAGTAAAGCATTTAAAAAAGATAGGGGACAAGGTGAATGGAGCAAGGAAGGATAAAGG
The DNA here is from genome assembly GCF_964263255.1 of Lissotriton vulgaris. Lineage (NCBI taxonomy): Eukaryota > Metazoa > Chordata > Amphibia > Caudata > Salamandridae > Lissotriton > Lissotriton vulgaris. The sequence goes on from NC_141695.1 coordinate 891,277,222, forward strand.
GATAGGGTAAAGTGGTAGGAGGAAGATAGGATGTAGAGACGAGGGGAACATCTGCCCATGGTCCGGCTGGGTAGGTGACAGCAGGTAGGGGAGTCCACAACCCATCTCCTCTTTAGCTATATGGTAGCTCCACCGGACATCAGCCAAAATGCTAGGTCTCCACAGTCCGGGGTAAGTTCCACAGGTTCCAAGTCCTGATGTGTAGGCAGGTTAGGGGATAGGTTCAAGGTCTGGTCAATGTCCAATTGTTGTCCCAGGGAAGTAAAAACATGTAGGGGACCACTCTGGAAGCCATCATTGGGGTCAGGCAGGGGACTGTACTATACACTGGTACACTGGTGGCCATCCTAAGGTCAGGCATCTGGCAGTTAAAGTCAATATCCAGGACAGCGGCCGCCAGAGAATAACTAATCCAGCGTACACACACTATCACACGTACAGACATGCACAAGCACACACAAATGTGAGCAAACACTCTCATATGCGCACTGACGCACACACACAAGCCCATAGACAGAAAACATCCAAGAACACAAGCACACATAAAATCCCATGCTCTAATACAAAAATACCAAAATACATGCTCACAAACACCATCACATACACAGACATGCACAAGCACACACAAATGTGCTCACACTCTCAAACACGCAGACACGCATGGGAAACAACACTTACAACGCAACTTTTACAACGCACTACCTTTACAACAAAACTTTTACACCGCAACATCCATTACAACGCATGCCATTACAACGCAACCATTACAACGCATGTCACTACAACGCATACCACTACAGCGCATGTCATTACAACGCAGTCATTACAACGCATACCATTACAACGCATACCTACACTATCCAACACTTACCCTACTGTTGCACCCCCTGGAGTTAGAATAGTAATTTTTACCCCTACACTATCCAACACTTACCGTACTGTTGCACCCCCCTCGAGTTAGAATAGTAATTTTTACCCCTACACTATCCAATACTTACCATACATGCAATGTTATGGTATGCGTTGTAATGGTATGCGTTGTAAATGTAGTATGCGTTGTAGTGGAATGCGTTGTAAAGGTAGTTTCGAAGAATTCGTTGTAATGGCATGCATTGTAACGGAATGTGTTGTAATGGATGTTGCGGTGTAAAAAATGCATTGTAAAGGTATGCGTTGTAAAAGTATGCGTTGTGACGACATACATCTGACACGCACACACACACAAGCACACATACAGAAACTATCAAAAACACAAGCACACATACAATCACATGCTTCAGAACAAAAATACCCAAGGACGTACACACAAATACAAGCACACACACACACCATCACACGCACAGACATCGCACAAGCACACACAAATGTGCGCACACACTCTCAAATGTGAACAGAGGGCGCATACAAGAACGCATACAGAAACATCCACACGCACACATACTATCCCATGCTCTAATACAAAAACACTCAAATACATGCACACACCATCACACGCACAGACATAAGCACACATACAGAAACATCTGCACACACAAACACAAGCACACATAGAATCACAGCCAGTTTTCGGCTGGTTTTGTTTCAGGGCAGATTTTGTAGCTATGCTGCAAAAACGGACCTGTAATAAAAAAAAGCCCCCAGGGGCCTAAAACCGGCCCCATCCGTGCGGCGCACTGGGGGATTGCCCGGTGCCTGCTACGGCAAGTCCGGCCCTGGGTAAGGGGCTGCGAAAAGTATCTCCCCAACCCCCCCTCAAAATTTCAGATTATTTAACGAATGCTGCAAGCACCCCCTTTGAGGTCCCCATGCCACTAGAATTCTCTGCGTCTAAAATTTAAGTGATATAACAAAGGGACATGAAACGTCACCGCCAACCACAAACTTTCTCCGCCACAGGCTTGCCTGGTTCACCTATCATCTGGGATGCCCCCACTGGCTGAGACAGATATTGACAGTCAAATGAGAATAAATTGTTCACAAAAATATCATCACCCACTGCCATCAGGTGAATCTCATCAGGTAGAAAAAATCCTTCCCCAAGGTACAACTATGGGGAATGCACCCTAACTTAGTTCATTTCAAGATCTTAAAGGTCTTTCTATTCATGTGTTCCCCGGATTCATTAAGCACTCAAACAAAGAGCCCATTTCGCCATGGCACAATGTGTGACCAGGCAATTGTGGCTTTAGGGTACTGCTGCGCTAACCACATTACCTCTGCAATCAGCGGCAGCTTTGCACGTGGGGACGGGCCGGGGCTGCAGAGCAGGGAACGAGTGGTAGAACCCTCCTAAGTGCGCAATGACTGTTTGGCCAGCCCACTCGGGCAGCCCAAAACAGTCATGCACACTTTCCCTGTTCTCCATGCAGGCTGCATTACAGCCTGCATGAAGAGCACGCCCACTCCTCCAGCCCCTGGCAGAGCGCCATGTCATGACGCTCCGACCAAACACAATGCTGCATTGCAGCGTTGTGATTGGTCAGCGGAGCCTGGCCTGTGCGTACTGTTCCTGGAATCGGACACACGAGAGCAGAAGCAGAGAAGCAGGACCTGGCTGCAAGGGAAGTGTTTATTCATTTATTTATTTTTTTACATCGCGATCTGTGCCAACCCCCATGGCCCCCTCCTCTCGTGCTCACCCCGCACCCACCCTGCCGCCAGCAAGCTGTGCCGACTGCCACTGCAGTTTAACCATATCAATTGGTCGCTGAGAATCTTGTCTCTCTCCCTCAAGCCTTTGCTATCCCCTCAATGCCTGATAAGAAAGGAACTAGCCCAGTCTCTATGCTCCCTCAATTTGGCAAAGAAGGATAATGCTGCCAGGTGTTGTCTCGCATAAGTTACGGACTAGAGCTCTTGCTTCAACCAGAGAAGATGTGGTTTTACGGCCAGAGATGGCGCAAATCACTTAAGATTCCCATGCCTAGAAATAACAAGCATTTACAATGCAATAGGTCTCACAATTTCAAAACTTTGACCTATTGGCATTGTAAATGACAATATATTTTATTATTGCAACACTCAACTCTATACAGCAGGTTCGGTCCTGCCACGCGATGTTCTCAGCCAATACTTTGATACTCTTGAATTTCTCTGGCTTGGGAATGCGCATCTGGATTACTTGGACGAGCCCTTTTCTAGGGAGGAGATCTTGGCTGCCATAAACAGCATGCCAGGTGACAAGGCATGCCGGCTCAGACGGCCTACCGGGGTCTTTTTACAAGACATTTGCCCCTATCCTGATCCCACATCTTGCGGCTATGTATAATGAATCCTTTGAATCGGGTCAATTCCCCCCATCGCTGCGTGAGGCACTACTTCTCAAGCCGGAGAAGCCCCCTGAGTTGAGGGACTCATATCGTTCCCCTTTCACTGATTAACACGGACAATAAAATCTTTGCTAAGTTGATTGTCTCCCGCCTGCTCCCACTCATGCCACTCATTGCCCGCCCAGACCAATCCGGTTTCATCCCCGGCCGTGCTACTTCCCATAACCTTCCGACCATCTTCTCCGTCCTGCATCAGATCAATCCTGCACTTCCGGCAGTGGCTGCCCTACTCGATGCCACCAATGCTTTCGATACCTTGGAGTGGTTCTTCTTGTTCTACCTCCTCCTTCGTCTGGGTTTCAGTCAGATTTTTATATGCAAGGTACTACTACTTTATACACTCTCCACAGCTCGCCTTCGTATTAATGGCCTGATCTCCAAGCCCATTTCAATCGGGCGTGGCACTCGACAAGATTGCCCACTCTCCCCCATGCTCATTGCTGTTGCTATGGAGCCCCTCGCGGCTCGTCCCTGGCAGCACCCTACTCAGAGGGGCATTGGCCTTGCGGTGCAAGCTTTATTAGTTTCCATGTATGCGGACGATATCACCCTTTATGTTCGTCACCTCCAGGAGAATCTTAGCCCTCTTGTCCAGGAGGTGATATGCTTTGGTGGCTATGCCGGCATCCAGGTCAACTGGAACAAGTCTGTTTTATTTCCTCTCAAGGATACCACGACCCCCTTTGATTCTGACTACCATTTTGTGTGGGCCTCGGAGCCAACCAGGTACTTGGGCATCTGGTTGAGCAGGGATATAGATGAGCTCTGGAGTTCTGAGCTTTGGCTGCGCTGTCGATTGGTTTGAATCCAAGATCCCTCTTTGGAACCGATTGCCGCTCTCCCTGGCTGGGCGCATAGCGATTGCAAAGATGGTTGTGCTCCCAAAATTCTGATATCTTTTCGTCAACATACACATCCCCCTCACTGCTCATTTCTTTCGTAAGGCCCGCTCGCTGCTCTTCACTCTTGTTTGGGTGGGACGTCAACCCAGGATGATTACAATATTCTAACCCTTCCGATGTCGCGTGGTGGGCTGGGAGCCCTGGATTTTAAGCTTTATGCTCTCAGCGCGCAGGCCAGTTTTCTACACTTCAGGCTCCACCCTACTCCGATCCAACCTCATGTGGCATTGGAGGTTGACCCTGCTACCCCGTGGCCGCTTAGAACTGCACTCTTCGCCCCAGCAAAGCTTTTACGCACCGAGATCGATACGGTCGAGACCTTGCGTTGGGCCTGGGATGGTATCCGTAAGATTTACGGCTTAGATTTGCTCTCGGCAAACACCATGCCCATCGCCCACCACCCTGCTTTCCATGCACTCCAGTCATCTGGGATGGCTCGCCTCGGCCTCTTCACAATTTCGAATCTGTACCCTGGGGAGACCTTTTTCTCGTTTATTCCTGACACTGCCCCCATGGATACTCTGTTGTTTTACCAGCTTCGGGCAACCTGCAGAAAGCTTCATCCTACTTTTTCCCTACCCCTTCCATCATTGGTCTCTCTTGATATGCTTTACACCTCTCCCGCTCTGGAGAAGTTGGTCACTAAGATATAAGCTCACACACTAGCGGCCTCCTCCATTTCCACTGATCGGGCACGCGTTGCGTGGGGTGAGGACCTGTTAATTGAGATCTCTCAAGCGCATTGGCAGCATTGTTGCACTCAAATTAAGCGCCTCACCCCCAACTACCTCCTGCACTCCTGCACTTGATACATTTCAAATATATACATAGACTATATCGCACTCCCACTTAACTCCATAGATTAGGCCTAGTGGCAGATGCCGTATTAGAATTAACAAGGAAGCGACCAGAATCATTTATTGACGGTGGCTAACTCAAGTATCTTTATTAATCTGTTTGATTTTTTGTGAGCTCGTAATAATTTTGCAATAGTATGATGGTTTAGAAACATGTTAGGTTTCTCTTTGGTTTTTAACAAAATAGATGTGAATTGCAATATTTTATATTGCTAGGAGGGACTGTTTGGATATTTTAGAAGCAACCAATTACCAGTCACCAGCACAGAGTTTTATATTACTTTTTAAGCCATGCCCTAATTACATCGCCCACGCCCCTTGGAGAGACCCTCTAGTTCTTTTGTCCCACTTAAGAGCCCTAGCTTCAGCTATCATGAATCTGGTGTGGGTGGGGCGTGCTGTGGTGGCAGCCAACAAACGTGAGACCAGGCGCACTCCACATTCAGGCCTTGCAGGGCAGCAGTAGCATAGTTCATGTAGTGCAGTGCTGCACTGTAATGGCGGACGTGTTCCTGCATGGCGAGGCTGCACTTCCAGAGATGCACTCTGTTGCTGGTGAACCACAATAAGGTTGGTGCCATATAATGGAGCAGCGTGTGGGTCTGCAAGGCCAGCGCTGCGCTGTAACGGCCGGGGCCCGTGGGGTTGTACTCTCTCTCTCTGTTCATGGCCTGGTGACCTGCCAGCCCGACTTTGCCTGCTTCCTGAGGAAAACAAACACTATCAGGTCCAGGCAAGATGTGACTAAACCCACTCTTGTGTAGCAAATCATCAGCTATTCAGTTATGTCCAAGATTAGACCAATGCACTCAGGGGCTGGGAGGGATGAGAAATGGAGGTGGGCCCTTCCAGAATACTCCATACACTCACCCCCCATCGGGCACTCCAGTAAGGGAAAATTATTAGTGCCCCTCCTGCGATTTGTTTTTTTTTTGTAATAAATTAACTATTTATACATTTAGTCAAAGCATTTCTAACCATTACTCACAAAAAACATATGTACCCCATTCTCTGGGACCTCAAAGCAACCTGACGGGTCTAAAGGCGATGTAAAACAAGCGCTCGCCTGGCAGCCACTGTTTATTTTTGCATTGCGCTTTCACTTTAAAGTGAAAGTAGAATGCAAACATAAACACGCGGCGCCATGTCTCCTTTTTTGTCATGCCCATCCGGAGTGGATCGCACGGCTTGTTTACATAACACGCCTCCTTGCGATAAGAAACTGCTTCACGACAGCCGCGAAGCAGGAGATCCAGTCCAGATGGGCGAGACAAAAAAGCCAAAAGGAGGCACCCCAGAAAGCTTATTTCCAATGGCAGGCCACCGTTTAACATAAACGGTGACGCCAGCCACTGGAAATAAAGGGGCGGGGTTTCAAGCCCTTCTCTGAAAGTCCTCATTAGCAATAAATCTCGCCGAGCGAGTTCCTCATGGGCGCAGCTACATCAGGCGAGACCTAAAAAGGTGTTGTGCTCGTGTGGCTGCGCCTTCTCTTTTACTTCTAAGCGCTCGCTGTTTGACAGTGAGGTGTGTTTTACCTGCTCCCTCGGGTCGCACAGCCACTCAGGTATCAGGATACCAGTGAAATGCACTCATTTTCTGCACACCGGCAGCCTCGAGCTCACCATGACATGACTAGATAACGCACCAGGGCTTCATGCACCACACCAAACTATTCCCATATAAGTTATTTACTAAAATCACACACCTTGCAACCAAAGCTGCACAGGCACCTGCAGTCACTCCTGACAGGCCGTTGATTGATACCACACTGGTTACCGTGACGCGTTATACAAGCCCTAGATAACATAGCAAAGACATAAAGTAGTGCCTACTCTGTAGGTACTAAGACACAATTCAATTTGTTTGTGGCACACCTTACATAAATGAGTGTATAATATCATTATCAGGGTGCTCCAGAAGCAGAGGGCTTCGGCGAAGTAACCTTGTCTTCAAGCAGCGATTATTCCATTAAGTCCAAACCGCAGGCCCATCTGCTCCATCAGGCCTCGGTGTGTTATTCCATGGCTGTCTGCAGGGCTGGGTAGGGGGTGCATTAGCACTAGTGTGATTCCATGAGGGGACCTTCCAGGGGTAAACATCGTTTACAAGGCGGTGTTTACACCACAGTGCCTTTACAACGATGCCTTTACAACGCAAGTCATTACTACGACTTGCGATGGATGGCGCTGTTGGACAAGGAATGTTGTAATTTATGTTCCAACACCTTCCCTACTGTTACGTGGACTGGTGTTGGAATTAAAGTTATAATATTCCAAAATCCGCGCCCTCCAACGCAAGTCGTTGTAACGCTTGCGTTGTAATGCCCGCGTTGTCAATTACCGCGATCTAAAAGATCGCGTTGTACTGACATACATCCCTTTACAGGCATTCTTGGGGCTGGGGTGTCTTCCCTGCACGGTGTACGGTGTGCCATTACTAGGTCCTAGTTTTTCTGTCTTATTTTGTATATCCCTTCTTGTTTCTTTCATTCTGTACTAGTGCCTAGCAATGTAGTGCTCTCTAAAGGAGTAGTAAAGTTAGGACTCCTAACTTTAGGCCTGCTAAACTGAGAAGAATCCTAACTTTAAGACTTTTGGTATTCACAGAAGACATTTAGGAGTCCTAAAGTTAGGACTCCTAACTTCTGTGAATACCCAAATGAGTAAGTGCATTCTGTGAATACCAAAATGGTAGTAAGTTTAGGATTTTGTCTTCGGTTTGTTCTGTGAATCGGACCCACAGAGAAGAAAATCTGTCAGTGGAACTAGGAAAGGGACCAGGGATGGATTCTGGAAAGGGGAGGAAGGTTCTGCGTGTTCACATGCAGATAAGATGACACACAAGCTGATGTAACCCCCCTCCTTCCCCCCATGGAAATCTCCACCCTTCACAGCAGAGACAATATAGCGAAGTTCATCAATATGCTTCTCTTCCGACATACTTTTGGCTTACATATCACCACAGCTGATAATCTAAACTCTCGAGCAAGTTGGACACTAATGCATTCATTATGTCTGGTCTTCTAGTTGCTCTCTGCAACCCTGCAACCCTGCTCTGAAGGAGCTTTGAATCGTCTTCCGGGCACCCCAGCTCTACATAAAACAAGCACTGGACTGGGTCGCCTGCTTTGCTGCTGTTCGCAAAGCAATTTCTTATCTTTATGGGGGCCATGTATTTTCACTCAGCTGCTTGTTTCAGTGAAAGCGCCATGCAAAAATAAACATAGGGCTGAGTGAAAACACATGGCCCCCAAAAAGACAAGAAATTGCTTTGCGACAGCAGCAACGAAGGCAAACCAGTCCGGTGAAAGGGTGTCTACAAAAAACACTCATTTCCAAAGGCAGGCCACCGTTTAGCATAAACGGTGACGCCGGCCAATGAAAATGAGGGGCGGGGCTTCAAGTCCCCTTCTCAAATCTACTCTCCTACAAAATCTCTCGCCCAGTGAGCAGCGCTTTGCCCTGCAACGTCAGGTAAGACCTAAAAAGGATGTGTGCTTATGTAATCTAACTGGTGCTCATGTAAACCACTCCAATACCTTCAGGTCAAGATTGCACTAAATAAAACTGCAACAAAAAAAAACAAGGTTACAAATGCAACCCATGATGCATCAGAGAAGATTTCCCCTTCGCCAACTTGACTCACAAAAGACAGATAGCCATGAAATTGTCCTCATAGACTTTTCTTTTACTTGGGAGCTATGTATCTCATGTGATTACTTTAAAGACAGGGTGACAAGTTTTTATAGACAGTCTGGAAATGGTGTAGGTAGTTCTGTAACCTCTGGATGGAAGTGCCCTTCTTCCCGGCATTTGAAGCTAGGTACAGAGTCAACAGCATTAACCCACACCGCAGGTACCTGTTTTGACCTAAAAGAGGCAATATCCTTCCGGCGCAGTAAGGTTGTCTCCATTAGCAACCTAAGCATAATTTTGCAACTAGCCCAGCTTTGATTTATGGAGTCTATCAGGTAATGTTGTCTGATCAGAACACTGCTGATTGATCATGAAATTGGGAGACCACACAGTCAATGCAACCAAAAAGGGGAATAACTCCAAAAAGGTTACAAAACAGAATGTAACTCAACAACAATCAGTTAATGAGCATGTGTTATTAATTGATGACAATATGAGAATGTGTATCACACCAAAACCCAATAAAATATGTTTAAAAAGAAATAACTCCAAAAGGTTACGTTCTTCAGCAAGCCAGACACAAGCTAGGCAGTGGGCCATAGTCACTACAAGCCCAAAATTGCACCAAAACCGACACTTACAGCTGCATGTGTGAAGAAGAAGCCCAGCTCCTGGCTAGACTTGAGGGGGTCTGATCACACCACAGTTCCATTGAACAGCTGTAAGAAGCTTCCAAATGTGCAGATCCTCACTCTTCTACCTACAGCTTTGTTTTGTGATGCTTTTGCCAAAGGCCAGACATTGCCTGAACAATGGATCCATAAAATGGGCGCCCCATAGGAATGATGCAGAGTGCAAAGTTCAACAGCCCTACCAGGACTTGGGGTTGATGGAGTGTGACTATCCTAGCGGCAAGACATTCCCTAGGATTTTTTTGACAACTGCACCAGAATCCATCTCTATACCCAAGAAGATAATGCTCATGTTGGGGCTGCATGTCTAGCCATATGCTAAAGGAACCCCAAACTGAGCAAGCAAACCCACAAAATACTCTAGGGCTTTTCGGCATTGTGAAGATGCTGGGGGCCCAGAAATAATAAATCATGAAGATTGTGCAAAACCCATGAGGAACTTGAAAGCTTCTTAATAGCCATTCCAGGAACAAACTGAACTTTTCAAAATGTGCACAAGACACTGAGCACCACATTGACATAATCACAGTAGAATGATACATCGAACTAGAAAGCTGGCAAGTGGAATTCTTTTATGTGGACAGGTAACAAACTGAAAGCTGACTGAATGACAGCTTTTGCCATATACGCCCCTGCCTTCAAATCCTAGTCTATATTGCACCAAGCATATGCAATGATCAATTGCTTCATTCATGGAACTCCACCATGGGATAGATAAAGTGTGCATGAGGCAAAATTCCCCTGGCTCCTTCTTGGGGTCTACGACCAGCGGTGAACAAACAAAATTATGCAGCGGCATGGTGTTGCAGGGCCCTGCTACCCAGAACAGCTTCCTTTCTTTATTGTTTTTTTTGCCAGGCTACTTCCTGGGTTTGCCTGGTGGGATTGCAGAGTTTTGCAAAATGGGACCCCCACCACTGTACCCTGCAAAGGGATCCTAGAACCTCATCTAAAACCATTATATGGCACCTGCGCTCCATGGATTTTGGAAAAGGGGGTGGTGATGGACAGAGTTTCTGAATGGGTAGGAGTATTCTGCATCATTCAGAAACTCTGTCCATCACCACCCACTTTTCCAAAATCGATTTTGTGTACACTAAGTGTGGGAGGGTATACTCAGACGTGAGTCCCTTGCTCATTGCACCATCAGGATTCAAGCAAGCCGGGCCGACGACGGCTGAAATGCCAGAAACCGGTCCCCGGAAGCTTGTTTCCTTCCCAGTATAAGAATTGGCTTGGTAGTTTGGTTTGCCCTGTTCCCATCATGCACTGGGACAGGAACAGACTAATTTGCATGTAGCCAGGTTCTGAGCTGGGATGGTGCAGTGAGCTAAAAAACGGTGATGGATCAAGCCCTGATCTCTTGACTGGGTAGGAGTATTCTGCATCATTCAGAAACTCTGTCCATCACCACCCCCTTTTCCAAAATCGATTTTGTCCACACTAAGTGTGGGAGGGTATACTCAGACGTGAGTCCCTTGCTCATTGCACCATCAGGATTCAAGCAAGCCGGGCCGACGGCGGCTGAAATGCCAGAAACCGATCCCCGGAAGCTTGTTTCCTTCCCAGTATAAGAATTGGCTTGGTAGTTTGGTTTGCCCTGTTCCCATCATGCACTGGGACAGGAACAGACTAATTTGCATGTAGCCAGGTTCTGAGCTGGGATGGTGCAGTGAGCTAAAAAACGGTGATGGATCAAGCCCTGATCTCTTGACTGGGTAGGAGTATTCTGCATCATTCAGACACTCTGTCCATCACCACCCCCTTTTCCAAAATCGATTTTGTCCACACTAAGTGTGGGAGGGTATACTCAGACGTGAGTCCCTTGCTCATTGCACCATCAGGATTCAAGCAAGCCGGGCCTACGATGGCTGAAATGCCAGAAACCGGTCCCCGGAAGCTTGTTTCCTTCCCAGTATAAGAATTGGCTTGGCAGTTTGGTTTGCCCTGTTCCCATCATGCACTGGGACAGGAACAGACTAATTTGCATGTAGCCAGGTTCTGAGCTGGGATGGTGCAGTGAGCTAAAAAACGGTGATGGATCAAGCCCTGATCTCTTGACTGGGTAGGAGTATTCTGCATCATTCAGAAACTCTGTCCATCACCACCCCCTTTTCCAAAATCGGTTTTGTCCACACTAAGTGTGGGAGGGTATACTCAGACGTGAGTCCCTTGCTCATTGCACCATCAGGATTCAAGCAAGCCGGGCTGACGACGGCTGAAATGCCAGAAACCGGTCCCCGGAACCTTGTTTCCTTCCCAGTATAAGAATTGGCTTGGTAGTTTGGTTTGCCCTGTTCCCATCATGCACTGGGACAGGAACAGACTAATTTGCATGTAGCCAGGTTCTGAGCTGGGATGGTGCAGTGAGCTAAAAAACGGTGATGGATCAAGCCCTGATCTCTTGGCTGGGTAGGAGTATTCTGCATCATTCAGAAACTCTGTCCATCACCACCCCCTTTTCCAAAATCGATTTTGTCCACACATAGGGGTCGATTAGGATCGCGGACGGAAACGTGTTCCGTCCGCCAAGTAAGATGCAAGATACTCCGGACCGGTCCGCGGATAAACCGCCATAGCGATTAGGATAATATATGAACGAAACTCCGATCGCGGCCGAAGGAGCACACCAAACTCCGTCCGCGGCGGTCGGAGTACACCTGAGACCGCCGCAAGCGGACGGAACCGAAGAAACACCGGCCGCCGTGTACGCACATGACCGTGTGAACAAGCACATCTCCCGCTATAACTGCGTAGGCTCCGTGTCCGCGATTAGGATAGCTCCGCTAGTACCCCGGTAGGCACCGCAATCCACGTCCGCTGCGGAAACAATGCAACGAGAAACCGTGCTTCACCGCGGAAGGCCAACACGAACAACATCCCTACTGTCAAACCAATGACAAACAGTGCGACGGAAGTAAATAGCAAACACAGGAAACTGAACCACTACCCACCTGAAACATCAAAACCAATCACAAGACACAATGACCCACCCCCAAGTACCAAAATTTGCACACCAGTCAACACCCCCACCTAGCACCTGACTGCCAATAACCATTGAGACAGGACAAAGACACAGACTATAAAATAAATCCCACCCACTCCCGAAATCCTCTGCATCACAGCATAGCTGCTAGCCAGAGACACAAGAGTACATACAGCACACACCGATAGAATACACACAACCACCACCCAAACACACCCACAACACAAACATCCACCACACCATTCCTACACACCACACACCTGCACCTCCCAACTCACTCAAACCCACACCCCGAGCACCACACACCATGGCACCAAAAAAGAACCCCAAATTCACGGACACAGAGTTAAAGGTAATGGTGGATGAAATCATCCGTGTAGAACCCCACTTATTCGGGGCCTTAGTCCAGCAGACCACCGTAGCCAGGAAAAATCACATGTGGGACAGGATAGTTACTAGGGTGAATGCGTCCAGGACCGTGCCGAGGACCAAGCAGGAGATACAGAGGCGGTGGCATGACCTCAAAACCCGTGTCAAAGCTATTCGTGCCAAAAACCATCTCCGGGCACATCACACTGGCGGCGGAACCCCCCCGGAGCCCTTACCCTACACCGACTGGGAGGACAAGGTGCTGAGCATACTGCACCCAGAGACCCTTGAAGGAATTGAGGAAGGAGAAGAGGCTGGTAAGTACAAACAAAGCACCACGAGCACAACGACATGGTGTGCCTCACACAACTCACAAGACACATCTCCCAGGCCCCAACCCATGCATGCAGTCCACATACTCACCAACGTCTAAACCACTCCAACAGGCCCCCATGTCCATAGGGAGGGCGGTGGTGGTGGGTGGGGTGTTCGAGAGGATGGCACTACAACTCCCAACAGGCCCCCATGTCCATAGGGAGGGCGGTGGTGGTGGGTGGGGTGTGTGAGAGGTCACCAGTACAACTCCCAACAGGCCCCCATGTCCATAGGGAGGGCGGTGGTGGTGGGTGGGGTGTTCGAGAGGATGGCACTACAACTCCCAACAGGCCCCCATGTCCATAGGGAGGGCGGTGGTGGTGGGTGGGGTGTGTGAGAGGTCACCAGTACAACTCCCAACAGGCCCCCATGTCCATAGGGAGGGCGGTGGTGGTGGGTGGGGTGTGTGAGAGGTCACCAGTACAACTCCCAACAGGCCCCCATGTCCATAGGGAGGGCGGTGGTGGTGGGTGGGGTGTTCGAGAGGATGGCACTGCAACTCCCAACAGGCCCCCATGTCCATAGGGAGGGCGGTAGTGGTGGGTGGGGTGTGTGAGAGGTCACCAGTACAACTCCCAACAGGCCCCCATGTCCATAGGGAGGGCGGTGGTGGTGGGTGTGGTGTGTGAGAGGTCCCCAGTGCAACTCCCAACAGGCCCCCATGTCCATAGGGAGGGCGGTGGTGGGTGGGGTGTGTGAGAGGTCACCAGTACAACTCCCAACAGGCCCCCATGTCCATAGGGAGGGCGGTGGTAGTGGGTGGGGTGTGAGAGAGGTCACAGTACAACTCCCAACAGGCCCCCATGTCCATAGGGAGGGCGGTGGTGGTGGGTGGGGTGTGTGAGAGGTCACCAGTACAACTCCCAACAGGCCCCCATGTCCATAGGGAGGGCGGTGGTGGTGGGTGGGGTGAGTGCGACTGGACACTGAAATGTCATCAATTTGAAAATAACACGTAAAGTCCACAGTACTGATCTGCACAATTTTATTTTCCAGGTGATCGGAATCTCACTGGTGGAACCACCATCCGGCCTCAAGACTCACCTCACTCAGGACTCTCTGGGGACGATTCCACAGCCAGCTCCGGTGCGGAGGATGGTGCGGGCCCAAGCACGCTGCCAGGGCCATCTGGCTCCCAGGTGATTCCAGCCCCGACTACTACGGCCTGTGCAATTCCCGCTACACCGGCCACTGTGACCTGCACAGCCACCACCAGTACCACCACTCCTGCCTCTGCCACCCTGCCTAACCCACCGCACGACGCCAGGCCTGCGCCATCCCAGCCACGCAGGGAGAGTGTGCGGCAAACCAGAGTGCCGAGGCCTCATCATCCAGGCAGGAGCACAACGCAACGACGTGCAGAGGAAGGACACCCACCCAATCCGGTGGCACAGTCATTGGAAGCCCTAGCCAGGGTCCAGGCAAACTACGAGCGTGGGCAGGCACAGGCAGATCGTGCCCACCAGGACTCAGTGGAGAACACCAACATGTTGCGGGCCATAGAGAGCCGGCTTGGCCAAATTGTAGACATCATGTCCCAGAACACAACCATGTGGAGGGGATGGATAGCCCGCACCACCCCCACCCCCACCTCCCCTCAACCAACGCCACGGGCAGCAACACCACCGCCACCGCCACCTACGCCCCTGGCGACGGATGTGGAACCAGAGCAGCCTGCGCCCCCAGCTGACTCCGTCCCGCCTCCAAGACGGAGGGGGCGTCCGAGGCTGGAAGTGGGCGAGAGCAGTGTGTATGCTCCTTCCACACGCTCCAAGAGGGGCCGTCCATGACTGAGACACTGCCAGAGCCTGCCATTCACCCAGCAATCTATCCTGTCCCACCTAGCCAATCATTGGCACAGGTCTGCTGGACTAGGCAGACACCACCCAATGTGGTGTCAGCACGGACATTTCATCTGCCATTACCTTTAACTCACACTCCCCCACCCCACACTTATTTGTAAATATGCACCAGCACCAATGCACAATCTGTAAATAAATACCACTTACTCACTCAATGATGTGTTGCCTCCATGTTTATTCACATGATTGCATCAGAAACAGACATTACCAGGTTCAGGGATCCAAGTTGTACATAATCATGCCGCAGCGGGAGTGACCTAGGGAAAAACAGAAACAGCAAAGACACGTCAGGAAACAGAATCACACTCATCACAACACACTGCAGTGCAACATTCCACAAACCACACTCATCACAAAATGATTGGATGAGAGAACACACATCATGGAGACTTGCATGTCCAAATAAATAAACACACACACATGCATACATCACATAGCAGAACACACAGATGATGCACACCACAATGACACAACACCAGCAAACATACACAGGGCATACACAACCAGCACAAGAGGTGCACACTCACATTCAAGGGAAGTAGCGATCAATGAGCTGGCGCCTCTGGTTCACACCTTCCTCCTCACCACTATCCTCATCAGTCGACATGGGTGGGTTGGGAGGGTGAGGCACTTGCTGTTCATCAGGGTCCAAGAGCAGTTCAATGTTATTGCGCACAGCCAGGTTGTGGAGCATGCAGCAGGCAATCACGATCCTGCATACTTTGCCTGGTGAGTAAGGCAGGGCCCCTCCGGTCTTATCCAGGCACCGAAACCTAGACTTCAGCAGGCCAAAAGTACGTTCTACCACTCGACGTGTCCTTCCATGGGCATCATTGTATCGCATTTCACCCGCTGTAGTTGGATTGCGTATGGGACTCAGCAGCCAAGGCCTGTTTGGGTAAGCCGAGTCGCCTACGTTGGGGGAAGAGAGAGACAGAAACATCACAACCAGAATTGGTGGGCATACCATGCCACACAGATATCACTCCTGTCACCACAAATACTCACCAACAAGACGCTTGTGCCGGACGCAGATTTGCCATCAGTTGGGGGACAATGCTGCTCCGCATGATGTGGGCGTCATGTGCAGAGCCAGGAAATCTTGCACACACATGGGATATTATGTTGTCGGCCTGACACACCACCTGCATGTTGAGGGAATGGAAGTGCTTCCGATTCCTATACACCTGCTCACGTGCCCGTGGTGGAATGATAGCGATATGTGTCCCATCAATGGAACCCACAACGTGTGGTATCTGACCCAGTGCATAGAAGTCTGCTTTGACCGCTGCCAACTCTGCCGGCTGTGGGAAATGTATGTAGTCATCCTTGTACAGCATCATGGCTCTCAAAACATCCCGAAGTACCATGCTGAACATGAACTGTGACATCCCCCCGGCATGTCCAACTGTGTACTGAAAGGTGCCTGTAGCAAAAAAGTGGAGTGCCGCCATCACCTTTGCTGTGGGTGTAATGGAACCTGGATAGGTTCTTCGTGGCTGCAGGTGAGGAGACAATTGGTCTACAAGCTCCATCAATCGACGTCGATCCAGACGGAATTTCCTGATCACCTCCTCGTCAACCATATCCTCCAATACAGTGTGTGGGCGATGGACATTTGAAGCCCTCCTGTGTGGGAGTAGATGGAATGGAAGTCAATTCACACACAACGCATGTCTGTGCAACTCACTCACATGTCAACGAACTCTACCAACAAGTAAAATGTAGGGGATAATTGTCATATGTGTGACATCTCTGATTGTCACTACAACATGGATTGCCGTAGCAACAATGTGCAGCCACTAGCAACTTGATGTGTCTCAACATGTGCAATGCTACTTAGTCTCAGGTCAACATTACTGCCAACAAGACATGTGACATGACCCAAATGTGTAGGTGCCACATCACATACACACATGCAAGTGCATGCACACAAACGAAAAAGATACACACACACAATCTCATCATGCACCAATGGCAACACCAATAATGGTGGGCATACGTACATCACATGCATGGTGACACAATAGGCAACACACATGCACTGAACACATGTGTACCCCCACCATAGTCATTAGCTCACATATACCACACACTGACAACTGAATCAGAATGTGCCGATACATCCGGGATGTACTGTGTAGATGTGAAGAACTAGACACGTGTGTAGGGAAATACCCGACGTCGACATGCACATGTGATGCACATTGTTTGCACACCGATGAGCATAGTATGGACACACATGGGATAGAGCATGACATGTGAAGTCACGCACACAACCGTCATAACGCAACAGCAGACAATACAACATGGTGCATCGTAAGAAAATATACAATCATTGGCGCCGCCATGGTGGTGCACTGCTTCCGCTGTTTACGAATGGGCATACGCGGCCCGCGTTCCCTCTTCCCATTGGCTGCATGTGCACGGACCATCACGGTCACACACTGGGAACCGCATGTGCTAGCCTCCGGGACGGATGCTTCACTTGCAACAATGTTCAATCACTGGCGCCAACATGGCGGGGCACGTATTCTGCGGGGGAGGAGCAGGCCAACACATCCTTTAGCTGATGTCAATGGACATGGCAGGTCATGACCCCCCTTACAGTCACATAGCATCATCCACCGTACACCGGCCGGCCCAGCCCGGCCCAGGACCGGCGTGCCGGCCATGTCAACCACCGCCGTGCCATGCCCCGTCCACTACCGCCGTGCCAGGGCCGGCTCAGGACCGCTGTGCCAGGCCCCGTCCACTACCGCCGTGCCATGCCCCGTCCACTACCGCTGTGCCACGGCCGGCCCAGGACCGCCGGGCCAGGCCCCGTCCACTACCGCCGTGCCATGCCCCGTCCACTACCGCCGTGCCAGGGCCAGCCCAGGACCGCCGTGCCAGGCCCCGTCCACTACTGCCGTGCCAGGCCCCGTCCACTACCGCCGTGCCAGGCCCCGTCCACTGCTGCCGTGCCAGCCCTGGCACGGCGGTAGTGGACGGGGCATGGCACGGCGGTAGTGGACGGGGCATGGCACGGCGGTAGTGGATGGGGCCTGGCACAGCGGTAGTGGATGGGGCCTGGCACGGCGGTGGTTGACATGGCCGGCACACCGGTCCTGGGCTGGCCCTGGCACGGTGGTAGTGGACGGGGCATGGCACGGCGGTGGTTGACATGGCCGGCACGCCGGTCCTGGGCCGGCCCTGGCACGGCGGTAGTGGACGGGGCATGGCACGGCGGTGGTTGACACGGCCGGCACGCCGATCCTGGGCCGTCCGGTGTATGGTGGATGATGCAATGTGACTGTAAGGGGGGTCATGACCTGCCATGTCCATTGACATCAGCTAAAGGATGTGTTGGCCTGCTCCTCCCCCGCAGAATACGTGCCCCGCCATGTTGGCGCCAGTGATTGAACATTGTAGCAAGAGAAGCATCCGTCCCGGAAGCTTCCACATGCGGGTGCCGGTGTGTGACTGTGACGGTCTGTGCACGTGCAGCCAATGGGAAGTGTGAACATGGCCCGCGTATGCCCAATCGAATGTAGCGTATGCTGTGCACCGCAACACCAGTGCCAGTCATTGGCCCATTTCCAAACACGCATCCAGGGCTGACCAATGGCTGGCGACGTATGCCACTGACATGGCCTCAGGGCCCTATATATGTGTGATTTGCAAAAGCACACATCCTACGATGACCACCGACTGCTGCCTGTGACCATCACCTCCACCTGCTGCTGCGGAGCTGACCACCGACTGCTGCCTGTGACCATCACCTCCACCTGCTGCTCCGGAGCTGACCACCGACTGCTGCCTGTGACCATCACCTCCACCTGCTGCTGCGGAGCTGACCACCGACTGCTGCTCTAGTGCCATACTCCGTGAACTTCCCATGTCGAGAGTCAAAGAGATCCGGTCTCGTCCCTTCACCGCCGCGGAGCTGGATGTCCTCGTGGACGGTGTGCTCCGAAACTTCGGATGGCTGTACAGCGCACCCGGACAGGTGGTAAGTGCAGTGGGGGACATGTTGGTGTGCATGAGATGGTCCATTACACCTGGCCTCTGCAATCTTGGCGGTGTGCTGTGGGCCCAACACGATTGTCGGAATGTGCATGGCTGCTGAGAGATACGTGTTGCCCCTATCTGTGTGACTGGCCAACTGTCCACTGACTTGCACCCTTTTGTCTCCCATCAGGGTAGGTGAAGCTGCACCTTCGCAAGGACGTGTGGAGGAGCATTGCACGTGATGTACGGGCAGTGGGGGTGTCCAATAGAAGACATACACACTGCCACAAACGCTGGGACGACATTTCCAGGCTGAGCAAGAATGTAGCGGAAGTGACACTAGGGATGATTCCAAGAATGCCACGTCTGGCCCGTCGCTCAATGACCCCTCTCATGCACCGTATCATTGCTGTGACGCATCCTGACCTCTCCGACTGGCTGCGTGTAGATCAACAGCAAAGTAGCGGTAAGCATACTGTCTGTGTATGTTGCATGGGAGTGCAATGCATGTATTGTTGCCCAGACACATTAGTGACTTCAGTGTTCCGTATGTATCGTTGCAATGGCATGTGGGTGCCATTGGCGGAGTCAAATGTCACTTCCAGGTCCGGCATGTTCATACGCCACTCGCTAAGCAGTTGAGTGGTGATGCACATGCTGTAGTGGTCCGTCGCCCCATGGCAAGACATGTGTGCAGATGTACGTGCTCCTGCCCTGTCCGCATGCTGTACAGGTTTCACGGCCAACAGCGCTTATTTCATGTGAGGATGACTGGTAGGGGTGGGCCGTGTGCAGGTTGGTGGCTAGATGTACTTTGTCAACTATTGCATTAGGGATTCTTTGGCCTACTGTACGTGAGTGTGCCCATGACTTATACCTCTTTTCTGTGCTTTTCAGCTTTGGCAGAGGCCACTCAGCTACAGACGGCGGAGATGATTGGAGGCAATGCATCCGGATCAGACTTGGCGCACACGCAGACTGACACAGAAGAGGGCAGCACCGGAGAGGGGGACAGGACCGTCCCTGAGGACTCGCATGTGGAGACGACATCGTCCTCATCTTCCGACAGTGTTGGTGAGTCTGCACTGTTGTCACAGACTGGGAGTGGCCAATCAACACCTTCGGTCGGGACACAGCACACAGGGCCCACACTGCCGCCAACTGCACCATGTACTGTTCGTGCACGCAGGAGTAGGGGGAGCAGAGTGGCGTTCGGTACAGGCACCGCTGCCGCAGCCTCGGTGAGCCAAAATGCACTTTGTGCTGAGGCTGTTGATCTGCTGCGACAGCTGTGTGTGGGGCAGACCAATATGATAAATGCATTCCAAGACCACGATAGGAAGTTGGGGCAGGTGGTGGCATTCATGGAAGGGATGCATGGCGATCTTGCTGGTCTACACAGGACAGTTCAGTCATTGGCTAGCAGTGTGTCGCCTGCCATTGTACAGTCGCATGGATTGGGTGCTACTTCTGTTTCCCCATCTACCACACTGGATGTCTCAGGGGGGAGTGTACATTCTGACCAGGACTCCAATACTAAGCATGGGCGGAAAATCCGTTTCGCTCGCGGATTTTGCGGATTTTCGGTAAATTCGCAATCCGCGAGATTCGCGAATCTCCCGCAAAATCCGCAAATCCGCGAGCAGCGGATTTTATGGCTTGCTCGCACTGTTCGCGTGAGTTCGCGGCTTCCCAGTACAACTTCGCGCCCCGCGAATAAGCGCAAAATTGCAGAAATACGATCTTAGCAAAACTGAAACTACTTACCAGGTTCAAAAGTTCAGGCTCATCATTAGTAGCCATTTCCTGTAGTGCTTCCTGAGGGGCCCCTCCAGAGTTCAGTTGCCAGTTGCAACTATTATGTGACCCTGCTCTGAACCTCAGAATAGTTACACATATGCCACAAAGGTCCTGAATTACAGCTAAGGGAGACAAGCAGGAGCCAGGCTGGAAGTTCAAATCCATTAATCAGCCCCTAATTCATTATTGTCAGTTGGGGCAGGGCAGGTGTTGTAACTAATTTTGCACCAATGAAAGCACTTAGCAAGTGCAAAAGATCACTAATCAGGAAGCACTAAGGAAGCAGGTGCCAGCTAAAAAAATATTCTGTGACACATTAATCAGCCCCAAATTAATTCAGGTCACTTGAGGCAGGGAAGGTGTGCTTGCTTTGCCATAATAATGTACACTGACTGGACAACCAGAGGGTGCTGTGATGAAACAGAGGGTGGCATGGGTGGGCCAGAGGGTGGTATGAGTAGTCAGAGAGTGGCAGTGGTGACAGAGAGTGGCAGTGATGAAGAAGAGTGTCCAAAACAGGCTGGACACGTAGAAACAACAAGTTCGCGAAACTTGCGACCCGACAGGTAAGTTCGCGTGTTGCGAAATTGTACAAAACCCTCGCGAACTGGCAGAAACCCGCGCGAACACACAAAAAAAATCCGCAAATTCGCGAGAATTCACGGATTTTGCGGATTGCGAGTTCGCAAATCCGCAAAATTCGCGAACGCGAGATTCGCAAAATTCGCCCATGCTTATCCAATACAGGTTATTGCACTAGAAGCAGCGTCAGCCAGCACGTCAGGGCACGGAGGGTTCAGACACCATCCCCTAGGTCAGCAAAATCTGTTCACAAAGACAACTTCAGATACACTGGAGTACACACACGGGATCCACAAGTGGTGTTGGGGAAAATGCCTCCACCTGCTACACAGGCATCCCACACAAAAGGTACTCCCAAGACAAGGGTTACTCCCAGTTCCATGGACACTACCTTGGACAAGGACAGTCAGAAGACAATGGCACCTCATAAGAGCAGGGACACTCCCACGGGCAGGGACACTAGTAAGGAAGGGCCCAATCCCAAGGGCAGGGACAAGGACAGTCAGAAGACAAAGGCACCTCTGGAGAGCAGGGACACTCCCAAGGGCAGAGACACTAGTAAGGAAGTGCCCACTCCCAAGGGCAGGGACAACGACAGTCAGAAGACAAAGGCACCTCTGGAGAGCAGGGACACTCCGAAGGGCAGGGACACTAGTAAGGAAGGGGCCACTCCCAAGGGCAGGGACAAGGACAGTCAGAAGACAAAGGCACCTCTGGAGAGCAGGGACACTCCGAAGGGCAGGGACACTAGTAAGGAAGGGGCCACTCTCAAGGGCAGGGACAAGGACAGTCAGAAGACAAAGGCACCTCTGGAGAGCAGGGACACTCCCATGGGCAGGGACACTAGTAAGGAAGGAGCCGCTCCCAAGGGCAGGGACAAGGTCAGTCAAAAGACAAAGGCACCTAAGAAGAGCAGGGACACTCCCAAGGGGATGGAGACACACAGGGAGAAGGTGTGTTCTGGAGACAGGTACACCAGAGACGACAATTCTGCTGCCAAGAACAGGGCACCATCCAGTGAACAGGGAAAGTCCAGAGACAACATTCCTCCTACGGAAAAGGAACATCCAAGGGACAAGGCTTCTCCCATGGACACTGGCGCTATCAAGGACAGGCATACATCGCCCCTTGCTGCACTAAGGCTGATGTTGTTGAGGGAACAGAATACTGATGTTTCCACGGTGGAGTCACCCCTTACCTCCACTCCCATCAGGGCCCGTCAGGAGCAGAGGAATGTGGGCCCTGTTGTAGCATCCCCCACGACACATGTTGCACAGGCCAGAAGGCAGCCACACAGCAAACGACAAGCATGCTCCAGCACGTCCCCAGAAAGCATACCCCCAGCAGCAGATGCATCACCCATGGTGGGTGACATTTCATTTCCGTCAGAACCACTTGCCAGTCCTGTCCTGTCCAGGGTGCACGCATATATCCCCAAGAAACGTAGGCACACACCATTGACACATGCCCACCCCGATGTCGGTCAAGTCCAACTATCACCAGCTCCCAGAGCCACCCTGCCTCCTGGCCCATACAGCCCTGTGGCTCATCATTTCAGTGGTCGCAGTGGCGCAGCTGCAGTTGATTCGCATGTGTCAGATAGTGGCACTGTGTCTGTGTTTGCTGTCATGCATCATGTAGTAGCACTGTATCAGTTGTGCCCTCTCCTGTTTCTGGTGCTGGCAGTGTGTCTGGGTCTGTTGCGCGTGTGTCAGTCACTCGGGCTTTGGCTGTGTCTCACACTCCTGTATCAGGTGCTGGCAGTGTGTCTGGGTCTGTGGCGCATGTGTCAGTCACTCGAGCTGTGGCTGTGTCTCACACTCCTGTATCTGGTGCTGGCAGTGTGTCTGGGTCTGTAGCTCACGTGTCATTCACTGCATCTGTGGCTGTGTGTCACACTCCTGTTTCTGGTGCTGGCAGTGTGTCTGGGTCTGTGGCCCATGTGTCAGTCACTCGAGCTGTGGCTGTGTCTCACACTCCAGTTTCTGGTGCTGGCAGTGTATCTGGGTCTGTGGCCCATGTGTCAGTCACTTGAGCTGTGGCTGTGTCTCACACTCCAGTTTCTGGTGCTGGCAGTGTGTCTGGGTCTGTGGCCCATGTGTCAGTCACTCGAGCTGTGGCTGTGTCTCACACTCTAGTTTCTGGTGCTGGCAGTCTGTCCGATGCAGGTACCTCACGCAATTCACATGATAGTGTGATGTGAGGTGCTGTTCACTTCACTCACATGTCATGGCACATGGTGTGTACATTGTTCATTGTGTACAGACTTCCACTGTTGTGGTCCTTGGGACGGGCTGCTTGGAATACGTACTAGTGCTGCCACTGATGTACCTGCTCTGGTGTCCACAATGCCCTGTTGGTGTTCTGATACTGCAGTCTGCCCTCTCATGTACTGCCTCTGATGTACATGCTCTGATGTCGACTATGCCCTGTTGGTGTTCTGATACTGCAGTCTGCCCTCTCATGTACTGCCTCTGATGTACCTGCTCTGGTGTCCACAATGCCCTGTTGGTGTTCTGATACTGCAGTCTGCCCTCTCATGTACTGCCTCTGATGTACCTGCTCTGATGTCGACTATGCCCTGTTGGTGTTCTGATACTGCAGTCTGCCCTCTTATGTACTGCCTCTGATGTACCTGCTCTGGTGTCCACAATGCCCTGTTGGTGTTCTGATACTGCAGTCTGCCCTCTCATGTACTGCCTCTGATGTACCTGCTCTGGTGTCCACAATGCCCTGTTGGTGTTCTGATACTGCAGTCTGCCCTCTCATGTACTGCCTCTGATGGACCTGTTCAGTGCAATGGACTGTTGATGCACTTAGCCCCTCTCATGTATTGCCTCTGATGGACCTGTTCAGTGCAATGGACTGTTGATGCCCTTATCCCCTCTCATGTACTGCCTCTGATGGACCTGTTCAGTGCAATGGACTGTTGATGCACTTAGCCCCTCTCATGTGCTGCCTCTGATGGACCTGTTCAGTGCAATGGACTGTTGATGCACTTAGCCCCTCTCATGTACTGCCTCTGATGTACATGCTCTGGTGTCCACAATGCCCGGTTGGTGTTCTGATAATGCAGTCTGCCCTCTCATGTACTGCCTGTGATGTACCTGCTCTGGTGTCGACTATGCCCTGTTGCTGCCATGTTGCTGTTCTGATACTGATGTATTGCCTCTGATGTACCTGCTCTGGTGTCCACACTGCCCTGTTGCTGCCATGTTGCTGTTCTGATACTGATGTACTGCCTCTGATGTACCTGCTCTGGTGTCGACTATGCCCTGTTGCTGTTCTGATACTGCAGTCTGCCCTCTCATGTACTGCCTCTGATGGACCTGTTCAGTGCAATGGACTGTTGATGCACTTAGCCCCTCTCATGTATTGCCTCTGATGGACCTGTTCAGTGCAATGGACTGTTGATGCACTTATCCCCTCTCATGTACTGCCTCTGATGGACCTGTTCAGTGCAATGGACTGTTGATGCACTTAGCCCCTCTCATGTGCTGCCTCTGATAGACCTGCTCAGTGCAATGGACTGTTGATGCACTTATCCCCTCTCATGTACTGCCTCTGATGGACCTGTTCAGTGCAATGGACTGTTGATGCACTTAGCCCCTCTCATGTGCTGCCTATGATGGACCTGTTCAGTGCAATGTACTGTTGATGCACTTAGCCCCTCTCATGTACTGCCTCTGATGTACCTGCTCTGGTGTCCACAATGCCCTGTTGGTGTTCTGATACTGCAGTCTGCCCTCTCATGTACTGCCTCTGATGGACCTGTTCAGTGCAATGGACTGTTGATGCACTTAGCCCCTCTCATGTACTGCCTCTGATGGACCTGTTCAGTGCAATGGACTGTTGATGCACTTAGCCCCTCTCATGTATTGCCTCTGATGGACCTGTTCAGTGCAATGGACTGTTGATGCCCTTATCCCCTCTCATGTACTGCCTCTGATGGACCTGTTCAGTGCAATGGACTGTTGATGCACTTAGCCCCTCTCATGTACTGCCTCTGATGTACATGCTCTGGTGTCCACAATGCCCGGTTGGTGTTCTGATAATGCAGTCTGCCCTCTCATGTACTGCCTCTGATGTACCTGCTCTGGTGTCGACTATGCCCTGTTGGTGTTCTGATACTGCAGTCTGCCCTCTCATGTACTGCCTCTGATGGACCTGTTCAGTGCAATGGACTGTTGATGCACTTAGCCCCTCTCATGTACTGCCTCTGATGGACCTGTTCAGTGCAATGGACTGTTGATGCACTTAGCCCCTCTCATGTGCTGCCTCTGATGGACTTGCTCAGTGCAATGGACTGTTGATGCACTTATCCCCTCTCATGTACTGCCTCTGATGGACCTGTTCAGTGCAATGGACTGTTGATGCACTTAGCCCCTCTCATGTGCTGCCTATGATGGACCTGTTCAGTGCAATGTACTGTTGATGCACTTAGCCCCTCTCATGTACTGCCTCTGATGTACCTGCTCTGGTGTCCACACTGCCCTGTTGGTGTTCTGATACTGCAGTCTGCCCTCTCATGTACTGCCTCTGATGGACCTGTTCAGTGCCATGGACTGTTGATGCACTTAGCCCCTCTCATGTACTGCCTCTGATGGACCTGTTCAGTGCAGTGGACTGTTGATGCACTTAGCCCCTCTCATGTACTGCCTCTGGTGGACCTGTTCAGTGCAATGGACTGTTGATGCACTTATCCCCTCTCATGTACTGCCTCTGATGGGCCTGTTCAGTGCAATGGACTGTTGATGCACTTAGCCCCTCTCATGTGCTGCCTCTGATGGACCTGTTCAGTGCAATGGACTGTTGATGCACTTAGCCCCTCTCATGTACTGCCTCTGATGTACCTGCTCTGGTGTCCACAATGCCCTGTTGGTGTTCTGATACTGCAGTCTGCCCTCTCATGTACTGCCTCTGATGGACCTGCTCTGGTGTCGACTATGCCCTGTTGGTGTTCTGATACTGCAGTCTGCCCTCTCATGTACTGCCTCTGTTGTACCAGCTGTGGTGGCCACCATGCCCATGCTCATGCATACACTGTGATTATACCCTGATTATGTGTAATATAGCAAGTCAATCATGTGTCGTGCTTTGTCAGAGTTATTCCTGCGTATGTGATACAGGTGTGTTTTTGTATTTGCTTCTAATCAGTGGGTTCAGATACCTGACACTCCCCCTCCCGACGTCACGACCCTTGCAGGTACTCCCCTCCAGACAGCGAATGGTTTGTAGCGTACCTGAGTCGACCTCAGTAGTGGGCCAGGACTAGGACGTGGTGGATCGCGAAGAGTATCGGGTAAGTGTGTAGTGCTGGGTCCATGTCGGCGAGCAGCTCGTGGTGGGTATGTTCGCTGTGGGGCATCCGCAGTTTTCAGGCAGGTTGTCTTTCCGCAGAGCTTTTATGTGTATTTTCCGCCATCTTGATTTGGGGGACGGTCCTAGACGTCAGTCGGTACGGCGGAGTCTCTGGATTGGTTATGTCCGCCGCGTGGTCGGGTGTAGATGGCCCGCGGAGCGTGCTCTTCCGTCGCGGACGGAATTTGGACAATCTTTCCTATCCTGATATGGCGGACGGAGTGACCGCGACAGGCGGACGCAGATTAGGCATGGTCCGCATACTCCAGGGCTGCGGAGGCACTTCCGTCCGCCATCCTAATGAGCCCCTAAGTGTGGGAGGGTATACTCAGACGTGAGTCCCTTGCTCATTGCACCATCAGGATTCAAGCAAGCCGGGCCGACGACGGCTGAAATGCCAGAAACCGGTCCCCAGAAGCTTGTTTCCTTCCCAGTATAAGAATTGGCTTGGTAGTTTGGTTTGCCCTGTTCCCATCATGCACTGGGACAGGAACAGACTAATTTGCATGTAGCCAGGTTCTGAGCTGGGATGGTGCAGTGAGCTAAAAAACTGTGATGGATCAAGCCCTGATCTCTTGACTGGGTAGGAGTATTCTGCATCATTCAGAAACTCTGTCCATCACCACCTCCTTTTCCAAAACCTGCGCTCCATGGGCCTCATTTATGAAAAGTGGTGCATCGCTGCGTGAAAACAGCGATGCGTCACTTTTCATTGCGCCCTCCTTGCGACACCAATGATGCGTCATATTTACATTATGACGCATCATTGCGCAAGAAGTTAGAGATACGTTAGTATTTCTGACGTATCTGTAAGCGCAAAAGTGACGCATTGCTGGAGTGTGTCACAAAAGTGACGCAACTCCAGCAATGCGTCCTTTCACATAGGGCAAGCCCCATGTGAAAGGGTCTGCGTCAGTCTTATGCCTGCTGTGAGGCAGGCGCAAGATTTTGACGCAACGGCGTCCTAGAAGTGACGCAGTGAAATCTCATAGATTTCACTGCATCACTTCTACGACCCTTTCTTGCGTCAATACGCCCCCCTTGCATACATTATACCTGGCGCAGGTATAATGTGGCGCAGGGGTTTACAAAGTGACGCATCTACCTAGATGCGTCACTTTGTAAATATGGCGCAACAAGGTGCATTTTTACGCCACTGGTGCGTCACAAAAAGTGACGCACCGGCGGCGTAAAAGTGACGCAATGGCTCATAAATGAGGCCCCATGCTTGTAGCTAGAACAATTCATCAAGGGGTCAAAACCTGCAGATTCATTGGGGAAAGAGCCTTTTAAAATGCTCATCATTACTTCTGTTGGCCCTTGTCAGGATAAGAAGGCATACTGCAAAAGGAGTAGTTAAGTATAAACTTACAGGTCCCTGGGAGTCTGCTGCATGTCTCTTTATTGTAATTCCCAAATGCTCCCCCTCTCTACCCCTCCATGTGCCTCCAGCCACCAGCATGAAAGGGCTGGTGGGTGTTGGACTCAGGTTTTATCATATGGTGCAACCATGCATTTACATCGGTCTGGTCTCAAAACAATGTCTGGTAAGTGGCTTTCTTTCTCCTAAATACTCTTTCATACTCCTTCCAGTAATTACCCTCAAACGTGTCATGTGCACACACAATCTTGATTTAGTAACACGACAACTGAGATCCCAACTCCTAGAACTTCTCCACCAACACAAGTGAAAAACGGAGAACCACTCCACCCAATTTTCTGGACTTGCGTCCACTAACTGCCTGCACTTAATGTGGATGCAGACACTAGAATGTGAGCATTCTTTGCAGCGCTTGGCACCTCCGTTTGTCGGTGCCTCCAGGATCAGATGTAATGTTTTAACAAAGGTACCATTACAAATATTTTCTTTCATCTCTGCCGACAAGCACACACCAAATTGAACCTGCTCAGACGGCACAGGCCTCATCCCATTCTAGACAAGGGGACAATACATGATGGCCCTGACTCTTTTGTCAAAGCTGCTTGGGCTCAGGAGCTCACTCCATAAGAGGCCAGCAGGGCTCAGGTAGGTCCAGTTGCAGGTCCAGGTTGAGTGCTACAATTGGCACTAACCCTCAACATTTGCATCCCTAAGATGGCTTATTACTATTTTTGTAAAAAAAATTCTAGGACCTTTTTGAGGCAATTATTACATAAAGGTTTACAGGTGACAACTGTGTCTGGTCCAAGAAGTAAATAGCCTCTTTCTACATTTTACCCCCTTGGTGTTGTGCCAGATGGCATGTTTTTGCCCTGGGTTTTTAGACAGTAGTCAGAAAATGTACTGAACTGTGTTTGTATGTTCAAATTTTGGGACTTCCAGATTGTATATATGTATAATTTTATTGTTTTATATCTCTGCAGCAATGAGCACTGAGCCAATGAGCACTGTGCCGCCTGTACCACTGAGAAATGATATGCAATATAAAACACTCGTTTGGAGAATAAACACATAAAATCATTTTGGATGGTGAGAGAGAGTTTATTTTAAGACAGCGTCTGGCTGATAAGAGGAAATGAGACCCACAGAATTGTTTTATTGTTCCTAAGGATGTCTAAGGATGTCAGATCTAACACACGTCAAACGATATCTCAATCAGCCGCAATTTATGTGGACAAAAATGTAAATTATGTATACATAAGTATGTTTGATTAGTTGTGTTGTTTAACTAAACGTAAATAATTCCTTTGTTATTTTGTTTTCTTACCTTCTCAGTGTAGGTCAGCCACCACAACAAGAAAAGGATTTGGCTGGCCATTGTCCTGCAAATGTGCCAATAGGGGTCTTTAAGCGCTGTAGCATCCACTGCTGGAAACGGTGCGAGGACCTTCTGCGGTGGACCCACCTTACCGTGCTTGAAATACTGGTAAAGGCATCCCATCAAAAAAAGTGTCGGGGGCGTGGCTAGCAGCCAAGCATGGCGGCTGCGTAGAAAAGGAGCTCTCTGAGCATCGCGGCTCATTTAATACATCCGTAACAATTATCCGGATTAATCCCTCCTGAAGAAGCGGATCCCGAGTTCTGGGGACAACCAGCATCATTTAACCCAACCCCGGTAAAAATCGGGCGTCGGGAAGTGGTCCAGCCGTGAACAGCCGGAATAGGGCCTTCCAGCACTGCTGTAACACCGGCCTCGAGTTGAAACGGGCCCCGGCGGAAGTGCGACTTGGACGGCGGAGAGTGGCCACATTGGATCGGAACTCCGGAGGAGTGGACAAATGCAGCCGACTTCAGAAGACCACACATGCGATATCCTGGAGAGAGGTCCCACCATCGCCTGGCCTGCAACATGGGGGTCTTTGCCGGAGTATGAATTGCCCCGCTGACAACGCGGTGTGACGGCCTGCAGAAAACCTGACACCGTCCCCGCGCAGAGACACGGATAAATAGGCTCAGTAGGGCGAGAAGACACAGAGGCGCATCCCCAGCTGTAAGGTAGCTGCTGCGGTCCGGCGACACTACCGCAGGAGTAATCGTGGAGAACGCATCGCATTAAGGCATAAGCAGCGGCCGGTGCACCGCAGCAGGCCTCACTAGTACCAGCGATAGAGAACCTACAGAGGGACACAGGCGACACCATCCGCCGATCAGCCTGGACATCGGTGGTGGAGACGGGTTACGATACACCGGCTCAGTAGGCGGTAAGAGGCATAAATCGTCGCTACCAGACTTGGAGAGACTATGGCTACGCAGCGGCAGCAAGAGAGGCGGCAAGAGAGACACGCTGCAGCAGGGCTGAAACACAGCTCAACACCGCTTAGGACACCTTTGGCAGTATGAGTGGCCTGCTGGAGTGAGGGGGGGAATCGATGGGAAGAGCTGCAGCAGCGGTTGGGAGCGAATAATCGTGGCACAGCTTGTCGGAGGTCTCCTCTACCCTACCCCCACCCCCATTGTCTACATAACGGACGGGCGAGCAACCCACACGTGAGCACCGCAGGAGGACATAACGCGAGATCGCAGCCAAAGGTGCACAGTGGAGGCGCGGTGGGGTGCCCCCGCACGCCCTGATCGGACAAACGGCACCATTGATGCCCCAGCATCCCGGGTAGAGAGGCTGCCACACGCAACAGGTCAGAGACCCGGAGGCATCAGTCGGGGGCGCAGCACTGTGACTCGGAACACACACGGGGAAGCAGAGTAACCAGCGATCTACTGAGTGGTGTTTGTTTGACCTCCAGGCGGGACTGCGTTGTACAGGGGGGCCCTCCCTGTGAATATAGACTGATCATCCCTTTTGTCAACTAAAGACCGGAAGACCTCCAGGGACACTGAGTTTTAAACGCAACGACCATCTGCGGGAGAACCGTCCCCACGCGATCATTTGCCCCACACGGTGCTATTAGACTCAAAACAAGCATCATAATCACCGTCTCAGTAACTGGTGTATCGGGCTTCACACACCGCGGCCAGGTAACCTCGCTCATCATGACGGGCAGAGGGCCCAAGAACATGTCGACCCAGGCCAAGCTCGCTAAGTACGCCTAAGAAAAACACACCCCACCACACACGGAGGGGCGCACCTCCACGGGTAAGGGTCAGGAGACAGAGGAGGCCAAAAAAGTTACACTGGAAGACATCATGAAGACTCTTTCCAATGTTCAAACAACTGTGGGCTCTATCTCTACTGATGTCAATTTATTGCGTGCGGACTTCCACAAAATGTCTGAACGGGTGGCGCAAGTGGAAGTGGTCTCGTAGAAGACACCTCGGAACTACAGATAGAAATGGAACGCATGGAGGCTGTGACCAAGCAACTGCAAGCAAAACTGGATGATCAGGAAGGATGCTCACGCCGGAACAATGTGCTGATCCTAGGCATTCCGGAAACAGAAGGTAAAAGGGCGATGGACCTCTACATCGAAGACCTCATAAAGACTAAACTACAGCCCAAAGGCCTGTCTCAGTTCTTTTCGATAGAGAGAGTGCACAGAGTACCCGGCGGAGCACCGAAGCCGGGTGCCGCACCACGACCGGTCCTGGCCCGATTGTTCAACTTTAGAGACAGAGATGTAATTCTGCAGGCGGCAAGAGTCTCGCCACCCATCAAGCTCCAGAACTCCACTCTGGCCTTCTTCCCAGATTATATGGAAGAAGTGGCGCGACGTCGCAAAACCTTTTTCAAGGCCAAGAAATCCCTGAGGGCAAAGGAGCTGCCATACTCAATGTTGTTTCCAGCGAAATTGCGAGTTGTGGCCGACGGAAAGACTTGGTTCTTCGACACGCCTGAGATAGCGCAGACTGGCTCGACGGATGGAGACAAGTGGAAGCACCTCGCCGATCTAACAGAGGACATCAAGGCCAGCATACCGGATCCCACACAGGTGCTCGGACGAAAGGCCCGACAACTCAGGACAGAACATCCGAAGTGGGGTCGGAAGATGGTGGCCAACCGCCGGACTCCTGACAACCCATTACTCCGCAAGGTAACTGATGAACATCCCCGATTCCGGGAAGACGACTCTGGGACTTAAGACTGGGTGAAGCTGAGTAAGGTGGGCAGAGCCGATGCTGTTACAAGACTCTTTACCCCCACAGGAAAGTAAGATGGTTTGGGATGGGGTTAAGCACTCTGCGAAGTTGGGGAAGCGGGCAGTGTTATGTCCGTGTAGCAGGGAGGCAGGGAGGGGGGAGGGGGGGTGGGGGGTTTGTTAGTTTTGGTTCAAGATTCACACGCCATGGCACACTATGTCACGAACTACACATACAGATCACCTGCGAGAACATGCTGCCGCGGGTGATAGGAAGACAAGGAACGTTCTTAAGATCACATGATGGCACAACAATCACACACAGCAGCTTCGGATGACACGGCACGCCGCAGTGCCCCCCCTTCGGCTGCTCACTTGGAATGTTAGAGGGCTGGGAGACAAAATAAAGAGAGGGTTGGTCCTACAAGCAATCAAACGACAGGGCCCGGCACTAGTATTATTACAAGAGACACACCTCACGGGGACAGCATGTCGTGCACTAGTTTGGCGAGGCTATAAAATGGTGGCACAAGCAGAGTTCACCGCGGGATCGCGAGGGACGGGTATCTAGTGAAAATAACCTCCCCCTTTATTGTTTTGCAACACAAAGTGGACGATCAGGGCCGATTCGCGGCAGTCCATGGGCAATGGGAGGGTAGACTCCTAAATGTGGTATCCGTCTATGTTCCTCCAGCTCTCCACTCCATAGCGCTACCTGCGTTGGGAGAGTTTCTCCTGAACCTCCCGACTGGGGACACAATCATAGGGGGGGACTTCAACGCCATTGTAGATCTGGCGTTTCCGGCTCGTACGCGCGCGTCGGGACACACTGCTTTCCTGGGCTTCCTGGAGGCTTTGGGATTGGCGGATGTCTGGCGCCATAACCACCCCGCAACGCAACTATACACATATCACTCGCCGGTGCATAATTGTCTGTCCCACATAGACTATTTTCTGCTATTAGGTAAGGGATTGAGGGACATAGACTCCATAGACATACTGCCGAGGGGCATCTCTGACCACTCCCCTGTGGTACTAGCCCTCTCCACTAAAGAAAAGACACGCGCGAGAATATATCCCATATACCCCAATTATTTGACGATTCCCAAGATCAAGAAGGACCTTAAGTCGGCGACCAAGTATTATTTTGCTGAAAGCACAACATCAGTACCCTCTCCCTCGATCCTGTGAGAGGCATACAAAACGGTTCTGCTGGGTAGTGCAATCGCGTCAATCTCGGGACACAAACAAACATACCGGCAGGAGCTCTCGGAGCTGGAGCTAGCGCTTCAGGCGGCGACCACAGCACACATGTCTGATACCACGACGGAATCTGCACACACGCTGAAATTGCGCGAGCAACAATATCAAGACCCCCTCAAGACACAGGTCATAGACAGTATATCTAACACAGCACATAGAATCTATGACATCGGAGACAAGGCAGGGAAAATGCTGGCTTGGTTGGACAAAAGGGGAGGGGGCAATAAAGGCATACAACACCTCTATACCCGAGAGAGGCAGTTACAATCACACCCTGAAGATGTAGAGCACACCCTAGCGAGAAACTTTCAGGCAGTATATACTCCAGAACAAGAGGTCACGGCACAAGTAGCGATGACTTCCCTAAGTACCATAGACGTCCTAACGCTTCCACCGGAGGCAGTCCATGAACTTGAGGCAGACCTGACAGTTGACGAAATACAGCGAGCGATTCAGGGGATCCAATCCGGGAAGGCTCTGGGCCCATAGAATGGTATAAACTTATGTCCGATACCCTTAGTAATCCCCTGTTGGCAATGTATGTAGAGAGCCTGGCAAAGGCGGAACTCCCACTAGACCAACGTACTGCAACAATTGTGGCTATACCGAAGCCTGACAAACCTCCGGCGGAATGCTCATCGTATCGCCCTATATCCCTCCTTAACGCGGAAGCCAAAATTCTAGCGAAACTACTGGCCAACAGACTAATGAGCCACCTACAGCTGCTGATCCACCCGGATCAATCGGGCTTCATGCCCCATTGGAGCACGGCCCTTAATCTTAGGCGGGCACACAGGATAATGGCGCGAGCCCCCTCCCTGTCGGAGGTGGCGGTGATCCTTTCATTGGATGCTAAGATGGCTTTTGACCTGGTGGAGTGGGAATACTTGTTTGCAGTCCTAGCCCGTATGGGCTTTGGCCCTAAATACATTGCTTGGATCCGACTCCTGTATGCCAACCCTATCGCCCAGGTCACCGCCAACGGACACATCTCACATGCATTCCCGCTGGCAAGGGGAACTCGTCAAGGCTGCCCCCTGTCCCCCTTACTCTTTGCCCTGGTGTTGGAGCCGCTGGCAACATTGATCAGGACGACGCCATTATTGAAGGGAATTGGATGGGCGGTAGGCTGGGAGGACCGTGTGTCACTCTACGCTGATGACATGCTGATCTATCTAACGGATCCTGAAAGGGGCATCCCGGCGCTTTTAGCACTCTGTGACGCGCACGGACAGATGTCGGGTTACACACTGAACTGGTCGAAATCGGTGATCTACATATTGAAGGGGCTGAGGCCCGTGCTCGCACCGGACTGCCTGCTTACACTGACATCAGGCTCCTTGAAGTATCTGGGCATCCACATCACAGACAAGACCCCAGACTTCTTCGTAAAAAACCTGAGGCCTCCCCTGGAATGTCTCTGAGCGGACATGAAACACTGGGCGGCCCTGCCATTGACCCTCCTTAGGCGCGCTGCCCTCTACAAAATGATGGCGCTTTCCAGATTTTTATACGCCCTGGAAAATACACCATATCCGATCGCGCCGCGCTACTTTAAACAGGTCACAGAGTTAGTCTCAAACTTGCTGTGGAGTAATGGTCCGGCACGCATTGCACATGCCAAATTGACCAGAAGTTGGTACGAAGGGGGCATTGCCTTACCGGACGTACAGTTATACTATTGGGCCGCGCAGCTCAAAATTGTGAATCAGTGGATACACACACCGCGGGATGACCCTGCATATAGGGCCGATTGGGCACAGCTAGGAACGGACTACATGCTTTCAGCACTCTACAATAAACACCAGGTCTCGAAACTGATAGGGCCCACAAGGCACACAACCACTTTATGGCACGCGGCTCAGGCAAGGTTGGTGTGGAAGGGAAAGATCACCAAACTAACCCCTCTCTGGGACACGAAAGCCCTAGGGTGCTTGAGACACAGTAAGGGATTTGCACAGTGGGATAGCATTGGTATCTCCACGGTGGGAGATTTGTGGGAGAAGGACACTGTGATCACATTCGCCCAACTCCAGCAACAATATGGTTTTGGTCCAAATGAAACTTATAGGTACTTACAAATCAGACATGCGCTATTGCAGGCGATACCACTGGGCACTGAAGTCCCGGATTCCTTACCACTTGAAGATAGACTTCTTACTGATTACATGCAGCAAGGTGCAACCTCCCTCACATACAAGAAATTACTCAATAATCTGAAAGACCCCACGCTGACACTGCGGGAGAAATGGGTAGGAGACATTGGCGATATTGATGACTCGGAATGGAATGAGGCACTAGCATCCCCGAAAGAAGTAAGCATCTCGGCGAAATTTAGATTGGTACAGTTCAAAATCCTCCATTGCATTTATTACACTAGACACATGCTCCACAAGATACGCAGAGCGCCACACCCATTTTGTCTTCCCGGCTGCGGTGAAGAGGGTACTGTTCCATACACTCTGGGATTGCCCACGCATAATGGAGTTTGGCGAAAGGTAATGCGCACTATCTCGCAAACACTTCAAATTTCCCTAATACTTGAACCGCGAAAATGCCTCTTAAATATTTGGGAACCAAACGATTTGTCTAGGCACGCCCTCATATGGGCCACTTTAGCGGTCATGGTGGCTAAAAGAGATATTGCACAGAAGTGGGGCGCTCCAGACTTGCCCACGGTGTCGATGTGGAGTAGGAACATGGACTTACTAATGTACACGGAGAGGGCAGTATATGTGCTTAGGGCCTGCCCCCGTAAATGGAATAAAGTATGGTCCGCTTGGAATGTATACAGAGGAGAGTTGTGTGACCCCTTACCGGAAGACGGTAATCTGAGTTTCGACGAAGAAGAAGAAGGTGACTAGAAGGAGTGGGAGGGTGGAATAGGTCATGTGAGAAAAATGACGATACATCATACTTATGGTATAGCTCTTAGTTACATCACTGTATACGAATGGAGCTAATCAGTGGGTAGAGGCAGACTTGGTATGTGTCAATATGTGTGAATGTTTATTTTGATCTTAGTTACGAGTTATGGTTCATGAAACAGCAAAATATAAAAATGATAGACCTAATAATTGTAAAACACGGCATGGAGTGTGACATGCGAGACACTTTGCTGCTACGCCGCCGGACCCCAGGGTTGTCGGCCTTACGGCTGTGTACATGCGAACAGTATTGGAAACATATGTATATGAAGCGGCCGGTCTTGCGGGTTGTAGGCTATAAGCTGTGTTTACCACTTTGTGAATATTCTCAATAAAGGTCTTTAAAAAAAAAAAGTATGTTTCGAGATCGATGACCCCCATGATGAGGGCCTTCTGGCAGGGATCTACCCCAGCTTGGATGGGGAGCTGAAGGGCATGGAGTAGCAAGAGGGGAGTAACTGAATTTATTTGAAATTATATATAATTTATTCTTCATCACTCCTTCTAGTTTTGATGTTGAAATATAATGTCACAGTTAAAAAAAATAAACTGAAGTTCCAATTGAAAGGGCATTGGTTAGACCTCAGCCCTGATTTAGAGTTTGCCAGGCAGCTACTGCATCATAAATGTGGCCGTTATCCCATTCACCTTCTTACAAGTTCCATTACATGTAACGAACATGTCATAAGGTGGTCAAATTTGTGACACATCAAAATAACTCTCAAAGTATAAATGAGGCACATTGTAAGTACTCTTGGTAAATTTGCTGATGGAATGTTTTGTTACTGATGGATTCATGAGACCTTCTGTGTTGCACGAAAAGAGTTATGGACATGCTCATATCTATAGTAAGCATGATGTCTCACCACAGCTATGCTTTTAGTATTATTATGTGTCATGGATAGTATCCCTTGGGCAGTACTTCACGCTGCATTTTTTTAATTAGATGTCCAGGTCCAGGGCAAGTGTAGAAGCACACTATTGTTCAAAGGGTACCTTGGGCATTGACAGACACACACGTTGAGTTTGAGCTTAGGTCCACATAGTTGTCTAAGCAGTGCATTCAATGGGAAAAATAAGTGCAGGTACTCATTAAGATGAGCTAGAGGCGTGGCGAATAGCTGGTGTTAGGGTGGGGCTAAGGGCAAGACATGAGGATTCTTAATGACATATACTAGTTGCAGCACATTCCAAAACACATGAGAAATGTGTTTATTTGAACAAAACAGGTTAACGTGTTATAAAAAAATAAAAGCCAATTGCAATGATTTCCTTGTGTTATAATATTTGCACCATCTTAATGCGATACTGTTGTTTGTGTTGTTTGGCACAATACTATATATTCTTGAGAGTGCACACACAGAAAGAAACAAGCAGACATGCACAGACATATCATTCCTCATATTTACGTTACAATAGCTTCTGAGAGTGTCCTGATTCTTTCCCTCTCGCTTTGATCTTGCACAAAAACATGCACACACAAGCAGGCAAGCACACAGGCATAGACAGACAATCACACAAAAAGCCCAGGTTGGATTTAAGACATTTTAAAATCCTTACCTCCAATGGCTTCCTAAGTTGCTGCTGTCAGCGGGCTGCCTCGATTCCTGTGTTTGCACAAATGCACACAATAGTGTGAATGTGATTGACAGCGCAGGGCCTGAATGGACCCTGCTTTGTCAAACACAGCGTGATGGTGAACATCTGGACATTATGCAAATGAGCCCACGCTGAGCAGTTCAGGTCTACAGAAGCACGCTGGCTGTCAGAGACGGGTTCCACTCTGACAACCATGTGCTCATAGCACTAGCAGCCAATGAGCCTACCTTTCATGATTCCCGGTACTCTTTTGGTCAATTGAGAAGGTACTCGGAGTGATAAAAGTAAGAAGTGCTGGTACTCAGTACCAACGAGTACCGGCCCATTTAAATAAAGCATTGCGTGTAAGTGTGATAGCAGACATGTACAAATGTGCACAGAACATTGCAGTCAACAGTATTTCAAAGTTTAAGTACCAATATGTGCCTGAGTTTGATTTTGACAACTGGGATAGTCCTTAAAAGCATGTCAGGAAAGACATACACCATTTTCCACGTGCATTTTTAACTTGTATTATGCTGGTCCAAATATATGTCACATTTGTGCAAGATTGTCCTCCTAGAACTAACTATATAGATGTTGCACACTCTTTGAAATGTGATTACTATTGCGCAGCCTTAGAAATGTTATCTTTATTTGAAAGTAGTTTTTTAATAGATATAGTACATGATTTTGAGTTTTGCAAATGGGTAGTCTGACACGAAAGTGACGGGTACCGCCCTATTACAAGTGCTAGAAGTACTAGATAATCGGATGACTTTGCAATATAAAATAATAAGTTCACAACCTCAATATCATGTTCCATAAACGCAATGCAACAAAAGCAAAAACAACAAATGATGGATGGAATGCTGAACAATGCAAACATTCACCCCCCAGTCATGAAGATCTTAGTTTAATCCATTGTTCTTTTTGCTCGCCATGCCACCCCAGCATGGACCCAGCCATATGCAAATCAGTCTTGACCCTGCTCCTCATTGGAACAGTCCAGCCCGATCTGCCAAGCCTGGTCCTCCCTGGACCACAAACAAGCATCCGGGGACCTGTTTTAGGGCATCACAAAATACTTGGCTAGTAGATTCCCTAGGTCCTGAAGAAAAGTCATTTATGGGTACGGCTTGAAACATGTTGACCTTCAGGAAATCAGGTTCATAACCTACTCTTTTCCTAAATTCCCCCCTATTTTTTTTAACCATACTGACTGGAGGTAGAAATAAAATAGGATACGCCTACTAGCCAGGTACTTTTAAACTACACCACCACCCCCACTCCCCGCCTCAAACACCATCCTGATCATTGTATAGAAAAAAGTACTCCCACGTAATCTGTAGGTCGCAGCACGACCCACTCCGTAGCTGAACAGGATGGACCCGATGATGAAGCATGCCACTAATGGGTAACCCTGGTGGCTGAGGGTTTTACAAGAAAAACATTTGTTTTTTCTTTACAGGAGAGTTAATATTTTTCATGAGAGAACTGGTTGTTTTGTTTGAAATAAGAGCAAGGAATAACACTTTTTCTCTGAAGGTTGTGGGCACTAATAACTGTTGGATTGTGTCCTCTCTCTCTATTCCTATACAACAATCCCTCTCTCAGAAAGATTTGGGGAACCTACTTGGTCTGTCTCTTCTTGTTCAGTAGCAGCCTTCAAGACTTCCCTAAAGCCCACAAGACTGCATCTATGACAAAATAACTCACTTGTTTTACATCATGATCGTCAACTTCAGCACAATGCCTGGTCAGAGGATACGTAAGGTTGATGTTACTAATTGCTCTCATATTTTGAAATATACGCTTGTGAACCTTAAAGGAAATGCTGCCAATGTATCGCAGATTTTAGCTACATGCTAGTACACACAGCTAATTCTGTTTTGCAATTGAATGCACCTTTGATTTTGAAGGACGTCTTGTGTAATGGGGATAAGTGCTCTGTAGTACTTGCCCCTAATGTGCATGCCCTAAATTTGGAGCATTTACGGAACCCTTCTTAAGATTTAGCCAACTGCCTTTTTCCTCATCTCTGGGCCACTCTTTACCAGAGTTTCACTCATTGAGTAAGCTCTGTGATATGTAATGAAAGAGTTATTTGGCACTTTAGGACCAATTACTGTATCCAATTTAACGATGGGCCAATGTTTATGGAGCATGCCCAGAAATTGGGTCCCATGCTGATTGCGTCACTGGATTCAAGCTAGCTTGGCTGATATGATTACACCACCAACTCCACTCCCCCCATTTAATCGCCATCTTTATCATTGTATAGAAAAAAGTGCGTGATGAAGCATGCCAGCAAGGGGTAACCCTGGCGGGTGAAGGTTTACAGGATAAACTTTTTTTTTCTTTATTGGAGAGTTATTTTTCATTACAGAACTGAGTTCTTTTGTTTAAAATAAGTTACTTGTACAGAAGGTCGAACCCAGTTAGTTCTCTTCCTCCCCTCCTTTTCTTTATTCATTCCTTACTCATAGTCATTTATTGGGGGTACATTTCAGTTCAGAGAAATCCGTTTTGGACAAGTTCTATTGGCCAAGAATATTCCAAAAGGGAAAGAGGTACTGCAGGGAATGTGCGGTGTGTCAAAAGACCAGCCGTGGACGTCCTGCTAGTGTTCCCTTACTTCCTTTACCAGTGAAGAAGCACCCTTCACAAGAGTAGGAATGTGCATCATAGGTCCCCCTCTCCCTTTGTGTAGTGACTGTCAATATGTCTTAATGTTAGTGCCCTACGCCACGCGTTATCCCGAGGCAGTCACCCTGAGACAACCAAAAACTACTCAGATAGCAAAGGCTATGAT
Source organism: Lissotriton vulgaris (assembly GCF_964263255.1). Taxonomy (NCBI): domain Eukaryota; kingdom Metazoa; phylum Chordata; class Amphibia; order Caudata; family Salamandridae; genus Lissotriton; species Lissotriton vulgaris. The sequence continues at coordinate 891,318,023 of NC_141695.1, forward strand.
TAACATATTATCAAGGGTTGAGATCCCGAAGGAAATATTGACCAACCAAGAGACCCCCTTCATATTGCGACTGATGAGGCAAGTGTGCCAACAATTGGACAATAGACAGATTCGCATGGCGGCTTGTCACCCTCAAATGAATGGCTTTCCTGAGAGGTATAACGGCACTGTGAAGAGTACCCTGAAAAAGATATTAGAGTTAGAATCCCATAATTGGGAAGACATGTTACGTTTGGCCCTCTTTGCCACACGATGAAACGTCCTGAAAAGCATCAGTTTTCACCATTCAAGCTCCACTTTGGGTACCAGACACGTTACCTTCTAGAAATGGCATGAGAAGAATGGGAACAAGAAAAAGACAGGACTAAGCCCCTGCTTTAATATGTGACTGATCTTAAAACCCATGTGTGACAAATCAGAAGTATAATATGAACCAATATGAAAAATGCCCAACCAAATCAGGCAACTCAGTATGATAAAAAGGCAAGGGAAAGAACCCTAGCTGTAGGAAAACACTTTCTTTTCATGATGCCCTCTTCAAAACACAAGCTTCTGGGACAATGGCAAGGTCCCTATGAGGTGGTAGAAAAGGTGATCCCAGTTACATATTGAATCAAAATGGAGTCAGCTAAAAAGCTCATACAAATCTATCACATAAATCTTTTAAAGAAATAGGAGGGTCCATTACCTGTACTGATGGTGAGAACCTTGAAGAAATCCTGTTGGATGTCCAGTGAATAGATCCTAGCCATTTCTACTAACTTAGCTCACGGTCTAGCAACCCGACTATGGCCCCTTCAGGAGGTCTCCTCCCTTGTCCCTGGTCACACAGCCTTGTTAGAACACCCCATAAACACAGCCCCAGAGAAAAATGTGTGGTTAAGACCATATCGCCTTCCAGAAGCTCAGTGGGAGGTCTTTGATAAAGAACTGAAACAAATGCTGCGAATGGCGGCCATTGAACCCTTCATTAGCTAATGGAATTCTCTCATAGTGTTAGTTATGAAACCGTACGGTTTAGTACGCTTTTGTAGAGAAGTAAACAGAATCTCTAAATTTGACTTCTTTCCCCTACACCGGTTGGATGAAATGATAGAGAGATTAGGGGAGGCCAAATACATTAACACCTTAGCTTTATGCAAAGAATATTGGCAAGTACCCCTAAAAGAACAAGACAAGGAGAAACAGCTTTTTCCACACCTGGGAGTTTTTTGCATTTCACAGAACTGCCCTTTGGGCTACATGGTACCCCTGTGACATTCCAACACATGATGAACATCATACTAATGCAAAAAGAACAATTGATGGACAGAATGCAGAACAATGTCATGCATTCACCCCAGTACAGCGATCTGGGCCTAAATCCATTGTTTTTTGCTCACCATGCCTTTCCATTTTGAACTTTAGTCATATGCAAATCAGTCTTGACCATGGCCCAATGGGAACAGTCCAGCCCGAACTGCCAGGCCAGGTGCTCCCTGAACTGGAAACAAGCATCCTAGGACCGGTTTCAGGGTTTCACCCCTCATCAGCCAGGATAGCTTGACTCCAGTGGTATGGAGAGCACGGGACCCATGTCTGGGCATATTCTTCCCACTCGGGTGACAAATGCAAGAAGAACAATTAATGGACAGAATGCAGAACAATGTCATACATTAACCCCAGTACAGCGTTCTGGGCCTAAATCCATTGTTTGTTTTGCTCATCATGCCATTCCAGTTTGAACCCAACCATATGCAAATTAGTCTTGACCCTGCGCCCAATGGGAATCGTCCAGCCCGAACTAGCATGGAGAGCACAGGACCCATGTCTCAGCATACCCAGCATACCCGTCCCACTCGGGGTGATAAATGCAAAATGCTTGGCAGTTCGGGTTGGACTGTTCCCCCAAGGAACAGGGTCTAGACTGATGTGCGTACGGCAGGGTCCAAACTGGGGTGGTGTGGTGAGCAAAAGAATGATGGATTAAACCCTTATCCTTGTAACTGGGGATGAATGTTTACATAGTCCAGCATTCCGTCCATCAATTGTTTCTTTTGCATATGCTGCCCTAAATGGGAAAGGTATGCCAAGATGTGGGTCCCGTGCTCACTACACCACTGTATTCAAGCTAGCCTGGTTGATGAAGGGTGATGCCCTGAAACTGGTTCCAGGAGGCTTGTTTCTGGTCCAGGAAGGACCTGGCTTGGCGGTTCAGGCTGGACTGTTGCCACAAGGAACAGGGTCAAGACTGATTTGCTTATGGCTGGGTCAAACTGGGGTGGTGTGGTGAGCAAAACAATGATTAAACACAGATCATTGTGACTGGAGGTAAATGTTTGTATTGTCCAGCATTCAATCATCAATTGTTTCTTTTGCGAAGATCAAACCAAAGCCTCATGACAAAAATTCCACTGCTTACATAAATGATATCATCATCTACAGGCCTGGGGCTGCGCGGAACCCCCTCCTACCTACTTATTCCCACAGAGACCACCACCTCCCAGGGGCACAAAAGTACTCAGAAAAGGAAATTAATTAGGGGGCTGTGCTGTCCGCATCCAGGAACCATCAATGGCCCTGGGGACCACAACCCCCAGGGCTGGCACCCTATGTCCCGGTGTGCCCACCTCCAGGACATGGAAGTTGGCTATCGATTGGTGGAGCTGTCACAGCTCCCGCCAAGTGAGAGCATACAGTAACTCTGCCCCCAGTGGTCGGGAGCAGGAAAACTGCTCTTGTTCGCTGGGAGCGGAGTTTTCATCTGTCAAGCAGGCAAGAACACACATGAAAGGATTGCCCCCACATGCAGGGAGCTGCACTTTTTCAGCTTGCTGTATGCAGGAGCAATGCCAGCTCCCGCAGGAGGCAGGGCGCTGCAGGGACCGGGGTGGCATTCAGTCTCCCCCTACAGTCCCGAGCATTACACACTGGGTGCCCTGGAGGGCATCCTGCATGAAGAGACCAGGCCCCGGCGGATGGGGTCTCTGGGGCCACTATTGTCTGGGGATGGGGACCACGTGGCCCACCCTACCCCCAGTTGGGCAGACATTTTCAGCAAAACTATGGACTCATGCTGGCAAATAATGAGGTTCCAATATGGCCCTGATGCTCATTTCACTGAAATCAAACCTCAATGGGAAGCACTTACAAATATACACAAAGTAGGTGCCCCAGTTGAAGCTCCACTTCAGTAAAGCTGAAATGATCCTAACTTCTTAGACTTCTCAAAGGCAAAGCAAGTGTGTTTCCTCTGGTATTCCACGTTGAAAAACTATATGAAATTCTTAATGGAGGTGAATGCGCCATTGATCTATTGGAGCACAATCTGATCTGTGGTGACCCTGATGATTGATTTCTTTCTTGTTGTCTCCTGGTGAGAGTAGAGTTCATGTTTCTCCCCTTTAAATACCCTAAGTATGGAAATGCCCACAATCCACAGAACCACTCACACAGGCACTCACAGAAACAAACAGGCACTCACACCCATTCACAGACCCCCAGAGCCACTCACACACACATACAGTCATTCACACACGCACACCCCCACATAACCATTCACACACTCACTCACAGACCCAGGCAGAGACTCACACATCCAGAAAACATCTCACACACCCACTCACACCCCCCCCACTTACAGATCCATACAGTAACTCACACATCTACTTACACATCCATACAGCCACTCACACACCCATTCACAGAGCCATACAGCCAATCACACACTCACTCACAGACCCATACAACCAGTCACAAAACTAGTCATACACCCACACATCTACTCACACACCCATAGTCACTCACACATCGACTCAGACTCATACAGTCACTAACACACCCACTCACTGACCCATACAGCCACTCACACACCCACTCATGCACATACAAAACCACTCACACAACCTCGCACAAACCTATACAGCCACTCACACCCATTTACAGACCTATACAGCCACTCATACACTCACCCTCAAAGGTTACAGGTTACAGTTAGGAAATATAATTTCAAAAACATCAGAAATGCAGAAAAATACCAAAGGTTACAGGAGTGTTCTAGTGAGGAAATAATATTTAAAAAACGTAGAAATTCAAGGAAAAATACAAAGATTACAGGGATATTATATTTAGGCTCAGATTTCACTCATGCATAACCAGTGAAATTCAGCAGTTTGTAACCAGAGCTAACTATAACGTATGTCCCTGCAGTGCACGACTTGTGACAGTCATAACTTGGTCAGTGACATCACTGATGACATCACTGGTGGCATCTCTCAATGACATCATAGATGACATCACTGATGACATCATCAACAGAACCACTCACACCCCATACAGCCTCTCATACATCCACTCACACCCACACAACCATTTATATACCCATTCAAAGACCCATACAATTACTCACACACACACACACTCAAACATCCATACAGCTGCTCACACACCCACTCACTTTCTCATACAGCCCCTCACACAACCACTCACCACCACCACTGAATATACATGTTTGTGTGTATCACTTACCTTAATTATACTTACATGTATACACAAATATATAGTAAAGACATGCATGGTAATTGGCAGTGTTGTAATGTCATACAACCATACAGAGGTTTAGGGAATATATATGTCAAGGTATGTAGGTGTGAATTTAAGATGAATAAATCTAAACATACCTAAACATACATATCTACACTTTCCTCACGATATATTGGTGGTTGATACTGTGGATTCAAAGTTTTTCTAGGTAGAGGGGAAATGCTCAATATTTTGACATACAACTCAATATATATGCATATTTATTTAGGTATCAGCACTGTGAGACACTTGATTCTCAATTTCTGTACTGAATGATCGGAAGACCCTCAGCACGTCAAGTAAAAGGGCAACTGTCAAATATTGACAAATGTCCCATTTTACCAAGTCTGCATGCCCCTGATTCATTCAGAGAGTGTTGTATGGCAGTATTCCAGATGCTAATGCGCCTGTCTGCTCTTCCATCAGATACAAGTTCTTGGTGGTTCTGGCAGTGGCTGAAATGCCATTGAAGCAACCTTCTAATTAATTCTTACTGATGGACCTTTTGTACAGGGCCACTATTGAAACCATGGCAGTGTTCCCTCCAAGAGTTGAAACCATGCTGATGAGAGGAAGAAAACATTATTTAAATGTCTCAAATTCTCTAGGAGACAACCACCAGCACGTGGATAAGGTACTTTAGTCATGTATGCCCTGTTTGAGGGTGAATTTCCAAGAATCACCGAGGGGACAAAACATCTGCCTTGATGCCAGTGGTGGCTCCTCGAGAGAGTGCCCCTGGCGGTGGGGTGGGGGAGGAGCAGGGTGAGGGGTAGTAAACTCCAGAATATGGCCAAACGGAGTTGAGTAAATAAATAAATAAAACAAATTACATTGCGCTCGCTGCAACGCCAAATCGTCGATGCAGCGCACAATGTTATTTGTTTAATGTATTTATTTAGTTACTCAACTTCGTTCTGCCGTATTCCGGAGTTTACTACCCCCCACCCTGCCCCTGCTCCGCCCCACCCCACCGCCCCACAGCACTCCTTCGAGGAGCCGCCACTGCTTGGTGCCATGCCATAGTGGAACTTCTGTCATTGCTTTATTCCATCAGGTTCCCAAAAGGATCATGGTGACCACTTTGTTAAAAAAAATGGCTGTCTAAATAATACATAGCTTGATGTGGCAGCATCTGTCTACTATGGTGCTGAAATGTCCGGACCGCCAAACCTTAATTGATGGAAAAAGTCTACAAGTTCAGAATCAAAAAACCCACCATGTACAGATTACCCAAAAATGGTGAATAAGGATACCCACAGACCTCAACAAAGGACTCATGCTTATATGGCCCTAACCGTAAGTAGCGCTACTGGTTTTTAGGTTGCAGCCTACCAGACAGCACAGCTGCCTGGTTTCCTAAAGACATCTTGGGGACTTTTAGAAAGTTGACCTAGGAATGCATTCCGTCTGTAGCTTATCATCGACTTTGTGGTTTGTAACTCACATTTTATGGCTTTCTATCTGCTAGCTTTATTTGATTTAGGCTGTCCTGCTCAGGTTTGTCCCTCCCCTTGCTCATACCTTGTCTACTGTATTCCTCCACAAACTTGCTTTGTGGGAGGCCTTTAAATGTTGTTCTTATCTTGTCACATTGCTGAACATTCAAAGACTGAGGTCAAATGTCAGGCTGTGTCCTTCAGGGAGCTTGATGTTTATTCTTCTTTCTCTGACTTCAAAGTGAGAGGATTTATGTGACAATCATGCTGGCTTGGGAAAAGTCCCTGAGGAAGGCATTACAATGTTATTTATTTTCTAGCACACAACATTTAAATCTCTGTTAATGAACTGTACGGACAATCAAATCATACACTAGGTGATGACATGTCCACACTATATGTAAGTGCAAATGTAATGGTCATTTCACTTGAAGATGTGTGTCGCTAATGGCAGTACGCTACAATACCATGCATACTCCACGTTACCCAACTCCACTATACTCCACGCCACTGCACTTTAATCTTCACCACTCCACAGTGAGTTCCATGCACTCTTCTCTGCACCAATCCACTCTATGCCTCTCTACTATACATCACTCCACTCTACTCTATGGCAATGCGCTCTACCCCAGACTACTCTACTATGCACCACTGCACTCTTTACTGCTGCACTCTACACCACTTCGCACCACTCCACTCTATGCCACCCTACTCTGCAACACTGCTCTCTATGCCACTGAACTCTATGCCAAGCACTCTACTCTGTACCACTCCACTGTACACCAGTGCACTCTATGCAAATCCCCTCTATGCCACTCAACTCTGCACCACTGCACTCTACTCAGAAACAATCTACTCTTCACCACAGCACTCAGCGCCACTCCACACTTTTCTGCACCGCTATATGTCACTGCACTCTACACCACTTTACCCAAATTCAATGCACTCTAATGCCAATAAACTCTACACCACTGCACTCTACACCATTGTATTCTGTTACTGCATTCTATGCCACTCTATTCTACTCTGCATCCCTGCACTCCATGCCACTCTATTCTATTCCGCACCACTGTACTCTATCCCACTGTTCTAAATGCACTCTACTATGCACAACTGGACTCTATACCCCTCTGTTCTGTGCCACTGCACTCTACGCCAAGGCACTCCACCCACCAGTCTACGACCCTGCACTCTACAACACTGCACTCTGACACTCTATTCTGCATGACTGCACTCTATGCCACTGCACTTGATTGTGCACCACTCAACTCTATACCATTCAACTGCACTCTACACCACTACACTCTAAACCAATGCACTCTATACCACTGCACCCTACCCAAATCTACTTTGCACCACTGTACTTTATGCCACTTCACTCTAGGCCACACTACTCCACTCTATGATACTCCACTCCATGATATCCCTACTGCTCTACTACATTAAACTTTCTCGACTGATACTCTACTCCACTCTATGCCATTCTACGACAACACTCCACTCTATGGTGCTCTACGCAACTGCTTCTATGCCACATTATTACACTCGGTTCTATAACACATTACTCCACTCTACTCTGTGCCACTCCACTGTAAGACAATCTGCTCTACACCACTCTACTCTACAACACTCTACTCCACGCTTTGCAACCCCATCTACACTTCTCCACTCTGCTCTACCCCAATCCACAACACTCTGTGCCACTCCACTCTACGACACTCTACACACCTCTGACACTGTACTCCACTCTATGCCACTCAACCCTACTCCCTTCCACTCTTCCACTCTACAACACTCCCTCCACAATACTCCACAACACAGTATGCTACTCCATGACACTCCACTTCACTCTTCTCATCTCCACGCCACTCAACTCTACTGTACTCCACTCCACACTACTCTAGGCCACACCATAACACTCCACTCTACTCCTCTTTATGACACTCCACAACACTCTCCTTTACCCCACTAACTTTTAGCTTTGCTAAACAGTAGCCCCTCTGGTGCACAACTTTGCTAAAACATATTGGCAAAGCCAATACCTCTTGCATAGGTAAGACCTATTGGTTTTGCCAATGCTTGTTTCATATTAAGTATATCAGGAAATTACTCAAACACCAACCCCCACTGCCGACAGCACCAACCTGCGCATACCCATAAACACAAAACCCAAACACCTGCTCACCCATTGGGACCCTCTCACAACTCAAGCCACAATCTCCATCAGGAACTCTGTCCAATCTGGAACACTTACGGATCCCTGTCCCCATCACATTTTCAACCTTGGCATCAAAATGATCGATCCATCACCTCAGGCCCCTCCTGAAAAAACATCCGCCGACCCAGCAGAACCAAAGAACTACAGGCCCATCTCCCTGCTCCCCTTTCCAGTGAAGGTTCTCGAGAAGGCAATCAACCAGCAACTCACCGAACACCTGGAACACAACACCTCCTGCTTAATCTGGATTCTGTGCCAACCACAGCACAGAGACAGCACTGATCGCAGCCACAGACAACATCAGGGACTGTTGGAAGGCGGTGACCCCAGGGGTCAAGACTGCTCTCTTAACCACCCGAGACCCTCCTCTCCCACAATTCCTGCCGAGTCTTATCGAGGGAAGGTCCTCGCCGGGGAGGACTGATCGTACACACTGTCGACACACCACACTTACGAACGGACACCACACCGTGAATCTTTATCAAGTATGAACTTTATCAAAGTAAAATAGGTAGTAATACACAGCGATCGAGGGATCGCGAAAGTCTTGTGAACAAGGGAACGGGGAAGCGGGACAGTCTTAGAGGGCCAGTCGGTACGCCGCGTACCCTGCGCACAGTTCTCAATCCTCGAACTGGGGGGTACAGGGGCTGGCGATGGTACTTGCTGTCCTACTCACTTCGGTTCAAGGTTGTCGTGAGGGTAGCGTCGTTGGTCCAGCCAGACCAGAGGGTTCTTTAAGCCGCGACGAGGTCAGCAGGGCTTGATCGGGAGTACTCCGTAGTACTCGTAGTCAGGTGGAGCCGCGACAGCGTCCGCAGGGCTCAGGATGGTAGCAAGAGTCTCTCGTTCTCAAGAGTGGGCCGCGACGAGGTCAGCAGGGCTCCGATGGTTCAGGTCTTACTCTTCGAGAGTGAGCCGCGACAGCGTCAGCAGGACTCGGTGGTTCAGTTCCGTAGCTTCGAGGATGAGCCGCGACGACGTCAGCAGGGCTCGGTGGGTCAGAGTCTGTTCTCCTCAAGGTCAGCCGCGATCAGATCAGCAGGGCTTTCTTGTCCAGGATACAACTGCCGGCTGGATGGGAGGCAGGCTGTCTTATAGTCCAGGAGCCCTTTGATGTCCGGACTCTCAGAGGCAGGAGGCCGGTGGTCCGAGGGCCAGGAGGCCGATTGTCTGGGCGGCTTGTTCTTTGATGCTTTGGACTGTGCGTCCAGGGAATCCCAGACGCCCATCAAGGTCTGGAGCCAGCTCGCTAGGAGGCCAAAGGTGTGATCGAAACCAGCCCCCAGGGATAGTTCAGAGGTGTGAGGGAAACCAGTTCCTCGGAAGGGGGCCGGAGGTGTGATGGAAGTCTTGGTTTCGGGTACTTGGTGAGTTGTTCACCCCCCGGGCGGGTCTGGGCGCGCCGGACGCGCACGCCTAGCTGCAGGCAGGAGCGGCCAGGGGCTGCCGAAAGGGAAGAAGGCGGCCGGCCGGCCGGGGTGGCCAAACATGGAGTCTGATGGTCACGTGCACGGGTGCAGGCACGCGGTCTGGAGATCGTCTCAGGTCCGGGGTAGAGGTGTCATGTACAGTTCTGGGTGGACGGGGATCAGTTCCATCCGTAGTTCTGGGGTTGCGGGGATCAGAGAGGACCACGCCACGAGGCCGAGTCCAACAGGGACCACCTGGACCGCGGTGAAATGGCCGTCCTCATCCTCTTGAACCTGTCAGCTGCCTTCGCCACCATCTCTCATCACATCTTGATCAACAGACTCCACCACCTCTTGAGAATAACTCAAACAATCCGTCTTCCACCATACACCTTGGAATCCAAGAAGACACCTCGGAATCCAAGAAGAACATTTGCAGCATCCCCCAAGGTTTGTCCCTCAGCCACATCTTCTTCAACGCAAACATGAGCTCCCTGGCCACACCATCAGATCGCATGGACTCAACATAGTCTCCTATGCCGACGACACCCAGCTCATCCTCTTGCTGTCCGAAGACCTCTCCACCACCAGAGCCAACTTCTGCAGATCCATGATGAACGTAGCCGACTGGATGAAGGACAACTGTCTCAAGGTCAACAAGGACAAGACAGAAGTCCTCATCTTCTGGAATAACGCCTCATCATGGAACGACGCATGGTGGCCCGCTGTACTCAGCCCACCCCTTGATCCAAGAGACCACGTCCGCAACCGTGGCATCATATTGGACAGCAAGCAATCTATGAAGAAACAGGTACACACAGTCTCATCCGCCTACTTCCACACCCTACACATGCTCCGCAAGATCTTCAGATGGCCCCTTCCCCAGCAGGTTGGACTACAGAAACACACTCTGCGTAGGAATCCTTGCCCGCCTCTTCAAGAGACAACAGAAAATACATAACGCAGCAGCCAGACTCATCCTCGGCCTCCCCAGATGGACCCACATCACCCCACACCTCAAGAAACCACACAGGCTCCAGATCCAGATGAGATGCCAGTTCAAGGTGTTGACCACGCATACAAAGCCCTGCACAACAAAGTACCAGCATAAATCAACAAACGCATGACCTTTCACCAACCGACCAGACACCTACGAGCAGCTGCCCTCTTCCTCGCAGACACCCCCGGATCTACCGTGGCAATCGCGCAGGACGCTTCTTCTCACACCTGGAGGACAAAGCTTGGAAGGACCTTTCCTGCTCCATAGGACCTAAATTGAGGAAACCTGGCTGTTTGAATGAACAGATCACAACATACTTGCTGGCAATCTCCAGCGCCTTGAAACCCTTACAGATTATTTGCAGTGCTGTAAAACTCCTTGATTGATTGTCTCAATTTAACTACTGAGCCCCTCCTCTACTGAAAGGCCTATCTGCTATGCTGTCATCAAATAGTCCATCTTGGCTTCAGAACAGCTGAAGAGAATAAATGAAACAATTTCCGCTGGGGGCTTGGAATGGATAGGTTCTCTGCGTTTTTTCACGGAGTTTCTCTTCCAGGAATTGCTTTTCAGCCGCATTCCCCCGAGCAGCTGCGCAAGGCACTGAGTTTGCATGCCCAATAGGTGCGCGGCCCCCTCGACTTCCCAAATAAATAATATAATGGGGAAAAAATGAGCTTCAAAGCGTGCGCATAACGTAAACACATTCTCTGTGTAGGCCGCCGAGCCGGCAACATATGCTGCAGTTGGCAGCAGTCGAGTCCACGCCATGAAATGGCGCGCTTCGCGCTCACCCACCCCTCGCAGAACACCCACTAGCATCTTTGAGGAGGAAATATGCGACATAAACAGGCATGTGTCTATGTTATATTTTATATACATATTTCCCAGCTGAGCAGAAGGAATCTTTCCCTCAGTTTTGGTCAGCGAATCTGTGTTCGCAAACTGCTGCTAGAAAACGGAGCCTAATTATTGTGTCAACACGCTGTGTGGGGGGGGGAGGGGGTGTTGGCTGCCGCGCTTGTTCTGAGAGCTTCCAGCTCAGATGTCTCCTCTACAGCTCCAGAGCTCCAGAGCTCCAGTTTCTCCGGAGCGCGTCATTCGACGCCCTAGTGGGATGAAAAAGGCGGGGTGGGGGTTGGGAGTCTCTAAATGGGGTTTGGATAAAGAAACACTATTAGGGGTCTTCTCCAAGAGTCGTGGCCTATGCAATGAAGGATTTTTCTCAAACACGTGTCTAAAGAATCCGTACTTGAAACGGGATTCAATTAAGGTGTCGCCTCGCTGTACCTTTTCTGCTATTGAATCACAAAACAAGTGAGAGGCACCCACAGCAAGCCAGGCCTATTCAGTGTGCAGGACAAACTAGATGAGTAACAACAGTGATTTTGTTACGCATAAGTAGAATTGAAACTGTTTCAATTTTGAAAATATGAGACTGTGATCAGGGTCGGATTGGGATTTGAAATCGGCCCGGGCACGCTGAAAAAAAGTGGCCCACATTTGCATATTTTTGGGTAAGTATCAGGGACCCCCTGTTAAGGATCTAGCTCCTGGGTCAGGGAAACAGTAATTTTTGAAAAGGTATATACCCAGGCAGACTTTAGCTACAAGGAACTGGCTAAATCGCAACACATCTTACTAACAACATATGATAAACACAAAAAATGATAAAAACCAGAAAAATCAACAGACTGTTATGATATCAAAAATACATTTTAATTTCGATTTGTTTTTTTAAAAAAAATTAATCTAATAAGAGGTTTAGTAGATATCACTGTGTGTACATGATGTGTATAGTCAAAAAATTGATACATTGATTAGGAATGACATTTCTGATACATTGTTAAAATACAAAAGAAAACAAATAAAAAATTAGTTTTAAAATTGTTTCTCCAAATTTTTTTGTTAGACTTGGGCTGTGTCAACGCGTTTCGACAAATCTTTTGTCTTCATCAGGACTTTAGAATATGCAGCCACTTTTTTCTATAAAAAGAGAGAATTTTGTAGTGACCTTCCACTGTAGTATTTTTTTTGGAAGACTGAACAGGAATGCAGTGCTTTCTCTATATTTTGACGTGGACGGTAAACGCTATCTGGGAAAGCGATAATCGCTGCGTACTTCTTACTTCTATGGCTCAGGGTCGGTTTCTTTAGCCGTCAGCAACAGAACGGTCCACTTAATTGTTTACAAGGGGTATGTTCCTCATCTAGTGAACGCAGTTGTTCCAAACCAAAAGGTGTGTGATGTAGAGCTGTGGTCTTTCAAGTACGTTTTTCAGTTCTAGCCGCTCCCTGTGTCTAGCGATTAACGATGGTAAATAGTCAGAGTACTGTCAGTATCGAGAAGTTAAAACCACCCTTTTGGATTCAATACGATATGGCGACGGAAGATGGAGCCGTTTACATATCTTCCATTTTTTCACTTGAACCCCTGACGGAAGGAGACGCACGGCGCTTTTGCTTCTAGAAATCGATTTCGAGTCAAGGCTGCACTGTCCCGGGCACCCCTGATTAACTTAATCGATACCCGTATGGAGGAACCGCATTGAACAAACCCCTGAGAAGCACAAAGATATGTAAACGGCTCCATCTTCCGTCGCCATATCGTATTGAATCCAAAAGGGTGGTTTTAACTTCTCGATACTGACAGTACTCTGACTATTTACCATCGTTAATCGCTAGACACAGGGAGCGGCTAGAACTGAAAAACGTACTTGAAAGACCACAGCTCTACATCACACACCTTTTGGTTTGGAACAACTGCGTTCACTAGATGAGGAACATACCCCTTGTAAACAATTAAGTGGACCGTTCTGTTGCTGACGGCTAAAGAAACCGATCCTGTTCAGTCTTCCAAAAAAAATACTACAGTGGAAGGTCACTACAAAATTCTCTCTTTTTATAGAAAAAAGTGGCTGCATATTCTAAAGTCCTGATGAAGACAAAAGATTTGTCGAAACGCGTTGACACAGCCCAAGTCTAACAAAAAAATTTGGAGAAACAATTTTAAAACTAATTTTTTATTTGTTTTCTTTTGTATTTTAACAATGTATCAGAAATGTCATTCCTAATCAATGTATCAATTTTTTGACTATACACATCATGTACACACAGTGATATCTACTAAACCTCTTATTAGATTAATTTTTTTAAAAAAAACAAATCGAAATTAAAATGTATTTTTGATATCATAACAGTCTGTTGATTTTTCTGGTTTTTATCATTTTTTGTGTTTATCATATGTTGTTAGTAAGATGTGTTGCGATTTAGCCAGTTCCACATTTGCATATTGCCTTTCCGCAAACCACTGCCTCTGCGAAATTTTATAAAATAGGGGGAGTAAAAAAACGCACAGATTAGTTTACACTGGTGAAACACACCTGAAAACAAGTGAGGACACTTATGCTCAGGCCCCCTGTCCTATGCATGCATTAATGGGCCGGCCCAGCGACAGAAAGGGAGTGACACCTCTGCTGTTAATAAGAGGGAGGTAATGGACGCTCATCTGCCTCCAGAAAGGCCACTCGGGCACCCACTGGGCCGCTGGCGGTATCGAACACAAACACCACCAAAATCGGCCCCCAGGCTGCACATAAAAACAGCCCACAACAGGAATTCGGATACCGGCCCATCAGGCATTGCCCGAGTGCCAATATTACCAATCCGACGCTGACTGTGATCAAACACTATGTGGAAAAGTGGTAGTGCCTTCGGCATGTGTGAATCGCTGCTGTTCTCTTCATACAATCTTCCTCTGCAATCTCTCATTCTGTGAGCCACCTACGCCCTTACTATCACCAAATGTTTCTGAACACAGCCATCTGATATATTTTACTCATCTCCTTCCACTTCATTACAATTTTTTTCAGTCTGCCCTTCTACAAGTACTTTTTTCACTGCACCTTCTTCACCATCCCCCACACACAAGACACCTATTGACACTCCTCTGGTGCTGTCAATATTTCAGCAGCTAAGCTCCTCCTTCACACACTTTACCATAGAATCACACTTGGCATTTATGTGGCCATTGCTCTCTGTGTTCTGAAGAGAGGCCAAGGATTGGATGAGCATGCAGTTTGAAAACTTTTATGAGTCTCTGATAGGTGCTGTGATAAACTTGCACTGCTGTGAGCCTTGGCTGCAGAACTCTTGAAAACACCACCAGTAGGAACTGCATACCTGGTTGTTGAAACACCACCCATAACCTGAACTCAACCAGACGCCTGGAGGTAACTCAGTTCACCATGTGCCCTATGTAGGAGTCCTATTGTTGCATGAAAAACACACTCTAGTCTAGAGAAACCTGACACATGAAAAAAAGGAAATACTTGTTGGTAAAGCAAGGCGAAGTAAAACATGAAACGTAAACAGAGTGGCATTGCTGACATGGATTGCCTCATGGTTTTAAAAGTATTTGCTGAGAAATCAATAATTTTTTGCCATAAAGGCAGATAAATGCAAAAACAACAATTGATGGACGGAATGTTGCACAATGGCAGAACATTCACCCCCAGTCACAGATATGGGTTTAATCCATCGTTATTTTGCTCACCAGACAACCCCAGTTGAGACATGGCCATATGCAAATCAGTCTTGACCCTGTGCCTCATGGGAACAGTCCAGCCCGAACTGCCAAGCTATGTCTTTCCTGGACCGGAATCAAGCATCCTAGGACCAGTTTCTGGCTATCAGCCGTCATCAGCCAGGATAGCTTGATTCCAGTGGCCTTGAGAGCACGGGACTCACGTATGAGCATACCCGTCCCACTCGGGGTGACAAATGCAAAAACAACAATTGATGGGCGGAATGCTGCACTATGGCAGAACATAAGGCAGATAAGGCACATTTGACAATCCAGTTTTAATTACTGGCTGGTCTGAGCCCTGCCAGGACCGCCAGCACTTTAAGCCCTGTGATGCTCAATGTATGGTGCAGTTAAAATATCTCTTCTCACAACAGCTCAAATCATTCCTCTCACTATAAGTGTCTCTCCTCTGGCTTGTCACAGCTCCTGTCTGTTCCCTAAAGATGTTAAGGTAAATACCCTTCGTTCTGGTTGCACCTCTTCCATTGTACAGTTCCCCGTGCAGCTCATGTCTAAATGCGCAGCTCAAATGTCCTTTTTTGCATTCCTCACCTCTCTCTGTCTCTTTGTACAGCTCAACTGTTTTGTCCTCCAGATGCCGGATTACATTAATTTCCACTGGTACCAACATTTCCATTGAGTGGCCTCTACCAAAATGGGATCTTTACTGACCAGCTTGTTTAAACACCACATTTGCACCTACTGATGGGTACAACAATTATGATTTTTTCTGGTCATGGTCAGAGTTCTCAAGTTTTCAAAATGCGTAGGAATGAAAACTAATTTTCATATTGATGACACACCAGCAAGTGATGTCTGTCACACAACCTGCAGCTCTTCACCCAAGGCCAACCCCAGCGGTCCGCAGTACCTGACGTTGCTGCTAAGGTTTATTGTTGCTGGCCCTGCTCGGTAGCGTGTTTTATAAATTGCGCTGCTGGGAGGGCAATTGCAATGCCGATGCCACTTGATAACGCTTAGGAAAGCAGGCTGTATCACCTTACTTACCTGTCGTAGTGACAAATTGCTGCGGGCAATATAGATCAGACAGGCTCCAACCCCACTGGCTGGCACCAGCCTGGAGGCCATGTTCATGGCTATGGTATTTGTCATGAGGCCACCATTAGGCTGCCAGGGCAGGCAGGGCTGGTCAATGATTACAGGCTCGGTTAGATAGTGGACACAGCTGCATGCAACAACCATCATGGTGGGCACGCTGTGGTGTGCAACAGCACAGGGTCAGGTCCTGTCACCACCAGCCCAGGTCCCGGGAGCACTAAGTCTTCCTGAATTAAGACCTGGCAGCAGCACACTACTCCCTCAACCAGAGCACAACTGAAGCAAGAGTTGCAGTGCACATGAATGCCTCACCTGTGTCCCTACACTGAGCCCACTTTACCCAATTCTCTGAATTAATCTGGAGTGGTAGTTGGCCCAATCTGGGTCACATTCATGTTCCTGCACTAAGAATTGATTGGCCAACATTGGCCAGTCTTTCAGCTGGTAACAGGCACTATCCACTTGATTACAAACAGGGCAAAAGTGTGTCCCAACACACTCTCAGTACTCCGGGGCACATACTGGTACGCATTTAACATGCATTTACAATCCAAGTGCCTGGATAGTGGTGATTAGTGCGCTATACAAATCAACATAACATCACGTACCAATGGTGATTTTCCGTGAGAATCACCTCTCTTAGTGTGACAGCTGATTCTCTCACTAATTTACATTATTGCCATGAGCGAAACTTGAGGTATCTGCATGGTCACTTTGCACTTGTGGATGTGCAGTTGCATATGTAAATAATCTGCTAATAGATATCGAAGTTTGTCGACCATATTTATTGGTATCCAGTTCATATATTTTGTGAAGATTACTGACCTTCCTCCTTTCTCT
Source organism: Lissotriton vulgaris (assembly GCF_964263255.1). NCBI lineage: Eukaryota > Metazoa > Chordata > Amphibia > Caudata > Salamandridae > Lissotriton > Lissotriton vulgaris. The sequence continues at coordinate 891,335,139 of NC_141695.1, forward strand.
GTTATTGCCTGCTCGTATCTCCTCTATTGTGTAGTTTAAATGCACCGTCACTATTGACCATCGGACCTGTAGAGAAAGGGAGTTAGGTCGCGAGCAGGAACCTTTGCCCCTGGAGAATATGCATCACTATTAGTCACAGGGGAAAAAAAGTCTTTCTTCAACACACGTGCTGCTGCTATCTATCGGAGTTGGAGTGGGGTGGCAGTAGCTGAGGATTCAGAGCATCCCTGTAATCACGAGGAGAGCGTACACCTAAACCTAGAACCTCTAGGTGGACCTTAGACATTGTCCGTGGGGGGAGTTTAGGAATGGAACATCTTCCCTAACTCACAAGTATCACTGCAAAAGACTATGGGTCTCAGCAGGGCCCCCTTCCACTGCTCTCTGTGCATGGATTCTGCTTGGCTTCAGCAGGATGTGCTCAAACACTTTCTCTAAAATATACTTGGGTGGAGGGGGCCTTCCTCGCCTCCTTACAATCTGGCAGAGTCCATCTGCTAACGTGTGCATATTTGAATATGTGTGTGTGTGGGGGGAAAAAGGGAGGGGTGTCCAGGATAATTGCCAGGGAATGTAAAAATTAAATCTGTCTGTGTGCTTCCAGCTTCCCTCTTGCAGCCTATGCTCTGAGAGAAGGCAATTGAGGCCGGCGCCCCTGAAATTTGTACCTCTGTCTCTGCTGTCTCCATTTTGGTTCTAGAATGCAGCCAGTGCTGTCTTGGAATGTGGGTAGGGTAGAGCTGCTCGGTCTTCATTATTTAAGCCATAAAAGGCAACAACCCAGTGTTGTCCTCGGAAACCTGTCATGCATCTTACGCTGCCTTATCTACTGTTTAAGAGTCAAAGTACTTGCTTTCTTTACAATTATGGCTACTACCCGGATCGTGTAGCTTTGTACTAAACAATTGTCTCCCTCTCCTAGGCTGGCTTTAGTAACCTTCTTTCAGCATGTGTTAGGTGTGCCTACTGGAGCAGAATATTCTCTTCCCCATCTTCCATGAAAGTCATCACAGCTTCTTCTTGTTTCCTCCGCTCCGTAAAGCCAGCCCTATGAATTACAAACCAAACACCATTACTTAAACCTACAAGGAGGAAATCTCACACACATAATAGTGTCATGCTTCATCATTTGTATCTATTCCCCACCCTGGTAGGGCTATGCTACCAGGGCAGACTCAACCTCCTTGAAGACTGTGCCGAAAGGAGGGCGTTCTTAGATAAATACTACTGGACAAAGCAAAAAGGTGACCCAGTTTGAGTTAAAAATACCTTAGTGTTCCTAGGTTATTTATAACCTTATTCAGTAGGACACTAGGTAGGACTAAAAACCAAATATGGATGGGTATGTTGAGAGGAATGACTCAAATCCATCTGCTATCTGCCAACATGTTTCTGCCCATATCTATTGGCCTAAACGGTCTGGGGCATTCTTCAGGGCTAATGGATCCCTAAGTTTAGATATTGTGACTCTCTTAGTCACTGACACACAATACTAGAAAGTGCGAGCTACCTTTTTAGCCCATGTGAATCCTACCTGGAACTGGACCGGGGGTAAACTTGATTCCCTACATTTTAGGGGATATCGTCATCCTGGTCACAGAGGGAGTGGTGTCCTTTGTAGTCACACATTCACCACTCGTCCGTACCTGTGTCTCACCTGCTCCGAACCATAAGTATGTAATCTGGATTCTTGTACTGGACCACAGTTCTGATATACAGTACACCACTTATTTTGTTTCAATTGTCACTGTACTTGTTGGACCCGGCCTCGTGGCGTGGCCCTTGCTGACCTCCATAACCTAGAGCAATGGACAGAACTAATTTCCGTCCACCCAGAACTATACACGAGACTCCTACATCGGACCTGAAACGACCTCCAGACCGCGTGCCTGCACCCATGTACGTGACCGGCAGACTCCATGTTTGGCCACCCCGGGCAGCCGGCCGCCTTCTTCCCTTTCGGCAGCCTCTGGCCGCTCCCGGCTGCAGCCAGGCGTGCGCGTCCGGCGTGCCCCGACTCGCCCAGGGGGGTGAACGACTCACCAAGTACCCGAAACCAAGGCTTCCATCACACCTCCGGCCCCCTCCCGAGGAGCTGGTTGTCCTCACACCTCCGAGCCATCCCTGGGGGCTGGTTTCGATCGCACCTTTTGGCTTCCTAGTGAGCTGGCTCCAGGCCTTGATGGGCGTCTGGGATTCCCTGGACGCATGGTCCAAAAGCACCAAAGACACCGCCGCCCAGACAAACAATTTACAAAAGGGGGTGGTGATGAACAGAGTGTCTGAATTGAGCAGACCACTCTTACCCAGTCCAAAGATCAGGGCTTGATCCATCACCGTTATTTATCTCACTGCCCCATCCCAGCTCAGAATCTGGCTATATGCAAATCAGTCTGTCCCTGGCCCAGTGCATCATGGGAACAGGGCAGACTAAACTACCAAGCCAATTCTTTACCAGAAAGGAGACAAGCTACCGGGGACCGGTTTCTGGCATTTCAGCCTCTTCGGCCCGGCTTGCTTGAATCCTGATGGAGCAGTGAGAAAGGGACTCATGTCTGAGTATACCCTGCCACACCTATAGTGGCCAAAATCGATTTACAAAAGGGGGTGGTGATGAACAGAGTGTCTGAATTGAGCAGACCACTCTTACCCAGTCCAAAGATCAGGGCTTGATCCATCACCGTTATTTATCTCACTGCCCCATCCCAGCTCAGAATCTGGCTATATGCAAATCAGTCTGTCCCTGGCCCAGTGCATCATGGGAACAGGGCAGACTAAACTACCAAGCCAATTCTTTACCAGAAAGGAGACAAGCTACCGGGGACCGGTTTCTGGCATTTCAGCCTCTTCGGCCCGGCTTGCTTGAATCCTGATGGAGCAGTGAGAAAGGGACTCATGTCTGAGTATACCCTGCCACACCTATAGTGGCCAAAATCGATTTACAAAAGGGGGTGGTGATGAACAGAGTGTCTGAATTGAGCAGACCACTCTTACCCAGTCCAAAGATCAGGGCTTGATCCATCACCGTTATTTATCTCACTGCCCCATCCCAGCTCAGAATCTGGCTATATGCAAATCAGTCTGTCCCTGGCCCAGTGCATCATGGGAACAGGGCAGACTAAACTACCAAGCCAATTCTTTACCAGAAAGGAGACAAGCTACCGGGGACCGGTTTCTGGCATTTCAGCCTCTTCGGCCCGGCTTGCTTGAATCCTGATGGAGCAGTGAGAAAGGGACTCATGTCTGAGTATACCCTGCCACACCTATAGTGGCCAAAATCGATTTACAAAAGGGGGTGGTGATGAACAGAGTGTCCGAATTGAGCAGACCACTCTTACCCAGTCCAAAGATCAGGGCTTGATCCATCACCGTTATTTATCTCACTGCCCCATCCCAGCTCAGAATCTGGCTATATGCAAATCAGTCTGTCCCTGGCCCAGTGCATCATGGGAACAGGGCAGACTAAACTACCAAGCCAATTCTTTACCAGAAAGGAGACAAGCTACCGGGGACCGGTTTCTGGCATTTCAGCCTCTTCGGCCCGGCTTGCTTGAATCCTGATGGAGCAGTGAGAAAGGGACTCATGTCTGAGTATACCCTGCCACACCTATAGTGGCCAAAATCGATTTACAAAAGGGGGTGGTGATGAACAGAGTGTCTGAATTGAGCAGACCACTCTTACCCAGTCCAAAGATCAGGGCTTGATCCATCACCGTTATTTATCTCACTGCCCCATCCCAGCTCAGAATCTGGCTATATGCAAATCAGTCTGTCCCTGGCCCAGTGCATCATGGGAACAGGGCAGACTAAACTACCAAGCCAATTCTTTACCAGAAAGGAGACAAGCTACCGGGGACCGGTTTCTGGCATTTCAGCCTCTTCGGCCCGGCTTGCTTGAATCCTGATGGAGCAGTGAGAAAGGGACTCATGTCTGAGTATACCCTGCCACACCTATAGTGGCCAAACTCGATTTACAAAAGGGGGTGGTGATGAACAGAGTGTCTGAATTGAGCAGACCACTCTTACCCAGTCCAAAGATCAGGGCTTGATCCATCACCGTTATTTATCTCACTGCCCCATCCCAGCTCAGAATCTGGCTATATGCAAATCAGTCTGTCCCTGGCCCAGTGCATCATGGGAACAGGGCAGACTAAACTACCAAGCCAATTCTTTACCAGAAAGGAGACAAGCTACCGGGGACCGGTTTCTGGCATTTCAGCCTCTTCGGCCCGGCTTGCTTGAATCCTGATGGAGCAGTGAGAAAGGGACTCATGTCTGAGTATACCCTGCCACACCTATAGTGGCCAAAATCGATTCAAGCAAGCCGGGCCGAAGACGGCTGAAATGCCAGAAACCGGTCCCCGGTAGCTTGTTTCCTTCCCAGTGTAAGAATTGGCTTTTGTAGTTTGGTTTGCCCTGTTCCCATCATGCACTGGGACAGGAACAGACTAATTTGCATACAGCCAGGTTCTGAAACTGGGATGGTGCAGTGAGCTAAAAAACGGTGTTGGATCTAGCCCTGATCTCTTGACTGGGTGAGAGTATTCTGTTTAATTCAGAGACTCTGTCCCTCACCACCCCTTGTTGTAAATATTTTTGTCCACCCTAAGCGTGGAAGGGTATACTCAGATGTGAGTCCCTTGCTCATTGCACCATCAGGATTCAAGCAAGCCGGGCCGAAGACGGCTGAAATGCCAGAAACCGGTCCCCGGTAGCTTGTTTCCTTCCCAGTGTAAGAATTGGCTTTTGTAGTTTGGTTTGCCCTGTTCCCATCATGCACTGGGACAGGAACAGACTAATTTGCATACAGCCAGGTTCTGAAACTGGGATGGTGCAGTGAGCTAAAAAACGGTGTTGGATCTAGCCCTGATCTCTTGACTGGGTGAGAGTATTCTGTTTAATTCAGAGACTCTGTCCCTCACCACCCCTTGTTGTAAATATTTTTGTCCACCCTAAGCGTGGAAGGGTATACTCAGATGTGAGTCCCTTGCTCATTGCACCATCAGGATTCAAGCAAGCCGGGCCGAAGACGGCTGAAATGCCAGAAACCGGTCCCCGGTAGCTTGTTTCCTTCCCAGTGTAAGAATTGGCTTTTGTAGTTTGGTTTGCCCTGTTCCCATCATGCACTGGGACAGGAACAGACTAATTTGCATACAGCCAGGTTCTGAAACTGGGATGGTGCAGTGAGCTAAAAAACGGTGTTGGATCTAGCCCTGATCTCTTGACTGGGTGAGAGTATTCTGTTTAATTCAGAGACTCTGTCCCTCACCACCCCTTGTTGTAAATATTTTTGTCCACCCTAAGCGTGGAAGGGTATACTCAGATGTGAGTCCCTTGCTCATTGCACCATCAGGATTCAAGCAAGCCGGGCCGAAGACGGCTGAAATGCCAGAAACCGGTCCCCGGTAGCTTGTTTCCTTCCCAGTGTAAGAATTGGCTTTTGTAGTTTGGTTTGCCCTGTTCCCATCATGCACTGGGACAGGAACAGACTAATTTGCATACAGCCAGGTTCTGAAACTGGGATGGTGCAGTGAGCTAAAAAACGGTGTTGGATCTAGCCCTGATCTCTTGACTGGGTGAGAGTATTCTGTTTAATTCAGAGACTCTGTCCCTCACCACCCCTTGTTGTAAATATTTTTGTCCACCCTAAGCGTGGAAGGGTATACTCAGATGTGAGTCCCTTGCTCATTGCACCATCAGGATTCAAGCAAGCCGGGCCGAAGACGGCTGAAATGCCAGAAACCGCTCCCCGGTAGCTTGTTTCCTTCCCAGTGTAAGAATTGGCTTTTGTAGTTTGGTTTGCCCTGTTCCCATCATGCACTGGGACAGGAACAGACTAATTTGCATACAGCCAGGTTCTGAAACTGGGATGGTGCAGTGAGCTAAAAAACGGTGTTGGATCTAGCCCTGATCTCTTGACTGGGTGAGAGTATTCTGTTTAATTCAGAGACTGTGTCCCTCACCACCCCTTGTTGTAAATATTTTTGTCCACCCTAAGCGTGGAAGGGTATACTCAGATGTGAGTCCCTTGCTCATTGCACCATCAGGATTCAAGCAAGCCGGGCCGAAGACGGCTGAAATGCCAGAAACCGGTCCCCGGTAGCTTGTTTCCTTCCCAGTGTAAGAATTGGCTTTTGTAGTTTGGTTTGCCCTGTTCCCATCATGCACTGGGACAGGAACAGACTAATTTGCATACAGCCAGGTTCTGAAACTGGGATGGTGCAGTGAGCTAAAAAACGGTGTTGGATCTAGCCCTGATCTCTTGACTGGGTGAGAGTATTCTGTTTAATTCAGAGACTCTGTCCCTCACCACCCCTTGTTGTAAATATTTTTGTCCACCCTAAGCGTGGAAGGGTATACTCAGATGTGAGTCCCTTGCTCATTGCACCATCAGGATTCAAGCAAGCCGGGCCGAAGACGGCTGAAATGCCAGAAACCGGTCCCCGGTAGCTTGTTTCCTTCCCAGTGTAAGAATTGGCTTTTGTAGTTTGGTTTGCCCTGTTCCCATCATGCACTGGGACAGGAACAGACTAATTTGCATACAGCCAGGTTCTGAAACTGGGATGGTGCAGTGAGCTAAAAAACGGTGTTGGATCTAGCCCTGATCTCTTGACTGGGTGAGAGTATTCTGTTTAATTCAGAGACTCTGTCCCTCACCACCCCTTGTTGTAAATATTTTTGTCCACCCTAAGCGTGGAAGGGTATACTCAGATGTGAGTCCCTTGCTCATTGCACCATCAGGATTCAAGCAAGCCGGGCCGAAGACGGCTGAAATGCCAGAAACCGGTCCCCGGTAGCTTGTTTCCTTCCCAGTGTAAGAATTGGCTTTTGTAGTTTGGTTTGCCCTGTTCCCATCATGCACTGGGACAGGAACAGACTAATTTGCATACAGCCAGGTTCTGAAACTGGGATGGTGCAGTGAGCTAAAAAACGGTGTTGGATCTAGCCCTGATCTCTTGACTGGGTGAGAGTATTCTGTTTAATTCAGAGACTCTGTCCCTCACCACCCCTTGTTGTAAATATTTTTGTCCACCCTAAGCGTGGAAGGGTATACTCAGATGTGAGTCCCTTGCTCATTGCACCATCAGGATTCAAGCAAGCCGGGCCGAAGACGGCTGAAATGCCAGAAACCGGTCCCCGGTAGCTTGTTTCCTTCCCAGTGTAAGAATTGGCTTTTGTAGTTTGGTTTGCCCTGTTCCCATCATGCACTGGGACAGGAACAGACTAATTTGCATACAGCCAGGTTCTGAAACTGGGATGGTGCAGTGAGCTAAAAAACGGTGTTGGATCTAGCCCTGATCTCTTGACTGGGTGAGAGTATTCTGTTTAATTCAGAGACTCTGTCCCTCACCACCCCTTGTTGTAAATATTTTTGTCCACCCTAAGCGTGGAAGGGTATACTCAGATGTGAGTCCCTTGCTCATTGCACCATCAGGATTCAAGCAAGCCGGGCCGAAGACGGCTGAAATGCCAGAAACCGGTCCCCGGTAGCTTGTTTCCTTCCCAGTGTAAGAATTGGCTTTTGTAGTTTGGTTTGCCCTGTTCCCATCATGCACTGGGACAGGAACAGACTAATTTGCATACAGCCAGGTTCTGAAACTGGGATGGTGCAGTGAGCTAAAAAACGGTGTTGGATCTAGCCCTGATCTCTTGACTGGGTGAGAGTATTCTGTTTAATTCAGAGACTCTGTCCCTCACCACCCCTTGTTGCCCAGACAATCAGGCGCCTGGCCCTCGGACCTCCGGCCTCCTGCCTCTGAGGGTCCGGACATCAAAGAGCTCCTGGACTATAAGACAGCCTGCCTCCCATCTAGCCGGCAGTTGTATCTTGGGCAAGAAAGCCCTGCTGATCTGATCGCGGCTGACCTTGAGGAGAACAGACTCTGACCCACCGAGCCCTGCTGACGTCGTCGCGGCTCATCCTCGAACCGACGGAACTGAACCACCGGAGCCCTGCTGACACTGTCGCGGCTTTCTCTAGAAGAATAAGACCTGAACCCCCGGAGCCCTGCTGACGCTGTCGCGGCTCCCTCTCGAGAGTAAGATCTGAACCACCGGAGCCCTGCTGACCTCGTCGCGGCCCACTCTTAAGGATAAGAGACACTGGTTACCATCCAGAGCCCTGCGGACGCTGTCGCGGCTCCACCTGCCTACGAGTACGACGAAGTACTCCTGACCAAGCCCTGCTGACCTCGTCGCAGCTTGAAGAATACTCTGGTCTGGCTAGACCAGCAACGCTACCCTCATGACCACCTGAGACTGAAGTGAGTAGGACAGCAAGTCCCATCGCCAGTCCCCGTACCCCCCAGTTCGAGGATTGCGAACTGTGTGTAGGGTACGTGGCGTGCCAGCTGGCCCTCTAAGACTGTCCCGCTTCCCCGTTCCCCTTGCCACAAGACGTTCGCGATCCCTCGATCGCTTTGTATTGCTCCTTACTTTTATCTTGATAAAGTTCATACTTGATAAAGAATCACGGTGTGGTGTCCGTTCGTAAGTGTGGTGTGTCGTCCGTGTGTACGATCAGTCCTCCCCGGCGGGGACTCCCCCTCGATAAGACTCGGCAGTAATCGTGGGAGAGGAGGTCCCGGGTGGTTAGGAGAGTCCTCTTGACTCTCCTAACCACCCGATGTTGTCAGGGTTCAGAAGTCCAAGACCAAACAACTTCACTGCGCCACTATTACCCCGGGTAGACTTATGCAAGAACGCTTACCGGCTCGCAGAAAATTCAGAGTGATAGTCACAGGCTGCAGGGTATTTGGAAGAGTCCGCAGAAAATGGAGGAACGTAACTAAGGTTGACGGTCTTGTCACTCACGTTTGGCTTAAGGCATAAAGACCGAACCGGCAGTGAGGTGCGTCGGAAGAGTTTGGAGCCACTCACTTCAGCAACGATTTCATCATGTGTGCATCTCCAGCGCAAGCGCTTAGTTAAGTCAGGATTCAGTGTAGTCTTGTTTATTTTTAGTATGCGTAGTTGTCAAACATACAGTAGTGTTTGTTACACTAACGTCGGATAGTCAGATAGGTAACATACCGAGTCCCAAGCTAAAAAGATTTTCTGAGGGAGAGTTCTGTATAACCATGAAGGCGGGAAGAGTAGCCTGAACCCTGGATACAATCTTTACCTGATGATTCCGGTATTTCTTCAGCAACACTAACTGCAGGTATAATCCTAGAAGGAAGAAAAACAAGCATTTACAATGCAACGGTCTCACCTTTGCAAAAGTTAGAGCTGTTGGCATTGTAAATGACACATTTTTCTCTATGTGTTTTTGAAAACATAAATAAATGTCATTGCCATTTACAATGAATGACAATAGCTTAATCTCTTGCAAATGTGAGTAGTGAAGAGTTGTAGTAGAGTTAGTAGTTAGTAGTAGAGAGCGAGTAGTATAGTGATTTGAGAGTAGAGAGTGAGTAGTAGAGAATGAGTAGTAGAGAGTAGTGGTGAGTAGAGTAGTAGAGAGGAGTAGAGCGAGTAGTATAGAGTTAGTAGAGTTGTAGATAGTGAGTAGTAGATAGTAGAGAGTGATTTTTAGAGTGTGAGTAGAGTAGTGAGTAGTAGAGTAAGTAGTAGAAAGTGAGTAGGAGAGTGAGTAGTAGAGTGAGTAAGAGTGAGTAGTAGAGAGTGATTAGTAGAGAGCACCTAGCAGAGGAGTAGAGTGTGTTGTAGAATAATAGTTAGTACTAGAGTAATAGAGTTATTAATAGAGAGTGAGTAGTAGTGAGTAGTAGAGAGCTGTAGAGTACTATAGTGAATAGTGAGTATAGTGAATAGTAGAGTGTGAGTAGAGTAGTAGAGTGAGTAGTAGAGTGAGTAGGTAGTATTAGAGAGTTGTAGAGTGAGTAGTAGAGTACTAGAGTGAGTAGTAGAGTACTAGAGGGAGTAGTAGAGAGAGTAGTAGAGAGAGCATTAGAGAGTGAGTAGTAAAGAGTGAGTAGTAAAGTGCGAGTATTAAAGTGTGAGTAGTAAAGTCCAAGTAGTAAATATTGAGTAGTAGAGAGTAGTGAGTATAGTAGTAGAGAGTAGTAGAACGAGTAGTAGAGTTAGCAGAGTTGTAGATAGTGAGTAGTTATAGTACAGAGTGATTAGTAGAGTGTGAGTAGAGTAGGTAGTAGAAAGTGATTAGTAGAGTAAGTAGTAGAGAGTGAGTAGTAGAGGGAGTAGGGCGTATTAGAGAGTTGTAGAGTAAGTAGTAGAGTACTAGAGGGAGTAGTAGAGCGAGTAGTAGAGAGTATTAGAGAGTGAGTAGTAAAGTGCGAGTAGTGAAGTGCGAGTAGTAAAGTGCGAGTAGTAAAGAGCGAGTAGTAAAGAGTGAGTAGTAAAGAGTGAGTAGTGGAGTGAGTAGTAGAGTAGTAGTGAGGATAGTAGTAGAGAGTAGTAGAACGAGTAGTATAGAGTTAGTAGAGTTGTAGATAGTGAGTAGTAGATAGTAGAGAGTGATTAGTAGAGTGTGAGTAGAGTAGAGAGTAGTAGAAAGTGATTAGTAGAGTAAGTAGTAGAGAGTGAGTAATAGAGTGAGTAATAGTGAGGAGTAGAGAGTGAGTAGTAGAGAGTGTGTAGTAGAGTATTAGAGTGAGTACTAGAGAGTAATAGAGTTATTAGAGTGAGTAGTAGAGAGTTGTAGAGAGTACTACAGTGAGTAGTAGTGAGTATTGTGAGTAGTAGAGAGTGAGTAGAGAGTAGTACAGTGAGTACTAGAGAGTAGTCGCTATTGAGTAGTAGAGTGAGTAGGGAGTATTACAGAGTTGTAGAGTAAGTAGTAGAGTAGTAGAGTGAGTAGTGAGAGTATTAGAGAGTGAGTAGTAAAGAGCGAGTAGTAAAGTGTGAGTAGTAAAGAGCGAGCAGTAAAGAGTGAATAGTAAAGAGTGAGTAGTGGAGTAGTAGAGTGAGTAGTATAGTGAGTAGAGCAGTAGATATTAGAGAGTGATTAGTAGAGTGTAGTAGAAAGTGAGTAGTAGAGTAAGTAGTATAAAGTGAGTAGTAGAGTGAGTAATAGTGAGTAGTAGAGAGTGAGTAGTAGAGAGAGCATAGTAGAGAGTGTGTAGTAGAGTATTAAAGTGAGTACTAGAGAGTAATCAAGTTATTAATAGAGCGAGTAGTAGAGTTGTAGAGAGTACTAGAGTGAGTAGTAGTGAGTATTGTGAGTAGTAGAGAGTGAGTAGAGAGTAGTAGAGTGAGTACTAGAGTAGTCGAGATTGAGTAGTAGAGTGAGTAGGGAGTATTAGAGAGCTGTAGAGTAAGTAGTAGAGTAGTAGAGTGAGTAGTGAGAGTATCAGAGAGTGAGTAGTAAAGAGCGAGTAGCAAAGTGCGAGTAGTAAAGAGCGAGTAGTAACGAGTGAGTAGTAACGAGTGAGTAGTAATGAGTGAGTAGTGGAGTAGTAAAGTGAGTAGTAGATATTAGAGAGTGATTAGTAGAGCGTGAGTAGAGTGTAGTAGAAAGTGAGTAGTAGAGTAAGTAGTAGAGAGTGAGTAGTAGAGTGAGTAATAGTGAGTAGTAGAGAGTGAGTAGTAGAGAGTGCGTAGTAGAGGAGTAGAGAGTTTGTAGTAGAGTATTAGAGTGAGTACTAGAGAGTAATCAAGTTATTAACAGAGTGAGTAGTAGAGTTGTAGAGTACTAGGGTGAGTAGTAGTGAGTATTGTGAGTAGTAGAGAGTGAGTAGAGAGTAGTAGAGTAGGGAGTATTAGAGAGTTGTAGAGTAAGTAGTAGAGGGTGGAGTTGGAGGGTGGAGTTGGAGTTGGAGGGTGGAGTTTGAGTTGGAGGTTGGAGTTGGAGGGTGGAGGGTGGAGTTGGAGTGCGAGGCCTACACTGCTGCATTAGAGTCACTTTCTGTGCGTCATTGAGGTGAAAGCTGCTGCGCTATCAGAGGCAGCATTGTCACTTTCTTTGGGGGTAAGGAATTGAAATTGTCTAATGCTTGTACAGCTAGGGCACTGTCCTTTTAGTAACATATGAGTAGAAAGTGTTTGAGGCCCTCGCTTTCCTTGTGTCATTAAGGCTGACAGAGAAGGTGACTGAGGCCTGAACCACTGTCCTATGTTAGGGGAGTGCAGCAGCTGAAAGGCTGCGACGCCTGTGCTGCATCATTTCTGCCATTTTCTGGAACTCAAAGGACTCCAAAGAATTGCCGGCCTGCACTGCTGCAATGCCATCACCTTCCTAAGACTTCCAGCTGAGCCCTGGGGCTCTACCAGGTGTTAAAATTATCCTGGGGTAAATCTATTAACAGATCCTGCTGTTTTACTCTGGGATGACTTAGGAATGTTCTATGACATGAGCGAGGAGCAACTCCGGGTTCACTGCAACATGAAAGTAATTCTTCTCGCCACGACGTGCTGCTTTATCTTTAAGAGCCCGACCTACTGCTGGAGTAAAAGCTTCCTTATCTTCTTTATGGGGCCATCTGTCACCCCACAAAGAAGATAAGAAAGCTTTTACGCCACCAGTAGGTCAAGGAACCCAGTCTGAAAAGGATGGAGCTTCCAGAGAAAGAAATACATCACTGGGACCTCTTCTCCAATGGCTGGCCAGCGTTTAGGAGGCAAGCCAATGGAAAAGAGGGGCGGGGCTTAACGTCGCTGGAGAAAAATCCTCTACCCCATTGAGTCTCGCTAGCGAGAATGCGCATGCACTGTCTTACACTAGTCGAGACCTAAAGTAATGAAGAGAAAATGGCTATGAAAGAAACATACATTTTGAAATGTGGCCATGATACTGATGTTAGGAATAGTGGTCATTTCTACAACTCTGAATTTGGAGTTAACCATACTGACATGAGCTGGATGATATTTTGCAAACTGTGTTCTTTCTTGCAAACCTGCTGACATTTTGAAGTCAAATCCGGAGACAAATCCAATTAATAACAAGTGTTCCCAAACTTCTGATGAAAAAGATGTCCCACTTGTGTGGGGGCTCCTATGTCCAGTGGCAGGAAAGGTCTCAAAACGCAACATGGAGAAATCATATTTTCATCACGAAAGCATCGATTTTGACGATGTGGTTAGTTAGTTGCAGTATTTGTGCCGGGCTCGACTGTCCCCCAGGCAAACCTTTCAAACATAGACAGTTCTGAAACTTAGACACCCAGGAGAGTTCAAGTTGATGTGACTTTATTTGATCCCACAGCATTTTTATCTGGATATTTGTGCAAATCTTAAATATTGGCAAGAATCCCATGTTCTCCACACATCTCGCAAGGGAACTTTATGTAATCTATTGGACTCCCTGCTTCCCTGAGGGAGGAGTAAAAATATATTTATCAGTACGCACACTTTCAAAGGCTGCTCTAGGTTGCCAGATGCTGACTTTTCCTTCTGCTACATGGGGCTGTGAGAACCTTCCTGTTAGTAAAGTCCGCCTTTATTGGCACCCAAAGTGGTGCAAACTAGACACCATTCCTAAAGCAATAAAGATGTTTCTGATTTCTATAAAACAGTAAACTCTTAAATCATTGTGTCAGGTGCCTTTGGATGCAAACTAAGGGAAGACCTGCGTTCCTCTGCTGTTTGAAGCGTCAGAGTGCAAATGTGTGAATAATGGCAGAGTAGGCAACAAATTTGGAATTCAAGCTAAGTTTTCCTTGTGAATTTATTATTAAACTCCCAGTGTGAAACTCTGAAAAATTACTATTATAGATTTGGCTATCTAATGAGAGTTAAACAGTGTTTAAAGCAAACAGTGCCAGGTCCGTTTTGCACCGAAATAATGTCTATCATCCTTGTCACTAAGCCAGCTACAAAAGCGGCAAGTATTTAAGGGGGACAGGCTCACCTCCCGTCCGCTGCTCAGTTTGATTTGATTTGTGGATTTATAGGCTACCCTAAGGCTTCCCCACACTGACGAGAGCTGTGATAGGAGGAGAATGCCATTAGAGTTTAAGGGGGAATAGCCAGGTCTTCAGTTTTTTTCTGAATGCCATTTCCTTTTGTAGCTCTCTAAGATCCTGAGGCAACCCGTTCCATAGTTTTGGAATCAGGTGTGAGAAGCATCTGCCTCCCCATCTAGATTGTTTTTAATTCTGGTGGTACGGAGAAGGTGTAGATGAGAGGACCTAAGTGGTCTGATGGGGACATGCGCCGATATTAGGTGTCTTAGTTTTTCTGGGCCTTTATTATTTACCACCCTGTGGGCGATGCACAGGGATTTGAACGTTATTCTTGCCGCTACTGGAAACCAGTGTAGTTGCCAGAAGACAGTTTGCATTATATTCTGCAGCGTTTCCACATAGTGCACATTATATCATTCAAAAGCTGCTCTGAAGGAAATGTTCAGGCCCAGACAACGGCCAGTGCGACGGAGACACAAAGCAGCGGGAAGGAAAAGAGCAGGTGACATGCCTGTACTTTGCCAGGCTCTTGCAAAAGGGAAAACACATTGTTTAAGAAAAAAAATGTTTATAACGAAAACAACAGAGATTTTGACCGGACCCACTAGCGCCGACATTATTGAGAACATTATAGGTGGGTGCGTACCGGCATAATGCAGGCACACACAGTGAAGAGAGCCAACAAGAACTGACGCGGACTGACCTGCTGCCCCATACTGTATACAGTGATGGGTGGAAACAAAATGTGAATGACAATTTAACAGCCCAATGGAGAAGCACCATTCGCCAGCGGCTCCTCTACGCGCATATATTGTGCAGGATTAAGAAAAAAACACAGTAGTCTGGCTAGTCCAGGCGTCTCCAAAGTCAGGCCTGGGGGGGCTGGATCCGTTCCAGATGTTTAGCATAACCCCATTTAGATAAATTTAGCTGTCCTAAACATCTGGCATGGATCCAGCCCTCCAGGACCGACTTTGGAGAACACTGATCTAATCTCACAATATCTTCAATATAGAACTCAAGTGCGTCTGGTTCAGCATGCACTAAGCTTTTAAAGTCTTCGACCACTTCAATGATTCTGACAGCAAGGCATCCCTCTGCGGTCTAGTGTACACCCACCATTCCCCAAATCATCCCCTTCCTCTTGCAATATGCATTCGCTCCTCCCACCTGTCCCTCTTCCTGGGGTTTTATGTCGATAGCTACTTGTCTAGTACTTTAACACTTTTTCCGCATATATCTTCAGGCCATGTTTTTTTTTTTATTGACCTCATATGATCCATTTGCATTGCTCATCAATATTTGATTATGTATCCTGTGCTAATACATATACTTTTATACAGCGCTTCGACTTCCCGTAGGTCAGGTCCACAGCAAATACAGCTATTAAGTAAATAAATGTTAAATAAACGTTACACTGCATGTTTGCCTTTATGTATACTTTGGATGGCGCCCCATGTACTTATGGACTTCGGACGGCTGTGCCTGGTTCGTCGATGTTTCGCAGTGAATATATCACTTTGCACCAGTCCTGTGGAGTTTCTAAGCGCTGTGTGGAAGCAGTGACATTAGCTCATTGAGGACCTCGTTCTGAGTGTCAGCTTAAATCCCTTTCTAACTCCGACCTTTGTCATACCGGGGCTACAGGTACAAGGCTTTGCAAGTGGGAAAAGAGGAATTACCGGAAGAATTTATCATTTCTACATCCGATTACCCCAGTACTTAATTTCCCCCACA
Source organism: Lissotriton vulgaris (assembly GCF_964263255.1). Lineage (NCBI taxonomy): Eukaryota > Metazoa > Chordata > Amphibia > Caudata > Salamandridae > Lissotriton > Lissotriton vulgaris. The sequence goes on from NC_141695.1 coordinate 891,350,702, forward strand.
TTGCTACCCAAGATGTTGCCTATTGGAGCAGGTGGATCTCCAGATGGAGCCCCGGGTCTGCTATGAATCATCTTGCAATCCGTCGCAGAAGGTGGCAGACAGAGGCTGAGCATGGGCATTAGATGCGGGCTGAGAGAAAGTAAGCACCAAACTGAGGAACACGTCGCGATGGGAACGCATGAAGAGAACTAAAACCCATCAGCGGAAAATGGTATTGTCCGAGGCTCTGTTTTTAATGTAACATCATGGCCTTTGGAGGTCGTATCACTGAAAATACAACATTTACAAAAATATTCCTGTCCACCGGTGTCCTTGGAAGACAAGTTTCTACGATATGGAATCTAGGGAATGCTAAAGCGAGTCTGGAGTTATACTGACCTCTGATGGTCAATTTGCATCAATACACTAAAACAGAGGCATTTGCTAGAACAAGGTGGAAGACTAGTGACTTGCCCAGAATCCCAGAACGTTGAGCCGACTCCGAGACCGCTAATGCAGTGCAGGGTTCCCGGGACTTCCATGATGATCTGTAGCTGACGGGGGAGGGGAAAGCGAAAGCACGCCACGCGCGCGTTGTAGGCACGCCATGAGCGTGCATATCCGCGTTGCCTGCGGCTCGTGCACAGTGGCGGCGCCTGCGGACTTAACCATACTTCAAAAGTGCTGCGCAGGAGCTCAGGCGGGGCCGATTGAAGACTATAGCGCAGGAGTAGAGACCAGTACCCGGTAAGTGGGGTGAGGCAGCATCCACAGTGCCAGATACTTTTTGATCGCGATAATTTCACTAAAGCATGCGCGGCGCATTCACACTGTTAACGCGCAGCAGCTGTACACACTTTGTGGCAGGCGCGTCCACAGACCAGAATCGCCGCGCGTACCCCGGTCTGTCTCCCTTGAGAGGCATCTCGGCAGCAATAGGTTTCGGGGACGAGACCTAAAAATGATGAAATTAGTTGAATTAAAGTAAGAGAGTTAAAGCGCGACTGTATATAAGCTACAAGCCGAAAACTAGCATGGCCCATATTTATGTACCTACATCATATCGAAAGAAAAAATTGACGCTACAACTTTCAATATAGTATAAAGAAGAGGAGCACAAGCCTTTCGCTTGGAGGGTAAGAGAGAAAGAGTTAGAAGACATTGCAAGGAGGTTCTGGTTGGTTATAAAAGAGAATTAATGGTTTTATTTTTTAATTCACAGTTCACCAAAGAGAGAGAGAGAATCAAAGAAAAGTGAGACCCAATCTGAAGTGCGTAGAAGAAAGGCAAGAGAGGTGAACCAAGGAAAAGTGAGGCAGTCTCTTCTCTGTCCCCTTCCCCCGGCAGAGTTCACGCGGTCACCTGTGGCTGGGTGCTCGTGGGCAGGACTGTTTAGGGAATTAGGAAAAATACGACATTCTAATCCTGAGAGTAACGGAAGTTAAAAGTGTGTACACCGTTGGGTTCTGACAGACGAAACAATGTCATATCCTTCTCCTCTCCATACATTGTTTTTTTTGTCCAAGTCCTGTGTCAGAATGATTTGCTTATGAGCAATAATGAAACAATCACAGCCAAGTGGGCAAACATATCAAGAATAAATAAAACATTTCTTAACTCAAATGCAGTGAATGGCCATATTGTTCATTCAGTCCCAAGACATGTATAAGAAGAAAAAACAAGGAAAAACAAATGTGCGTTAAAAACATAAAAAGAAAGGAAAAAAGCATAACATATTCCATATCCCAAGGGGAAATACTGATGCAGTTAAGCCAGATATGTATATAACTCTTCATCAATAAATAAACCCCATCCCCCCCGGGGGCTTAGTATCTAACCCAAGAATATATCTATATTCTAACTGTATGAGCTTGTGTTCTATTACCCCCTCTTTTGGTTTGTGGAATGTCAATTACAAGAAAATCTCAATAGTGTACTACCCCCTGTAGGAAACTGGAGTGTTTGCAGATGTACCCCCACTTTTTGTCCCTCTTTGAACTGCTAGATGCTGGTTTTGTCTTGACAGTGCACTGAAGCGAGTCCAGGGCCAGTGTTCTTTCCCCTAAAGTGAAATGTGTAATTGGCATCCCTAATTGGCAAGAACCTACCTCCTTTATAAGTCTCTGGTAAGTGGTACCTGTGGTATCCAGAGCATGGTTGGTAAAGGGGTCCTCGGGGCTTGCAGCCCGGGTTGTGCAATCCTGAGTGACCCAAGTAAACTATTGACAGCAAGCCTGCCATTGCATTCTGCAGGAACAGTGTTCACTGCTCCAATGCGAGTTGTCTAGAAAAAATGATTAGGGGTTCTGCCCACCTCACCCTCCCGTACCTGAGCAGGAGACATCCAAGGATGAAAAAGTAGAGAGAAAAGGTACTGAAGGGATCAATCCATTTTTAATTATCAAACAAGAAATAATTAATTATCTTGTGATAAACAAATTAAATCAAAGAAGAATATATCAAAGTTCATATACACAAATTGGGCGGACAGCCAAAGAGGCACAGCAGGACACAGTTTATATACAACACATCACATGTACATTATATACAAATATACAAAACATATACAATATAAAAGTAACTTATATGTACCCTCAAGACAAAAGAATATATACAAAAATGTATATACAAACCAATTTACATATGTACCTCCTCTAACAGTCTAGTGGAGTATACAACTACAATGTAGTCCCACACGAAAGAGCACCAAGGGGTTAACACATATACCCAGCTTATATTTGCATAGGTGCATCAATGAGTAAATCTAATCTTTCTTCGATTTAAACAAGGGACTCCGTTTAAAGCCAAAGGTGTCGACGCAGTCGCGGTCGCGTTTCAGCCAGATGATATAGGCTTCATCAGGACATGGGTACTCTAATCTTCAGGGCCCTGGCCCAGTCTAGGGAAAATCTTAGTTGGCCAACCCACACTACCACCCACAAAGGGTGGGGTAGTTGCCACCGTCTCGGCACGAATCTCGTGAAATCTTATTTTCTTCACTGTATCCACCCAGCAAGAAATGCAGGAGATGAAACATGTGTGTGTTTAGGAGGTGGCTCAAGTCACACAGTCTTCCTTAATTCACAAGCGGCTACAGCCACGCGTAGAACCAATGTCAGCCAATGTGTTTCGCTAACTGAAAGTCTGCTCAATGCGAGTTGTCTTCACCATGTGTGACAAAGTCCCAGCACTGCTTTTATATATGTCAGTCACTCCTAGGGCAGGCCTCTTGAGTCCCTTGCAAACTGCAGGTAAAACTATATGCTGAAAGAAGGGCTGACTACTGGGCCTGCTAAGAGGTCACCCAAAGAAAAGTGGTGCAATGCACTCTGGGAGTTGTAGTCTGACTCTTGAGCCCAGGAGGCAGGGTGCAGTATATTAAGAGTGTATACATTTGAGTGCATGCTTATATGTCTCTATAGTGAATTTTTCCATTAAAGTGCACTATAAGCGGTAGGTTGTCCATAGGATAACATGGAACTAGTACCCAGGCACACCCAGGGTGCTGGCTCTCTTATGGTACCACCTAAAAATGTTGAGTGTGGGGATAAACAACTTGCCTTTTTTCCCCTAATATGAAATCCATGCAAAGGGAAGGCTGGCATGCACCTAGGTTGTTACCTTAGAGGTTGCCCACCTGGTTACCCCAGCTGACATGTATTTTGGCTGAAAGGTGCAGGTCGCTCTTTTGAGTGGCATAAGGTGAGCACTGTCCGGTCAGTCACCAGCCGCCCTTCGTTCTTTGTGTATTGAAGGTGCTTTCTCCAAAGGTGTGTGGGGTCTCTGTTGGTGTTGCTCCGTTTCCTGGGGCCCCCACGACTCAGGACTACTCCTCCTAGATGTTCGCTAAGTGTTAGGTATCGATTTCCGCCACTTTGAGTGCACAGGGCAGAAAGCTTAATGGTGTGGTCTAGGAGCTCCTTCTTGATATTTCTTGCCCATAGCCAGAGTCGTCTGTTAGTTGTTACATCTTGGTTTTGCTGGCTTTGTCATTGTAGGGATGTCCTGAGCGGTGGCTGTCATAGGGTCATGGATCTACCGGCTCTATCCCACGATCCTGGCGGAATGAAGGCCAAACGTTTCTGTGGCCCCTGACACTACAGTGACACTAAGATGGCAAAGTCATAAGGATCGCCGCAGCTCTGGGCCCCCCTAGCAGGGTCTGTCATTCGCGCTCACCTTGTGACCTCCAGTGATTTTGGGGAGTTCTACTCGCCTATTGTCTTTACTAGTTATTGGCACAGTCACTGGACTCGCTGCCCCTCTCATTGGAAGTGCAGGCCTCCTTTGTGGGTCACAGCTCCTCCCAGACTTCAAGTAACAGAGCTCAACACGACCATTCAGGCTCAGTTCAGTATCTGTCTGCAGTGTTGCCTATTTCCACACTGCTGAGTACACTGCACTGCTGATGGCCATCTGCTTCCACTTTGTCGCTTCCCACACAATAATGTTTACGCAACTCCAGTGGCTCTGTTGATACTGGCCCCTAAGAAAGCGTATACAGTCACCCCTTCCTTACTTGACATTTCTTTACATTGCGTGATGCACTACAACACCGCATCCCGCTGTTTCCCGTGACTCTGGACAGCTGCCATAGCATGTGATCCTCACAGAGCTCATGCGGGACAGACCTCAGCACTGATCGTTTTTGGAGTTTAGCGAGCTCACAGGCAGCGTGTCACCCTACTGCTTAGCACAACGCTAGAGGACATTTCTAAGCTGGATTTACTCGAACAGAATTAATTTTATAAATTGCATTTGTTTTAATACTTTGTAATTGTGTATTTTAAAAATCACTAAATTGCAGACAGCATACTTCTCGCTGACCCGCAATCACCTCAAGCACACACTCGCTCGATACCTGCCGATTTAGGGCAAGACACCGAGCACCAGGGACTTCAGTGGCGGCCATCTTAGGGCGGGACAGAGCGGTGAGAGCGCGCTAGTCTCCGTGATAAAAGGAGCACCCAGACAGTGTCTTGCGAGTTTAGCGAGCTCACAGGCAGCGTGTCACCCTACTGCTTAGCACAACGCTAGAGGACATTTCTAAGCTGGATTTACTTGAACAGAATTAATTTTATAAATTGCATTTGTTTTAATACTTTGTAATTGTGTATTTTAAAAATCACTAAATTGCAGACAGCATACTTCTCGCTGACCCGCAATCACCTCAAGCACACACTCGCTCGATACCTGCCGATTTAGGGCAAGACACCGAGCACCAGGGACTTCAGTGGCGGCCATCTTAGGGCGGGACAGAGCGGTGAGAGCGCGCTAGTCTCCGTGATAAAAGGAGCCCCCAGACAGTGTCTTGCGAGTTTAGCGAGCTCACAGGCAGCGTGTCACCCTACTGCTTAGCACAACGCTAGAGGACATTTCTAAGCTGGATTTACTCGAACAGAATTAATTTTATAAATTGCATTTGCTTTAATACTTTGTAATTGTGTGTTTTAAAAATCACTAAATTGCAGACAGCATACTTCTCGCTGACCCGCAATCACCTCAAGCACACACTCGCTCGATACCTGCCGATTTAGGGCAAGGCACCGAGCACCAGGGACTTCAGTGGTGGCCATCTTAGGGCGGGACAGAGCGGTGAGAGCGCGCTAGTCTCCGTGATAAAAGGAAACAGTCTTACTCCGCGCCAGCGGACGCGTTTTAGCGGACGCACCTCGTCTACGCCGGAGTCCAGCCAGAGTCAGCCCGTCTGTGCCCGTCCGGGCCAGGCTGGGACATAGGGCATAGAACTCTGCTCCACTCTTTTCAGGTATGATAACATGTGAGCAACTTAGGGCGTTACGCCCTAACTGTCATGATAAGTGCATAACATTGAACCCGCTATTAGCGGGAATACAAACATGCCCTAAGTGTACCCTCTCTTTGACAAATCTTCAGCCCTATTCTGACACTCCCCACGGTACCTTTCATAAACCTCACTGGTAGGGAGAGAGAACTTTACATTTTATTTGGTAAATTGTCGTTCATTACCACAACATAAATTAGATATTTTCCATCTTTTAACGGAAGAAAAGCCCAGCGCGATATTTTTAACGGAGACTTGGTTACACGATGGTGCAGGTCCAGATGTTGCAACTGCCCTCCCCCCGAGTTACGCTACTGTAAGGAGGGACCGTGTTGACCAAAGAGGAGGGGGCATTGCCATTATTCACAGTAGAGATCTTGTGTGCAATTTTGAACCTGCAGACATTCCTAACTGCGAAGCGGCATCATTCAAAATTACCCTCAGTCCTAACTTTACTTTTTCTGGCTTACTTATCTATCGACCGCCAGTAAATAACCCCTCATGGTCAGACAATTTGGTAAACTTCATTTTACCTCACCATCTGAACGCCCAAAATTTTACTGTACTTGGAGATCTGAATCTTCATCTAGAAGATGATAATAACAAGATCTGTAAAAACCTAATTGATGACTTTGTGGTCTTAGACATGACTTTACGTAATAAGGGCCCCACCCACAAAGCTGGACATCTGTTAGATCCTATCATATCTAATATGAGAGAACTCTTATGGCTGAACACCACCCCTATTTGCTGGTCAGACCATTTCCTCACACTCTTCTCTATTTCATTTAAACCTACCAAACGCCCTTCCACGATCCCCTCTGAAACTTTTAGGAGAAATTGGAAAACTCTAAACATGGAGGATCTCAACAATGCATTGAGGAAAGATCACCCATGTTTAGATGGAGACGGAGTGAATGCCTGTCTGCCCCTATCCCGCTGTAAAGGGAAAGTGCATCGCCCCCCCGCCCCTTGGTATACAGAGGCCCTCAAGAAAGAAAAATCTAAATGTAAGACCTTGGAGAGGCAGTGGCGTAAGAACTATGAACTACATCAAAAAGAGGTTTATCGCAAGGCCAGAAATAGCTACCATTCGGCATGCATGAAAGCCAAAGCATGCTATGTTACTACTACCATTAACACGGCCGCAAACAAATCCCAGACTCTCTTTAACACTGTGAAAGAGTTGGCTGGAGAGAATTCAAGAGCGGAGGTTATCCCTCTCAATACTCAGCAGTGCCAGGATTTGGCGTCTTTTTCCACTGAAAAGATTGAGAATATTGTCTCTAACATCAACGGAAACTACAAAAAAAGGGGAGTCTAGAGGGAAAGACAAACGGAACTAGGACGCCCTCCACTCTGAAAGCTAGTCAACAACAAAGGTCCTAGTTCTCATGGCAATTTTCTTACGCTACACTGTAAACATCTATGGTCAAAATTTGTTATCCAAGGGATCTCTTTAGTCTCGAGAGAATCCTAAGATGTTTCAATCTATTGCCTCATTAAAACCACAACCTCTCTGATTGGTACATACAAGACAGCACAAACAAAAAATGTGTGAGAAGCGAGATGACACCTCACGGGCGCACCACCAATGGGACCCCTGGTTGGTACTCACCAGGACGGCCCTGTTCTCATCATCGGTGTCATCAAGCTAAAACCAAAAAACGTGTCTCGAACCTCAAAAATAAAAAGACAGTGAATGGTGCAGTGGACACAACTTATGTGTGACAAAACTGACAACATTTAACATATAAGACACTGGGCAACTGGGACCATAAACTTTACTATTTTTCCCTTTCTCTGTTGCAAAACAGTGAACACACATATACTAAAAAAGAAGAGAGTAAATACTACCTATCGATTTACTCTCTACTCACAGCCGACATGTTTCATTGCCTTGGTTTTTATCAGGCAATTTCTTCAGGGCAATACACTTTGAATGCCACTGCAAGAGACACTGAAGCTTGAGTGCTGTAACATAAACAGACAAGGGTATGGTCACCTGGTGTCCCTATCTATTTTCTGCATATCAAATTATCAAAACATCATGCTGTATTGGCAAGTAAATGAAAAACCACCATTTACCCTGCATGCAGTTTTGCCTCTCATACCAGTGATGAAGTAATATTAAAAACGGGAACCAGCTCCCATTAGGTGAACATGGTCCTTACTCTCCGTACCAGCAAGTCACTAGAATGTAAAAACACAGATAATTCAATGTTTTTAGTCTACGAGTTTACCAATGCCTCGCGTCTTGTGCATAGCCTAAATGCAGTTAAGCTAAATGTTACCGGTTTTAGAGTAGCGGTCGGCGTCCTCTCAACTCTCGAGCGCCGACCGACTGAGTCTCTGTTTATTTACCGGGTGGATGCGCATTGCGATTGGTCCGTCCCGGTCCATCACGTGGGTCAAGGCTGCCGGTTTCCAGGCTATCCGATTGGTTCCTGCAAACACGTACAGCGTATTTGATTGGTTCCTGAAAACGCGTACAGCGCATTCTATTGGTCCCTAGCGTAGGAAGACACGGGACTCGGCCACCGCGTTTCGGGGGATGTGATAGGCCCCAGGCTCTCCTGTTATTAAATGCCGGTCTTAAGTGAAAAGCGCGGCCATTTATAAACGGTCTTATAGCCCCGAAACATCATAGGGATTAAGTCTGTGAGGTGTTATTTAACACATGCCCATGTTTAAAACTGGACTACACTAAGGGAACGTTCAGAAATGGTTCAACGTATCCTATAATAGTGTAAATAAATAGGATTTGAAAAGAGCGCAGTCTATTGAGGCTGGTCTTCAGAAAAATGCGGCCATTTGTAGACGGACATTTGGGCAAGCAGCAGTGTGGAGATGGGGATTAAATCAAGGAAATGTGCACCCATGCTTGTAGGAAGACTACATGATTGTAACACTCAGAAGTAATTCCACGTGTTCCTACTTTAGCTAGTGTGAAATATGTGTGTTGGCCCAGTTGCAGTATATTTTTATAGGAGATTATCATGGTAGCTCAACTCATCCTCTAATAGAAAGGCGCCCCGGGCGATGAAGACAGTTATAGGCTAATACATGTGAACGCCTAGTCAGATCAGGTGTGGTGGTAATTACAGTTATCCTGAAATGAAAAGTAGGGTCTTAGTTATTGATGTTATCATATTAGATGTTAGTATAGAATGTTAATTTTAGGATGGAGGAGGCCACCAATCTCAGAGGACCTATAGCCGCTGCGCTAGGAGACAGTTCTTTTGATAGTTAACGCAACTTGTTCCATTCCAGTAATTCGTTCAACCCTTTCTGTTCGCTTTGTTCTTGGTATATCCAACGGGCTTCTTTGTTAATTAAGCGTCTCTCCACGGATTGCGCATCGCCCATAACTCTCTCCAACACTACCCAGGTGAAAGTGTGTTTATTCCGGTGGCAATGTTGCACTAGCTTGGTAGTCAGTTTTCCAATCCTTATTGTGCTAACATGCTCCTGGATGCGGAGTTTGATCTTTCGTGTGGTTAGGCCGATGTATTCCAAACCACACTCACATTTCAGTCTATATACCACGTTGGTTGTATTGCAGTTACTGAAATGGTTCAGTGTCCAGGTGTTTCCAGATTGGAGAGTCACGGAGGTGGTCTTCTTCGTCAGGGGGCACACAGAACAGCTCCCGCATGGATAGTGTCCTTTCGGGATAGTAGTGTTCTCATTTTCTGGTCTTCCGACAATTCTGGTGTGGACCAGTTTGTCTTTCAGGTTACTTGCTCTTCGAAAGGCAAACCGTGGTGGTGGCATCTTGAAGTCCGTTGTTGAGAGTAGAGGCCAGTGTTTCCTGATCGACTGTCGGATTTTTGTGGCCATGGGATCGTAAGTCATGACTACAGGTAGACAGTCTGACTTCTCTTTGACTTGTGTCTCTAGCAAGGCTGCTCTCGGTGTATTCAAGGCTCTTTTCTGAGCTTGCTTGACCACTCTACGTGGATAGTCACGGGCTTCCAGTTTCGAGCTTAAAACACCTGCTTGTTCCTTATATAGTTCCGTAGATGAGCAGTTTCGCCTGTACCTGAGAAATTGTCCTACAGGGAGATTGTCCCTGAGTGCTCTGGGGTGATATGACCGATACGACAATAGTGAATTCCTATCGGTAGGTTTTTGATGTACACTTGTTCGGAATCCTCCTTCAGATGCCTCAATATCCAGATCAAGATAGACCGCTTTTGTATGGTGGTAGTTCCAGGTAAAACGTAGGCTCATGTCTTGGGTATTCAGCCAATTTAAAAATTGGACCAGAAGTGTTTCTTCCCCTGTCCAGAGGAGGAGCACATCATCAATGTATCGCCTCCAGAGGCGTATGTGGTGTCTGAAGGGATTGATGTCAGATTCGATGATGTGCTCCTCAAATTGGCCCACGTAAATGCAGGCCAGGCTAGGTGCCATAGTAGCCCCCATAGACGTTCCCGTCACTTGTAGAAATAGGTCATCTTTGTAACAGAAAAAGTTCCTTGTGAGTGCGATTTCCACACACTGTAATACAAAGCTTTGTGGGGCGTCGTAGAACCATTCCTGTTTCGCCAAAGCTCTCGACGCGGCCACTAGTGCGGCATCTTGAGGGATACATGAGTACAAGGACTCTATGTCTATGGTCACAATGTATTCATTGGCTGGGTCAAACGTTATTTGGTCCAGGACTTTTAAGATGTCCATGGTGTCCTTGACGTACGAATTCTGGGTTACCACTGATTCACGGAGATAGTAGTCAGCGAACTGTGATAAGGGCTCCAGGATTGATTGAATTCCAGATACAATCGGCCGGCCCGGCGGAGGCCGGGCCGGCTTATGTATCTTGGGCAGGATGTAGAAGGCAGGGGTCCTCGGATTGGTATTAACGAGGAACTCCGCTTCCTTCGCACTTATCCATTTCTTCTCCTTCGCAGTACCCACTAGGTCAGTAATCATTTTCATAAGATCAGGGGTAGGATCTTTGGTGAGTGGTTGGTAATTAGTCCTCACATTAAGTAGACGGCGAACTTCAGCCTCGTAATCACAGGTGTTTAATACAACGATGGCTCCGCCCTTGTCGGCGCTTTTTATAGTGATGTTGTCATTCCTCTGGAGGGACTTCATGGCCTCCCAGTCACTTTTCGTCATATTTTTGAATCTGCCTGATTTGTTGTTATTCTCTATTTTTCCAATTTCCTCCAGAACTTTAGCCTCAAATACTGCCACTTCGGGGCCAACAGCCCCGGTTGGTGGGCAAAAAGTAGAAGGTTTTCTTAAGTTGGTATTGAAGCCCTTATTCTCCTCAGATGGTTGTTTGGCAAAGAATTTTTTTAGTTTAATCTTTCTCATGGTCTCGTGGAACTCAGTCCTGCATTTGAAGGCATCATGAATCGGGGTGGGAACAAATCCCAACCCCTTGTTAAGTACTTGTTCTTCTTCAGTTGTTAATTGATGGTCGGACAAGTTAACCACAATGCTCATTACAGTGGCTTCTTTCCCCGGCTCCGTGTCTGTCGTGGGGAGAATGTTTGCCATTGTTGTGGTAACCGACTGCCGCGTCCTTTTCCTTTTCCCTGTTGTCCCGGTCCCTTGTTGGACGCTTGTCCCTGTTCTAAAAAACTCCGTAGCAAGGTACTCAGGTCAGTGTTGGAGGTTTCCGATTGGTTAAATCTTACTCTGCTGGTGCTAGGTCCTGGCTCAGGTTCGTCCTCACTGGATGTATTATCAAATGTCCAGTTTGCTGGTGTTCGTCTTTGTGGTTGGAATCTGGCTCCTCTGCCTCTTCTCCCTCCTCCGAACTGCTGTGGCTGTTGTTGTTCTTGAGCCGGTTCGTAATATGAATCACTAACGTAGGGAAACGCCCATTCATGTGTATAGCGTTGCAAATTGCGCTGCAATCCCCTTATTTTCTGTGTTATCATGTATTGTTTATATTCTTCCAGGTCGTCTTGGATTTTTTGTAGATGGTCTTTCGCGTCAGTGAAACTACTGTCCCGACTAATGGCCTCCTCCAGTTCTATGATCTCTTTAAGTACTTCTTCACTTAGTCTCTGAGCTGTGCTTATTATCAATATTAACCAATCCCTGGTACACTTATTAGCAATGAAGCTCCAGTCACGTCGGAACTGTTTATCATCAAGGAAGATCCTCGGTTCAATTCTCACAATTAGACTAGCAGGTGAAGCTCCAGCCTGGTAGTATTCAGTCATAAGAGCCCCATGAAGAGCAATTCTTATGTGTTTCTTTTTCAAGTTACTTAGTTTCTCCCATTCTTCTCTGACTTTGTTATTACCAGAGAGGGGATTCCCTTCAAATAATGATGGACGTGCAAAAATTGCTGCGATCTGTTCATTCGTGAAAGCCAAGCAGTTTTTGTCCATTCTCAGAATACAGTCTTATTGGTGGTTTGATATTGCAGCGAGTGGTAGGGGAGCCAGGTTGGGGTGACCACACTTATGTATTAAAAATCAGAGTTATGACATAAGGTTGTATAAGAGTACTCTCACGGCTGAGCCGCCGTACACAAGGCACTACAAAAAAAGGGGAGTCTAGAGGGAAAGACAAACGGAACTAGGACGCCCTCCACTCTGAAAGCTAGTCAACAACAAAGGTCCTAGTTCTCATGGCAATTTTCTTACGCTACACTGTAAACATCTATGGTCAAAATTTGTTATCCAAGGGATCTCTTTAGTCTCGAGAGAATCCTAAGATGTTTCAATCTATTGCCTCATTAAAACCACAACCTCTCTGATTGGTACATACAAGACAGCACAAACAAAAAATGTGTGAGAAGCGAGATGACACCTCACGGGCGCACCACCAATGGGACCCCTGGTTGGTACTCACCAGGACGGCCCTGTTCTCATCATCGGTGTCATCAAGCTAAAACCAAAAAACGTGTCTCGAACCTCAAAAATAAAAAGACAGTGAATGGTGCAGTGGACACAACTTATGTGTGACAAAACTGACAACATTTAACATATAAGACACTGGGCAACTGGGACCATAAACTTTACTATTTTTCCCTTTCTCTGTTGCAAAACAGTGAACACACATATACTAAAAAAGAAGAGAGTAAATACTACCTATCGATTTACTCTCTACTCACAGCCGACATGTTTCATTGCCTTGGTTTTTATCAGGCAATTTCTTCAGGGCAATACACTTTGAATGCCACTGCAAGAGACACTGAAGCTTGAGTGCTGTAACATAAACAGACAAGGGTATGGTCACCTGGTGTCCCTATCTATTTTCTGCATATCAAATTATCAAAACACCATGCTGTATTGGCAAGTAAATGAAAAACCACCATTTACCCTGCATGCAGTTTTGCCTCTCATACCAGTGATGAAGTAATATTAAAAACGGGAACCAGCTCCCATTAGGTGAACATGGTCCTTACTCTCCGTACCAGCAAGTCACTAGAATGTAAAAACACAGATAATTCAATGTTTTTAGTCTACGAGTTTACCAATGCCTCGCGTCTTGTGCATAGCCTAAATGCAGTTAAGCTAAATGTTACCGGTTTTAGAGTAGCGGTCGGCGTCCTCTCAACTCTCGAGCGCCGACCGACTGAGTCTCTGTTTATTTACCGGGTGGATGCGCATTGCGATTGGTCCGTCCCGGTCCATCACGTGGGTCAAGGCTGCCGGTTTCCAGGCTATCCGATTGGTTCCTGCAAACACGTACAGCGTATTTGATTGGTTCCTGAAAACGCGTACAGCGCATTCTATTGGTCCCTAGCGTAGGAAGACACGGGACTCGGCCACCGCGTTTCGGGGGATGTGATAGGCCCCAGGCTCTCCTGTTATTAAATGCCGGTCTTAAGTGAAAAGCGCGGCCATTTATAAACGGTCTTATAGCCCCGAAACATCATAGGGATTAAGTCTGTGAGGTGTTATTTAACACATGCCCATGTTTAAAACTGGACTACACTAAGGGAACGTTCAGAAATGGTTCAACGTATCCTATAATAGTGTAAATAAATAGGATTTGAAAAGAGCGCAGTCTATTGAGGCTGGTCTTCAGAAAAATGCGGCCATTTGTAGACGGACATTTGGGCAAGCAGCAGTGTGGAGATGGGGATTAAATCAAGGAAATGTGCACCCATGCTTGTAGGAAGACTACATGATTGTAACACTCAGAAGTAATTCCACGTGTTCCTACTTTAGCTAGTGTGAAATATGTGTGTTGGCCCAGTTGCAGTATATTTTTATAGGAGATTATCATGGTAGCTCAACTCATCCTCTAATAGAAAGGCGCCCCGGGCGATGAAGACAGTTATAGGCTAATACATGTGAACGCCTAGTCAGATCAGGTGTGGTGGTAATTACAGTTATCCTGAAATGAAAAGTAGGGTCTTAGTTTTGATGTTATCATATTAGATGTTAGTATAGAATGTTAATTTTAGGATGGAGGAGGCCACCAATCTCAGAGGACCTATAGCCGCTGCGCTAGGAGACATCAACGGAACATCTAACATCAACGGAAACAATATCATCACACATAAGCAAGACACCATCTCCCCAGTCTCTTGAGGTAGTTGTCACCTTGAAGCCTGGCCTCCCATTAATTTGGACAATCTGAAGGAACTATTAACATCTATCAAATCGGGTTCCCCACGTGACCCCATTCCTATCAGCATCATTGCTCAACTGGAGGACTCTGCCTTGACTTCCATAGCAGAGATACTAAACGCCTCCATAGAACAGGCCACAGTTCCTGCCTTATGGAAACATGCTATGGTCAGTCCTCTGCTCAAAAAGCCGGCCGCCGATCCTACGATACTGGCCAATTACCGACCAATATCGTTACTGCCTGCTTTTTCCAAAATTTAGGAGAGACACATTCATAAGGCTCTTTCAACTTATGTGGAAAACAATGACCTACTTCATCCGTCCCAATCTGGCTTTAGGAGTGGTTACTCCACCGAGACTGCCCTGCTCGGTGTCACAGAAAAGATCAGGGAGCTCATGGATGATGGCCAAACGGTAGCATTGGTCTTGTTGCCCTAAGTGCGGCCTTTGAAACCATTTCTCACTCCAGACTGCTTGCCAGGCTGGAGGAGAATGGTGTTGAGGGCAGGGCACTAGAGTGGATTAGATCATACTTATCCCTCCGCACCTTTCAGATCACCTCTTCTGCGGCTTGTTCTGATGTATTCTATTCTCCCCATGGGGTACCACAGGGATCTATCCTGAGTCCCCTATTTTTTAACTTGTACCTACGACCACTGGCCAACCTTGCAGAAAATTTCGGTCTCATCTTAATGACCTATGCAGACGATTCTCAAATTTTGTTTTCACTCTCTAAATCTGACTCGTCTGCTCCATCTGAACTAAAAATAGGCCTTCATGAAATATTTAGTTGGATGTCAGCTAACCAACTTAAATTAAACGGTGAGAAAACCGAGATCCTCCTCTTAGGAAATAGTAAAGATCTTTGGAGTGATCCCCATTGGCCGACGTCGTCAGGTAAGCTCCCGCCACCAGCTTCTCAGGTCAGAAACCTTGGGGTCATCATTGATGACAGCTTATCTATGACAAAGCAAGCCAACAAAGTGGCAGGCATATGCTTTACCATTCTTAGATGGCTACGCAAAATTGTCTGGATGTTACCATCTACCACCCAGAAGACCGTAGTCAATGCCTTAGTGACATCTCGGCTTGATTACGGTAACATCTTGTACCTGGGCTCAAATAAAGCAGTAATAAGACGCTTGCAACTCGTGCAAAACGCTGCTGCCAGACTGCTTTGCAGAATCCCTAGATCCGCCAGGATCACCAAACATCTTAGGGACCTGCATTGGCTCAGGGTTGAAAACCGGATTCGCTTTAAAACCCTGAACTACTTGTTTAAAATCAAAGCTGGTACTGCCCCCAAGTACCTACAAGACCTTGCCAAGCCTTACCTCCCCAATCGTAGTCTCCGTTCATGTACAGCAGCGAATTTCGTGGTGCCAAGATACAAACGGGCTAGAATGGGTGGGAGATCCTTTTCATATCTGGGTCCAACTCTCTGGAACACACTGCCCATTCATATACGCAAGGAAGAAAACTATATGAGATTCAGGAAAAGCGTAAAAACCTGGTTGTTCGACAAATAATTGTCTTTGACTGTTCTCTCTCTAGTTGTGTCTTGTGCTTTGCTAGTCCGGCGCCGGGAAACCCTTTGTGGGTAGCTGTGCGCCTTATAAGTGCTATAAAATAAAATAAAATAAATCTCAGTGCTGCGTTTGAGACGGTCTCTCACCAGATCCTGCTGCAAAGGTTGGAGGAAGCAGGAATTGTGGGCCCTGCACTGGAGTGGTTCACCTCTTTCCTTTCCGATAGGACCTTCCAGGTTACAGCCCTCCCTTTCACCTCTATGGTCCATCCTATTAATCAAACTGTGCCACAGGGCTCAGCTCTCAGCCCTACACTTTTCAACCTGTATGTCCAACCATTAGCAGCGGTGGCCAGAAGTAGAGGGCTTACAGTAGTATCATATGCAGATGATACACAGTTGGTAGTGTCACTCTCCGATGACTGTGCGGGACGCTCAAAAGTTTCAATGGGGTCTTGCCACCGTCACTGAGTGGATGTCTGGCTACTGCCTCCAGCTCAATAGCAGCAAGTCTGAGGTTTTGCTGGTAGGGAAAGATCCTGAGCTGTGGAGTGAGCACTTGTGGCCTGCTACCCTTGGCTGTGCGCCTGCCCCTAAACAGGTAATGAAAAACCTCAGTGTCTGGGTGGACTCGGCTCGCAGCTTCCAGGTCCAAACCAAGAAAGTGGCAGGGACTTGTTTCGGCATACTACGGGGGCTCAAACCATTTATAGGCTTTTTCGATCGGCCCATCAGGCAGGTAATTGTTCAGGCCTCCGTTCTATCAAGACTGGATTATGCCAGCTCGCTTTACCTGGGGACAAACAAGTCTTAGATTCTGAGATTGCAGAGGGTCCAGAATGCAGCAGCCAGAACTCTTCTTGGCCTTTCTAGAACTCGCTCTACCACCAATGCTATCTGTCGGCTATATTGGTTGCCGGTGGCCAGACGTACAGACTTCAATGCCCTCTGCATCACTTTTGAAATTCAGAATCTCTCTTCTCCTGGTATTTTGGCTAATCTGTTGTAGTCATATAGTCCCAACCCTCAACTCAGCTCGATGGGTCATCATCTGGCGGTTGTTCCCCGGGTAAATTAAAAGACACGAGGCTGCCATTGGTAAAGTTCAAGTGAGTCCAAAACAAAATACATTGAGTTGGGCGAGCCACACACAAAAAAATAAAGGACGTACAGTAAAGCCATTTGTAAAGCTGAAGCACGGCATGCCGCGCTTCGGAAATAAAAAAGAAACAATGAGTTGGGCGAGCCGCGAACAACAAAAAAAGTTCGGCCACCATTGTTTAAGATTGAGCACAGTGGACAAAAAATGTAAATAAATGAAAGCTTACCTTGCATGCTAATACAACCAAAAACCATAGAAAAACACACCTGAAATTACAAGAAACAATTACAAGAACAACATGTCGGGGAAGTGCGCTTCGGGCAGTGCAATATATTAATATATATATATATCAACAACCAGCTCCAGCATGCTAATCCATACAGCCAGATACCAACACTACAATTTCAGTTTCAAGTAAGGTTGTTTATTTAAGTGCTGTAACGCATTTCGGCAGGCTCCGCTGCCTTGTTCACACTCCTGGGACATATTATCAAAGTGAAGTATCGCCGCTTTTTCGGCAAATTGTGCCGAGAAAGCGGCGATACTTCTAGCGCCCTATCAACAAGGGCATGCTAACGCCTGCCTCAAGCCTCATACCGCCCCACTTTGCATGTCAGCGATAAACATCGCTAATGACATGCAAAGTGGGCGTTCCCATGTCCAACTACATATAAAATGTAGTTGGAGGTGGGAATGCATTATTTTCAAGGCGGCCCGTGACAGTTGTTGGGAGACAAAAACCTGCGGTAAACTCGTTTATCGCAGGTCTCCCAACGCCTGCTATTTTTGGGTCTTACCCATACTTTGCATGGGGGGGTGGATTGCAATGCTGAATCTACCCCCCATATTCACAAGGTGAACATTAGCGCGTGAAAACATCGCTTGTTTTCACAAGCTAATGTTCAATATCACCGTCTATCGCCGGTTTGGACATCGCCTGTTAGCTGAGCATTGATAACATGCCGCTAACAGGCCGATGCAAATCGGCGATAGACTGCGATAGGATTTTGAGTGATAAACGTATTTTCCTGTACTGCATTTACTTTTATCTGGAGTTGAAGTCACATGGTTCAATGAACATAAACAACATATGATACAGATTCAATGTTACAGGTTCATTATTCGTAACCAAAGTTACTATTTTCAAATATTTCTAATTTTACATAATTGTGCCAAATTTCTAGCACGTTTTCAGCATTTTTTAAATTATAATAAAAATAAAATTAAAATTAAGATCATCATCCAAACATTCTTTGACATGTGCATGCTTTACATCTTACTTACTTCCTCCCAGCTTTACATGTATCATTGCTTTTATAACCATTTTTTCTTTTCTTTTATATTATTTTACCTGGCATGCTAGGTACATTTTGGTGAAAATTAATAAATACTGTGCTACCTTATTATCAAACCCACATGTGTTACACCTTTCTGTCATTGTGTGTGACTTGTGTGCCAATTAGAGGTACCTCTTATGTTTGTATCCACAATCAATTGTTAGAGGTTGTTATTGGCAATGAACCTCTATTGTTTTATCACTTCCAATTTTTTTTACGACTGAAGTGAACATCATAGCCTCAATGCTACATACCTGAAAGTGAATAAATGAATGTATCTAATCTTCGAGAGAACATCTGTATGATTGCACTGTTGGCAGTGTGTATCAATAGGCAATAGCCCGTACAATAATTGTTTTCATCTTGATATATATATATTTATATATATATATATATATATATATATTACCTAATGTCGGTTGCCAGTAGGTAGTTAGTTAGTTATAGTTAGGACCTTGTTTCTTTTCAAAAATCGTTTACTTTTGCCAATATCTTTGGCGTCTTTTGACAAATCTTTGGGAAATTCTCAAAACTAATGGTTCACTCAGGTCAGCTCACGTCTTGAAAGTTTCAGGGTGATTCGTCAAGAGTGGGGTGAGAAAAAAGGGAGGTCCAAAAAACCCTTTTCCCCATGTTAATTTCCATAGGAACTTTAGACACGGCTACAGCCCGAACTGCTGAACGGAATTTTACCAAATTTGGCAAAAAGGTAGCTCTTGGTTCAGAAAGCGTGCTTTTTTAAAAATGGTGTAAATATTTTAAGTAGTTGGTAGTTGGTCAGAAATTAAAAAAGTAAAAATATTGATATCTGAGGGCCGAGGAGGATTCACAAACCCTCCAGAGCACGAGCTTCATTCTGAAAAACCAAGTCACAAGAAGTCAGTTAAGAAAAGGATAAAAAACTAAAAAAGGGGGCAAGGTAGAAACACTCTGACCTCTAGGCCTGCTCAGGGGGTCCCACAAGGACCCCCAAAGCAAAAAAAAAAAAAAAAAAGAAAATCAGCAGAATTCGTGCCGAGTGCGCGAATCCGGCTGAATTAAAAAAAACAAAAACGAACCGTGGGTTACCGCGCTTCGTTTCTTTAAGCCCACTGGTAGGCCAGGTCCCAGGGGCAATGTCCAAATAATTAGCTGCCACCTCCCTGGGGCTTCATCCGTAATGTGCGCGGACCACCACCTCCTCGGGCGTTGGTTTAATAGGGGTGAGAGGGCCTCACGCGTCCCACAAAGCCACCTCCTGATGGGTTCCTGTGCTTTGTTTCTTTAAGCCCCCGGGAGGGCCAGGTGCCGGGGGCAAATTCCAATTAATTAGAGGGGACCTGTGGGGGCCCTAGCAGCCCCAGGGACCGTCACCTCCCTGGGGCTTCATCCATAATGTGCAAGGACCGTCACCTCCCCGGGACTTTAGTTTAATAGGGGTGGAGGGGCCAGGGTTCCAAATATTTTATCGAAGTGTGGGGGGCTCCTGCTCCTCTCCACAATGCCCCGGGGACCATCACCTCCCTGGGGCACTAATTATTTAAATAGGGGCCCCCTTCCTGTTTTTTTTAAAGTAAAAAAAATGGGTCAGGCCCTTGGGGATGGGGTTCCCAGGGGCCAAAAAATACTAAAAGAGGGGGTGCCACACAGCCCCCTTCTAAAAATACTAAAAGAAAAAAAAGCTGGCATCTCACCGGAGGCCCCACCCCCTCCCTGCACCACTCTGCAAACACACATCCTGGCGTGTTCTGGGTTGGAGGATTAAGTCCACTTGAATGCTAAGGGTCCTTAGGGGCCAATTAGCCCAATAGGTACCTCCAGTAAGCCCCACACAGTGGGTTTTCTGAGAGGTGGTCCGAGGCCACACCCCTTTTTACACCACTCTACAAACGCACCTGTTGACGCACTGCTGCTGGGGTGATGAGGTCCTCTTCTGTCCTGAGGACCTCAGGACTGAAGTGGAATTCATCCCTTGAGCAACAGTGCAGCAGGCAGCGCATTTGCAGAGTGGTGTAAAAAGGGAGCGTGGCCTCAGACCACTCTCAGCAATCCAGCTCTGTGGAGCTTACTGTAGGTAAGAGGAGGGCTAGTTGGCCCCCAGGGACCCTCAGGAGGCAGGGGGACTTCATCCCCAACCAAGAGCACACCAGGAGGTGAATTTGCAGAGTGCTGTATAGAGGGGGCGTGCCCTGTGTCCACCTGTCAGAAATCCCACTTTTTGGGTCTTTCTGGAGGTAACAGGTAGGCTAGTTGGCCTCTAACCACCCCCAGCAGTGAAGGGTGCTTTAATCCCCATCGAAGAGCCGCCAGGGAGTGCATTTGGACACTAGCGGGCAAAGGGGACATTGCCTGCTAGGAGAACTTACTACTGCTGCTGTATGGGACTTCTGGTGGTAATAGGAGGGGTCGTTGGCCTCCAAGGTTGTCCTTGGGAGCCAACTACCCCTACTGTTACCTCCAGTAAGTCCCACACAGTGGGTTTGATAAGAGTTCTTTGGAGGCCATGCCCCCCTTTCTCCACCATTCTGCAAAGCCACCTCCTGGCAAACTACGGGTTGGGGGAGGAAGTCCACTTTTCTCCTGGTACCTCCTGTAAGTCCTACGCAGTGGAATTCCTGAGCGGTGGTCGGAGGCTCAGCCCCTTTTCACCTCTCTGCAAACGCGAGTACCAGTTAAAGAAGCATTTGCACTGCAATAGGTTCCGCATTTGCGAGAGTTAGAGCTATTGGTGTTGTAAATTTAAAAGTGTTTTATTAATGTTTCTTGGAGTGGAGGGGATATAGGTTGTGTGTAGTGGAATTATGTGGTATGTCGTGCAGTTAAATTAGGTGGATAGAAAGTATGTATTAGTGTATAGGAATTCTGCAGAGTGGGATTATGTGTCATGGAAAGTAATTGTGT
This sequence comes from Lissotriton vulgaris, assembly GCF_964263255.1. Taxonomy (NCBI): domain Eukaryota; kingdom Metazoa; phylum Chordata; class Amphibia; order Caudata; family Salamandridae; genus Lissotriton; species Lissotriton vulgaris. The sequence goes on from NC_141695.1 coordinate 891,371,889, forward strand.
GGTATGATAGTCTGTGTTGTGGAGTAGTAACTTCAGGTTTAGTCTTCCTTGTTTCCATAGAATCTAAACTAATAACTTAATGAGACAAAAAAGAAGGAGCCACTGAGGAACACTTCTGGAACTAGTCAGAGGTATGAGCAGGGCCACTGGAATTATGCGACTGCTTGGCTGCACTGATATTTGCACAATTATATTCTGAAACTCTCTTGCCTCTTTCTGCAGTTCTCTTGTCTCTGTCTGTTCCTCACTTGCCATCTTTCTTCACTTCTCTTGCTTTTTTCTGTACCCTTCTTCCCTTTTTCTGCAGATCTCTTGCCTCTTTCTGCTTTCTATACCTCTCTTGCCTCTTTCTGCACATCTCTTGGTCCTCTCGCCACTGCTCTTGCCTCTTTCTGCACCCATCTTGCCTCTTTCTGCACCTCTGTTGCTTCTTCTGTACTGCTCTTGCTTTTTTCTGCACCTCTCTTGCCCTTTCTGCATCTCTGTTGCTTCTTCTGTACTGCTCTTGCTTTTTTCTGCACCTCTCTTGCCTCTTTCTGCACCCCTCTTCCCTCTTTCTGCAATTCTGTTGCCTCTGTCTGCACCCCTGTTCCCTCTTTCTGCACCTCTTTAGTCTGTTTCTGCAACTCTCTTGCCTCTTTGTTCAGTTTTCTTGCCTCCTTCTGCACCTCTGTTGCTTCATTTGCACCCTTCTTCCCTCTTTGTGCATTTATCTTGCCTATTTCTGAACTTCTCTTTCCTCTTTCTGCACCCATCTTGCCTCTTTCTGCACCTCCGTCGGTTCTTTGTACACTCCTGTTGCTTTTTTCTTCATCTCTCTTACTTTTTTCTGCACCCCTTGCCTCTTTCTACACATCTGTTCTACCATTTTTTACACAAATTTACAGAGTATGCTGTTTGAAACATATGTATTCAAGTATTTGTATGTTTATTTTTATGTAACGTGTCACTAGGTAAAAGCAGAGACACACACATGCATACCTTCACAAACATGGCCAGACTTACAATAGTGATATGCTTAGGATTGCTGTTTTATATTTGGTAGGCCTAACATTCTGAGCAGTCAATGAAAATTGAACCTTCAAGAGAAAAGTAAAGTTGAAGACATCTTGGGAGACGGATTAGTGATTAGCCTACTTTATATGAGTCTGTTGTAAGGTACAGTCAAAGTAGGCCTCTTTCTGCACCTCTGTTGGTTCTTTCTTCACATCTCTTGCTACTTTCTGCACCTTTCTTCCTCTTTCTGGACTTCTGTTGCCTCTTTCTTCTTTCTGTTGCTTCTTTATGCACCTTTCTTCCTCTTTCTGCAACTCTCTTGCCTCTTTCTGCACGTCTCTTGCTTCTTTCTGCGCCTTTCTTCCTCTTTCTGCACATGGCCTACCTATGTAGGCATAGTTAGAAATTATCATTTAAAAAACCTTAGAAATTCACTGAAAAAAAAACATAGCTTTCAGGGACGTTATAGTTAGAAATTGTCATTTAAAAAACCTTTGAAATTCTCTGAAAAACATAGGTATCATGGATATTATAGTTAGAAATTAGCATTTAAAAAACCTTACAAATTCACTGAAAAAACCACAGGTTTCAGCGATGTTATAGTTAGGCTGACATTTTAGTCGTACAAAACTAGAGAAATTTGGCCGTTATAGTTAGTTGAGCTAACTATAACTCCCGTCCCGCAATGCACTGCTGATGATACCACATATTACCTCACTCATGACATGGTCAGTGACATCACTCATGACAAGGTCAGTGACATCACTGATGACATCACGGCTGACATCCCAAATGACATGACTGATGACATCACTGATGACATCATCCACGTGATCATCTGATGCACCTCCTCACACCCTAATATGACCTTTGATACACCCACTCTAAAGTACCGTCTACCATTCTTGAAACCACAGACTCACCAATACCAGTTAGTACATAACAACTCACTGATTCATAGGCCAACACTTCCACTCACTCACCCATACAGTCACTCATACACGCAGTCACTCATCAATACAGCCTCTGAAATAAGTACTCATACACCCATACAGACTCTCACACACTACCACTCACCCGTAGATTTACTCACAAAGAAATCAAAGAATCAATCACACTCCCATTTACTCACCTATACAGTTATAGACACACCACCCCACTTATTTATACAGAAACTAACACATACTTACTCTCTTATCCAATCACTGACACACGTATCCATACAGCCACTCTCACAATCAGTCACTCTCACATATAGTCAGTTATATACTCCAACACTTACATATACTGCCTTTCACATATGTAGTTACTAACACACTTACCACTGAGACATCCATTCATTCACCAACACAGCCATACCCATACTCACTCACCCATACAGCCCCTCGCAGATGTACTCTTGAACCCATATACCCACTGAATCACCCACTCACACATCCATGCAGGGAGTTACAACCCCCACCCACCCACACAGACACTCAGGTACCCATACAGGTACTCAGACAATCAATCATTAACCCATATATACACTCATGTAGCTACTCACTAACTCTTTCAGCGACTTACACAGCAACTGACAGACTGATACAGACATTCACACAGATTAGTCATTCATCCATGCATGCATTAAGACACGTTTAATCACTCACTTCTACAGTCAGTCACGCACCCACTAAATCATCCATTCAGACACTCATACACCCACTCATTCTTCAATACACCTTGGCGTGTGTATATATATATATATGTACATAAGTTAGTAAACCCAACTCCCGGCAGGCCCATTATTTCTGCCATTAATAGCATGGGAGAACATGTGGGAGAATATAATGATTACTTCCTTCAGGATTTTGTTAAGACCTTATCTAGCTATGTACGTGACACAAGTGATGATTTTTTAAGTAAAATTCCAAATCTAAAATGGAATTCCAACATGTTTTTAATAACATTAGATGTAGAATCACTCTACACAAGTATCAACCACTCCCAAGGGCTTGAGGCTGTAAAACATTTTTTATCAAGCAAGAGTATTGAATACTATGAATACAACAAGATGATTGTCCACTTAATTGATTGGTGCCTGAATAACAATTTCTTTGCATTTGGTAAGGACTTGTATAGGCAACTTAGAGGAATTGCGATGGGATCCTGTTTCTCCCCCAGCTATGCGTGTTTACAAGTAGGCTGGTGGGAGGAACAGGTCCTGTCCATTACACACAAAAGTTGGGTAGATAACAATATCTGCTGTTATCTCCGATATATAGATGACATTTTTATTCTATGGAGGGGAGAAGAACAGCAAGCTCTAAACTTTGTGAAAGATCTTAATGAAAACTCCCTTAATCTACATTTCACATCCCATATAAATAAAAACAGAATAGAATTTTTGGATGTAGAAATATATGTAGAAAAGGAAATCATCAAGTCTACCCTACATAGAAAATCCACCGCTGGGAATGCTACGTTGCATGCTACTAGCATGCATCCCAAGCACCTTATATCTAGCATACCTTATGGTGAGATTTTAAGATTAAAAAGGATCTGCAGTTCATCTCATGACTTGATCTCTGTCTTAATGATATGGTTGGTCGATTTAAGGCAAGAGGATACACAGATACAATTTTACAAAATACTATCAAAAAAGCTGAACTTAGACCCAGGGACAGTTTATTCAAAAAGACTAATGTGGCACATATTGAAACAGAAACCTCTGATATAACATCCAAATCCAACACTGCTAAAGAATGTCCGCGACTAATAACAACTTTTAGCAGTGAGGAAAGAAAATTGAAAAGTATCATTAAGAAAAACTGGCCTATTGTTTTATCTGACACAGTACTGAATGGTAAAATTCCGGAAAACCCAGCCATTACCTTTAGACGAGCCAGGAATATGGGGTCTGCCTTGGATAAGGCAGCACCAGAAACTAAACAAAAATTATCTTGGTTACAGTCTATCAATGGTTTTAGAAAATGTACTAGTTGTCGTGCATGCAAATTTGGTCTGAATGCAACTCATTACTCCACTCCTTTTAATTCTTGTGAGGTACCCATTACAGGTAACTTCAACTTAGGGGTGGGCGGAAAATCCGTTCCGCTCGCGGATTTTGCGGATTTTCGGGAAATCCGCAATCCGCGAGATTCGCGAATCTCCCGCAAAATCCGCAAATCCGCGAGCAGCGGATTTGGCTCGCACTGCTCGCACTGTTCGCGTGAGTTCGCGCCCCGCGAATAAGTGCGAATAAGTGCAAAATTGCAGAAATACGCTCTTAGCAAAACTGAAAGTAACTACTTACCAGGTTCAAAAGTTCAGGCTCATCATTAGTAGCCATTTTCTGTAGTGCTTCCTGAGGGGCCCCTCCAGAGTTCAGTTGCAGGTTGCAACTATTATGTGACCCTGCTCTGAACCTCAGAATAGTTACATATATGCCACAAAGGTCCTGAATTACAGCTAAGGGAGACAAGCAGGAGCCAGGCTGGAGGTTCAAATCCATTATTCAGCCCCTAATTCATTATTGTCAGTTGGGGCAGGGCAGGTGTTGTAACTAATTTTGCAACAATGAAAGCACTTAGCAAGTTCAAAAGATCACTAATCAGGAAGCACTAAGGAAGCAGGTGCCAGCTAAAAAAATATTCTGTGACACATTAATCAGCCCCAAATTAATTCAGGTCACTTGAGGCAGGGAAGGTGTGCTTGTTGCCACAATAATGTACACTGACTGGACAACCAGAGGGTGCTGTGATGAAACAGAGGGTGGCATGGGTGGGCCAGAGGGTGGCATGAGTAGTCAGAGAGTGGCAGTGGTGACAGAGAGTGGCAGTGATGAAGAAGAGTGTCCCAAACAGGCTGGACACGTAGAAACAACAAGTTCGCGAAACTTGCGACCCGACAGGTAAGTTCGCAATTTGCGACATTGTACAAAACCCTCGCGAACTGGCAGAAACCCGCGCAAACACAAAAAAAAAAAAAATCCGCAAATTCGCGGAAATTCGCGGATTTTGCGGATTGCGAATCCGCAAATCCGCAAAATTCGCGAACGCGAGATCCGCAAAATTCGCTCATGCTTACTTCAACTGCAAAACAGAATTTGCAGTATATGTTCTCACATGCACCTGTGGCTTAAATAATGTCGGAAGTACAAAGATACAGGTGTATGTGAGAATATTACAACATCTAAGAGCCATACTCCATAGCGATCCTAATTACCCGGTGGCTCGTCACTTTAAAGACTTTCATAACAAAGATGTGACTTGTCTAAAATACTATGTGGTAGGGGCTATTCCCAAACTTAAAAGAGGAGGTAACCGCGAGCGCCTATTAAGACAACTTGAGACCAAGACGATTTTAGAGTTCAATAGCAAATGGCCAAATGGATTGAACAATACAGAGGAAATGCACAGCTTTTTATAAAATGTTATAGTGTTGTATGATATTTTATAATATTTTAAGCTATGCAGATGAATTAACTTTGAGCTGTTTTGTAAATATCTAGCCACATAATAAACTTATGTATTGGCTGTATTTGCCCTACATACTACATTTTATAAATATATGATATCCCAACAAATAGGTTCCCTAATATTGAGGCAAATAAAATGTAGATAGTATAACACAGGGGGGCAATACAATATAATATTAGTGCAATTGTTATAACTTCTCTGGCTTTTGTATGAACATATGTATATATATATATATATTTATTTATTCATTTATTTATTTATATATATATATATATATATATTTATATCTGTGTACAACGTCTATGCAACCATAACGTCTCTGTTTTGATACTGTTTTGATACTAACTTGTATATAATATGAAATGTAATTTTATGGAAATTTTATTGTTTTTCACTTTTGTATTTAACATAATAGTTTGAAAATATTCTCACTTTTTATGAAATTCTATTTATTAATATTACTGTTTTGACGAATTTTAGAAGGTTATTTTTATGATTTTAGCAAATCCATTACAGGGCTCTGATATGGACTATTGTTATAAATATCGATACACTTCTTGAATCAAACAGTTATTTACATTACTTCTTCTTCTTCTTTGCACTAAATTTGCACAAATTTGCACAGCTTTCTGCACTTTAAAATGGGTTGCTGCTTTGCTCAGTTTTGCACTTTGTTTGATCATATAATATAATGCATATACAAGATACATTTTGATCATATAATATAATGCATATACAAGATACATTTATTATCTTTGTATCAGGGATACTCGAGGAAATATACATATGATTATATAAAAATAGATATATACATGTTTATTTTTCTACTAAATTGGATTCTACTATACGTATTCATACGGATATAATGTGAGTAAAAAAGAATGCTAATTGGATTAGAAAATCAACACATTGCTGTAGTATCCCTAATTAATTTTGTTATATATTAATTGCATTTATGCAGGAAGACCTTTTTTTTAAAAAAAAAAAGACATGCTTTAATAAGATATGATTTAAAATATGTTTTCTAATATGCTAGATGACAAATTATAGTATTTTGTCTCTTCTTATGATCATGTGATGTATGATGTCAATGGTGAGGGTGAGCACTTCTATGCATATACAAAAAGCAACTAAAACTTTACTGACTTGCAGTGTGAACAAGGGATCGTGTAGCCTGAAACGCGTAGCTGCTGTTTCTTGCTGTGTAATTAAATCATTGTACCTGATCCTGTGGTCCGTCTTCTTTCTCGCTGGCGTTGCAGGCTTGCTGGAGGTGTTGTGGAGTACTCGTCAATATATATATATATATATATATATATATATATATATATATATATACATATATAGATATATATATATATATATATATATATAAACAAAACGAAAAGCTCCCAACATTTAGGCACCTCACACAGCATACTTTTTTTCACCTTATTATTGGTTGGTTTTTAGGGGTTCAGCATTATCCCTCGAGCCTCATTTCAGCATTCCTATTAATTCAAGTTTTTTCAGCCAACATGTTTCGGGCAATCCTTCGTCCTTGGTCACGACATGGCTCATGGAGGGCAGCAGCAGAAAAATCACGTCACACCTGCGACTGGTTTAAATGTCCTGCCTATATATATATAAAACATACTTTTCAGAAACACACAGTCACTGGATGATGTCATCAGTGATGTCATCAGTGATGTCATCTTTGATGTCATCAGTGACGCCACTGACCATGTCATGAATGATGTAATATATGATGTCTTCAGCAGTGCATTGCGATGCGCGAGTTATAGTTAGCTCAACTAACTATATCGGTCAAATTTCTCTGGTTTTGTACAATTGAAATGTCAGCCTAACTATAACATCCCTGAAACCTGTGGTTTTTTTCAGTGAATTTCTAAGGTTTTTTAAATCTAACTTTCTAACTATAACGTTCCTGAAACTATGGTTTTATCAGTGAGTATATATATATATATATATATATATATATATATATATATATATATATATATATATATATATATATATATATATATATATATATATATATATATATATATCCACTCCTAAGGTTCTACTAGTCTCCAAAGAACCACTCGGACACCTCAAGTGCTTCAGCTTAGTTTAATTCTGCAACAGGAAAAACGACGCGTTTCGGGGATGAACCCTTGATCACGCTCGTAGTTACAAAGTGCCACCATGTTTAAATACATTTAAATAAACAACACCTCACGTGATTTGAGTCATCAACTGTGGCGGCCATCTTATAACATGCAAATTCCGCATGATTCCATGCATTATGACAAGTCATGGTAAGTGACATTAATTTATATTCTTGTCCGCGTATTGTATCCAATGAGTAATAAAATACTACAGGGTAAAGCGGATTAATTCCCGCTACATTTGGGTATTGACAAAGTTATGTCTTTCAAAGTCTCGCCCAAGTGGGCTGGCAGAAAGTTGAAGTCTTGCCCCAGTGGGCTATTACCAGTTCATATGTCATCTACATTCACATAGACTCTGCCTATACCCAATCACAATAGAGAATTTGTGATAAAAAAGAATCTGACTTGTACTACCACATACTGTATATATGTACTCATTTGTCCTTGTCAGAAATGGTATATAGGCAGCACGAAACATGAGGCTAAAAAGCGTGTGCTGGAGCATTTTAATGAATGATTGATATGTTTCTTTGTCTGAATACAGTTTGCTACAAAAGTATTTATGTCATGTTTTTAATCTTTTAATTTCAGATTGATTATGGGCACTATCACTTATAAGGACAACTGATGGTTAGAAGATCAAGGCCTAAAGTTTCATGAACATGTAAATAAGATGCTTGAATGTAGATGACATATGAACTGGTAATAGCCCACTGGGGCAAGACTTCAACTTTCTGCCAGCCCACTTGGGCGAGACTTTGAAAGACATAACTTTGTCAATACCCAAATGTAGCGGGAATTAATCCGCTTTACCCTGTAGTATTTTATTACTCATTGGATACAATACGCGGACAAGAATATAAATTAATGTCACTTACCATGACTTGTCATAATGCATGGAATCATGCGGAATTTGCATGTTATAAGATGGCCGCCACAGTTGATGACTCAAATCACGTGAGGTGTTGTTTATTTAAATGTATTTAAACATGGTGGCACTTTGTAACTACGAGCGTGATCAAGGGTTCATCCCCGAAACGCGTCGTTTTTCCTGTTGCAGAATTAAACTAAGCTGAAGCACTTGAGGTGTCCGAGTGGTTCTTTGGAGACTAGTAGAACCTTAGGAGTGGATATTTACGGAGCGCCGGCTTCGGTACTCGGACCGCCCAGACAGCCTCGCAATCTCTTCCGGCATTCTCGGAGTGAAATATATATATATATATATATATATATATATATATATATATATATATATATATATATATATATATATATATATATATATATACACACATTTATGCAGGTATTAAAAACATCTATTATGACCTTGTTAAAGCATTCATGATGAAATACGTTACATTGCAGTATTTTGCACATTACATGGAGGTATTTTGCAATTTGAAAGAAAGAAGAAGAAAAAAATTTATGAAATGTAATGGCGTACTGCTTACCCCTTTATGTGATCACGGGCACCCGATGCCTGAAACGCGTCATGGAAACGAGGAACTAATAAAATAAAATCTGCCATTGAAAAGGTCCTGGTGATTCGTTTTACCTTCAGCTCGCTGTTCGGTAGGTGCTGGAAGTTGTTGTCGATATTGAATTACGGAAAGGAGGTTGATTCCGTTGAACGGACCCGCCCCACGTTCGGGCTACAGCCGACAACCTGATGTGGCAAACAATCCGGAAGGAATAGTGGCTGTAACCCCCTGCAAGCCGGGAAAGCATACACCAGTGAGGAGGATATCGTCAATCGAGTCGGAGGACTCCCGGTGACATTCCACCGGAATCGGTGAGTTATACAGCATTGTGTGCAGACGGGGTGAAGGGAACCTTTGGCAGTGCGAGTGATTGAACCTACACAGAGTTACAATCATTAAGGCAATAAGAACGCCCTCTTAAAAAATGTCCATGGACACAGTACGTGAGCGGGAGGCAGCTGCGGATGAGCTATTTAAAAACCTACCAAGAATCGGAAGTAAAACAACGGCAAGCTGTAATGTGGATACTAATTTGGACATTGTTTTGAAATCACTCCTAAAGGATTTGGGAAAAAAAATGAAGAACGAAATACCAAAGTGGTGGGAGCACAAATCTTTAATCAAATATGTGGAAGCAGGCCGAGTACCACGAGGACTCAGAATACTCCTCGTGCTAAGTTTTGACAATCCCAACCTCCTCATGCTCAGGGAATGGAGGGAGAGTAATCTTGGGGCATTGATGAAATTGGTGCATATATTAATTAAATATGTCGAAATTGATCGTCAGACATTGTTGGTGGAAATTGAAGCCTTAAATAATGAATTGGACAAAATAGATAAGAAACACTTCATTGAGGCCAAACGCACTGAGATCAATGAATGCCTGAAAAAACACGAGGACAGAAAAAAGATAAGAAAAGTCCACACATTTGCGCGGGATCAAACTGATTATGAGTTGGGACAGATCTACACTTTTGCCCGCAAATATGACACGGCCAAGAACTTGAAATTGAGTGGAAAAAACAAGCTAACGTCTGTCAGTACTGCACAAGTGGCTGCAACAGATGAAAACATCATAAGCACTGACACAGAATCCATATCGGTTGATTCCAGTACAGGCAGTGTTAGCACTGACAGCACAATGAGTATGCCTATATTAAGTTTGGAGGAAGAGTTTGATTTTTTGGTGGAGGCCAGAAAGCAAACCTTAAGACCAAGGAACATCAAGAAGCCAGTCGAAAAAGGCGGAACGCAAATAGAAGAGCGCGGTGCCGCAGAAACAAGCGTAAAGCCAAAGGAGAAGAAAAACTATTGGCGCAAGAAACAAACTTAAATTCATCTGATGAAAAGACAATCATTAATCTGTCCACAGTTGAATTAACAAAGGCAGAAGAACAGCTGCTAGCATTAGGTATGAATTTCTGTCCAGGTAACAATTTTAATTACGCTAAGACAAGAATAGATGTATTCTGTTTTATTAGCAAATTAAAATTGAAAACATTCTTTGTAGTAAAAATTGGAGTGGAAAAACAGAGCAAAAACAAACAACATAATGTTGCTGGGGCTGTGTCAAAATTACAGGCATCGGACTTAAAGACTTTATTAACCATACATGAGCTTGGAAAGGATTCAGGAGTGTTCTCTCAACCGACGTCACATGTGGATTACACCCAGGAAAGAATACACCAAATCAATCTTTTACAAAGAGGAGCTGGTGATAGTCCATATAAACCTAAATCCACGTTTTTACCACTTATGCCAAAAGACGCAATATACACCTTCCACGAATACGTCACAGAGGAAATCAAAAAATTTAATCAGAAAGTGAATCACAACAACAGAAGTTGAAATACAATCAGGTCCAATTGCAGTAATTGATGAACAGACTTAATAAAGATGTGGAAGTGATAATTAAAAAATCAGACAAAGGCGGGAACGTAGTGTTGTGGCCAAGAAAGGAATATGTTCAAGAAGCAATGAGGCAACTTAATAATGATCAATGCTATTTGAAAACAACTATGAAGGAATATAACAAAGCGAAGGACTCTATAAAGAAGGAATTACAACATTGGGAAAGTGAGGGCCTCATAACAAATGAGGAATTTCAGTATATGTGGAATGAATATCCAATGCTACCTTTTTTATATTTATTACCCAAGGTCCACAAAGAGGCCACCCAGTCCCAGGTCGCCCAATTATCTCAGCTATTGGAAGTATGACCGAAAAAAGTGGGCATATATGTGGATTACTTTTTACAAGACTTGGTTAAATCTTTGCCCTCTTATGTGAAGGACACAGGGGATTTCATTAACAAAATTGGTGACATTGATTGGACGGAGAAGTTGTTACTTATAGCACTTGATATTGAGTCGCTGTATACCAGCATTGATCACAAGTTGGGCTTGAGGGCTGTAAAACACTTTTTGGCAACAAGATCATGTGACTATTATCAACACAACAAAATGTTGGTGAAATTGATTGACTGGTGTCTTAATAATAATTTCTTCTCATTTGGCAAAAATATTTATCAGCAGATACAAGGTGTGGCCATGGGGGCCTGCTTCTCTCCTAGCTACGCGTGTTTACACGTGGGCTCGTAGGAGGAGCAGGTCCTCATGGTTCAACACCAAGAAACTTTTGCACAAAAGATTTTATATTATTTACGCTACATCGATGATGTTTTCATTGTGTGGAACGATGGTTTAGATAGTGTTAAGGAATTTGTGAAAAGTATTAATAACAATGATATGATCTCACTTCATCCACACACAAATAGAATTTCTAGATGTTATCGTTTTTGTATACAATGATGAACTTACCACTACGGCGTATAGAAAACCTACGGCAGGAAATGCCACTTTGCACGCCACGAGCTCCCATCCTAAGTACTTGATTGCTAGGATTCCGTACGGCGAACTTTTAAGGCTGAAATGGATATGCAGTTCTGAGGAAGAAATTGCAAAATGTAAACAGGATACCATATCAAGACTTAGGAAAAGAGGTTACACTAACAAAATGTTATGTGATGCTGTTAAAAAATCTGATACCAGATCTAGAGAGTCATTATTGCCACACAATGATAATAGTGAGAATGACATCATCGAATCTCCTACTGATACTCCAAGGCTTATCACAACCTATAGTTGGCAGGAAAGAAAAATTTGCGCCATAATTAATAAGCATTGGCCAATTGTATTAACAGACAATATATTGTCAAATAGACTCCCATCAAAACCTACCTTGACCTTTAGAAAAACACAAAGTATGGGGTCATCATTAACTAGGAGTAATCCTGAAACAGCTGTTAAAGAAATTTGGCTGAAACCAAGACAAGGATTTTTTTTAATGTGCATCATGTCGGGCTTGTAAATTTGGAATTACTACATCTCACTACAAGACTCCATTTAAACAGAATGATATAAAAATTAAAGGTAACTACAATTGTAGAACGGATCATGCGGTATATGTACTCACGTGCACCTGTGGTTTCAGGTACGTGGGGAATACTAAGCCACAGGTGCACGTGAGAATACTGCAACACTTAAGGGCGATTGTCAATAATGATCCTGCTTACCCTGTCGCTCGACATTTTAAGGATGCACATATTATTGACATTAAGTGCCTTACATACTTTGTTATAGACTCTGTACCATTGCCCCAGCGAGGAGGCATTCAGGAAAAGTTACTTCGACAAAGAGAAACAAGATTTATTTTAGATCTTGATAGTAAATGCTTGAATGGGTTAAATACCACAGAGGATATGTACACTTTCTTATAGAATAACAATAGAGATTTTTGTAGAGATTTTTTATGGTGTCTGCAAAAAGATTTTTTGATATGTTTTTTAAGGTTGGGTTTTAGCTATTTTTAGTTATTATATCTGGGATACATATCATTTACACAGAATTTTTCGGTGATTGCCTTTTTTGCATAGTTTGATTTCCTCACAGCAGACTTCAATATTGATATTAAAGTTACCTGACAGGCTTGCCGGGTGGGACTGATGATTCTTGGATGATAGGTTTTTGGCTCGCTGGTTGTCCACCGGATGGCTATCTGGTGTAGACAATCTGCCTTTCGCTTTTTTAGATACTTTTTCATCTCATCTTTTTTCACTATTAGTCACTAGTTGCATACAACTGTATATAAGTGTACAGGTTTTTAATAGGATGTATATGGTCATTATATTATGTACCTTAATATGAATAAGTTAGGCACGGTTCGTTAATGAAACACAGATATATATACAATATGCATTGAAATGGCACCATGCACTTTAGAAAAATCTATTTTGAAGGAATAGTAAATAACTGTTTTATGCAGGTATTAAAAGTATCTATTATGACCTTGTTAAAGCATTCATGCTGAAATACGTTACATTTGAGTATTTTGCACATTACAGGGCGGTATTTTGCACATTGTATTTATATTATATATGTGTGATAGATTGTATATTTTATTATATTTATACAGTTTTTAGCGTGATTTTATATACCAAATAATTATATATATGTATTTTTTATGTATTTATTTGTTTATTTATTTAAATCACAGATATTTGCACACATGCGGTCATAAATATGCATTCTAACTAGGTCAAGAAGCATTTAAATAATGATCGCATTAATACAATGAACTGCACAGTAACGAAATACATAGTCATGAATAAGTCTTTCCTCTTATGGTGTTTTGCGGATTTGTAAATGTATAAAATGTAATTGTGTACTGCTTACCCCTTAATGTGATCAAGGGCACCCGATGCCTGAAACACGTCATGGAAATGAGGAACTAATAAAATAAAATCTGCCATTGAATAGGTCCTGGTGGTTCGTTTTACCTTCAGCTCGCCATTCGGGAGGTGCTGGAAGTTGTTGTCGATATTGAATTATGGAAAGTAGGTTGATTCCGTATATATATATATATATATTGCGTAGGGGTGGAAATCGTGAGCGCCAGCTGAGACAACTCGAAACTAAAATGATCTTGGAGTTCGACAGCAAATGGCCGAATGGGTTGAACAATAGTGAAGAGATGCATAATTTCCTTTAACTCCTTTTGTTCCCCATATTTACAATCTCGATTAATCCACTCTATGATATGATTAATACAATTGTGTCACCCCTTTGTTGATGTGTGCCTGATGTAAATATTATATTTACTACCTCTTTTTGCACTATTTTTACGGATATGATGAATTTTTAAATGTTATTTATATGATTTTAACAATTTTATCCAAACATTGGTTTATTATTGTTAAGAATATTTATAAATATTTTCTATCATACGGTTTGCACTTTTAAAGCATATTTGCACAATCTTGCACAGTTTTGCACAGTGAATTAGTTGCTTCTTTGTTACTTGCACTAGTACAACTATTGATTAGTCAAAAGTCTCTGGATAATTTATACAGTCATTATAATTGTATGAAGTGGAGGTTTCAAATGTGATAAAATCTTCTTGTTTGTATATGGAAATAGAAACTACATTGACTTTAAATGCTGAGGCCCAATGGTTGACATCTGTGTAACAGATGTTGATATGTATATATACCGACATATATATATATATATTTTTGCACAATGCGCTGTACTTCTTATATTATGTATTTTTTTACATAATGCTGCATTTATACATAGTAGGGATTTAACTCGATATATTGTACTAAAATGTATAATGCACTCAAATCAGAGTCCACATGACCAAACACGTGTTGTTGGTGGGAGTACACTTCACAGCGTTTAAAAACAAACTATGTTCACTGTGACTGGTGTGTGAACAAGGGCTCTAGGGCTCGAAGCGCGTCACTGCTGTAACTTGGCTGAATAAAGAACATCTCGGCTGATCTACGTGGTCCGTCTCCTTTTTCGCCAGTTCGTGTCAGCTGGAGGTTGCTGGGAGTGATATTTCATTGTATATATATATATATATATATATATATATATATATATATATATATATATATATATATGTATTACCTACTGGCGGTCGCCAGTTGGTAGTTGTAGTTAGGATTTTTTTCAATGCAAAATCTCAAAATTCTATTGTAAATAACTTTGGCGCCGGGTGTAGCCTCATTAAACCTCTCTGCACTGTAGCCCCCTGGCGCATACTGGAGGCTCCTGGTGGGCTAGTTGGCCCCCAGGGACCCCCAGTATGCAAGGGGAATTAGTTCCCCCTCTGCAAACGCGGCAGGGGGCTGCATTGCAGAGAGGTGTAACAAGGGGCATAGCCTCATTACACCTCTGCAATGCAGCCCCCTGGCGCATACTGGAGGTTCTAGGTGGGCTAGTTGGCCCCCAGGGGCCCCCAGTATGCAAGGGGAATTAGTTCCCCCTCTTCAAAAATGCACGGGGGCTGCGTTGCAGAGAGGTGTAAAAAGGGGCGTGGCTTCATTACACCTCTCTGCAATGCAGTCCCCTGGCGCATAGTGGAGATTCCTGGTGGGCTTTCAGGCCTTATATAGCTAGGAATTAGCATTTAAAAAAAACCTATGAGTGATGTCACTGACCATGTCATGAGTGATGTAATATGTGACGTCATCAGCAGTGCATTGCAGGCGCGCAAGTTATAGTGAGTCCAACTAACTATAACGTGGGAATTTCAATGGTTTTATGTCAGTAAAATTTCCAGCTAACTATAACTGGTGTCAAACCTATGGTTTTTTCAGTTATATATATATATATATATATATATATATCCATATCTCTATATCTATCTATCTATCTATCTATCTGTATATATATATATATATATATATATATATATATATATATATATATATATATATATATATATATATATATATATATATATATATATCTATCTATCTATCTATCTATATATATATATCTATATATATCTATATATATATATATATCTATATATATATATATCTATATAGCGTGGGGACGGCAGGCAGCGTTCAGGGCAAAGATGCAGTGATGGAAGGAGGTCAGTACGTCTAATAAAAGTCACACGCACTCCCTTCCCTTATATATATATATATATATATATATATATATATATATATAAGGGAAGGGAGTGCGTGTGACTTTTATTAGACGTACTGACCTCCTTCCATCACTGCATCTTTGCCCTGAACGCTGCCTGCCGTCCCCACGCTATGCTCACCAGAAGAGATGCTTTCTGGGAGTTGGAGTCCCATTTGTGCCACCATGGTCGAATACACATGTGACTTGGGGGCGGGAGCATACTTACCTTCCAATGAGGGTGGTACAGGACACTACAAAGGTGCAGGCGGGGTCAGCACGTGACAGCAACAGCAACTGAAGAAGGCTATTCGCCGAAATGCATTTTGCCATGTTGTCCACGATTAAACGGCTCCTGAAAAGTTCCCTGTTGTGGCCTCTTCTCCTTTCCATTCCGCGAGGAGTCTGCTTGCTTATCTATTTTCGCGCACATGCCAGGGTGCGCTGGAGGCTCCGGTTCTACAAGCGGCAGGAACGCTGGCAATTGCTGTCTAAGCCTGTTTGTTTCTCCGTTTCCTGGATGGTTTCCTGCCCGCCTCAAGTGCTTTGCCTGCCACAGCCTACTGCCAGCGGCAGCTCGTTACCAAACGAGGAGTCGAGTTCATTGAACATTCGGCTTTACACCTGGCTCATTGTTTGGCTGCATCACACCCGAGGTTTGAACTGTTTGGGACTGAAGGGAGTGCGTGTGACTTTTATTAGACGTACTGACCTCCTTCCATCACTGCATCTTTGCCCTGAACGCTGCCTGCCGTCCCCACGCTATGCTCACCAGAAGAGATGCTTTCTGGGAGTTGGAGTCCCATTTGTGCCACCATGGTCGAATACACATGTGACTTGGGGGCGGGAGCATACTTACCTTCCAATGAGGGTGGTACAGGACACTACAAAGGTGCAGGCGGGGTCAGCACGTGACAGCAACAGCAACTGAAGAAGGCTATTCGCCGAAATGCATTTTGCCATGTTGTCCACGATTAAACGGCTCCTGAAAAGTTCCCTGTTGTGGCCTCTTCTCCTTTCCATTCCGCGAGGAGTCTGCTTGCTTATCTATTTTCGCGCACATGCCAGGGTGCGCTGGAGGCTCCGGTTCTACAAGCGGCAGGAACGCTGGCAATTGCTGTCTAAGCCTGTTTGTTTCTCCGTTTCCTGGATGGTTTCCTGCCCGCCTCAAGTGCTTTGCCTGCCACAGCCTACTGCCAGCGGCAGCTCGTTACCAAACGAGGAGTCGAGTTCATTGAACATTCGGCTTTACACCTGGCTCATTGTTTGGCTGCATCACACCCGAGGTTTGAACTGTTTGGGACTGAAGGGAGTGCGTGTGACTTTTATTAGACGTACTGACCTCCTTCCATCACTGCATCTTTGCCCTGAACGCTGCCTGCCGTCCCCACGCTATGCTCACCAGAAGAGATGCTTTCTGGGAGTTGGAGTCCCATTTGTGCCACCATGGTCGAATACACATGTGACTTGGGGGCGGGAGCATACTTACCTTCCAATGAGGGTGGTACAGGACACTACAAAGGTGCAGGCGGGGTCAGCACGTGACAGCAACAGCAACTGAAGAAGGCTATTCGCCGAAATGCATTTTGCCATGTTGTCCACGATTAAACGGCTCCTGAAAAGTTCCCTGTTGTGGCCTCTTCTCCTTTCCATTCCGCGAGGAGTCTGCTTGCTTATATATATATATATATATATATATACATATATATCCCTTTCAGGCATAGAGTGATGCAAAAAAAGAACCAAAGACCTCTGGGTAGTTCTCAAGTTTAGGTGGAAAGCAGATCCAGTATAGAGCACTCTCAACACCAACGACACTCTAAGTTTGCTCACCTCCAAGTCTGCTTTTCTATCAAAGTCTTTAAGCGTAGGAT
Source organism: Lissotriton vulgaris (assembly GCF_964263255.1). Lineage (NCBI taxonomy): Eukaryota > Metazoa > Chordata > Amphibia > Caudata > Salamandridae > Lissotriton > Lissotriton vulgaris. Next base: position 891,389,845 of record NC_141695.1, read on the forward strand.
TAGGACAGTGCCATCCACGCCAAGATACAAAAGGACAAAATCTTTTACCATTTCTACAGCAAAGTTTTTTTTTTACAACCAATTTTATTGAGTTTTAGATGTAACAACAAACAGCACCATTCAGAGCCACATTGTACATTTTCAGAATAGGGAGAAAACATATCACAGTGCGAGCAGGATTACATAAAAAAAAACAATATTAGCTTGTCCACATGAATCCGAAGAGCAGACCACGCCATCTCAATCATCGAGTACCCCGACCCACTTACCCATCATGCGGCAAAATTTCTCAGGTCTCCCCCTGGCTACATATAAAGGCCTCTCCTGTTCAGCGCACCAATCCATCCCCCGGCGCCAGCTTCTTAGACAGGAAAGTTTTTAAGCATAGGGTTAGCACAGTGCAATCCTTGTCGAGCTGTAAAATGGCAAAGCTGTTTACCACTCCAGGCACAGTATTACAGCTTTGGATTGGTAAATACCATCCAAACCATGGGTACTCACAAACTTTCTCTCGGGCCAAATTTACAGTGTGGTTTGTGTCTGAGGGCTGCACCGGTGGGGGCGGGGTTAGAGCAACAAAAAACCTGTGACCATGAGGTTGATCACAGGTTCCTGCAGCGGACGCCTTTGTCCACTGAGCCACCAGACCGGACATACGCCCATCTCTCTCTCTCTCTCTCTCTCTCTCTCTCTCTCTCTCTCTCTCTCTCTCTCTCTCCATCTATCTCTCTATCTGTCTCCCTCCCTCTATCTCTCTCTCTCTCCCCCTCTCTCCCTCCCTCTCTCCCTGTCTCCCTCTGTCTCACTCACTCTGACTGTCTCACTCCGTCTCACTCCCTCTCTCTCTCTCTCTCTCTCTCTCTCGCTCTCTCTCTATCTCACTCCCTCTCTCTCTCTGTCTCCCTCTCCCCCGCTCTCTCTCTCTGTCTCCCTCTCTCTGTCTCCCTCTCTCTCCTTCCCTCTCCACCACTCTGTCTCTCACTCTGTCTCCCTCACTCTGTCTCCCTCTGTCTGTCTGTCTCCCTCCCTCTGTCTCCCTCCCTCTATCTCCCTCCCTCTGTCTCCCTCCCTCTGTCTCCCTCCCTCTGTCTCCCTCCCTCTGTCTCCCGCTATCTGACTCCCTCTGTCTCCCACCCTCTGTCGCCCTCCTCCCTCTGTCACCCTCCTCCCTCTGTTGCCCTCCTCCTGCTGTCTGTCTCCCTCCCCTGTCTGTCTCCTTCTGTCTCCCTCTGTCTTTGTCCCTCTGTCTCCCTCCCTCTGTCTCTGTCCCTCTCTCTCCTCCCTCTGTCACCCTCCCTCTGTCACCCTCCCTCTGTCTGTCTCCCTCTCTGTCACCCTCCCTGTCTCCCTCTGTCTGTCTCCCCCCATCAGTCTCCCTCCCTCTGTGTTCCTCCCTCTGTCTCCCTCCGTATGTCTCCCTCTGTCTGTCTCCCTCTGTCTCCCTCTCTCTGTCTGTCACCCGCTGTCTCCTTCCATCTCCCATTCTCTGTCTCCTTCCCTTCTCCCATTCTCTGTCTGTCTCCCTCTGTCTGTCTCCCTCTGTCTGTCTCCCTCTGTCACCCTCTCTCTGTCTCCCTCTCCCTTCCTCTGTCTCCCCCTGACTCCCTCCCTGTCTCCCTCACTCTGTCTCCCCCACTCTGTCCCCCTCACTCTCTCTCCTTCCCTCTGTCTCCCTCTCTCTCATTCCCTCTCTCTCCTTCCCTCTCTCTCCCTCACTCTGAGGTCTCCCTCACTCTGAGGTCTCCCTCACCCTGAGGTCTCCCTCACTCACCTTTAGGGTGACCAACTGGCATTGGTGCAAATTCAGGACGGTGAGTGTAAAAATTCAGGACAAAGGGTCAAAATTCAGGACACAAATTCAGGACAGGATGTCAAAATTCAGGACAAAACTTCAGGACGATAGGTACGTTTTACAGACACATCAGAGGTCGCGCAATAGTATATAAGTAAGCCCAGCCATTTCCAAACATATTCAATCATTTGCAGACCTATCCATCATGTATCCTTCCATCTATCATTTCACTCATCCATCCCTTCATCCATCCCCTCATCCATCCTTTCACTCATCCTCCATTATCCATCCATCCTTTCACCCTATCCATCTGTACACTTATCCATCCACTCTTCATCCCATCCATCCATTCACTCATCCATTCAGCCATTTACCCTTTCACCAATCCAGCCATCCTTTCACTTACTAATTCTTCCACCCATCCACTATTTTAGTCATCCATCCATCCTCCCTTTCTCTCTCCATCGACCCTTTCAATTAGCCATCCTTCCTTCCATCCATCCATCCACCCACCCATCCATCCATCTACTCATCCACTCATGAATCCATCCATTGACCCTATCACTCATCCATCTATCATTTCACTCCTTCAAACATCTATTCATCCTTTTGTCCATCTACCCTCCCTTTCACTAATTCATCCATCCTTACATCCACCCTTTCACTCATACGTCCATTCATTCACCCTTGCACTTATCAATCCATCAATCCATCCATCATTTCACTCATCCACCTACCCACTCATCACCCACCCACCATCCACCCACCCACTCATCCATCCTTTCACCCACCCACCATCCAATCCACTGATCCATCTTTCACCCACCCACTATCCACCCACCCAGTCATCCATCCATCCATCCTTTCACCCACTCACTCATCATCCATCCATCCTTTCTCCCACCCACTCATCATCCATCCATCCTTTCACCCACCCACTCATCATCCATCCATCCTTTCACCCACCCACTCATAATCCATCCATCCTTTCACCCACCCATCATCCATCCATCCATCCATCTATCCACTCATCCATCCATCCTTCCCCTCCATCCATCCATCCATCCATCCATCCTTCCCCTCATCCATCCATCCTTCCCCTCCATCCATCCATCTATCCTTCCCCTCATCCATCCATCCTTCCCCTCCATCCATCCATCCTTCCCCTCCATCCATCCATCCATCCTTCTCCTCATCCATCATCCTTCCCCTCATCCATCTTTCCCCTCATCCATCATTCAGCTACCCTTCCACCCATACATCACGCTATTAACATTTTCTCTCCATCCGTCCCCTCACTCATCAATCCATCCATCCTCTCTCATTATCCATTTATTCAATCTTTCATTCATCCATTCAGCCTTTCACTAATTCATCCAGCCATTCACCCATCCCTTCACTTACAAACTCGCCGACCTTTCCATAATAATTTTGAGCTGAGCCCTTTTGAGAAGAGGCCCATCAAGAACTACACCCTCGCTGCAGGGGCCGTTCCAGGACTGGGACAGAAGCCACCCAGGGCGGAGACAGGATCCACCACAGGAGGGGGACAGGAACCATCACAGGTGGGGGTGGACTGGAGCCACCACATGGGGGGACAGGAGCCATCACAGGCGGGAGTGGACTGGAGCCCCCACATGGGGGGACAGGAGCCATCACTGAGGGGAGGGGAGGGCAGGAGCCATCACAGGAGAGGGAACAGGATCCACCAGGGTGGGCACAGGGGTGGGCATGCAGTATTCCAGTATCATCTTGGGCTCCTCGCCCCCTCCCGCACAAGACAACGAGAAGACAGGCTGTCCAAAATGCCATCCACTTACAGGAGATACTCTAAGAGAACTGATTGAACTGATTGTTCCCCATACTTTGTTAATCAGTGTGGGTGTGATTGTGCCATTTCTTTATTTTCTTACATTATAGACTGCATGTTTGAAGAACCTAAGGCAAGCCCGTCTGCGCCCGTCCACGCCAGCTCCGTGCCTAGGGCCTGCCATGCTGCCAGTTCTCCGGCCGCCCAGATACTAACCTGGTCCAAATCACAGCTTATGGACATAGGTAAGACATCCTGTTCGTCCCCCTCGCCCTTCTGCTTTCCCCTACCCAGCCCCTTTTCACACAAATGCCCTAACTGCTCTTTCTAGCTCCACCCCACCTGGACCTGCCCACGCAAACCCGTTGACATCAATCCCCTCCCTACCAAAACCTATTCTATGGGACTAGTGAACTGCCGCTCACTACCCGGCGACGCCAATGACATCTGGCTGCTACTGTCCTCTACACCCTGGGACATAGTTTTTCTAACTGAGACCTGGATTAAAGACTCCTCCAACCCTGACATCGCTCTAGCTATTCCACCGGATTACAGATTTACTGGATTTAGCCGCGAAGGCTCCAAACCAGGAGGAGGAATAGGGGTAATTTTTAGGAATCACCTAAAAATTACCACCAGGAAAATCACTAACGCCAAACCTATAGAAGCTTTATGCTTCTCTATCGTAGATTCCACCACTACCATCTCCTCAGGGATGTTGGCCTACATTCCCCCTAACTCTTCCCAACCTGCCATCCAAGAGTTACTGGCAATTACAGCAGATCTCTCCCTCAAACACCCTGACTTCATTGTTCTGGGAGATTTCAACCATCATGTAGACGTTAGCAGCTGCAATCGCGCTGCCCAACTCCTGGAATCAATGCAAAATCTTAATCTATCACAAAGGGTAACAGGCCCTACTCATGTCGCTGGGCACACTCTCGACCTCATATTCTCAAATCATGAGAAACTTATATCCTTCCCCCCCTTACCCTTGGCATGGTCTGACCACTACTTAGTACCTTTTGAGATTTCTCTATCCCAAATTATTAAACAAGAATCCGCCATAAGAACTCAAGGCAGAAAATGGCACAAACTCTCTCTAACTGCCTTAGAGCAAACATACGCAACGAGTCGCAACCCGCCTCTGGATGACCTGGACGCCGCAGTATGTACACTAAACAAGGACCTCACTTCTGCAATAGAAAAAATAGCCCCTCTGCGTCCTCTCATCTCCCACAGACTAAAACCCTCTGCTCCATGGTTCACACAAGAACTCAGGGCACATAGAAGCATGTGCAAGAAGCTTGAACGACTCTGGAGACAGAACTATGACCCAGTAGCCAAGGCGCTTTACAGACAAGGCCTTAAAGAGTTTCGTAAACTTAAACACCATTCCATGAGCACTTACTTCTCTGACACCATTGCCAAAGCAAAGAATTCCACCAAGACCCTCTTCAATATAGTCAAAGACTTCACTCAGCCTAATGCTCTTGCTGCCCCAATCCCCATGTCGCAAACATTGTGCGACAATCTTTCAAATTTTTTTGAAGAGAAAATTATCAACATTGCAGCTACTATCCATCAAAATGGTACGGTCAACACTGAAGATCCTGACACCAATCATAATCTTGCCTTTACAGCATTCCAACCTCTTACTAAGGAACAAGCCACGAAATTATTTCTGGATTGCAAATCAGGCTCACCTCTAGGCCCTGCCCCAGCCTTAATCCTGAATGATATTGCTCCTTTAATTATCGACTCCCTACTCGAAATCTGGAACTCCTCCCTTTCCACCAGTGTTGTCCCTGCAGCCTGGAAACATGCATTACTTATCCCTATCCAAAAAAAAGTAGGTATGGACCCTCTTTGTCTGAGTAATTACCGTTGATTTCACTTCTGCCCAAACCCGCCAAAGTACTAGAGAAGGCAGTTCAACTACAACTATCAGACTATCTGGAATCTAACTCCTTGCTTCATGACACCCAGTCTGGTTTCAGACCGGACTTTAGTACCGAGTCTGCACTACTTGAAGTCTCTGAGTCAATTAGAGAATGCACGGACAGGGGAGAGGAGGCCATGTTGGTCCTCCTCGACCTGTCCGCTGCATTCGACACCATCTCGCACGACATACTAATGACTCGCTTACAAGAGAGAGGGATTGCCGGCCCCCCCCCTCCTGTGGGTAAAATCATTTTTAAAAAACAGAACCCAACAAGTGATGCTGGGATCGTTTCTCTCTGCCAAAAAACCACTGACTTGGGGAGTCCCACAGGGCTCCGCCCTAAGCCCTCTCCTCTTCAATGTGTACCTTAAACCATTAGCAAAGATTGTCGAATCGTGTGGAGTCAAGGTGACTTTCTACGCCGACGACACCCAACTGGTGTTCTCCTTCAAAGACCACGCTGAAAAATCATTTGCCAACTTCCGCCACTGCATGTTAAAGATCGCCTCATGGATGTCTGAGAACAATTTAAAGCTCAACACTGATAAGACTGAAGTCTTATTTTTTAATCAAAAATCACCTTTACCCCCTAATATCTGGTGGCCGTCCGAACTAAACCCTCCCCCAGTGCCGGTCCCAGCGGCCCGAAACCTAGGATTTCAATTCGACACTTCTCTCTCCTGTAAAACCCAAATCAGCAAAGTTACCTCTGCCTGCTTTGGGAAGCTACGTATGTTAAAAAAAATCATTCCCTACCTACCACTTGACTCCCGAAAAACAGTAGTCCATGCCTTGATAACCTCCCATCTAGACTACGCGAATAGCCTGTATGTAGGGGCTCTATCCTATTGTAGTGTAGTTCCTAGTTTCCCACTAGGCCCTGTGCATTGGAATAACATAAACAGTAGTATCGACGTGGAACTGCGGATATTCCAGGCCTCCACTGACTATGCTAAACTTAATTGGGTTGTGTTACCAACTAGCTCAGAGGTCACTGAACACTTTCTTCTCTGCATAGGAAGTGATCAGCTTCCTTGGCACAGACAAGAAGGGATTCAGCTTTCCAACAACCGTGCAACATGACAACTTTGCTCCTCAGATCAAGAGTCAATCTCTAGGGTCGTGTGAAACAATAGACATGTATTTCACTCAGTCAGTCTAGTGCAGTTTACTTTCACGAGATGTAGAGAATAGAGAGACGGGCGTTTGTCAATAAAAGGTTAACATTTATTGAACAGTCTTTCTTCTCGTACAAGAGAAATGTATTGCCACAATTGCAAGAATTGTTATTATAAAAAGTACGTACAGTAAGATAAGTATTGCGAAATAGAACTGTAAAAGCATTGATATGGTTTCTTAGCCATACAATGGTTTAAAAGTAATAAAACATATATACAGTCATATATACATTAGGCTAACATACTCAACTGGTGCTTCTAACTAAGCCCACCCCAGTGTGCCTGACCTAAGCCTAACACGTGGAAGGGGAGGGAGTAAGTAGCTTTAAGTTAAGTTGGTTTTGCCAAGGTTTGTTTCAAGAATTCTCGTCTAAGGGTTTAGTCAACACCATACCTCTGAATAGAATGATGGAGGATTGGTATCTCCTTCAGGGGTCTCTCTCGATATCCCAGTCACCCGCGAGGGTAGACCGGAAACGCCGGAGCTGGATTTCTCTGCACGAGAAAGGCAGCGGGTCTCTTCAGCGCGTCGAGGAAGGAGGGGGGACAGCGTCCGCGGGCAGCTGGAATCTGCTGGATGTCTTCGCAGAGGGACGGCTGTTCAGCTCCTAAGCGTACTGCACCATAGTTCGCGCTTTGGCAGCGATAATGGTATCAGCAGCTTCACCACCACAGGGACAGCAGGCTGCAGCGACAGAGTGCTAGATTTACCAACACGGGGTCTTGCAGGCAGCTGGCATCAGCAACAGTAGCTCGCATTGCTTAAGGCAACGTTGGTAATATTTATACCTGACAGGTGCCGGGTTTGACGCAAGTTTGCTGGACATAAGACGTCAATTAAAGATGTCACTAGGAAGTGATAGTTATCAGTTGCTCATTAGAGTTCCATTACTAATCAAAACACAGCAAGCGGGGATTTCCAGGTTTGCTGAGTTTTTATTTTGTTGAAGAACTCGGAGTGTTATCTAGGAATATCAGATAGTGACTACTGCTCTGTCATTGCACTAATTGGTCGCAAAGGAAGTGGCAGAGAGAACTATGCTGGAATGTGGCTCTGTTCGTGTGAGGCCAGAGATGACTTTTCAGAAAATCGCACTTGAACGGTTATGCCAATATAGGGAATAAATGGATTTATAGCCGAATAGGGGCATAAGGTCACAGTATCGATCAGGAACCTAGATAAACACGCAACACCCACTCCACGGGTTAATGTCCATCAAAATTACTAAAACTAAAGCAATTAGATGCATGTGTAACATTGCCCACCCCAAAATACATAAATGCATTCGAAATAGGCGTACTTGTAATACATGAATTTAGGTACTGTACGTTTTTTTTGAAGCATAGAATCATTCAAAAACTATTGCATATGAAATCAATGAACGATTATGCATAAAGAATTACACATGAAGTATCTCTGACAGAAGAAGGGCGAGATAAATCATCACATAAAAATGCATTGTAATAACATGTGCTAGAGGCTGGTGTAATGTTGTTATGTCTCTAGATGTGTTTAGAAATAGAAGTGTGAAGCTTCTGTTCTCTAAGAATAGTTTTTACGTTAAGCAAAGAATTGTTCGTGCCAAAAAAATGAATATTAGAAAAATTGTCCAATTCAAAGAAATATTGCTTGAACGGGGAAAAATAGATTTCCAAAGCTCTTTGCAGTTTTTGTTGATCAAAACTGAAGGCCGAATTCAGAGTTCATGGGAACGCTGTGTGTCGGAAAGGCTTGTAAAGGTTATTGTTTCTGTACGGGTGAGAACATCGTATCAGACAGGCTCTCAAAGAATTGGTCTACAAAATCAGGTGATAGTTCAACCAAATTAGATAGCGCTGTAACTTGGCAGGTGTGAGAATGATTGCTGTCATCATAGTCGGGACCAGCAATGCTCACAGAACGTTGTACCTGGATGATGTTGCTTTTGTCACTCGCTCCACTGTTACTACTTGGCTGTAGCACAGGAGTCTCCACGAATGCCGTCATCAGGATTGGTAGCCGCTGGGGACAACACAATGCGTGAGCCATTATTGGACTGAGCAAAGTATCGACGTCCATTGGTACTGCTGATGGAAGTGAAAGACAGATGTCCAACACGCATTCATCGCCGCAAAGCATACACCGTAGCACAGGTAAAATGCAATTTTGCCATATCGGTCTGAATGAAAGGAACCAGGTCATGTTTAGATCTCTCAGCCTGGCCAATCCAAGGACGTTAGTTATCCTGTCCCGGTAGCGCATTGCTAGGATTGTCTCTTCCATTCCCATGGGAGCTATGTCTGAGCCGAGGCTTGCCATAACGTAGCAGGAGGGTCAAAAATAGAATCCCTGCGACGAGTCCCAAAAACAATGGTATGCCGCCAAAAATGGAGTGTACGAAATTAGGAAAGATTCCCAAAATTGCCTGGAAGGGTGTTAGCAGTCCCATAAAGACTGTCTTAAATATGCCTGGGATGCTTGTTGCACTAGACATGTTAAGGAGTTGGCTGAACATTTCTACGAAATGCACGGGGCAATTTGTTGATAAAAGGTCATGAACTTCAGTAGCTGTCCTTGCAACTAGAAGATCATACGTCTCTTTAGATGACGTTATAGGCACTGTTGTCTGTAAAAGTACAGATTTCATTTTGCTTAATGTATCAATTCGTATAGAATAGAGATTCAGACGAGGCCAGATGGGAGTCACTGTGTCTGTAGGCCCACTCGGAAACAATGCTTGCATACAGCATTTGACCATGGATGTTACTTCTACTAGATAACTTTTCCCTGGCACGAGGCCACAACATCTGTGATCCGTTCTAAGAATGTAACTCCCGTTCGCGAGTTGCATAAAGAAGGGCTCTATCTGAGTTGCAGGTGTGACTAGCTGATGGCATGAAAGGTTGTTTGAATTTCCATCACATGCTCCGTGTAAATTAATACCCTGACACAAAAGTATACCGCTTAGTGAATGTTTACAGTTCTCACCACTAAGAAATACATTTTTGTCACTGTCACTATAGCAAGAATGAGTGTATGGTAATTTCCATTCAGATTTTACATATCCTTTACCCAATTGTTCATACTGGCCAGCAGGTATGTACTCAAGGCACTTTTTAAATCGGAAAGTTGTTATCGGAATTGTGATAATTCCGTGTATTATCCATTCAATGACAGGACTCTCTGACATTGTCAATGGTAATCTCTCGAGTTTTTCGATGCTCAGCATTGTATAGTCTGCTCCTTTCTGTGCCAAACTGATCTGTTTATCAGTAAGGTTAAAACTGGAAAATAATGACGTTGTGTTGATTAAACGCCAAGGCACATAGCCTGAACAAAGATTTTGCAGCGTCCAGCCTAGTTCTATAATAGAGCGTAATTGAGACTGGCCATGTTGTAACATTAGCAAATCTCTGTCTATCACATCATGTTTCCCTACACTGTATGTTGTTATAATCCCTGGATGTTGTCTCTGGGAGTATCTAGGGTCTAATCTGGTCATTTTTAACCCCTGTGTTTTATTCAGTAATCTATCTTGACAGCTATTTGTGTCTGTAGGCCAGATTAACCACTTTTTCCAATCAGGATTTGTTCTGTTGAAATGTAAAATTTGTGACACGTCTAACTCAATATCTGTGGTTGCATTTTCAGGTATTGGCTTTGGTATAGACGGTGTTTTAAGGTCTTTGATCTTAGCTAGGCCAAGACAAGATGTTTGGTGTATTGTGTCATTTAAAAATAACATTTGTTCTGGTATCATGCAGGTTCTAAATAGTGCTTCTATGCCTTGCACCTGCCAATCTTTTGTACCCCAAATGGTTTTCGTTTCAATATTATTTTTCCAATAATCAAAACCAAATGTCATCATTTTGTCATAAAATGCTTCTGAATATATCAATTTAGAATTTGTCAGCATTGTTTTCATTCCTGTTTTATCTAACAGTTTATAATAAAACGTTTCTGCATCACTGGTGTTAAACCCTGAGAAGAATTTGAATTTCTCAAAAAATGCTTTAGAACTGCTTTTAGGTGGTGTAGAAGAATGTTCCCATTGATTATACATAAAAACATTTCTAGGCTGTGCAGATTTATGCAAGTAATGATCCCCATAGTGGGTGTAACAGAATAACTGCTCATAACTAGATGAACCTTGTAAATAATCATGATCTGTGAATCTAGCTGACATTACTAAATCAGACATCATGTCATTAATACTGTTAAAGTCCCAATCATCAGAGAATGTACTTGGTGTCACAAAGTCACTTAAGGAAACCTTTAGTTGATGAGGATACTTCAGGATTTCGACCGGACCATAGATCTCATAGTCTGTTTTCTCCCATACTACCCCACCAGGTATTGGAATTGCTGTGACATTTACTGTTGACAGTTCTCTTTTCTTCACGTGGGATGATCTGTGTGGTTTCAGGACTAGGTTGATGTTCTGACTTGCTGTGTCCATTGTAATATATTTTCCTTCAATGAATTTTCCCAAACACAGTACCATGATGAGCCAAAGCAGGAGGAAAAATACACCTAGACCGAACCAGAACTCTAGCCAAGGGGAAATTAGGTAGATTTCCTTCAATTGATGAAAGAGTTCCGTTGCTTTTTCTTTAAAAGTCTTTTTTGTTTCTGGCATCACTTCGGGGTCGTTTAAATCTTCAGAGAAGTTGTCGAAGTTGATGAAATAACCAGAGGCAGTTCTGTCGATTGATGGGATTGTTCTTTCAATCTGTCTTTCGGTAGCACTTTCTGATGCCACATCATTGTAGACTGGTGCTGTTTCATGACGAACTGTTTCAATCTGTGTTTCAAGAGGCACGAGTTCCATGGCTGTATTGCATAGTCCTTCATTGTGCACTGCAGGCTGATCGAATGTGATTAGTCTTTCAGTTTGAACCTCTTGGATTGTTGCAAGTTTGGGTATTCTGTTGTTTCTTGGGAGTCCACTGGGCCTACTGTTGATTATAGGCCACATGCTTGTGGTTTTACCAGATCGATAGACACGACTCTGTTCTCCTTTTTACCAGCAAGGGGCGGAAGCACAACTGATCTTGTTCCGGTGACTGCTAAGACAGGTACTGCTTTTCTGTAAGAAGGCCCAAATTCCTTTTTAACCGCGATCTTTTCTCTGACTAGATCCCCAATCTTTGGAATCCAGACAGGCCTTGCTGGGGCTGTTGCGGGTGGTGCCTCGTCAGTGGTACTTGGCTGTTGCTTTAACTTTATGTTGCTTAATGATTTTCTTGTTTCATTCAGTTCCTGTAAAACAGCCAAACGATCCTTTACATCAAAGTGTGTTGTTTCTTCTTGTACCACTGACATCTGACTATCGAGGTCCTGAACTCTCATTCTAATTCCGAACAATAGTTCGTATGGGCTGAAACCTTTTAGAGAATTTCTTGGCATGTTGTTAAGACTAGTCTGGACACTTATTAAATGTTTGACCCACCCAGCGCCTGAACCTAATACCTTCGCTGTTATAGATTGCTTTATGTCACGGTTTTTTCTTTCTACCACACTGTTCCCTTCCGGGGTATGACGGACAAGAATACCGCAACCCAATTCCCATGCTAGCCATGGCCTCCTTATAAGCTCGAGAGCTGAAAGCAGGACCCTGGTCAGAATGGAACGTGGTAATTGCGTATGTGCCGATATTGACTCGCAAATCTTTTATAACCGTTCTAGCGTCAGCCGAGCACTGGAGGCCATATTTTTTAAGTGCTTTTCGTCTTAACTATTAATAGGACGCAGGATGGGGTGTAGACAGCGTTACGCTCTTTCTGACTGGTAGCCGGTAGCAAGATTCGCTACTGCGATCCCTATTGCAGTTCTCACAATTGTTTGCATATATTTGGTGTTCTAAACTCATTCCCGGCCACCAGAATACTGATTGCAATTCAGTCAGTGATTCCTTGATCTCTCTGTGCCTTAGACCCAAACCCATGTGTGCGTCTGCTATTAAAAATATTCTCCTGTTCATGTTTGGAATTACTCTGTCCCTCACTCCAGGGATTCGAGCAAAAGGAACGGAGTTTGCATCGATTATGTATGCATAATTGAGTGGATAGTTCACGGGTAGTGCTGCACAGTCGCCTTTTACGGTCGTTTTTACTGCCAGCATGGTTTCCCCGTCTATGTATTTATCTGTACGCTTTTTTGTGGCTACGGAAGCCGGTTTAGTTGCTTCCGCTTTGGCTGTATTAGCCAATGAATTCCCTGCAACGTGAACGCCATCACGTTGAAGACTCTGTGCGTGAATCACATGAGTCTTTTGTAGTTCTTTACTTAAAAGAGCTACCTCGTTCCAGAGCAATTTATGCTTTATTGTGGCACCTGTGTCATCTTTGTAGTCGTTTTTGATCCAACTCTGCAGTTTATTGTTGTAAGAGTTGACGCAAAAATGAGAATCGCACACTATAAGTGTCGGGAATACACGTTCTGTATTTTCGAGCGCCATCTTTAAACATCTGATTTCAGTTCTCTGAACCGAACAGTTTCTTACAGATTCAGTTTTTGTTACTTTCGGTCTGAATTTACCGCACAGCCAACGACCTTTAATGATCGCACACGCTGCATTGTAGGATTTTCTCTCTACGTTGAAATACTGTACAGAGCTATCTGTATAGATTATACAGGCGTATTGTGGGAGAGGCAGAATTTCGATTGGCAGAGGATATTCTTCTTCATATTCTAAATCATTCAGTTCTTCGTATTGTGGGGCGAAATAGTATTTCACATCTTCCGCTCCTAGAGAATCTATACATTGTATCCATTTTGGATCCAGTGACACTGTAGGCATGTATACTGGGCTGAATAGCGCTTCGAAGGCGGATTCCGCTGTAAGGATATTAATCCGTTTGCCGTGTGCTAGTTCTCTTTCATTTGCTAATGCGATTTGCACTGCGTTCACAGTTCTTTCTGTGTGACTGAATGTTTTTTCTGCTTGTGTGTACAAGTGAGATTTAATTGAAATTGGTACCTTTTCTCCCTCATTAGTGGTCAGGTACGTGAATCCGCATCTTCCTGGGATGACTCGGATTACAAGATCGATCGTGTTGTCACGTGTATCTAATTTTGTTTTTGCTAACATGTCTGTTTGCAGTGATCTCAAAATTTCTGTGTGTTTTTGAGTCCAATTGATTTGTTTAAAATCAGGTTTAATTAGTTCGTAGAGAGGTTTAACCCTCTCTGCGTAATTTAGAATGTAAGTTCTTCCGAAATTCAGAAAACCTAGAATGGATTGTAAATTCTTCAGCGTTTTTGGAGCTTGGAGTACAGCGCACTTCTCTAAGAAGTTGTCCGCTAGGCTTTTCCCTTCACTTGATAATTCGTACCCTAAAAATAGTACTGTCAGATGGGCAATTCGGGACTTTTTAAAGTTGAATTTGTAACCCTCTGCTGCGAACCCAAGTATAATGGTGTTCACTCTTTTCAAGTGAGTATCCAAGTCGTCGTCTGTGAGATAAATATCATCTACGTAAGATAATGCTTCATCATCATAGATTTGTAGTGACTCTGTTACTCTAGCTGAGAATAGTCCTGGGCTGTTCTTGAACCCCTGTGGGAGTCGACAGAATTTTTTCTGTGACCCAAATGCAGAGAAAGCGGTCAAATATCTGCTTTCCGGTGCAATGTTTTGACAAAAGAAGCCATTAGAAATGTCTAATGTCGTTTTATATTTTTTCCTAACTATGTTATTCATTAGGGCTGCACTATGCGAGTTTTGTACTGCAAAAGTTTTGCAACATGTATTAAGATGTCTGTAGTCCAAAACTAGACGATATGAATTGTCTGGCTTGGAGACAGGAAACAAAGGATTGTTCATTTGAGAGGTGCATGTTTCAATCACCCCCTGGTACTCAAGTTGATCTAAGATCTCCCTGACTTGTTTTTTAGCTTCTTGCTTTATGGGATACTGCAGTTGGGCAGTTGGTTCACTTTTTAATTGGATTTTGTGAGGAGGTGAATCCTCATCCCATCCTACATGATTTTTATACAATGCAGGTGCCTGGGCCACTGCCCATTTCCTTGCATATGTATATTTTTTGTGAATCGGAATGTGATTCGAGAAGGCAGGCATAATCACTTCTTCGCCACGAGGGCACTCCCTGACAAACTCTGGGGGCCAATCTTTTTCAGCTAACAGAATATCATAGCCTTTTGAGAGCTTATCCCAAAATAGACCCTTAATGTTCATAGTCTTATCACCCTCTATACGCAATGTTATTTCGTATATTTTATGGGGCTCGCTAAGTCTGGCGTCGGCAGTTTCAACCTGAATGTATTCATTCGTGTCCACTGTCTCCAGATGACTCATCAAGATCTTGCACGCTATACTGATTTCTGCTGCACTGTCCAACATTGTCAATGCCCACTCCCCGTTTTTCAACTGTGTCCTCAGTATTCTCGGCATGGTTGATTACTCTAATACTGGCTACCTTCTTTTTCTGAAATTGAGATTTTTTACTCTGAGCAGGTTCCTTGTCTTTGGACTTGGTGTGCTCTCCTGGGTCTGACCGTCCTCTTCTTTCCGAATTCTGTGGAAAAGATCGAGAGGGACGTATATCAATACTTTGATATCTATCAGGCTTTTTCAGATTATCCCTATTTCTAAGGTTATATCTTTTCTCACAGGGCTCCCGCTGGGGAGACTGGCGTTCTTGAGTCGGAGTTCTTTCCCTCCGTCGAGGAGACCTTCCTCTGGACTGGAAAACTTTTTCCTTGGGAGTGGATTGTTTATTTCCATCCCAGCTCTTTTTAGGAGTGTTTAAATTATTTTTAATAGATAATTTTACTAACTCTCTATAAGCTTTAGTTAATTCTCCTATGTTAACTAAGAGATCTTCTTTTGACATCTTTGCAATGTCAGGATGTGGTGTGTAGCTGGCTAGAACCGGCCACGTTGCTCCTGGTCTACCTAGTGGACCGAGCCTAGTAATGTGATCATTATGTTTTAGGGCGCCATTAAACCACAGCAGGTGCTCTTGAAATTTAAGTGGAATTTCAATCTCCTCGAAAGGAGCGTACTCTTCCAGAGGTTGCTCTATTTTGTAATAGTGAAACTCTTTTGTTATAGCGTTTACCGCTGGAAAGTTTATCCATGAATAGAATACCTCTGTCTGCCGATACTCGTGAGCCTCTATCACGAAAATTACTGTACCACCTTGAGGTGTCAGTCCGTTATCTATAAGTTTTAAAGTTATAGATCTTCTTAAGTGGACCGGGATGATAATAGCATCCGGGTCTGTGTATTCGGGACCTTGCTGAGTCGCATCTGCTGCGGCCCCAGAGGTTCCTTTTTCTGGCATTGTAAAAATGCGAGGTTTGCAGAGTAGGTCTCCAAGGAGACAAAGATTAGGTGCACAATATTTTGGAACACTGTATCCTTCAACGTTGAATAAACCAGAGCTTTACATAGGAATCTCTTCCTACTAAAGTCGGGCGGATTTTAACCTTTCACCCACTCCAGACGTCTATTGGAGTATTTACGGGAGAAAGGGGTGTGAAATATGCACGACTGAGTTACTCTAAAAGTCTTGCGTTAGTTTATCGCCTTACCAAACGTTGGGCGCCATGTAGTGTAGTTCCTAGTTTCCCACTAGGCCCTGCGCATTGGAATAACATAAACAGTAGTATCGACGTGGAACTGCGGATATTCCAGGCCTCCACTGACTATGCTAAACTTAATTGGGTTGTGTTACCAACTAGCTCAGAGGTCACTGGAAACTTTCTTCTCTGCATAGGAAGTGATCAGCTTCCTTGGCACAGACAAGAAGGGATTCAGCTTTCCAACAACCGTGCAACATGACAACTTTGCTCCTCAGATCAAGAGTCAATCTCTAGGGTCGTGTGAAACAATAGACATGTATTTCACTCAGTCAGTCTAGTGCAGTTTACTTTCACGAGATGTAGAGAATAGAGAGACGGCGTTTGTCAATAAAAGGTTAACATTTATTGAACAGTCTTTCTTCTCGTACAAGAGAAATGTATTGCCACAATTGCAAGAATTGTTATTATAAAAAGTACGTACAGTAAGATAAGTATTGCGAAATAGAACTGTAAAAGCATTGATATGGTTTCTTAGCCATACAATGGTTTAAAAGTAATAAAACATATATACAGTCATATATACATTAGGCTAACATACTCAACTGGTGCTTCTAACTAAGCCTACCCCAGTGTGCCTGACCTAAGCCTAACACGTGGAAGGGGAGGGAGTAAGTAGCTTTAAGTTAAGTTGGTTTTGCCAAGGTTTGTTTCAAGAATTCTCGTCTAAGGGTTTAGTCAACACCATACCTCTGAATAGAATGATGGAGGATTGGTATCTCCTTCAGGGGTCTCTCTCGATATCCCAGTCACCCGCGAGGGTAGACCGGAAAGGCCGGAGCTGGATTTCTCTGCACGAGAAAGGCAGCGGTCTCTTCAGCGCGTCGAGGAAGGAGGGGGGACAGCGTCCACGGGCAGCTGGAATCTGCTGGATGTCTTCCCAGAGGGACGGCTGTTCAGCTCCTAAGCGTACTGCACCATAGTTCGCGCTTTGGCAGCGATAATGGTATCAGCAGCTTCACCACCACAGGGACAGCAGGCTGCAGCGACAGAGTGCTAGATTTACCAACACGGGGTCTTGCAGGCAGCTGGCATCAGCAACAGTAGCTCGCATTGCTTAAGGCAACGTTGGGAATATTTATACCTGACAGGTGCCGGGTTTGACGCAAGTTTGCTGGACATAAGACGTCAATTAAAGATGTCACTAGGAAGTGATAGTTATCAGTTGCTCATTAGAGTTCCATTACTAATCAAAACACAGCAAGCGGGGATTTCCAGGTTTGCTGAGTTTTTATTTTGTTGAAGAACTCGGAGTGTTATCTAGGAATATCAGATAGTGACTACTGCTCTGTCATTGCACTAATTGGTCGCAAAGGAAGTGGCAGAGAGAACTATGCTGGAATGTGGCTCTGTTCGTGTGAGGCCAGAGATGACTTTTCAGAAAATCGCACTTGAACGGTTATGCCAATATAGGGAATAAATGGATTTATAGCCGAATAGGGGAATAAGGCCAAGTATCGATCAGGAACCTAGATAAACACGCAACACTATCTCATCAACCAGCTACAGAGAGTCCAGAATGCAGCGGCCAGGTTAATCAACAATATCCCTTTTCGTCACTCCATCTCACCCCACCTTGTCAAACTCCACTGGCTCCCAATAAAAATGCGGATCCAATTCAAAGCCCTGACCTTGGCTTTCAGAGCCCTTAATGACCGTGGTCCTGCATACCTCCGGCGCAGACTGAGGTTCTCTCAGTCACAGTGTAACCTCAGATCCAATCATCTACGCTTAATCATAACCCCCCGGTTTCGTCTTACACGTACGGGTGGATGGGCTTTTGCCGTTGTCACTTCTAAACTCTGGAACCAGCTACATACAGAGTTAAGATTCACCACTTCAGAACCCCTTTTCCGAAAAAAATTAAAGACCTGGTTCTTCTCCCAGATCTAAATTCCCCCCTTTCCTCCTTTCCCCCTTTCCCTTCTGAGATAAGGTCTTCAGCGCCGGGACACCTCCGTCGGAGGTAGCTGTGCGCTCTACAAAATACTAAATAAATAATAATAATTTAGTGACAGTAATTACGCTCTGTGAAGAGAACCACGTGCTGGCTCGGTGTAATCAGTGGTGTAATCTGGCTGAGTCTTGGGGCCCTGGGTAGAAAGGGAACGTGTGAGCCCCCCTCTAAATAGCAGAGACATGACACATTCAGGGCTGTTTGCATGTGAATAGATGTCGCTGCTCCTGAAGCTGCAGCCCCTCCCTCTCAGTCACCTTCGAAGCACCTCTTAACAGCTCATCAAGGGCTGGAGGTGTGAGGGTTGCCATCCCGCTGTGCCTCTCCATTGCTGCTGAGTGTCTGAGGAGCTTTGGTGCAGCATCGGAGTGAAGAAGGGAGGTGGGTGCAAGCTGTGCCGGCTTTAGGGTGAGGCAACCGGTGCCCTGTTAAAATGACGGACAAATGGCGTCCGTTAGAGATTCCTTCACGGACAACGGAAAGATGGCCGAAATTACGGACTGTCCGTGAAATTTACGGACGGTTGGTCACCCTACTCACCTTCCCTCTGTCTCCCTCACTCTGAGGTCTCCCTCACTCTGAGGTCACCCTTTCTCTCCTTCCCTCTCCCTCACTCTGAGGTCTCCCTCCTCCCTCTCCCTCACTCTGAGGTCTCCCTCTCTCTCCTTCCCTCTACCTCACTCTGAGGTCTCCCTCACTCTGATGTCTACCTCTCTCCTTCCCTCTCCCTCACTCTGAGGTCTCCCTCTCTCTCCTTCCCTCTCCCTCCCTCTGAGGTCTCCCTCTCTCTGAGGTCGCCCTCTCTCTCCCTCATTCTGAGGTCTCCCTTACTCTGTCTCCCTCACTCTCTCTCTCTCTCCCTCACCCTTTCTCTGTCTCCCTCTCCCTTTCTTCTTCTCCCTCCCTCCCTCACCCTCCCTTTCCCTCCCTCCTACTCCCTCCCTCTGTCTCCCCCTCCCTCCCTCCCTCTCTCTCTATGTCTCCCTCTCCCCCTCCCTCTGTCTCCCTCCCTCCCTCTCCTTCTGTCTCCCTCTCCCTCCCTTTCCTCCACCCTCCCTCTGCTCCCTCCCTCCCTCTCCCTCTGCCTCCCTCCCTTTCCCTCCCTCCCTCCCTCTCCCTCCCTCTGTCTCCCTCCCTCCCTCTATCCTTCTCCCTCCCTCCCTCTCCCTCTGTCTCCCTCTCTCCATCTCCCTCCCTTTCTGCCCCTCTGTCTCCCTCCATCAGTCTCCCTCCATCTGTATCCCTCCGTCTGTCTCCCTCCCTCTGTCACCCTCTATCTCCCTCTCTCTTTCTTCTTCTCCCTCCCTCCCTCGCCCTCCCTCTCCCTCCCTCCCACTCCTTCCCACTCCCTCCCTCTGTCTCCCTCCCTCTCCCTCTGTCTCCCCCTCCCTCCCTCTCTCTCTCTGTCTCTCTCTCCCCCTCCCTCTGTCTCCCTCCCTCCCTCTCCCTCTGTCTCCCTCTCCCTCCCTTTCCCCCTCCCTCCTTCTGCCTCCCTCCCTCCCTCTCCCTCTGTCTTCCTCCCTTTCCCTTTCCCTCTCTCCTTCTCCCTACCTCCCTCTGTCTCCCTCCCTCCCTCTCCCTCTGTCTCCCTCTCTCCCTCCCTTTCCCTCCCTCTGTCTCCCTCCCTCCCTCCCTCCCTCTCCCTCTGTCTCCCTCTCCCTCCCTTTCCCCCCCTGCCTCCCTCCCTTTCCCTCCCTCCCTCTCCCTCCTTCCCTCTGTCTCCCTCACTCCTTCCCTCTGTCTCCCTCTCTCTCCCCTTCCCTCTGTCTCCCTCACTCTGAGGTCTCCCTCACTCTGAGGTCTCCAGCTGTCTCCCTCACTCTGAGGCCTCCCTCACTCTCCTTCCCTCTTTCTCCCTCACTCTGAGGTCTGCCTCTGTCTCCCTCACTCTGAGGTCTCCCTCACTCTCCTTCCCTCTGTCTCCCTCACTCTGAGGTCTCCCTCTCTCTCCTTCCCTCTCCCTCACTCTGAGGTCTCCCTACTCCCTCTCTCTCACTCTGAGGTCTCCCCCTCTCTCCTTCCCTCTCCCTCACTCTGAGGTCTCCCTCTCTCTTCTTCCCTCTCCCTCACTCCGAGGTCTCCCTCTCTCTCCTTCCCTCTCCTTCACTCTGAGGTCTCCCTCTGTCTGAGGTCTCCCACTCTCTGAGGTCTCCCTTTCTCTCCCTCATTGTGAGGTCTCCCTCACTCTGTCTCTCTCACTCAGTCTCCCTCACTCTACATCTCCCTTTCTCTGTCTTCCTCTCCCTTTCTTCCTCTCCCTTTCTTCCTCGCCTTTCCTCTCCCTCCCTTTCCCTCCCTCCCTCTCCCTCTGCCTCCCGCTCCCTCCCTCTCCCTCTGTCTCCCTCTCCCCCTCCCTCTATCTCCCTCCCTCCCTCTCCCTCTGTCTCCCTCTCCCTCCCTTTCCCTCCCTGTCTCCCTCCCTCCCTCCCTCTTCCTCTGTCTCCCTCCCTTTCCCTCCCTCCCTCTCCCTCCATCTCCCTCCCTCCCTCCCTCTCCCTCTGTCTCCCTCCCTCCTCCTCTCTCTGTCTCCCTCCCTTTCCCTCCCTCCCTATCCCTCTCCCTCCCTCCATCACCCTCCCTCTCCCTCTGGCTCCCTCTCCCTCCCTTTCCCTCCCGCTGTCTGCCTCCCTTTCCCTCCCTCCCTCTGTCACCCTCCCTCCCTCTCCCTCCCTCTGTCTCCCTCCCTCCCTCCCTCCCTCCCTCTCCCTCTGTCTCCCTTTCCCTCTTCTGTCTCACTCCCCTTCTCTCCCTCCCTCTCCCTCCCCTTCTCCCTCCCTCTGTCTCACCTCCCCCCTCTCCCTCTGTCTCCCTCTCCCTCCCCTTCCCTCCATCTCCCTCCCTCACCCTCTGTCTCCCTCCCTCCGTCTCCATCTGTCTCCCTCCCTCCCTCTCCCTCTGTCTCCCTCTCTTTTCCCTCCCTCCCTCCCTCTCCCACTGTCTCCCTCTCCCTCCCCCTGTCTCCCTCCCTTTCCCTCCCTCCCTCTCCCTCTGTCTCTCTCCCTCCATCTCCATATGTCTCCCTCCCTCCCTCTCCCTCTGTCTCCCTCCCTTTCCCTCCCTCCCTCCTTCTCCCTCTGTCTCCCTTCCTTTCTCTACCTCCCTCTGTCATCTCACCCTGCCTGTGTGTGCCCTGGCTAGGAAAGCTTCCGGGCACACACACACACACAGCCGCACCCGAGCATTTCACAGGTCTTTAAAAGACCATTTGATGTTAATGAGGCTTTGTCCACCTCTTAGCCCCCTGCAGCCCAACTCTGACTATGGCGGGAATCGCCCGGCCGCCAGAGAGCAGCAGAGTCTCTGAGTCGTGCTGACACTATTTAAAAAAAACATTTCAAACACGGGTACATGTCTGCAAGGTCCGCGGGCCACCAGGGAAGGCTTGCCGGGCCGCTGGAGGCCCGCGGGCCGTACTATGAGTATCCGTGATCCAACCCAACCTGAAATGAATACAAGCAACCCCTGACGTATGCTTCGCTTTCATTAGACTCTTCAGACAGGCACAGCTTTGTCCAGACACAAGGGGGCATAATGTAATAATAAAGTGAACATGTTAAAATTTATAAAATATACTATGTATAAACAATAACTAAATATATATAAAAAATGTTCCCACCATACTCCCCTACAAACCTAGCAACCTACCAATAAATAATTTAAATAAAATAAAATAAAAAATAACTTTAACTACATCACAAAAGGAAAAATAAGGTAAACTGCACTAATAATCATTACACATAATTAATATTACAATGATAATAACTTAAACATGAAAAATAATAATAAATCATAACAAAACTATTGCAATGAAATTATATATAATTTTATCTAAAAAACAGTATGAAACACTTAAAAATGATGCTCATACCTGCAATAATCTATCCCACAATATTACTTACATCAACATTTTTTAACATTGTATTGAGTCCAATGATAGTTTGTAACAATATTGCACCTTAGAAGTAATGTTTTCTCAAAGTATAATTTGTTTATGAGAGGCACAAAAAATATCTTCAAAATTGAGTGGTTGTGAGTCTTCTCTGTACCCTGCTATTATGCATAACTGGGCTCTTGTTGTATTACTGAATATCCTTGAGATGAGTGTAGTTCTCCAGATTCAGCACTCCTTTTGGAAAGTTTACGACATCAAATTATTTATTTAAGGTATCAATATTAGGGTTATTGGACATTTAGCTGAAGCGAAAATTATTCAGAGTACTGACTCACGAGAGTATTCACGGAGACGAGCCACAGCCATTCCAAGTTTCGGATCTGGAACTAAAGTGTGCGGTTTACCTTTCCGATCACCACATTCTTGATCTCTGCACCAATCTATAGGATTAATTGTGGGCATTGAGACAGGTCAACTAATTCCCTACAGGAGAAATCAATTCCACCTTGGAAACTATCCAACTATCACTTTAGAAATCTTTCGTACATCTGAAGGGTGCGTCCTTGTCATCCAAATCCATTGAATAAGGACCATTGGTGATTAATAGGGTCGGTAATATTGGCTCCTTAGATTTGAGCCTAAGTACCTTTACTCACCAGAATATTCTATCCTGAAGAGACTCCGACATCCAGATTGGAGTCGAAACGTCATCAACAACTAATATAGGATAGTCCTCAAAATACCTGAACACATTCTAGTTCTGGCCCTAAAGGGATTATTATTATTATTATTATAAAGCTTGTAAAGCGCCTGGTTACACTAACTAATGTGTCCCGCGCTGAGTTGTACCAAAATGACTATTTACTGATGGTCTATAGTTCTGGGCAGCCCGCAGTCCTGATGTTATTCTTTGGGGAACAGGAAGGTTTTCAGCTCTGTACGGAAAGCCGCCTCTGATGTCTCCAAATGGAGCCTCTGAGGCAGTCTATTCCACTGTGTGGCGTTCATGACTCTAAAGGAGCTCCCTCCCATTCTCACTCTGTTGAATTTTTGGACCTGGACTTGCCCTGTCCCGCAACTGTCGAGTAGGATGGTATACGTTGAGCAGGTTAATCAGGTACCTAGGGCCCTTCCCCTGTAGGATTCGGTGACCCACACAGATAGCCTTAAATATCACACTGTAATGGGGTGGAAGGGGAGGGAGTGACTGAGTCAGAGACTTT
The DNA here is from genome assembly GCF_964263255.1 of Lissotriton vulgaris. Taxonomy (NCBI): domain Eukaryota; kingdom Metazoa; phylum Chordata; class Amphibia; order Caudata; family Salamandridae; genus Lissotriton; species Lissotriton vulgaris. Next base: position 891,413,231 of record NC_141695.1, read on the forward strand.
GAGTAGCGATTTAAGAGATGGCTTTATTTTTGTGTAAGATCTCCTTCTCTGGCTTGTTATCCTCTCTCGGGCAAAAGCTGCAGGGTCCGTGACTGGTTTCTTGAGAGGATCCAGGGTGGGCCAGGGGTGGTAGGTATGTCCTCCGTCCGGTTCGGCAGCCGTAAGAGAAAGGAAAGACAGAGGGAGGGGGATTAGATAATCGTTTGGGCTCTGGGGAGACAGGGACCGGGAGTGAGGGAAACCAAGTGGTCACGTGATATTTACAGAAACAATAGGAGTGCTTCAAAAGTGCTTGTGAGTAGGGGAGGGTTTCTGGAGACTTTACACGGGCTTTACAAGTATTTACACACAGGTTATTAGTCAGTAGGTTGGACACGCCGTCCCACCCAACCCGCTACTTTGCTCCATACCTGTTGGAGCCAAGCTCCTCCCGCAGGAGCTTGGCAGGCGACTCTTGAAGACGGTCGCCTCCTGGCTTCTCGGGGTCCCCTCTGGTCTTCTGAGTCCGGTCCGTCTAGTCCTCTCCGTCCTCCTGGGAAACGTCGTCCACTTCCTTCGTTCACCTTCTCGTTCTCCGTCCTCCTGGGAAACGTTGTCCGTCGCTTCCTGGGTTCCTCCCCCTTTTGACAGGGCTGGAGCGGTGATGTTCAACAGGGGAGGGGTCTCGTCGGATCGATACTCCTAGTTAAAGGGACCATACTTCTTAAACTCCTTGCAATTCCATAGGGGATCGTTGTCCTTTACGTGCCAATCCTCCTGGGAGTATGGAGCAGGGTGCTCTAGAGAGGGGACAGAAGCAGGTGAAAGTGGGGTGACTGACCACCAGTCGGGTATATGATTCTGTCCCTCGGACGGGCGACCCGCCCCGTCACACACACGTTCCCTGATTGGTAGCCAGTGCAGTGTTTTGAGCGCTTTCTTAGCAGAGGCTCTCCTGGGTAGCATCAGGATCAGGCGGGCAGCCACATTTTGTATGTGTTGCAGCCTCTGTGTGCACTTTGCACTGGCTCCCAAATACAGGACATTACCATAATCCAGTCTGGAGGTAATTAAAGCGTGGACCATGGTTTTCCTGGCAGGCAGTGGCAGGAGGTCCAGTGTTTTCCTGGGGACCCTCAGTATTCCAAAACAATGGCCTTGCACTTGTTTGGTCTGGTGCTCGAACAAGATTTTATTATTCAGCTAGATCCCCAGGTTCTTGACCAAATTACTGGGAGTGGGTAGGGGACCCAGCGTGGAAGGCCACCATGCCGAATTCCATACTGAAGGAACCCTACCCACTATCAGCACCTCTGTCTTAGTTCCGTTCAGCTTAAGACAGTTGTCTGCCATCCATACGGCAAGTTCCTGCATACACGCGGAGAAGTTAATGGCACACTGCTCCTTTAGCAGTGACAAGGTCACAACCAATTACGTGTCGTCTGCATAGGACACTACTTCCACCCCAAATCTGTCTGTAATATCATCTACAGGTGCAACATACAGATTAAAAAGGGTGGGACTAAGACTGGAACCCTGAGGAACTCCCTGTTTCAGGCTGATCTCTTTGGATTGAAAAGGTCCCTGCGCACTTGGAAGCTGCAGTCTGCTAAGAATGACTCCAGTCAATCCCACGCTTTACCCACTACTCCTCCTTTTTTCAGACACTGTAGCAGCGTGTGATGGGCCACAGTGTCGAAAGCGGCACTAAGATCGGGTAGGATCAGTGCCGCTGTTTGCCCTTCATCCGCGTATTTCCGCAGGGTTTCGGTAGATAAGAGTAGTGCAGACTCGGTCGAATGGAGAGCACGGAAACCCGTCTGGGTGGGATGAAGCAGGCCATTGTCCTCAACATGAGCAGAAAGCTGTTTATTAACTGTCTTTTCCGCAATTTTTGCGAAGTACGGAAGGAGCGAAATGGGGCGCAAGTTCTTAAGCTGCTCCATGCTGATGTTAGGTTTTTTTTCAGGGGGAGGACCACTGCCTTCTTCCAATCTCTATCTTGAACCCCTTGCCGAAGTCCTTCGCACTGCAAATATCTCCTTCCATATGTACGCTGATGGCACTCAGATCTACATAAAAATCTCTTCCCTTGCGGAGATCCTCACCTTGAATGAGGCCCTGAAGCTGACCATCAGATGACTCTCCTCAAACCAACCTAAACTCAATGCTAAGAAAACTGAGTTCCTTTTAATCTCCCCGCCCAAGAACAACCCTGAGATCCAGACATGGATTAAAGCCATCACTGCCTTAAACTGTTCTCCAACCATTGTGGATGCGGCCAAATCTCCTGGATTTACCTTGGACCACAACTTGAACATGCAAGACCATGTCAACGCAATGGCCAAATCTGCCAGATTCCACTTGAGCTACCTATGGAAATTGAAACCCTTTCTTGATGCTCCTGACCTAAAACTAGCCGTCCAATCATTAGTTATTTCTCGACTGGAATATGGTTTCTCCACCCTCTCCGGCTTACCTAAGATCTCGCTGGCTCCCTTAAAAGCCTGCCTCAATGCAGCCGCCAGACTACTTACAGGCTCGGAAAAATTCGATCACATCACTCCTCACTTGAAAGCTTTGAACTGGCTTCCCATCGAGGCTAGGATCCACCTCCAGCTGGCATGCATCACGGACAAGGCCTTACACTCTAACTCCCCTGCGTATCTTGCACAGAAGCTTGTGATATCTGGAGGAAGCAGAAACTCACGATCGGCTAACACCCTCCTCCTCTGGCCTGCACGCTTTAGGAAAACAAAAACCTACAATCGAGCCTTCGCCGGTTCTGCACCAAGAATATGGAACTCCCTCCCTCCGGACATCAGAATAATCCCCTCCCTTGCACGCTTCAAAAAAGAGGCTAAATCTTTCCTCATTGGTAAATTCCTTGGCTAAACCTGCTCCTCATCTACCTAAGAGACTATTGCCTCATCCTGCGACCCTGTACAGTACTCGTGTGATTTCCTGCCTATTGTATGGCTTGTGTCTCTGTAAAATACCCCGATGTATAGTTTCTCCTTTCTCAAATGTGCAGTATTTGTTGGAATCTCCTGCCTACCTTATGACCCCGCAATTCTGTAAGCTCTATGATGTACAGGCCCTGTGATTTACTGCGCTCTATACTACCCTTTGAATATGTAAAGCGCTCTGATACCCTCACGGGTCAAGTTCGCGTTCTATAAAACCTTAAAATAAATAAATAAATAAATAAATAAATAGGCACCTGTCCAGAGTCAAAAGAGAGCTCTAATAAGTATCTAATATGGGGCTCCAGAATTTCCATACTACCTTTTAGTATTTTAGAAGACGCCGGGTCTTTGGGGTAGCCTGATTTAATGCTGCCTGCAATCTGACATAGGACCTCCCGAGGGGGCACCATGAATGCTGTAAGACATTCCCTATCTCGGATGGTGGGAATTACACCTTTTCTACAACCTACCCTGGCCGTGTCCGGGAAGGCAGAGTAAATCCTATCCACCTTATTTGCGAAAAACTCTGCAACCTGGTTGCAGGATTCTTCTGATCCGATCATAGGGGTCGATGTACTCGAGAGGTCTGATAACTCTTTGTATACCAAAAACAATTCTTTCATGGAATTGTCAGCTCCCTCAATTCTACTGCAATAATAAGCTTTAATAAATAAAAAAAATTCCAAAGGACATCCATAAAAATTCCAGCTTTTGTAGAATGCTCTTTTGATGAACAGTTAAAGGTTTGCTATGTGTGTCAACCATCCTTTGACTAGTGAGGAATTGCAATTTTGCTTTCTCCGTTCTCATAATGAGGTTAGAATAGAGCCTTAAGCCACGAGGTCGTACTGTCCTAGCATTTTCCATTAAGGTAATCATTTTTGTCATCAAGAAGTATGAAGATATCTCTTCACCCACAAGAATAATTTTAAGAATTTGCCTTTTTGTTCCCAGTTCAAGGTCTTTACCCTCACCATCCTCTCTTTCTTCAGCGATGCAGGACTTCTACCCACTATGTGTGAGCATTTCCTCATAGTCTCACTGTCCTGTGTCACAACACTTGTGTTTAAAAACAGCAACCAGAACTTCCCGTCTAGGTCCATCAGCTGCTGAAGAAATTCCAAGGTAGGGTTGGTTATTAATACAATATACAAAGAGGAATCTTCCCAAATTACATACAAAGGGGGCTAGCAATGGTCCGCACACCTGTATGGCTGTGAATTTCTCCTGTCCTGCCAAAGGTGTTATTAGGGTGAGAGGGGTTGCAGCGCAGAGTTAGGGAAACTAGGAGCAGTCAATTTGAGGCTTTCACTTGAACTACTACTCAGCCACAGTTGTCCTTCTCTAGGAGTTAAAACTAAATACATGATATCTCCTGAGGGAGAGGCAGGCTAATACCAGCAACATTCATCTATCAGAATCTACCTTCTTTCCATGTCCTGTCCAGAATGAGCCAGCGTCATCAAATACCACTCCCAGCTGGTACCAGGAAAGTGACAAATGTACCTTAATCAATACATTGGCTGGCCCTGTCTTGTCTTTGAAATATTCTGAAGCACCTCAGGAGAATGTGAGATCCTATCCACCTCTTCTGCGGGCTCTTCTGGTGCACCTATGAAATCCGTAGCCCCTCACAATGGTGACCGCACTAACTAGCAGACCAGTCTCCCCTCGTTGGCTTCTTTAATTAAATGTGTTAGCAGTCACTCAATAATAGAGATTGCACATGTTCTGATTCTCTTACCCATTTGTCTCTATTTCCTGAAACCTGACTCTTCTCCGTCCCTCACACTGGTCACAGGGTGACACCGGATGTCTGCAAAGATATATTTAATTAATCTTGCAAGTTAAGTAAGCACTTTCTCCTGGTAGCATACTCTTGCAACCTGGACTTAGCAGACCACCCTCTTTGCAGGTATTCTCAAAATACTTACAATATAGAAAAGCACCTCAGAGTATTGCAAGATCAATTGTCGCAATACTCTCACCAACTTACTTTAGTCTTGGGTCTCCATGCCAAACATATTGCTTTTAAGGTCCCTCATTAACATCAATGACCTCGCTGCACCACCAGTGAGTGAACACCCTTCAAGTACTGATGCCTATACAGTCAGAGACATGCTGTCATCTCAAATACCTGGGGCCTAAATGTTCCTCAGAAACCCATGGCTGGTGCTGCGAATATCAGGCTGCGTAGTCTTGATTCAACCGCATCCCTCAGTCATCTGCCTCTAGACATTCCTGCATCTTGATTTCACTCTTTCAGTTTCTTTTTCATTCCTGCTTGCTTCCTTTGTCACTGTTTTCCATCTTTCTTTTCCTCCTTCTTTCTGCTTTTGTGTTTCTCTCTTTCTTGCTTTGGGTGAAAGTCTGATGAGGAAAAATAAGTGCAGGTCCCCAAAAATGAAAGCAGGTGGGCCCCATCTGCAATCACCGGCTTAAATAAAGCACTGAGGTAAAAGTAATAAGTTGAAAAAACATAAACATTCACAACGCACAGAGCATTTCTTAGTGGTCACCAAAGCCACTGACTGGAAATAGCCCCTCCCTGGCCAGAGAGTTTCACAGTTGATCAATGAATGACCACTTCTCCACTAGGGATGGGCATAACTCGCGTAATTACATCTGGCGTAAACACACCAAATTACCTAGGTATTCCGGTAGATTATGCTTCAATTACTCTAGAAGAGTAATTCTGCATTTATTTTCTTACGACAAAAATGCTTTACCGCTAAATGCAACAGAATGCAAATAGCGAGCGCGAGCAGCTGCTGCACTTACTCAATGTGCTCTTGGTGTTGGATTTTCCCCCAACATACTACCAGCATTTAGCACAGTAGTATGTGCAAAATGCATCCTCTCTTCCAAAAGGGGCATAAGCATGCATTTTAGGCTAAGAAACAGCATAAATACAGCAGAACACGAATAGCGAGCACAAACAGCCATTCATACTCGATACATGTGCTTTAGCAGTATGATTGCCCCCAAAGTACTCTTACTTATGTCATTAGTCAATTGGTAATTGCATATTTATCTGTGATTCCCCATCAAAGAGTAACCCGGAATTACCAAAATTACTCCAATTACTCTGACATAATCGAAATTCTGCCCGGACCTAACCTTCACCAGTCCTCCCCAGCATCTCCAATCTGCTTAGGTAATGTCAGGGAAGTGTTACAACCATATCTCCATTTTAGTTGAGAGAGGTCTGTATGTAATTGCCAGTGAATGGAACAGTACTCTTCTAGGCCATGATCGACTGGGAAATATGTTTTTGATTGAACCTTGTACACTTACTACTTTGTATCAAGTGATCCGCCTGTTGTGGTTTGAGGATACCTGGCATGAAAACTATCCATTTGATGTCGGTTATGCAGATATCAGGCATGCTTGCATCTTGCTTCATTTTATGCTTAAAGCAAATCTAGCCAGACGATGGAACATACTTCTGGACCCTAGGCATCTATCTGATCATTCAATCCCTTGCCGAAGACTCCAGTTTTTTGGGATTTGCACCTGTGAGTAAACGTTATTCCATGATTCAGGGTGTGTGGAGCTCCTCTATGCAAGTATACATCTATTTTTCTTTGAAAATTTTGAATCTCAGGAATACGACATAGCCAGGAATTTAGCTAAGAGATATTTTGGGGGAAGAGTTTCACAGTTTGGGCTGAGAAAACAATTCTGGATAGGAAAAACCAAAACTAGATGTTGGCAGAGGCCTAATATTTTAGCTAGAAAGGTAACATTGAGCTTTGACTTCTGCGAAGATGAAGAGGGAGCGCTACTAATTAAGGGCAAGGCTGGCTAAAGGCAATTCAGTGTTATGGCTATACTAAAGATACCCTCCAGAGTGAAGCTAAACTGATGTACAAGGTTTATCAAAAAGGAAACAGACACTTGTAACACTAAGCCATTGGTTATGTAAATTTAGGGTAACCTCAAAAACCCTATGCACATGTGGATATTGCGGTATATATGGTTCATCCGCCCCGCATATGGGTTGTTGGCAGTTATCATTGGTTACCCTAAGTTAGTGGTGTTGCCAGCCTCAACCTGAGGCACCTCTGGCATATAGTGCAGTGTCCAGAGAAGCAGGAAAAAAGGGTGTGTCAAAGAAAGTTGAACCAAGGAAAAAAGGGGATTTAAAAAAACTGAAAAATCACCCTAAGTGATTTTATTATATGGTGTGATTTTCAGGTTGTTAAAAAAGATCTATTACTACTAGATAGATCGCGTAACTAGATTATAGTAGTTGAAAAAACATTTATCACACAAACGTCGACATGTTTCTGCTCTGTCGGCCCACAGGGGTCTATAGAGCATTCGTCAGGACTAACAGTAAAAATAGACATACATTTTTCGAATTACTCACACCTTTTGTGTAGTATTGCGTTTATGACCTGTATACTTTGCAGGGTTATGACTCCTCCGTTTTCTGAAAAGAAAAAAGGGGGAGAGAACATCGAGGTAGACACACTCTTTTATACTCAATCCTAATTTAGGCTAGTACACAGTAGAATAACATTATTATTCGTTCTTTACTAGAATCGGGAATATTCATTTCCGAAGTCGGGAGGGTTTTAGAACATGATTTGAGCTTATCGCGCTGTGAACTGGGAAATGTACACACGTTGCAGGCACCTTCAACACGCGTGAATTGAAAGAAGTGCGCGCTGGCCTCTTGTCAAGCAAGATATGTTATAGGAAAGCAGGCTATAAGGGCTCGCGGGGAAGCAGCTACTACAAAGGAACCAATTCGGTAAAATGGGCGAGTTATGTTAAACGCAGCGCTTTAGCGTACCTTGTAAACAGAGAGTACTTGCTTGCGTCGGGGGGCCCTCAGGACTCAGAGCTGTGTTTGAAAAGATATATCGAGTTTAATCAATATTCTGTTGGTCACCTTACCGAGATTCAGTAGGAAATGCTGCACGACTCCGCCATTACCCGCGTGTGCTAGTGTTCACGTCTTGTGCTGACTCTGCCCCCGGAAGTTAGTTAATCCGGCCGGGCAGGCGTTTTTAAAGGGCAGGCACTTACTGCTCACGTGTTAGCGAGCGTATCTAGATGGATTGTTTTTTGTGTAAACAAAACTTTATTGCTCACATCAAGGGGAAATGGGAATTCAGCGAGTGGGGTTATGAAACCGACACTCTGGCGTTGATAGGTAGGTTGTCTTTCATAAACAAAACTTTGCAGCTTGCATCAAGGGTATATGGGATTTTGGCGAGTGTTGTTATTGAACTGGGCAGTCTTTTATAATGTAGATGGTACATCGTATAGAGATTCAGTACAATGGGATTGATGATCCATCATTTAGAAAATTGATGCCACGGAATAGAATCATTAAGGCCATTTTCATGAGTTCTGAGGCGTTCCACCCACCTCTGTTCTTTTTCGAATAAAGTCCTTTCACATCTCTGGGATTTATCGGTTAGCATTTCAATTACTGACCAGTGGATGTCATCGCAGGAATGTCCTACTTGCACAAAATGGGTACACAGTTTTGTGGTATTCTTTTTTAATCTTATGTTACTGCGATGTTCGCCAATCCTTGTTTTTATTTTGCGGCATGTCATCCCGATGTAACGTTTTCCGCAGGGGCAAGTCACTGTGTAGATGACATGGGTCGAATTGCAATTCGTGTGTTGACGTTGTTGCCACAAAAAGGTGTCAGAAAGCTGTAATGTTTTTGTAGCAGTTGTAGTTTTGCATGCTACGCATGACCCACACGGGTAGTGTCCAGTTACTGGTGACATAGTTATGTCCCTGGGCAGGCTCACTTGTAGTTTTTTTGGTGGCGGTCGAGTATGTACCAAGACATCCTTGATGTTTTTAGATCTTCTATTGGCAAACCTTGGTCTGGGCCAATTGAATTGTCCTGTGTGAAGGATATTCCAGTTCCTATTAACTAGTTTCTTTACTGCGTAGGATGCCTGGCTGAATGTTGTCACACAGGTGGTTAGGTCAGGTATTGCTTCTTTCTCAAATGTTTGTAGGAGGCATTCTCTCGGTTGGTTTGTAGCTCTTTTTTTGCAGATTTTTATTGTTTTCTCTGTGTAGTTTCTTTGTCTCAGTCTTTCACATAATTCATTGGCTTGTAGTTTATAATCTGAGTTGTTACTACAGTTCCTCTTCAAACGAAGGAACTGGCTATAGGGAAGGTTGTCCCTCAATGGTTTGGGATGAAAGCTTTCATATGACAGAATGCTGTTCTTGGCCGTGGGTTTCCTGTATGTTTTTGTGTGTAACTCATTATCCTTTACGAATATGGTTATGTCGAGGAAATCAAGGTTGCAGCTGGTGGCTGTATGTGTAAATTTAAGCCATGGGTCAAGGCTATTCAGCCAATTCATGAAAGTCTGTAGGTCCAATTTGTTGTCCCAGATCATAATGATATCATCAATGTATCTCTTCCAGTATAAAATACTGGAAGAGAAGATGTTGTCTACATTGATTATGTTGAGTTCTTCAAAGTGACTGACATAGAGCCCTGCCACCGAGGGAGCGAAGGCGCTCCCCATGGATGTTCCATGGATTTGAAGGTACATATCGTCTCCAAAAGCGAAGAAGTTTTCCTTCAGTGCTAACTTACAGCACTCTAGAATGAAATGTCTTGGTGTTTTGAATTCCCAGTTTTTAGAGAATAAGACGTCTTCTAGAACTTGCATGGTGTCGTTTTGAGGCAGACTTGTACACGTACATCCAGAACTACAGACATTTGAGCAGGCACTCCTAAACGGAGTAGACAAATTGCAATACAAAAAACCCTACCAAAACCTAAGTAAAAAAGAACGCTTGGCCCTGGAAGCACTAAAAACTAATGAGAAAATAGTGATCAAGCCAGCAGACAAGGGGGGTGGAACTGTTATCTTAAGCAAAGAAGGATATGACTCACAGTGCTTAGCTCTGTTATCTGATACAAGGTTCTATCTAAAGATAGACACAGACCCCACTGACAGACTCAGGAACACCATTGCGATTATGGTCAATGAAGCCGAGACGAAAGGCTGGATCACACCGAAGGAGGCTGACTTTTTGATGGCGAAGGAACCTATTACCCCCTATTTTTATTCTTTGCCAAAAACTCATAAAAATAGAAGTCCACCGCCAGGACGCCCGATAGTTTCGGGCATCGGCTCAATATTGGAACCACTTTCCAAATTTGCCGATGAATTCTTGAAGCCTCTTGTCCAACAAACACCGGCATATCTAAAGGACACACGTGACCTTTTGGTACAAATAGATAAAAAACCTTTCAACCCGCAAACTATGCTTCTTGTGGGCCTAGATGTTGAAGCCCTCTTCACAAGTCTGCCTCAAAACGACACCATGCAAGTTCTAGAAGACGTCTTATTCTCTAAAAACTGGGAATTCAAAACACCAAGACATTTCATTCTAGAGTGCTGTAAGTTAGCACTGAAGGAAAACTTCTTCGCTTTTGGAGACGATATGTACCTTCAAATCCATGGAACATCCATGGGGAGCGCCTTCGCTCCCTCGGTGGCAGGGCTCTATGTCAGTCACTTTGAAGAACTCAACATAATCAATGTAGACAACATCTTCTCTTCCAGTATTTTATACTGGAAGAGATACATTGATGATATCATTATGATCTGGGACAACAAATTGGACCTACAGACTTTCATGAATTGGCTGAATAGCCTTGACCCATGGCTTAAATTTACACATACAGCCACCAGCTGCAACCTTGATTTCCTCGACATAACCATATTCGTAAAGGATAATGAGTTACACACAAAAACATACAGGAAACCCACGGCCAAGAACAGCATTCTGTCATATGAAAGCTTTCATCCCAAACCATTGAGGGACAACCTTCCCTATAGCCAGTTCCTTCGTTTGAAGAGGAACTGTAGTAACAACTCAGATTATAAACTACAAGCCAATGAATTATGTGAAAGACTGAGACAAAGAAACTACACAGAGAAAACAATAAAAATCTGCAAAAAAAGAGCTACAAACCAACCGAGAGAATGCCTCCTACAAACATTTGAGAAAGAAGCAATACCTGACCTAACCACCTGTGTGACAACATTCAGCCAGGCATCCTACGCAGTAAAGAAACTAGTTAATTGGAACTGGAATATCCTTCACACAGGACAATTCAATTGGCCCAGACCAAGGTTTGCCAATAGAAGATCTAAAAACATCAAGGATGTCTTGGTACATACTCGACCGCCACCAAAAAAACTACAAGTGAGCCTGCCCAGGGACATAACTATGTCACCAGTAACTGGACACTACCCGTGTGGGTCATGCGTAGCATGCAAAACTACAACTGCTACAAAAACATTACAGCTTTCTGACACCTTTTTGTGGCAACAACGTCAACACACGAATTGCAATTCGACCCATGTCATCTACACAGTGACTTGCCCCTGCGGAAAACGTTACATCGGGATGACATGCCGCAAAATAAAAACAAGGATTGGCGAACATCGCAGTAACATAAGATTAAAAAAGAATACCACAAAACTGTGTACCCATTTTGTGCAAGTAGGACATTCCTGCGATGACATCCACTGGTCAGTAATTGAAATGCTAACCGATAAATCCCAGAGATGTGAAAGGACTTTATTCGAAAAAGAACAGAGGTGGGTGGAACGCCTCAGAACTCATGAAAATGGCCTTAATGATTCTATTCCGTGGCATCAATTTTCTAAATGATGGATCATCAATCCCATTGTACTGAATCTCTATACGATGTACCATCTACATTATAAAAGACTGCCCAGTTCAATAACAACACTCGCCAAAATCCCATATACCCTTGATGCAAGCTGCAAAGTTTTGTTTATGAAAGACAACCTACCTATCAACGCCAGAGTGTCGGTTTCATAACCCCACTCGCTGAATTCCCATTTCCCCTTGATGTGAGCAATAAAGTTTTGTTTACACAAAAAACAATCCATCTAGATACGCTCGCTAACACGTGAGCAGTAAGTGCCTGCCCTTTAAAAACGCCTGCCCGGCCGGATTAACTAACTTCCGGGGGCAGAGTCAGCACAAGACGTGAACACTAGCACACGCGGGTAATGGCGGAGTCGTGCAGCATTTCCTACTGAATCTCGGTAAGGTGACCAACAGAATATTGATTAAACTCGATATATCTTTTCAAACACAGCTCTGAGTCCTGAGGGCCCCCCGACGCAAGCAAGTACTCTCTGTTTACAAGGTACGCTAAAGCGCTGCGTTTAACATAACTCGCCCATTTTACCGAATTGGTTCCTTTGTAGTAGCTGCTTCCCCGCGAGCCCTTATAGCCTGCTTTCCTATAACATATCTTGCTTGACAAGAGGCCAGCGCGCACTTCTTTCAATTCACGCGTGTTGAAGGTGCCTGCAACGTGTGTACATTTCCCAGTTCACAGCGCGATAAGCTCAAATCATGTTCTAAAACCCTCCCGACTTCGGAAATGAATATTCCCGATTCTAGTAAAGAACGAATAATAATGTTATTCTACTGTGTACTAGCCTAAATTAGGATTGAGTATAAAAGAGTGTGTCTACCTCGATGTTCTCTCCCCCTTTTTTCTTTTCAGAAAACGGAGGAGTCATAACCCTGCAAAGTATACAGGTCATAAACGCAATACTACACAAAAGGTGTGAGTAATTCGAAAAATGTATGTCTATTTTTACTGTTAGTCCTGACGAATGCTCTATAGACCCCTGTGGGCCGACAGAGCAGAAACATGTCGACGTTTGTGTGATAAATGTTTTTTCAACTACTATGATCTAGTTACTCGATCTATCTAGTAGTAATAGATCTTTTTTAACAACCTGAAAATCACACCATATAATAAAATCACTTAGGGTGATTTTTCAGTTTTTTTAAATCCCCTTTTTTCCTTCGTTCAACTTTCTTTGACACACCCTTTTTTCCTGCTTCTCTGGACACTGCACTATATGCCAGAGGTGCCTCAGGTTGAGGCTGGCAACACCACTAACTTAGGGTAACCAATGATAACTGCCAACAACCCATATGCGGGGCGGATGAACCATATATACCGCAATATCCACATGTGCATAGGGTTTTTGAGGTTACCCTAAATTTACATAACCAATGGCTTAGTGTTACAAGTGTCTGTTTCCTTTTTGATAAACCTTGTACTTTCCCTGGGGAATGAAACAGACCTTCTAAATCCCTAGTCCCTCCTTATTGATTGATTGATACTTAAGCTGCGGACAGCAGCGGGACTATATATCCTATATACGCTTTTTTGGAATATATAGATATTACCACGAAACTCTAAATGGAGGGTAATCTTGGTTTGAGCTATGATGCGAGTGACATAGATGAAATTTTGGCAGGACAATCCCTCTTACAGAACACTGAACTTACGGAAGCATTAGCACAGGCAGATGACTGGGAAAAATTGACGGAGAAAAAGAGAGAAGAGATGAGAACATCTATACACGGAATCATTATGACTGAATATCTGAGAGTAAAAGCAGCCCCAAGAGGCCTCTGGGTCACCAATGCCCCACGTATCTTCTTAAGCGACCTAGCCTTCCGACGAGATTGGTCCTCAATATCGTGGAAGTGTACTCTCGACTACCTGGTACTAATTGTAAAAACTGCAAAAAGACTATCAGATAAACTCCTAAAAGAGATTGAAGATTGTGAAAAAGAGCTCAAGAAGTGTATCAACCCTGCAGTATATAGACAAAGGCTGGATGAAATCAATAAGGAATTAGAGGAAACTCGAGAATTCCTAACACAAAGTAAGCTCAACAAACTTGGCAAAGATTTAAAGAAATTCAACCAAGAAAAGATGCATCCATATACCATGGAGGAATACAATCCCCAGGATACAGGATCTGACAACGAATCTAACAATTCCTCTAATAATTCCTTCAATAGTACAGATGGTTTCTTCCCCAAGAGAGGCAGGAGTAATTTTAGACAAAATCGCCCGAGGAGAGGAAATAGATGGCAGAGACCATTTTTTCACGGGTACAACATGCCTTATTACCAGCCTTTTGTTACACCATATGGAGGATGGATGGATCCATACAATCAAGGCATGCAACAAATGCCAAACTTGGGAGATCAGCAAATGGGGCATAATCTGCACACCACCCAAAAAGAGCCTCATTTTTTATCGAGAGGCCAAAACCAGCCAAGAGGCAAGAAAAAATCCCTCAGATGGCAAGACCAACAGAGGAATGTACAAACACGCAGCATGGCAGCATCGCACCCCTCAACCAGCAAAACCAATCCCTAGTAATTAACCTCTCGGGTATTGATTTACCACAAGAACAGATCGAAATCCTTAACAAGGGTCTGGGTTTTGTTCCTACCCCCAGGCTTGACACTTTTAAACTGAAGAGTGAATTAGCTGAATTTTGCAGGACTCTAAAATTGAAGGCCTTCTTCTCCAATCATAATTCCAACATGGGGAGGACAGAACAGGGTGATACCAATTTGAGGAATAAATCCACTTTTAATCCACCAGCCTCCACCGTACATCCAGAACTACAGACATTTGAGCAGGCACTCCTAAACGGAGTAGACAAATTGCAATACAAAAAACCCTACCAAAACCTAAGTAAAAAAGAACGCTTGGCCCTGGAAGCACTAAAAACTAATGAGAAAATAGTGATCAAGCCAGCAGACAAGGGGGGTGGAACTGTTATCTTAAGCAAAGAAGGATATGACTCACAGTGCTTAGCTCTGTTATCTGATACAAGGTTCTATCTAAAGATAGACACAGACCCCACTGACAGACTCAGGAACACCATTGCGATTATGGTCAATGAAGCCGAGACGAAAGGCTGGATCACACCGAAGGAGGCTGACTTTTTGATGGCGAAGGAACCTATTACCCCCTATTTTTATTATTTGCCAAAAACTCATAAAAATAGAAGTCCACCGCCAGGACGCCCGATAGTTTCGGGCATCGGCTCAATATTGGAACCACTTTCCAAATTTGCCGATGAATTCTTGAAGCCTCTTGTCCAACAAACACCGGCATATCTAAAGGACACACGTGACCTTTTGGTACAAATAGATAAAAAACCTTTCAACCCGCAAACTATGCTTCTTGTGGGCCTAGATGTTGAAGCCCTCTTCACAAGTCTGCCTCAAAACGACACCATGCAAGTTCTAGAAGACGTCTTATTCTCTAAAAACTGGGAATTCAAAACACCAAGACATTTCATTCTAGAGTGCTGTAAGTTAGCACTGAAGGAAAACTTCTTCGCTTTTGGAGACGATATGTACCTTAAAATCCATGGAACATCCATGGGGAGCGCCTTCGCTCCCTCGGTGGCAGGGCTCTATGTCAGTCACTTTGAAGAACTCAACATAATCAATGTAGACAACATCTTCTCTTCCAGTATTTGATACTGGAAGAGATACATTGATGATATCATTATGATCTGGGACAACAAATTGGACCTACAGACTTTCATGAATTGGCTGAATAGCCTTGACCCATGGCTTAAATTTACACATACAGCCACCAGCTGCAACCTTGATTTCCTCGACATAACCATATTCGTAAAGGATAATGAGTTACACACAAAAACATACAGGAAACCCACGGCCAAGAACAGCATTCTGTCATATGAAAGCTTTCATCCCAAACCATTGAGGGACAACCTTCCCTATAGCCAGTTCCTTCGTTTGAAGAGGAACTGTAGTAACAACTCAGATTATAAACTACAAGCCAATGAATTATGTGAAAGACTGAGACAAAGAAACTACACAGAGAAAACAATAAAAATCTGCAAAAAAAGAGCTACAAACCAACCGAGAGAATGCCTCCTACAAACATTTGAGAAAGAAGCAATACCTGACCTAACCACCTGTGTGACAACATTCAGCCAGGCATCCTACGCAGTAAAGAAACTAGTTAATAGGAACTGGAATATCCTTCACACAGGACAATTCAATTGGCCCAGACCAAGGTTTGCCAATAGAAGATCTAAAAACATCAAGGATGTCTTGGTACATACTCGACCGCCACCAAAAAAACTACAAGTGAGCCTGCCCAGGGACATAACTATGTCACCAGTAACTGGACACTACCCGTGTGGGTCATGCGTAGCATGCAAAACTACAACTGCTACAAAAACATTACAGCTTTCTGACACCTTTTTGTGGCAACAACGTCAACACACGAATTGCAATTCGACCCATGTCATCTACACAGTGACTTGCCCCTGCGGAAAACGTTACATCGGGATGACATGCCGCAAAATAAAAACAAGGATTGGCGAACATCGCAGTAACATAAGATTAAAAAAGAATACCACAAAACTGTGTACCCATTTTGTGCAAGTAGGACATTCCTGCGATGACATCCACTGGTCAGTAATTGAAATGCTAACCGATAAATCCCAGAGATGTGAAAGGACTTTATTCGAAAAAGAACAGAGGTGGGTGGAACGCCTCAGAACTCATGAAAATGGCCTTAATGATTCTATTCCGTGGCATCAATTTTCTAAATGATGGATCATCAATCCCATTGTACTGAATCTCTATACGATGTACCATCTACATTATAAAAGACTGCCCAGTTCAATAACAACACTCGCCAAAATCCCATATACCCTTGATGCAAGCTGCAAAGTTTTGTTTATGAAAGACAACCTACCTATCAACGCCAGAGTGTCGGTTTCATAACCCCACTCGCTGAATTCCCATTTCCCCTTGATGTGAGCAATAAAGTTTTGTTTACACAAAAAACAATCCATCTAGATACGCTCGCTAACACGTGAGCAGTAAGTGCCTGCCCTTTAAAAACGCCTGCCCGGCCGGATTAACTAACTTCCGGGGGCAGAGTCAGCACAAGACGTGAACACTAGCACACGCGGGTAATGGCGGAGTCGTGCAGCATTTCCTACTGAATCTCGGTAAGGTGACCAACAGAATATTGATTAAACTCGATATATCTTTTCAAACACAGCTCTGAGTCCTGAGGGCCCCCCGACGCAAGCAAGTACTCTCTGTTTACAAGGTACGCTAAAGCGCTGCGTTTAACATAACTCGCCCATTTTACCGAATTGGTTCCTTTGTAGTAGCTGCTTCCCCGCGAGCCCTTATAGCCTGCTTTCCTATAACATATCTTGCTTGACAAGAGGCCAGCGCGCACTTCTTTCAATTCACGCGTGTTGAAGGTGCCTGCAACGTGTGTACATTTCCCAGTTCACAGCGCGATAAGCTCAAATCATGTTCTAAAACCCTCCCGACTTCGGAAATGAATATTCCCGATTCTAGTAAAGAACGAATAATAATGTTATTCTACTGTGTACTAGCCTAAATTAGGATTGAGTATAAAAGAGTGTGTCTACCTCGATGTTCTCTCCCCCTTTTTTCTTTTCAGAAAACGGAGGAGTCATAACCCTGCAAAGTATACAGGTCATAAACGCAATACTACACAAAAGGTGTGAGTAATTCGAAAAATGTATGTCTATTTTTACTGTTAGTCCTGACGAATGCTCTATAGACCCCTGTGGGCCGACAGAGCAGAAACATGTCGACGTTTGTGTGATAAATGTTTTTTCAACTACTATGATCTAGTTACTCGATCTATCTAGTAGTAATAGATCTTTTTTAACAACCTGAAAATCACACCATATAATAAAATCACTTAGGGTGATTTTTCAGTTTTTTTGAATCCCCTTTTTTCCTTGGTTCAACTTTCTTTGACACACCCTTTTTTCCTGCTTCTCTGGACACTGCACTATATGCCAGAGGTGCCTCAGGTTGAGGCTGGCAACACCACTAACTTAGGGTAACCAATGATAACTGCCAACAACCCATATGCGGGGCGGATGAACCATATATACCGCAATATCCACATGTGCATAGGGTTTTTGAGGTTACCCTAAATTACATAACCAATGGCTTAGTGTTACAAGTGTCTGTTTCCTTTTTGATAAACCTTGTACTTTCCCTGGGGAATGAAACAGACCTTCTAAATCCCTAGTCCCTCCTTATTGATTGATTGATACTTAAGCTGCGGACAGCAGCGGGACTATATATCCTATATACGCTTTTTTGGAATATATAGATATTACCACGAAACTCTAAATGGAGGGTAATCTTGGTTTGAGCTATGATGCGAGTGACATAGATGAAATTTTGGCAGGACAATCCCTCTTACAGAACACTGAACTTACGGAAGCATTAGCACAGGCAGATGACTGGGAAAAATTGACGGAGAAAAAGAGAGAAGAGATGAGAACATCTATACACGGAATCATTATGACTGAATATCTGAGAGTAAAAGCAGCCCCAAGAGGCCTCTGGGTCACCAATGCCCCACGTATCTTCTTAAGCGACCTAGCCTTCCGACGAGATTGGTCCTCAATATCGTGGAAGTGTACTCTCGACTACCTGGTACTAATTGTAAAAACTGCAAAAAGACTATCAGATAAACTCCTAAAAGAGATTGAAGATTGTGAAAAAGAGCTCAAGAAGTGTATCAACCCTGCAGTATATAGACAAAGGCTGGATGAAATCAATAAGGAATTAGAGGAAACTCGAGAATTCCTAACACAAAGTAAGCTCAACAAACTTGGCAAAGATTTAAAGAAATTCAACCAAGAAAAGATGCATCCATATACCGTGGAGGAATACACTCCCCAGGATACAGGATCTGACAACGAATCTAACAATTCCTCTAATAATTCCTTCAATAGTACAGATGGTTTCTTCCCCAAGAGAGGCAGGAGTAATTTTAGACAAAATCGCCCGAGGAGAGGAAATAGATGGCAGAGACCATTTTTTCACGGGTACAACATGCCTTATTACCAGCCTTTTGTTACACCATATGGAGGATGGATGGATCCATACAATCAAGGCATGCAACAAATGCCAAACTTGGGAGATCAGCAAATGGGGCATAATCTGCACACCACCCAAAAAGAGCCTCATTTTTTATCGAGAGGCCAAAACCAGCCAAGAGGCAAGAAAAAATCCCTCAGATGGCAAGACCAACAGAGGAATGTACAAACACGCAGCATGGCAGCATCGCACCCCTCAACCAGCAAAACCAATCCCTAGTAATTAACCTCTCGGGTATTGATTTACCACAAGAACAGATCGAAATCCTTAACAAGGGTCTGGGTTTTGTTCCTACCCCCAGGCTTGACACTTTTAAACTGAAGAGTGAATTAGCTGAATTTTGCAGGACTCTAAAATTGAAGGCCTTCTTCTCCAATCATAATTCCAACATGGGGAGGACAGAACAGGGTGATACCAATTTGAGGAATAAATCCACTTTTAATCCACCAGCCTCCACCGTACATCCAGAACTACAGACATTTGAGCAGGCACTCCTAAACGGAGTAGACAAATTGCAATACAAAAAACCCTACCAAAACCTAAGTAAAAAAGAACGCTTGGCCCTGGAAGCACTAAAAACTAATGAGAAAATAGTGATCAAGCCAGCAGACAAGGGGGGTGGAACTGTTATCTTAAGCAAAGAAGGATATGACTCACAGTGCTTAGCTCTGTTATCTGATACAAGGTTCTATCTAAAGATAGACACAGACCCCACTGACAGACTCAGGAACACCATTGCGATTATGGTCAATGAAGCCGAGACGAAAGGCTGGATCACACCGAAGGAGGCTGACTTTTTGATGGCGAAGGAACCTATTACCCCCTATTTTTATTCTTTGCCAAAAACTCATAAAAATAGAAGTCCACCGCCAGGACGCCCGATAGTTTCGGGCATCGGCTCAATATTGGAACCACTTTCCAAATTTGCCGATGAATTCTTGAAGCCTCTTGTCCAACAAACACCGGCATATCTAAAGGACACACGTGACCTTTTGGTACAAATAGATAAAAAACCTTTCAACCCGCAAACTATGCTTCTTGTGGGCCTAGATGTTGAAGCCCTCTTCACAAGTCTGCCTCAAAACGACACCATGCAAGTTCTAGAAGACGTCTTATTCTCTAAAAACTGGGAATTCAAAACACCAAGACATTTCATTCTAGAGTGCTGTAAGTTAGCACTGAAGGAAAACTTCTTCGCTTTTGGAGACGATATGTACCTTCAAATCCATGGAACATCCATGGGGAGCGCCTTCGCTCCCTCGGTGGCAGGGCTCTATGTCAGTCACTTTGAAGAACTCAACATAATCAATGTAGACAACATCTTCTCTTCCAGTATTTTATACTGGAAGAGATACATTGATGATATCATTATGATCTGGGACAACAAATTGGACCTACAGACTTTCATGAATTGGCTGAATAGCCTTGACCCATGGCTTAAATTTACACATACAGCCACCAGCTGCAACCTTGATTTCCTCGACATAACCATATTCGTAAAGGATAATGAGTTACACACAAAAACATACAGGAAACCCACGGCCAAGAACAGCATTCTGTCATATGAAAGCTTTCATCCCAAACCATTGAGGGACAACCTTCCCTATAGCCAGTTCCTTCGTTTGAAGAGGAACTGTAGTAACAACTCAGATTATAAACTACAAGCCAATGAATTATGTGAAAGACTGAGACAAAGAAACTACACAGAGAAAACAATAAAAATCTGCAAAAAAAGAGCTACAAACCAACCGAGAGAATGCCTCCTACAAACATTTGAGAAAGAAGCAATACCTGACCTAACCACCTGTGTGACAACATTCAGCCAGGCATCCTACGCAGTAAAGAAACTAGTTAATAGGAACTGGAATATCCTTCACACAGGACAATTCAATTGGCCCAGACCAAGGTTTGCCAATAGAAGATCTAAAAACATCAAGGATGTCTTGGTACATACTCGACCGCCACCAAAAAAACTACAAGTGAGCCTGCCCAGGGACATAACTATGTCACCAGTAACTGGACACTACCCGTGTGGGTCATGCGTAGCATGCAAAACTACAACTGCTACAAAAACATTACAGCTTTCTGACACCTTTTTGTGGCAACAACGTCAACACACGAATTGCAATTCGACCCATGTCATCTACACAGTGACTTGCCCCTGCGGAAAACGTTACATCGGGATGACATGCCGCAAAATAAAAACAAGGATTGGCGAACATCGCAGTAACATAAGATTAAAAAAGAATACCACAAAACTGTGTACCCATTTTGTGCAAGTAGGACATTCCTGCGATGACATCCACTGGTCAGTAATTGAAATGCTAACCGATAAATCCCAGAGATGTGAAAGGACTTTATTCGAAAAAGAACAGAGGTGGGTGGAACGCCTCAGAACTCATGAAAATGGCCTTAATGATTCTATTCCGTGGCATCAATTTTCTAAATGATGGATCATCAATCCCATTGTACTGAATCTCTATACGATGTACCATCTACATTATAAAAGACTGCCCAGTTCAATAACAACACTCGCCAAAATCCCATATACCCTTGATGCAAGCTGCAAAGTTTTGTTTATGAAAGACAACCTACCTATCAACGCCAGAGTGTCGGTTTCATAACCCCACTCGCTGAATTCCCATTTCCCCTTGATGTGAGCAATAAAGTTTTGTTTACACAAAAAACAATCCATCTAGATACGCTCGCTAACACGTGAGCAGTAAGTGCCTGCCCTTTAAAAACGCCTGCCCGGCCGGATTAACTAACTTCCGGGGGCAGAGTCAGCACAAGACGTGAACACTAGCACACGCGGGTAATGGCGGAGTCGTGCAGCATTTCCTACTGAATCTCGGTAAGGTGACCAACAGAATATTGATTAAACTCGATATATCTTTTCAAACACAGCTCTGAGTCCTGAGGGCCCCCCGACGCAAGCAAGTACTCTCTGTTTACAAGGTACGCTAAAGCGCTGCGTTTAACATAACTCGCCCATTTTACCGAATTGGTTCCTTTGTAGTAGCTGCTTCCCCGCGAGCCCTTATAGCCTGCTTTCCTATAACATATCTTGCTTGACAAGAGGCCAGCGCGCACTTCTTTCAATTCACGCGTGTTGAAGGTGCCTGCAACGTGTGTACATTTCCCAGTTCACAGCGCGATAAGCTCAAATCATGTTCTAAAACCCTCCCGACTTCGGAAATGAATATTCCCGATTCTAGTAAAGAACGAATAATAATGTTATTCTACTGTGTACTAGCCTAAATTAGGATTGAGTATAAAAGAGTGTGTCTACCTCGATGTTCTCTCCCCCTTTTTTCTTTTCAGAAAACGGAGGAGTCATAACCCTGCAAAGTATACAGGTCATAAACGCAATACTACACAAAAGGTGTGAGTAATTCGAAAAATGTATGTCTATTTTTACTGTTAGTCCTGACGAATGCTCTATAGACCCCTGTGGGCCGACAGAGCAGAAACATGTCGACGTTTGTGTGATAAATGTTTTTTCAACTACTATGATCTAGTTACTCGATCTATCTAGTAGTAATAGATCTTTTTTAACAACCTGAAAATCACACCATATAATAAAATCACTTAGGGTGATTTTTCAGTTTTTTTAAATCCCCTTTTTTCCTTGGTTCAACTTTCTTTGACACACCCTTTTTTCCTGCTTCTCTGGACACTGCACTATATGCCAGAGGTGCCTCAGGTTGAGGCTGGCAACACCACTAACTTAGGGTAACCAATGATAACTGCCAACAACCCATATGCGGGGCGGATGAACCATATATACCGCAATATCCACATGTGCATAGGGTTTTTGAGGTTACCCTAAATTACATAACCAATGGCTTAGTGTTACAAGTGTCTGTTTCCTTTTTGATAAACCTTGTACTTTCCCTGGGGAATGAAACAGACCTTCTAAATCCCTAGTCCCTCCTTATTGATTGATTGATACTTAAGCTGCGGACAGCAGCGGGACTATATATCCTATATACGCTTTTTTGGAATATATAGATATTACCACGAAACTCTAAATGGAGGGTAATCTTGGTTTGAGCTATGATGCGAGTGACATAGATGAAATTTTGGCAGGACAATCCCTCTTACAGAACACTGAACTTACGGAAGCATTAGCACAGGCAGATGACTGGGAAAAATTGACGGAGAAAAAGAGAGAAGAGATGAGAACATCTATACACGGAATCATTATGACTGAATATCTGAGAGTAAAAGCAGCCCCAAGAGGCCTCTGGGTCACCAATGCCCCACGTATCTTCTTAAGCGACCTAGCCTTCCGACGAGATTGGTCCTCAATATCGTGGAAGTGTACTCTCGACTACCTGGTACTAATTGTAAAAACTGCAAAAAGACTATCAGATAAACTCCTAAAAGAGATTGAAGATTGTGAAAAAGAGCTCAAGAAGTGTATCAACCCTGCAGTATATAGACAAAGGCTGGATGAAATCAATAAGGAATTAGAGGAAACTCGAGAATTCCTAACACAAAGTAAGCTCAACAAACTTGGCAAAGATTTAAAGAAATTCAACCAAGAAAAGATGCATCCATATACCGTGGAGGAATACACTCCCCAGGATACAGGATCTGACAACGAATCTAACAATTCCTCTAATAATTCCTTCAATAGTACAGATGGTTTCTTCCCCAAGAGAGGCAGGAGTAATTTTAGACAAAATCGCCCGAGGAGAGGAAATAGATGGCAGAGACCATTTTTTCACGGGTACAACATGCCTTATTACCAGCCTTTTGTTACACCATATGGAGGATGGATGGATCCATACAATCAAGGCATGCAACAAATGCCAAACTTGGGAGATCAGCAAATGGGGCATAATCTGCACACCACCCAAAAAGAGCCTCATTTTTTATCGAGAGGCCAAAACCAGCCAAGAGGCAAGAAAAAATCCCTCAGATGGCAAGACCAACAGAGGAATGTACAAACACGCAGCATGGCAGCATCGCACCCCTCAACCAGCAAAACCAATCCCTAGTAATTAACCTCTCGGGTATTGATTTACCACAAGAACAGATCGAAATCCTTAACAAGGGTCTGGGTTTTGTTCCGACCCCCAGGCTTGACACTTTTAAACTGAAGAGTGAATTAGCTGAATTTTGCAGGACTCTAAAATTGAAGGCCTTCTTCTCCAATCATAATTCCAACATGGGGAGGACAGAACAGGGTGATACCAATTTGAGGAATAAATCCACTTTTAATCCACCAGCCTCCACCGTACATCCAGAACTACAGACATTTGAGCAGGCACTCCTAAACGGAGTAGACAAATTGCAATACAAAAAACCCTACCAAAACCTAAGTAAAAAAGAACGCTTGGCCCTGGAAGCACTAAAAACTAATGAGAAAATAGTGATCAAGCCAGCAGACAAGGGGGGTGGAACTGTTATCTTAAGCAAAGAAGGATATGACTCACAGTGCTTAGCTCTGTTATCTGATACAAGGTTCTATCTAAAGATAGACACAGACCCCACTGACAGACTCAGGAACACCATTGCGATTATGGTCAATGAAGCCGAGACGAAAGGCTGGATCACACCGAAGGAGGCTGACTTTTTGATGGCGAAGGAACCTATTACCCCCTATTTTTATTCTTTGCCAAAAACTCATAAAAATAGAAGTCCACCGCCAGGACGCCCGATAGTTTCGGGCATCGGCTCAATATTGGAACCACTTTCCAAATTTGCCGATGAATTCTTGAAGCCTCTTGTCCAACAAACACCGGCATATCTAAAGGACACACGTGACCTTTTGGTACAAATAGATAAAAAACCTTTCAACCCGCAAACTATGCTTCTTGTGGGCCTAGATGTTGAAGCCCTCTTCACAAGTCTGCCTCAAAACGACACCATGCAAGTTCTAGAAGACGTCTTATTCTCTAAAAACTGGGAATTCAAAACACCAAGACATTTCATTCTAGAGTGCTGTAAGTTAGCACTGAAGGAAAACTTCTTCGCTTTTGGAGACGATATGTACCTTCAAATCCATGGAACATCCATGGGGAGCGCCTTCGCTCCCTCGGTGGCAGGGCTCTATGTCAGTCACTTTGAAGAACTCAACATAATCAATGTAGACAACATCTTCTCTTCCAGTATTTTATACTGGAAGAGATACATTGATGATATCATTATGATCTGGGACAACAAATTGGACCTACAGACTTTCATGAATTGGCTGAATAGCCTTGACCCATGGCTTAAATTTACACATACAGCCACCAGCTGCAACCTTGATTTCCTCGACATAACCATATTCGTAAAGGATAATGAGTTACACACAAAAACATACAGGAAACCCACGGCCAAGAACAGCATTCTGTCATATGAAAGCTTTCATCCCAAACCATTGAGGGACAACCTTCCCTATAGCCAGTTCCTTCGTTTGAAGAGGAACTGTAGTAACAACTCAGATTATAAACTACAAGCCAATGAATTATGTGAAAGACTGAGACAAAGAAACTACACAGAGAAAACAATAAAAATCTGCAAAAAAAGAGCTACAAACCAACCGAGAGAATGCCTCCTACAAACATTTGAGAAAGAAGCAATACCTGACCTAACCACCTGTGTGACAACATTCAGCCAGGCATCCTACGCAGTAAAGAAACTAGTTAATAGGAACTGGAATATCCTTCACACAGGACAATTCAATTGGCCCAGACCAAGGTTTGCCAATAGAAGATCTAAAAACATCAAGGATGTCTTGGTACATACTCGACCGCCACCAAAAAAACTACAAGTGAGCCTGCCCAGGGACATAACTATGTCACCAGTAACTGGACACTACCCGTGTGGGTCATGCGTAGCATGCAAAACTACAACTGCTACAAAAACATTACAGCTTTCTGACACCTTTTTGTGGCAACAACGTCAACACACGAATTGCAATTCGACCCATGTCATCTACACAGTGACTTGCCCCTGCGGAAAACGTTACATCGGGATGACATGCCGCAAAATAAAAACAAGGATTGGCGAACATCGCAGTAACATAAGATTAAAAAAGAATACCACAAAACTGTGTACCCATTTTGTGCAAGTAGGACATTCCTGCGATGACATCCACTGGTCAGTAATTGAAATGCTAACCGATAAATCCCAGAGATGTGAAAGGACTTTATTCGAAAAAGAACAGAGGTGGGTGGAACGCCTCAGAACTCATGAAAATGGCCTTAATGATTCTATTCCGTGGCATCAATTTTCTAAATGATGGATCATCAATCCCATTGTACTGAATCTCTATACGATGTACCATCTACATTATAAAAGACTGCCCAGTTCAATAACAACACTCGCCAAAATCCCATATACCCTTGATGCAAGCTGCAAAGTTTTGTTTATGAAAGACAACCTACCTATCAACGCCAGAGTGTCGGTTTCATAACCCCACTCGCTGAATTCCCATTTCCCCTTGATGTGAGCAATAAAGTTTTGTTTACACAAAAAACAATCCATCTAGATACGCTCGCTAACACGTGAGCAGTAAGTGCCTGCCCTTTAAAAACAACCTGCCCGGCCGGATTAACTAACTTCCGGGGGCAGAGTCAGCACAAGACGTGAACACTAGCACACGCGGGTAATGGCGGAGTCGTGCAGCATTTCCTAATGAATCACGGTAAGGTGACCAACAGAATATTGATTAAACTCGATATATCTTTTCAAACACAGCTCTGAGTCCTGAGGGCCCCCCGAGGCAAGCAAGTACTCTCTGTTTACAAGGTACGCTAAAGCGCTGCGTTTAACATAACTCGCCCATTTTACCGAATTGGTTCCTTTGTAGTAGCTGCTTCCCCGCGAGCCCTTATAGCCTGCTTTCCTATAACATATCTTGCTTGACAAGAGGCCAGCGCGCACTTCTTTCAATTCACGCGTGTTGAAGGTGCCTGCAACGTGTGTACATTTCCCAGTTCACAGCGCGATAAGCTCAAATCATGTTCTAAAACCCTCCCGACTTCGGAAATGAATATTCCCGATTCTAGTAAAGAACGAATAATAATGTTATTCTACTGTGTACTAGCCTAAATTAGGATTGAGTATAAAAGAGTGTGTCTACCTCGATGTTCTCTCCCCCTTTTTTCTTTTCAGAAAACGGAGGAGTCATAACCCTGCAAAGTATACAGGTCATAAACGCAATACTACACAAAAGGTGTGAGTAATTCGAAAAATGTATGTCTATTTTTACTGTTAGTCCTGACGAATGCTCTATAGACCCCTGTGGGCCGACAGAGCAGAAACATGTCGACGTTTGTGTGATAAATGTTTTTTCAACTACTATGATCTAGTTACTCGATCTATCTAGTAGTAATAGATCTTTTTTAACAACCTGAAAATCACACCATATAATAAAATCACTTAGGGTGATTTTTCAGTTTTTTTAAATCCCCTTTTTTCCTTGGTTCAACTTTCTTTGACACACCCTTTTTTCCTGCTTCTCTGGACACTGCACTATATGCCAGAGGTGCCTCAGGTTGAGGCTGGCAACACCACTAACTTAGGGTAACCAATGATAACTGCCAACAACCCATATGCGGGGCGGATGAACCATATGTACGGCAATATCCACATGTGCATAGGGTTTTTGAGGTTACCCTAAATTTACATAACCAATGGCTTAGTGTTACAAGTGTCTGTTTCCTTTTTGATAAACCTTGTACTTTCCCTGGGGAATGAAACAGACCTTCTAAATCCCTAGTCCCTCCTTATTGATTGATTGCTAAACTGATGTAGACAAATGTTGACTATCTATACATACATGAAGGAAGCCAGAAGTAGTATTAAGAGTATTGAAACAAAATATCATGTAAAACATATTGTGAGATACAAATATTTTGTCAAAAATATTTTGATGTCAAAAATATCATGGGAAAGAATATAGAAGGCATGATTATTATTTTGTAGGTATTTTATATCTCTATTATTAATATATTTGTACATAAAATCAGCTTTTAATTATTTTGTTGTGTTTTATTATTTTTTGGTTAGCAACCAATAATTTTTTGATCTTAAGTATGTTTAATTCTTTTTTTAGTGCATTTTGTTTTTTTAAATTTTGTAACACATTTTAAGTTTTAGAAAATTTTTGGCAGGTTGCTGCGTTTGTAGGGGAATAGCACGGAAGTATTTTAAATATTTATTTTATAATTGATTATACTCTGTTACTTAGATAATTAATTATGCAATTTATTTAATTATTTAATAGATATTCAAGCAATATGTTGTTCACCTTGTTATTTGGTTAGTTTGATGATTGTGTTAATGCTTTAATTGTTTTTAATAATGTTAATATTACTTGATTAGTCTTATTTAATTATAAATCTTATAGTTGTAATATATTTTTTAATAATTTGTATTGTTATTGTTTTATGTTATTAATTTAATTGTTTTATGGCTGCTTAGGTTGAGGTGGGAGAAGTGAATTGTACCGCTCCAAGCATAATTTTTTCATCACCTGATTTATTTTAAGTCGTTTCCATTTATATTTTCAGTTTTGATTTTAAAAGTGACTTTAATAAAAAAAATCATCCTTTCTAGCCATTTTTTATTAAGTTATTTTGTATGCTGTTATTGTATAATTTTTTATTTAATATCAAGACTTTGTTATTGTAATGCATTTGTATTCTTTTTTTTAAATAATTTATGTTAACAAAACTTTATATGAATATAATATTTAAATATATGTATATATATATATATACACATACATTTATTTTATGCTTATGTTATAATTATTTTTAGTATGTTTTTTATAATATACGTATATTTTTTAAATGTCATATTCTTTTTAAAATGTATGTGGTCTACTATATTTTTGTTGGTAATATTTTTGACTTTACATACAAAGTATATCAAATTGAAATTTGTGTCCTCAATATTTTTGGGGCAAGATTTTGGGGGTCATTAGTATGGCGGGCGGATATACCCCCGGGAAACGGGACCACCCACGGAGGGTGCGGCGGTACCGTACTCCCAATTAGGATGCGCCCGCTACAATGGCGGGCGCATGGCGCATTTGTAACATTGCGGCGGGCGGTGCTGGAAGCACCGCCCACCGCAATGCCACAAAGGCAGGTTGTGCCTTTCAATGCAATACGTGACAGGCACCAGTTCAGCAATTGAAAGCGAGGCAGAAAATGATTTGGTGCAGGTATCCACAAGCAGTAGTCGCCCAAAGCCATCACCAGCAGAAGAGCTGGATTTTTTTGCAGAAGAACAGAGGCAATCACTCCGCCTGAGAAATCAAAAGAAGCAAGCAGGAAGATGAGAAACCACCACCGGAGACAAGCCGGAAGGAAAGCCAGGCTTAACCAAACAGCGAGGCCGCGGCTGGTGGAATCGCAAGTAAGCACCAAGGATGAGATAGAAAAAACTGTGATCAATCTTTCAGACATCAATTTAAATATGGTAGAGAAACAGATCTTAGCATTGGGCTTATCATCCTGTCCAGAATCTAATTTTGATTACACCAATACAAGGATGGATATATATAGATTTATACGAAAGCTCAAGTTAAAGAAACATTTTGCTTTATCACAGACATCAATGTCCAGTAAAACTATGACAAGGGATACAAGCACTGAATGAGCCCTTCTTGAAACTCTGGTTGCCTTACAAGGTGAGACAGAACACATTGAATGCTCCAGTCCTAATATGGATGCCACTTTGAGGGAGGGGACAACAAAACAAACCCCCTTTAAGAAAAAATCAACCTTCACTCCAGTTATGTTACGAGATAGAATTGATACTTTTAATGAACATGTGGTACAGGATATCAAGAAATTACATTTCAAGATTCAAAATCAAAAAAATAAAGCGAGTAACAGAAATATGCAATACCGTCAGTTGATATCCAAATTGCAAAAAAATGACAAAATTGTAATTCGAGGGTCAGACAAAGGGGGAAATGTGGTTTTATGGAAGAGACAAGCTCTGTCACAATTAAATGACAGGGCATGCTATCGCACCAGCAATATTCTGGCACTTAAAGGAATCTATGGAGAATATTATGGAAATTGGTGGCCTGGAAAAGTGCAGGTTTGATAACAACCGATGAGTACAAATTTATCAGGAATGACAATCCAAGGGTGCCAAACAAACCCCCAGGGCGACCAATTATTTCAGCCCAGAACAGTTTATTAGAGAATACCTCAATATATGTCGACTATTTTTTGCAAGACTACGTGAAAGCTTTACCATCTTATATAAGAGACACAAGTGACTTCATCTTAAAAATGAAAGATTTTAGGTGGAAAGAGAATCATCTTTTAATGACTCTTGATGTTGCATCATTATATCCCTATATTAACCATAGTGATGGATTGCGTGCACTGGAGTTTTACTTGAGAACAGATGAGAATGTTTTAACCCCTCATGATGCCATGTTGAGAAACATGATTAGTTTTTGCATAAATAATAATGTTTTTTTATTTGACAAAACGTATTATCAACAGATGCGCAGAGTCGCAATGGGTGCCAGCTTCTCCCCCAGTTATGCCTGTTTGTTCATGGGCTGGTGGGAGAAGCTGGTTTTGGGGACAAGACATAAGAAGTATATGGCATGCAATGTTAAGGCATATTTTTGGTACATCGATGATTTGTTTGTTGTATGGGAAGGAACAATGGAAGAAGCTAATGATTTTGTGGCTGGGATTAACACAAACAACATAATTTTACAATTCAGTGATAAGAACATTCAATTTTTGGATGTTGAGATTTACATAGCAGATAACACCCTGGAGACAAAAATGTTTAGAAAAAAGACAGCCGGTAACTCGGTGTTACACTCCAGTAGTTTCCATCCCCGACATTTAATCGAAAGCATCCCCTATGGGGAAATGATCAGAATAAAAAGAATATGCAGTAACAAAGAAGACCTTCAGCTTGCCCAATATGAGAGTAAAAAGAGATTCCTTGCAAGAGGATATTCCAGTAAAACAGTTGAGGCCGCAATCAAAAAATCTAATGACAAGGAAAGGTCCCTTCTCTTACAAACCAAAAGTACAAGGGAGTTGATTGTGGACCAACCACCACCGGAGGTCAGGTTAATTCTATCATACAATGCCCACCAGCGAGAAATCCAGAGAATCATGCAACGCAACTAGTCTCTAATCAAAAGCGACCCAATAATTGGTTTCATTTAGGAAACTATGCTAAATAATGTGAGGTGGAACTCTGATGGTAGCCTAATTATTTCCTGTCTCAAAGGGTGTGCACCAGGGTTGCGTCCTAGCGCCAACATTGTTTACCCTGTAAATGAATGGGCTCATTAAAAATCTCTATGATCCCACCAAAACTAGCTGGCAAGCAAATTCCCTGTCTTTTATTTGCAGACGATACACTGCTCATTTGGAAAACCCCAATGGGCATTCAGAAACTTTTAACCAAGTTTGCAACAGCCAGTAAAGAGCGGGGTCTAGAAATTAACTGCTCAAAAACTAAGTTCATGGTCTTCAATCCCTATAAGTCAACTATGGGGAGATTGAGGCTAGGCACGCAATACCTAGACCAGGTCAATATCTTTCACTATCTGGGAGTCAGAATTAGCGAGAATTTGACATGGACTCCCCAAATGCAGAAGAGTATGCTTTCACTGCCACACCCGGATTGTGCAATAGAAAAGAAAGTCAAAAGATCTACTTTTTGCCCAATATCCCCAATCCTAGAAATACATTGGGTCAAAGGGTGGGGTGCAGCCTTATTTGGGGCCGAATTGTGGGGGCTGGAGCAACTGAACCAGTTAGAAGTAGCAGAAAATAGATTTTTACGAGTGATTTTAAACCATCCATGAACACGCCACTATTACCACTCCGCCTTGATCTTTCTCTATGGTCCATTACCCATTCAGCTGTTTTAAAGGTGCTTATATTCTGGATAAGACTTTGGACCAGTAATACTCAGATTTCAGTAAAGGAGGCAGTGGAGGAATTATTAATGCTCCAAAGGCTAACAGGGCAACTGGTCTGGTTTAAAAAAAGTAAGGCAATGGTTTTATAAATTGGGGCTGGGGTTTATGTGGCTGTCCCTCAGGCTAGTACTAAAAGAATGGATTCCGAGCTTAAACAAGCATTGGCATAGCCAATAGGTCTAGCATTTGGGACCATATAAGTGTTTAGCCATGCAACAGTTGAGTGAGTGAACCCCAGGCAGCATGCCTCACTCACACAGGAGTTCATGCACTGCACCTGCATACTCAGCATGGTTTAAGGAAACTCGACCCACTCCCTCCCAGGTATCAAACACATATTTACCAAGAAACTCTGAGATGAACCTGCCTGCTGCACTGACGGTTGGTGATGTGTGTGCCTGGTGAAAGCGTACACTGACGGCTGGTGGTGTGTGTGCCTAGTGAAATCGTGCACTGACAGCTTGTGGTGTGTAAGCCCGGTGAAAGCGTGCACTGACGGGGCTGGTGGTGTGTGTGTGCCTGGTGAAAGCGTGCACTGATGGCTGGTGATGTGTGCCTTGTGGAAGCATGGACCGACGGCTGGTAGTGTGTGTGCCTGGTGGAAGCGTGCACTGACGGCTGATGGTGTGTGTGCCTGGTGGAAGCGTGCACTGACGGCTGGAGGTGTGTGTGACTGGTGGAAGCGTGCACTGATGGCTGGTGGAGTGTGTGCCTGGTGGAAGAGTGCACTGACGGCTGATGGTGTGTGTGCCCGGTGAAAGCATGCACTGACAGCTCATGGTGTGTGTGCCAGGTGGAAGCGTGCACTGACGGCTGGTGGTGTGTGTGCCTGGTAGAAGCGTGCACTGACAGCTGGTGGTGTGTGTGCCTAGCGAAAGTGCGCACTGATGGCTGGTGGCGCGTATGTGCCCAGTGAAAGTGTGCACCAATGGCTGGTGGTGTGTGTGCCTGGTGAAAGCGTGCACTGATGGCTGGTGGTGTGTGTTTGGTGGAAGCGTGCACCAACGGCTGGTAGTGTGTGATGACTGGTAGTGTGTGTGCCTGGTGAAAGTGTACACTGACGGCTGGTGGTGTGTGTGCCTGGTGGAAGTGTGCACTGGCAGCTGGTGGTGTGTGCCTGGTGGAAGCGTGCACTGGCGGCTGGTGGTGTGTATGCCTGGTGGAAGCATGCACTGACGGCTGGTGGTGTGTGTGCTGGTGGTAGGGTGCACTGATGGCTGGTGGTGTGTGCCTGGTGGAAACGTGCACTGACGGCTGGTTGTGTTTGTGCCTGGTGGAAGCGTGC
Source organism: Lissotriton vulgaris (assembly GCF_964263255.1). NCBI lineage: Eukaryota > Metazoa > Chordata > Amphibia > Caudata > Salamandridae > Lissotriton > Lissotriton vulgaris. Next base: position 891,446,217 of record NC_141695.1, read on the forward strand.
ACTGACGGCTGGTGGTGTGTGTGCCTGGTGGAAGCGTGCACTGACTGCTGGTGGTGTGGGTGTCTGGTGGTAGTGTGCACTGAAGGCTGGTGTGTGTGCATGGTGGAAGTGTGCACTGACGGCTGGTGGTGTGTGTGCCTGGTGGAAGCGTACACTGACGGCTGGTGGTGTGTGTGCCTGGTGGAAGCGTGCACTGACAGCTGGTGGTGTGTGTGCCTGGTGAAAGCATGCACTGGCAGTTGGTGGTGCGTGTGTGCCCGGTGAAAGCGTGCACCGGCCACTGGTGGTGTGTGTGTGCCTGGTGAAAGCATGCAGTGCGGCTGGTGGTGTGTGCCTGGTGGAAGCGTGTACCGACGGCTGGTAGTGTGTGACGGCTGGTAGTGTGTGTGCCAGGTGGAAGCGTGCACTGATGGCTGGTGGTGTGTGCCTGGTGGAAGCGTGCACTGACGCTGGTGGTGTGTGCCTGGTGGAAGCGTGCACTGACGCTGGTGGTGTGTATGCCTGGTGGAAGCGTGCACTGACGGCTGGTGGTGTGTATGCCTGGTGGAAGCATGCACTGACAGCTGCTGATGTGTGTGCCTGGTTGAAGCGTGCACTGGCGGCTGCTGGTGTGTGCGCCTGGTGGAAGCGTGCACTGATGGCTGGTGGTGTGTATTCCTGGTGGAAGCGTGCACTGACTGCTGGTGGTGTGTGTGCCTGGTGGGTGCGTGCACTGACGGCTGGTGGCGTGTGCCTGGTGGAAGCATGCACTGACGGCTGGTGGTGTGTATGCCTGGTGGAAGCGTGCACTGACGGCCGGTGGTGTGTGTGCCTGGTGGAAGCGTGCACTGACGCCTGGTGGTGTGTGTGTGCCTGGTGAAAGCGTGCACTGATGGCTGGTGATGTGTGCCTTGTGGAAGCATGGACCGACGGCTGGTAGTGTGTGTGCCTGGTGGAAGCGTGCACTGATGGCTGATGGTGTGTGTGCCTGGTGGAAGCGTGCACTGACGGCTGGAGGTGTGTGTGACTGGTGGAAGCGTGCACTGATGGCTGGTGGAGTGTGTGCCTGGTGGAAGAGTGCACTGACGGCTGATGGTGTGTGTGCCCGGTGAAAGCATGCACTGACAGCTCATGGTGTGTGTGCCAGGTGGAAGCGTGCACTGACGGCTGGTGGTGTGTGTGCCTGGTAGAAGTGTGCACTGACAGCTGGTGGTGTGTGTGCCTAGCGAAAGTGCGCACTGATGGCTGGTGGCGCGTATGTGCCCAGATAAAGTGTGCACCGATGGCTGGTGGTGTGTGTGCCTGGTGAAAGCGTGCACTGACGGCTGGTGGTGTGTGCCTGGTGGAAGCGTGCACCAACGGCTGGTAGTGTGTGATGACTGGTAGTGTGTGTGCCTGGTGAAAGTGTACACTGACGGCTGGTGGTGTGTGTGCCTGGTGAAAGTGTGCACTGGCAGCTGGTGGTGTGTGCCTGGTGGAAGCGTGCACTGGCGGCTGGTGGTGTGTATGCCTGGTGGAAGCATGCACTGACGGCTGGTGGTGTGTGTGCTGGTGGTAGGGTGCACTGATGGCTGGTGGTGTGTGCCTGGTGGAAACGTGCACTGACGGCTGGTTGTGTTTGTGCCTGGTGGAAGCGTGCACTGACGGCTGGTGGTGTGTGTGCCTGGTGGAAGCGTGCACTGACTGCTGGTGGTGTGGGTGTCTGGTGGTAGTGTGCACTGAAGGCTGGTGGTGTGTGTGCATGGTGGAAGTGTGCACTGACGGCTGGTGGTGTGTGTGCCTGGTGGAAGCGTACACTGACGGCTGGTGGTGTGTGTGCCTGGTGGAAGCGTGCACTGACAGCTGGTGGTGTGTGTGCCTGGTGAAAGCATGCAGTGGCGGTTGGTGGTGCGTGTGTGCCCGGTGAAAGCGTGCACCGGACGCTGGTGGTGTGTGTGTGCCTGGTGAAGGCATGCAGTGCGGCTGGTGGTGTGTGCCTGGTGGAAGCGTGTACCGACGGCTGGTAGTGTGTGACGGCTGGTAGTGTGTGTGCCAGGTGGAAGCGTGCACTGATGGCTGGTGGTGTGTTTGCCTTGTGGAAGCGTGCACTGACAGCTGGTGGTGTGTGCCTGGTGGAAGCGTGCACTGACGCTGGTGGTGTGTATGCCTGGTGGAAGCGTGCACTGACGGCTGGTCGTGTGTATGCCTGGTGGAAGCATGCACTGACAGCTGCTGATGTGTGTGCCTGGTTGAAGCGTGCACTGGCGGCTGCTGGTGTGTGCGCCTGGTGGAAGCGTGCACTGATGGCTGGTGGTGTGTATTCCTGGTGGAAGCGTGCACTGACTGCTGGTGGTGTCTGTGCCTGGTGGGTGCGTGCACTGACGGCTGGTGGCGTGTGCCTGGTGGAAGCGTGCACTGACGGCTGGTGGTGTGTATGCCTGGTGGAAGCGTGCACTGACGCCCGGTGGTGTGTGTGCCTGGTGGAAGCGTGCACTGACGCCTGGTGGTGTGTGTGCCTGGTGGAAGTGTGCACTGACAGCTGGTGGTGTGTGTGCCTGTTGGAAGCATGCACTGATGGCTGGTGGTGTGTGTGTGCCTGGTGAAAACGTGCACTGACGACTGATGGTGTGTGTGCCTGGTGGAAGCAGGAGCATTCACAGTGATAGAAGACACAAATGAAACTGACGAAGAGGAGGGGAGGAGGGGGAGTGCGAGCAGAGGAGCATTATTCACAGCTAGAAGACACAAATGAAGCTGACCAGGAGGAAGGGGGAAAAGGGAGTGGGAGTGCAAGCAGAGGAGCCTGATTACAGCAATAAAAACACAGATGGAAGCTGTGCATGTGCACAAGCTCGTGAGCGCCAGCTGTAGGCCAGCAAAAGCCTCTGGTGGCACTTTCAAAAGCCACTAACTAAATGTCTCGAAGAGACACTGTCTCAGGCGAGACCTAAACAAGGTATTGTGATTTTATTGATTCATCTTGTACTGAAACTAGGAGACTCAGCACTTTAACAACCTGATTTTTAGATATTAAAAGTTGTTTTAAGCTTGATACGTATATGGATGATGTTGAACCCCCTCAGGCACGAACTCTTTATATACAGTTTAGAACTGGGGTTCTCCCACTGAATGCTATAAAAGCAGTAGAACGAAGGTGATTGTAACTTCATTGTGCCCCTTGTGTAGTGCTTGCTCTGACACCTTAGTATTCCTCTGCCAGTTTTATGCCAATTTGAGGAAAACTTCGATTATCCCGGCCTGTTGCGTGCTGCCTTTTGCACGCCCCACAGATGCATTACATGTTTTTAGATCAGACACGACAAGGTGGCTTGTTTTTACATTATCTAGATACTTTCTCTATGCCTGGCAACAGAGGTCTAAATCTGGACTAACATCTTGATGTAAGAGTTTGGCTATTACCGGGGAAGCAAGTTTCAAGGCCTCTCTGATGGACTGTAGTGTCATACTATGGTTGTGAATTAACCTGACAGTACTGGTCATTTCTTCTTTTAACTAATTTTAAAGCATTTACAGGCACATGCATCAAGCGATTTAGGAATCGCAAACGGTGCGAATCGCAAAATTCGGCCGTTTGCGATTCCCAAATCACTATTTGGGATGCATTATCCTAAAAGTGAAGAAATCGCTATTTTTGCGATTTTTTAAAGTGCGATTACTTTTAAGGAATCGCAATTTTGCGATTCCTTAAAAGCAATGCATGAAACTGAAAAAAATTGCGATTTCGCAATTAGAGAGAAAAAATTACCATGAGGTTGGACCTCATGGTAATTTTGCGAAATGTTAGAAATATACAATTTTGTGCATTTTTCTAACTTTCATGTTGTGCACACACATGCCCTTAGAGCATGTGTGTACACAACATATGTGCATTGTTTGATTTCAGGGGTGCAACAGGGTGTCCTTTGGACACCCCTGCACCCTTGAAATCGCAATCTCAATTTGCGATTAGCTAATTGCGAATCGCAAATTGAGATTGTCTTCCCATTCATTCCTATGGGCCTATAGGCCCATAGGAATGAATGGGAAGAGATTCCTTAATTGCGATTCGCAAAATGCTAATCGCAATTAAGGAATTCTAAGAAATCGCAATTTATTTAGCGATATCTTAATGCATAGGCATTTGCAATTCCTTAATTGCGATTCCTTAAAAATCGCAATTAAGGAATCGCAAATGCCTAGATTGATGCATGTACCTGTTAGAATTTTAAAGAACTTATTTTAGTTTTTTATTCCACCTCTATCTAGAATGATGTAAAGGAGTATGAAGTTGATATTTTCCTTTTAACTTTTTCTCCATGTTTTAACATGAAATATGTATGTTCTATGATATATTTATATGTATATAATCATGCTATTGATCGAATAAACTTCTACACTCTCCCAAACATTCTCTCACGTGGAGTTTACAATGTTAATTTTTTAGCGATGTTACTGGGCCTCTCGTTTACTGGCCGCTCATCTGAGCCCACAAGACACTGGTACTTGCAGATTTCTGGCAGATCTCTACAACCTCGTATTTCCTGTTTATTTATTTATTTATTTATGAGTTTTTATAGCGCTTGAATCGACTCCAGCTGGAGTATCTCTGCGCTTTTGGGCCGGCTGACATACACAGAGGAATGAGTAAAGCTGGAACTAGATCTCATTTTTAAACAGCAGGGTTTTGAGTTGTTTCCTGAATTTCAGATGTTCGGAGTAAAGTCTGAGAGTTAGAGGGAGTCTGTTCCACAGTGTGGGTCCCACTCCTGATAGAGCTTTGCCTCCGTGCCTAGCCTTCTTGGCGCGAGGCACTACCAGTAGATGGCTCTTACTGGATCTGAGCGATCAGGGGGGATGTAAGGAGTGAATTTTTGTTCCAGGTAGGTAGGGCCTTGTCCATTTACGCTCTTGTGAATCAGACAGCATATTTTAAATGTTGCCCTTTGTCGAATAGAGAGCCAGTGCAGTTTGTCTGGGAGGGGCTTAGATGCTGTTCTTGGAGGGGCATTGAGCACTAGGCGAGCCGCTGTATTTTGAATTAACTGGAGTCTAGCCAACACTCCCTCATTGGCGGAAAGAAGCAAGCCATTGCAGTAGTCGATTCGACTCAAGATAAGGGCCTGCACTAGGGTTTTCCTGAATGAGTCAGGCAGCAGGGGAAAGACTTTACGCAGCAGGCTAATGGTGTGAAAGCATGAGCCTGCAACGTAGTTGCTGTGTTGTTTGAGCGATAACTCCTGATCAAGGCGGATCCCCAGATTTTTGATGACCTGTTTGGGTTCTGGGACCGTACCAAGATCAGGTGGCCACCAATCCGGGGTCCACAGTATTTTGGCCTCTCCGAACAGTATAACTTCAGTCTTGCTGACGTTGCACTGTAGATAGTTGGTGGACATCCATTGCTCTACAGCCTTCATGCCTGCTGAGAAGGAGTTCTTTAGTTCAGCGGTGAGGATTTTGAAGGGAAAGAGGAGCTGCGTGTCATCCGCATATGACACGGGATGAAACCGAATTTGCGCATCACTCTTGCCAGGGGTGCCACGTAGATGTTAACACCATGGCTGCTGTGTCTTTTCCCCTCCTGTGCTAAAATTCCTTTAATTCTATGGTTTCATGACGAGCTCAGCTCGTCATAAGCACAGCTCAACTGTGCCTCATGACGAGCTTAGCTCGTCATGAGCATCGAAAGGGTTAAAGAGTGTTGGGCTCAAACAGGAGCCCTGTGGCACCCCTTTTGAAATCTCTACCTCCGCTGATCGATATGCACCCATGGTGACAGTCTGGGTGCGATCGGATAAGAAGCTCCTTAGCCAGACAAGGGCTTTGTTCTTGATTCCCACGTTCGACAACCGGTCAATAAGGATGTTATGTGACACGGTGTCGAACGCTGCCAACAGATCCAGTAACACTAGGATCACAGAGTAGCCTTTGTCCTGGAACATGTGCAAATAGTCAGTAACAGACAGGAGGGTGGACTCTGTGCTGTGTTTCGGCCTGAAACCTGATTGGGAGTAGTCCAGGCCGCCAGCTATTTCGATGTAGCTGGATAAATGTCGGTTGACATATTTTTCAGTAAGTTTTCCCAAAAACTGTAGCAGGGAGATGGGCCTGAGATTGGCTAGTTCGGTCCATGGTGTGGCAGTGTTTTTCCTAATAGGCCTTACTAGTGCCTGCTTCCATTCTCTGGGGACGGAGCCTGTACTAAGTGACAGATTGACAAGTTTTTAAATCTTAGGGCATAGTATTTCCAGTAAGGTGGGCATTAGTCTGGCTGGAATGATATCATTTGGGCTGCCGCTTTTGATCTGCGTGGTAAGTACTGATAACTCCTTTGGAGTGATAGGGGGAAAAATGTCTAGGGTGTGTATGTTTTGATTGTGTTCTGTGTCGTGATAAGCAAGAGCTGCGTCGGTAGTCATTGCATTGTTGGAGTTGACTATTTTCTCATAGATGGTATCTATTTTGTTAGAAAAAAATAGAGATATTTCGTTACAGAGCTGTTGTGATGCCAGCTCAGAGCTTTCACATGCTACAGGTTTGACAAAGGATTGTAGTACTTGATATAGGACCCTAGGGATATTGCCTGCGGGTGTGATTTTCAAATGCTATGTGGGTTTTTCACGCAGTACGGATGGCTTTATGATAGGTGGATAATGAGTCCCAGTAGAGGCTCCTGTCAGTCGCCAGGTGGGAGGTTCTTCATTTCTTCTCTAGCTTCCTAGCTGCTTGTTTTAGTGCCCTGAGGTCATCAGAGAACCATATTTCTTGCTTGTTGGCTGGCCGGGGTCTAAATTGTTTTAAGGGGGCTAAGGTGTCTATGGCAGTCTTAGTTGCTATTTCGAACTTCTTGAGGGCGCTTTCAATATTCTCAGATGTGGTAATGGAGGGTTCTGTGAATTTATCTTTAAATGTGCTTTCGTTGACTTTGTGCCATTGACGTCGTTTGCTTGGGAGGGAAATCGGCCCATGGAGAGCAGGTTTGGGGTGAGGGGTGTAGAATTCAATGATAAAATGGACAGTCCAGCTGACTTGGGTGGGAGGTAGACAAGTAACTGTGGGGAAATTAGCTAGTATCAAATCTAGGGTGTGCTCTGCCTGGTGTGTTGGCCCCACGTTTCGTTGTGTTAACCCCAGTAGGGATAGGTCATTTAGTACAGATTGTGCCTCCTTGCAGTCTTTCTGTTCGCTGTGTATATTAAAATCTCTTACTAGTAAGAAGTCCCTGTCGTTGTTAACATAAGGGGCAAGGTTCTCAAGTAGCGTGTTAGAAAAGTTTGTGCAGGGTCCCGGTGGGCGGTACACTAGGGCACCCATTCTGGTATGTTTGGGGGAGAAGGCAGATTTGAAAATCAGTAATTCAATGTCTGGAGTGCTCAGTTCTGCTACTATGGTGCAGTTGATTTCTTGCTTATGAATAATCGCGATCCCTCCTCCTATTTCCGTGGGGCGGTCTAGCCTGATTATTTTGTAGCCGGTTGGAATTGATAGTGCAATTGAGGGGGTCGAGTGGAGTTTAAGCCAAGTTTCAGTGATGAAACACAGATCTGGGTCGCTGGTAGAAACTAGGTCCCATACTTCTGATGTGGGCTTGGGTAGTGACCTTATGTTGCAAAGAAGATTTTTCCTCCCAGTGAGAGCGCTGGTGATATTTTTCCTGACATTGGGGGTAGGTGTATAGGCTGTTACATGCCCCTTAGTGCAAGTTTCCTGAAACTGCGTGATAAACTGGGCTCTACAGTGGCGACAGGCGAAAGGACCCACCATAGAAAAATTCTCTCCCTGAACACAATCTTGCGTTTGTTTCTCACATAGATTTCGAAGTACCTGGGCTGAGTAGGTTATCCTGGAGAGAGGGGGAATTTGCAGGTCGTTTGTAATAGCCCCCATGGCCCCTGTGCCCCATCCTGTCGCGAAAGGGCGCAGACGGGCTGGTCTTAGGCTAGTCTTTGGCGCCGTCGAGGGCGCCCCTCTGCGCGCAACCGCTGCGCGCTTTGGCCGACGACTGGCTAAATAGTCCTTCTCAAAGTGGTGCTAGAGCGCTAACCGCTCGACTGCCTCGGGATTGCTGGGCATGTCTGTCTCTCAGCTGCCCTGCCCTCCGCTCAACGGTATTGGATACCGAGTCGGACCAGGGCGGGCAGGCTTGAACACTGAGCGCAGACCGGGAAATCAGCCCCTGGTGCCCCTTACAGTTCTGGGGAGTATCGTTCATGCACAGAGGGTGAGTGTGTAAAATTAGCTATCAATTTCAGACACAGCGTGCAATTCATAAAATCTTTGTCGAATGACATGCGGCGCAAGTGAGTTATTTTAAAATTCGCAATCAATCTTAAAAAGGTCCACCAGCTCTTTACAAGTGTTCTGCTCTGAGGATGTAATTACCTGGCACCAAGCGGGGTCGGGAGACACTGCCACTGTCCTCCCCTTACCGCAATGAGCCCAAGCCTCCTCCCGCCTAAATAGTCCTTCTCAAAGTGGTGCTAGAGCGCTAACCGCTCGACTGCCTCGGGGTTGCTGGGCGTGTCTGTCTCTCACCTGCCCCGCCCTCCACTCAACGGTATTGAATACCGAGTCGGACCAGGGCGGGCAGGCTTGAACACTGAGCGCAGACCCGGAAATCAGCCCCTGGTGCCCCTTACAGTTCTGGGGAGTATCGTTCATGCACAGAGGGTGAGTGTGTAAAATTAGCTATCAATTTCAGACACAGCATGCAATTCATAAAATCATTGTCAAATGACATGCGGCGCAAGTGAGTTATTTTAAAATTCGCAATCAATCTTCAAAAGGTCCACCAGCTCTTTACAAGTTTTCCGCTCTGAGGATGTAATTACTTGGCACCAAGCGGGGTCGGGAGACACTGCCACTGTCCTCCCCTTACCGCAATGAGCCCAAGCCTCCTCCCGCTTAAATAGTCCTTCTCAAAGTGGTGCTATAGCGCTAACCGCTCGACTGCCTCGGGGTTGCTGGGCGTGTCTGTCTCTCACCTGCCCCGCCCTCCGCTCAACAGTATTGGATACCGAGTCGGACCAGGGCGGGCAGGCTTGAACACTGAGCGCAGACCGGGAAATCAGCCCCTGGTGCCCCTTACAGTTCTGGGGAGTATCGTTCACGCACAGAGGTTGAGTGTGTAAAATTAGCTATCAATTTCAGACACAGCGTGCAATTCATAAAATCTTTGTCAAATGACATGCGGCGCAAGTGAGTTATTTTAAAATTCGCAATCAATCTAAAAAAGGTCCACCAGCTCTTTACGAGTGTTCCGCTCTGAGGATGTAATTACCTGGCACCAAGCAGGGTCAGGAGACACTGCCACTGTCCTCCCCTTACTGTTTGATTTCAATATCAATGTAATCAATCAATCAGAGTACTTGGAAAGTGCGCTACTTACCCGTGAGGGTCCCAAGGCGCTGATGGGAGGGGGGGTGCTGCTACTGCTCGAAGAGCCAGGTCTTCAAGAGTCTTCTGGAGGCGAGGAGGTCTTTGGTCTGCCGTATGTGGGTAGAGAGGGTGTTCCAGGTCTTGGCGGCGAGGTAGGAGAAGGATCTGCCGCCGGAGGTCGTTCGTTGGATGCGGGGGACAGCGGCGAGAGCAAGGCTGGCGGAGCGGAGCTGATGGGTGGGGGTGTGGAAGCTGAGTCTGCTGTTCAGGTAGGCTGGTCCGGCGTTGTGGAGTGCTTTGTGTGCATGGGAGAGGAGCTTGAAGGTGATCCTCTTGTCAACGGGGAGCCAGTGTAGGTCTCTCAGGTGGGGGGTGATGTGGCTGCGGCGGGGGACATTGACGATCAGTCGGGCGGATGCGTTTTGGATGCGTTGTAGTCGTCGTAGGTGTTTGGCTGGGATTCCTGCGTAGCGTGCGTTGCCATAGTCCAGTCTGCTGCTGACGAGGGCCTGTGTCACCGTTCTTCTTGTTTCGGTCGGGATCCACTTGTAGATCCTGCGGAGCATGCGGAGGGTGTTGTAGCAGGAGGAGGAGATGGCGTTGACCTGCTTAGACATGGAGAGGGAGGAGTCGAGGATGAATCCTAGATTGCGTGCATGGTCGGTGGGTGTTGGTGCTGTTCCCAGTGTGGTCGGCCACCAGGAGTCGTCCCAGGCTGAGGGGATGGGTCTGAGGATATGGACCTCCGTCTTGTCCGAGTTCAGCTTCAGACTGCTGCTCCTCATCCAATCGGCGATGGCCTTCATTCCCTTGTGGAGGTTGGTTTTGGCGGTGTGTGGGTCCTTGGTGAGGGAGAGGATGAGCTGGGTGTCGTCAGCGTAGGAGATGATGTTGAGGTCGTGATGGTGGGCCAATTGTGCGAGGGGGGCCATGTAGACGTTGAACAGCGTTGGGCTGAGGGATGAGCCCTGGGGGATGCCACAGATGATGTCGGTGGCTTCGGATCGGAAGGGTGGGAGGTGGACGCTCTGGGTTCTGCCGGAGAGGAAGGAGGTGGTCCAGTCAAGTCTCTTGGATTCCGGCTTTTAGGAGGCGTGTCTTTAGATTGCGATGGCAGATCGCGTTGAAGGCGGCTGACAGGTCCAGGAGGATGAGGGCTGATGTTTTGCCGTTGTCTAGTTGGCGCCTGATGTAGTCTGTGGCAGCGATGAGGGCTGTCTCAGTGCTGTGGTTTCGTCTGAATCCAGACTGGGACGGGTCCAAGATGTTGTTGTCTTCGAGGTGGCGGGCCAGTTGCATGTTGACAATTTTCTCGATGACCTTTGCCGGGAACGGGAGCAGGGAGGTGGGACGGAAGTTCTTGAGGTCCTTGTGGTCCACTTTGGGCTTCTTGAGGAGGGTGTTGAATTTGGCGTGCTTCCAGCTTTCTGGAATGTCGCTGTTTCGAAGGAGATGTTGATGACCTTCCGTAGTTGAGGTGCGATGCTGTGTCTGCTTTGTTGAATACGTGGTGTGGGCAGGGGTCAGACGGAGATCCTCAGTGAATGGAGTTCATCACCTTGCGTGTCTCGTCGTCGTTGACATTGGACCAGGAGGTCAGGCGGTTGGCGCTGGTGGTGTTCACAGGGGAGGTGGAGTCTGGCGTAGTCAGGCAGTCGTGGTGTTGAAGCTGTCATGGATGTCAGCGATCTTGCGGATTAGATTGTAAAAATTATTCGAGAAGGGTAGCCTTAAAATCCTTTGGAGAATGTGCAATACATGAATGGAGAAGATAAAGTTTTGTTCAATACCTCAGTATTCAAGGAACTTCAACCGGTATTGCAACTCCCCTGCATTCAGACTATCTCAGGCGATTCATATTGGAAATAAAAATCATCGCAATCTCTTCCAACCAGATGGTACCATGTGATCGTTTTATGAGATAAAGATTATTACCATATATCAGCCATTCTATATGATGATGCAAAACATCTGCCATTTGATAAATAGCTAAGAGGAAGAATAATGTGAAACGACCATTGGAATAGTTGATAGGAAAAATTTTGTAAAAAACAACCACTGAAATAGCTGATAGGAAAATTGCGAAAACAACCATCCATCCAATTGAATTAGCCATTTGGTCTAAGGAATTTTCAACTCATCAAGTCTCTCAGAGGAATTGTATTTTGGGTGAAGCTAAGAATATCTTCGAAGATAAGTGGGAATCTGTCTGTGCTAACTAGACGAGGGAGGGTCTAAGCCTAAAGGAAATATTGCTGGTGAGGTTATAGATTTTGGCTTTGGAGAGATTTAGAGCTGTCAAAAACAAGTTGTAACTGGGGGCCTGGCTTTGTCGCCGACGGCGATGGCAGCTCCGCTGTGAGCTACGTGATGGCACTGAGGTATTTTGTTTCACCTTGCTGCAGGAACCCGCTGAGAACCTCCAAATGCAAGGCAAGGACATGTGAAGCTGCCTTCATCTATTTTTCGGTATTGGCTGCTACATAGCAGTGAGAAAAGGGCCATTTTTAGGCATTTCGTTACGTCTCATTTTCCTCAAGGAATGCAGCAGACAGTTTGTTTTTCAACGCGAAAATGTCTCTGTTTCTTCAGTCATGAAGGCCAATGAATTTACAACCAAGTAAACCACAAAATGTCCAATTGTTGGGTTACCTGCTTGCGTTTCTTATTCACAGATGCTGCATTTACACTACAATTATACATTTCTTCAATGGTCCTCAAATGATTTTTGTTGTTGGGCTGGTTGTGGTGAATTTTTCCTTCAACATTGCTTCATTTGTCCTTCTTGGTGAACATACTTTTTTGGCATAAAATACCAGTATTTTTACTGTTCTGCCTCATCAAGCTTGTCTCAATTTTTTGACCAAGTGTTCCTTTTATGATAGCTGGTGCATGGGGAGAACAAAACATACTCGTCGCACTGCTAATACTTCTCCACCCTTTGAGGCTGATTTCAACCCTTTTTCCGTTCTTCAAGAGAGCCTGACAGAGTCCAAGCAAGGTGCTGCTTCAAATCTCCTGCCTTCTAGTATACCGCTTCCAAGTTCCAAAATGGCGTCCAAATTACCAAATTAGTCAGGTCTCTCCTCTGGAAAAAGAGTTCAAAAAGATCCTCCTTCGCCAACTATATCTTATCCTTCAATCTCTATGTAGACTATTCTTGAGGAAATTCGTGCTCTTAAACCATACATGGAAAGGACCAATACTCGCCTTCAACAGTTGGACGATAAATGGTCACATATGGAGAGTAGGGTTGTTCACTTGGAAAACAAAATGGACTCCTTTCATTCTGTTGCAGATCAGGTTCTTTCTATGCAATCCCAGATTTCATATCTTCAACAGCCGCTTGAGAATCTTGAAAATCGTAACTGACGCAACAACCTACACATTTACGGTTTGGTGGAAGGTCTTGAAGGTTCTAATCCTCTTTCGTTCTTTCAGTCATTTCTACCAAAATTCTTGATCTTCCGGATTCTCCACGATTAAACATTCAGAGAGCTCATAGTTTAGGTCATGTGTCACAATCTGCATCTTCTTCTCAAAAACAATGAGGAGTCATTTTGTACTTCTTAGAATACACAGACCTGCTGAAGGTACTACAAGCAGTCAAAGTCAAGGGTAGAGTCTCCTGGAACAGATCCACCCTTTTCTTTTCTCAAGACTATGCCAAGGCAAGAGCGGATTGACTGAAGAATTTTTTGGACATGAGGTCTGCACTGAGAAATCTTAATGCCAGATTCGGTCTTATCTACCCTTGTTTGTTTAAAGTCACCTATAGGAACAAAACCACGACATATGAGGACCCTTTTCTTCTTCAACGATTTTTGAACAATTGCAGAATGGACGACATGGAAGTTTCTCGATCTATTGTTTAAGTTTACTTCAATGATTTTTGTCATTCTGTCATAAAGTCTTGTTTATATGTATTACATGTTGTTTATATTGAATCATTAGTATTTTTTATTTATAAAAGTTTTTTATTGAAAAATATAAATGGAATATACATTGGCAGTTGTATACAGTACATTTGTGTTGGCTATAATTCTTGGCTTGTCTGGAAGAGAGAGAAGAAGAGAGAGAAGAAAGAGAGAGGGGGGGGCTATTGCGTTGTCTCTAAATGTTCATCGAGTGGGCCCCACATGAGCCCCTTGGGGGTGTGTTCTTTCGAGAAGTTGCCTGTTATATTGTCCGCTCCTCTCAGGAAGGTGACCCAGTTGATCCATGCTTTGAAATTTGCTTTCGCCATATTTTTCCAGTTGGTTAGGATGATCTTTAGGGCAGCCGTTAGTAGCAGGTCCAGTAGGGCTCTCTCTTCCCTGTTGTTTAGGTTCGCTGTTAGGTGTCCTGTCGCCAGGCTCGCATAGCTGATTGTTAGGTCTGTTTTGAGCATATCGTTTATGAATGCGTTGATCTGTGCCCAGAACTTCTTGACTTTCACGCATCCAAAGATGAGGTGTTCGAGGGTGCCCTCCTCCTTCTGACAGTTCCAGCAGTCACCTGATTCTGCAATGCCGACTTTGTGGAGCCTGGACGGGGTCCAGTAGGCTTTGTGGAGGAGCCAATATTTAGTTTGCGCCAGTTGTGGGGTTATTTTGTTCGATGTGGCCAAGCTCCACATTTGTGCCTGTTCCTTCCCATTTAGCTGTCTGCCTAGAAGTGTCTCCCATGAGTTTGTCGTTTTTTTGTTTAGCGACAGTGTTGAGGGGCTCAGTAGTTTGTAGATCTTTGCGGTTTGGTGGCCTGCCGAGTTTAGGGTTTCTACATATTTGACGATGCCTGGTGTTTCTCTGTGTAGCTTAGCTCTAGTTATGGCAGTTCTGATCTTTAGAAAGGTGTATAGTTCTTTGTTGGGGAGCTCGTTTAGCTGTTGTATGTTTGCAAAAGTCAGTTGTTTCCCCTTGGTTTCCATCTGTTTGGGGAGGCTGATTCCTCTGTTTATCCATGTGTCATTGTTCATTGTTGCCCCTTGGTATGTTATTTTAGTGTTGAACCAGATGGATTCCCATGTTGTACCTCTCAGCTTCTGTATCATTCGCCTGTCGATTTTCATCAGCGCTTCTCTAGTGTGTTTCAGTATTGAGTTTGACCTTAGGGGGTGTTTGTTTGCCGTTAGTATAGCTATTGGGTGCAGACCTCCCAGGAGATCTTTCTCCAGCTCTAGCCAGACTGGTTTGTACTATTGCGTTTCGTCGATCCATGCCATCCCTTGTTTCGCCAGGCACGCTGTTTGGTAGGTTTTAAAGTTTGCCAGGTTGAGGCCCCCGAGTTCTTTCGCTAGTCTCAGTTTGGGTAGGCCGATTCTTGTTTTTTTGTTTCTCCATATGAAGGTGTTTATCATGCTGTCCAATCTTTTGTGGAAGCTTTCTGTCATTGGGATCGGTAGCATGTTTAGCGTGTAGTTTATTGCAGGTGTTATCATCATTTTTATAGTTTCTATCCTTCCCCACCAGCTGATGTATTTTGGCGACCATAGTTCTAGTCTTTCTTTCACTTTTTTTTAGCAATGAGTCCTCGTTATGTTGTATTGTGGATTCTAGGTCTCTCCCAAACTGCAGCCCTAGGTACCTGAGTGGTTTTGTTTGCCAGGCTAGGCCCGAGTTCCCGAGCACTGATCTTGTGGTGTGGATGTTCATTGGTTTGCATTCCGATTTGTCTTTGTTGAGTTTGTACCCTGATGCCTCTGGATATTCTCCTATTGTGTCCATGAGAGCTGTGATTGACGTTGATGGGTTTGTGGTTGTGATGAGGATGTCATCCGCGTATGCTGCCAGTTTAACTGTTTTTTCTTTGATCTTAACACCCGTGATCCTCTCATTGTCTCTTATTTTTGCTAGTAGGGGTCCTAGTGCCAGTAGGAAGAGGCCCGGTGACAGTGGGCATCCTTGTCTAGTTCCTCTTCCTAGTAAGAGCGTTTCCGATGTGCTTCCATTCACCACTATTTTTGCTCTGGGTTTGTTGTATAGGGCCATTACCATTGCTATGTATTTCTCCCCTAGGCCGAACTTTGCCATGCAGTTCCTGAGGAAGGGCCACGAAACTCTGTCGAAAGCCTTTTTCCTTTTTCCTTTTTTCAGGTAACGCCTTGGTCATGAATCTACATGTTGACGACTCTTGCATTATTGATGCTATTTCTCCTTCCTCCTGTGCCCGTTTATGAGAGTTCCAGTTGTTGTATTGTCTCCCTTATGTGGCTCCCCCACCCGAGAAGTTTGTGTGTCTTTCCTGGTATATTAGTTTTTATCCTTTTCTATTTCTTCATGTTCTTATCCTTCTCCTCTACTTTCATGTTTTGAAAAGCACTCATCAAATCTCTTGCTTATTCTTAAGTCTTTTTATCTCTCCTCTACTTATTCACTATTACTTTTCTATCTTCATGTCTTCTTATCCCTCTTTTCGTTTTTTTATCTAATCTCAAGTTATACCTTTATGCAATTTATTTAGATACGTTATTTCATTCTCAGGTTTATTGTGCAATATGTTTTGATGCTTGGTTATATGGTTCTCACGGAAAGTTAATTTATGCTACCTGTTATATTTTTTCTAATTTTGTCGTTGTTTTATAAATGGCTTTAAGATTTATTTCATGGAATGTTAAGGGTTTAGGCTCTCCTATAAAATGCCAAAGGGTTTTGTCTCACCTTTCCAATTTAAAAGGTGATATTTTTTTATTACAAGAAATCCATGTTACAGACAAAGAAGTGGCAATGGTGAAAAGGCAATGGGTTGGTCATGTTTTCGATTCTTCAGGCTCAGGGAAACGTAGTGGTGTAGCTATTCTATGTCATAAATGTCTTGCTATTCAAGTGGTTTCACAAGATGTTGATGGTGAAGGAAGATGGGTTTCAGTTTCCCTAATATTAATAGAATTCCTTTCACTATTGTTAATCTGTATGCACCCACCGCTCCAGATAATTCCTTTTAGACAGGGGTGTTGTCCAAGTTGATGATGTTTACTGATGAGTATTTGATTGTTGGAGGTGATTGTAATATGGTTATTGATCCCATCATACATAGACGCTCCAAATCTAGATTTATAACGTCACAATTTCATTCTCAGTTTAAGTCAATATTACACCAATGATCTCTTGCTGATGCCTGGAGATTGTGCAATCTAACAATACCGGAATACACTTTCTTTTCTCCTGTACATTTTTCCCAATCACGCATAGATTATATTTTCATTTCTAACGCTCTAGCTCAAAACGTTATTAATTCTGATATAGGTTAAATTTTGATTTTGATCATGCACCAGTTACCTTATATTTGGATCTCCTTCCCCCCTCCCAGGGCATTAAGAGGTGGAGGTTTAATAATTCTCTTCTCTCGGATTTGCAGTTTACGCATACCTTTCAACGGTTTGCTAATACTTTTTTCAAAGAAAATGAATCTCCTGATATATCTCCTCAAGTTGTCTAGGACACTTTTAAAGCAGCTTCTAGAGATGTTATTATTAATTTTATTTCCCAGAAATAGAGATCTATTCCTACTACATCTAAAAACCTTAACATGCGCATTAAGCAATTGGAGCATTCTTTTTATAATTCTCAATGAGAACAAATCTTAAATGATTTAGTATCCGCTAAATTTGAGTTTAATACACTTTCCACAGAATGTGCTAATTTGTATTTATTTAAATCTAGTGCGAAATACTATCGGGGGCAAAATAAAGCAGGGAAACTTCTTGCCAATTATCTTAAAATCAAAAAAGAACATACACAAATTAAAGCTATTCTAACCTCTGATAATCAACATGTACACAAAAATACGGAAAATACTTCTGGAATTTATGACATTTTATCAAGCGATATATACCCCGGAACCTCAATCTAATCCCCAAGACCCTCTTCTTTACATATCAACCATTTCCCCGCCTTCAAGTCAGGATATTGATTTTTCCGTACTGGAAAGAAATATTCTAATCCAGGATATTTCTGAGGCTATTTGCTTCATTAAGCGTGGCAAAGCCCCCGGAACCTGACGGTTTTACCATTTAATTTTATTCTAATTTTTCCTAATTTTTGTTACCCAAATTATACCAACTCTTTCTTAATGTCATTTCTTCTCAGGCATCAGGTGGCTCCTTTCAAGAGGCACTGATATGTCTCCTTCTCTCAAATTGTGTAAAAATGATCGTCCTATTTCCCTTATTAACCTTGACTAAAAAATATTTGCAAACATATTGGCTCTTCGTTTAGATAAACTATTACCTCAGTTAATTGGGACATAACAATGCGGTTTCATCAAAGGTAGGCAGCTCTCAGATAATACACGCCTATTCTTTAATGTACTTAGTAAATCAGAATCCTATAAATCTTCTCTGGCAGCTATTTCTTTAGATGTGGAAAAAGCGTTTGATAAAGTTGGCTGGTCTTATTTTCACTTCGCTTTCTTCGTTTGGTTTTGGTCCTAAATGTATTAACTATATTTTTTTTTGTATGCGTCTCCTAAATCTTCTATCATGGTTAATGGCCTCATATCTCCTTTTTTCCCTCTTCACAGAGGTGTCCGTCAAGGTTGTACGTTTTCCCCTTTATTATTTATACTTGCCCTGGAACCATTTTTAAGAAGGATTCGCTCTAACTCTTAGATTGCAGGGTTTTCTTATGGTGACACTGAACTCAAACTCTCAGTTTATGCTGATGATATTTTGCTTTTCATCTCAATCCCGCAAACCTCTTTATCAGCCTTTTTATTAGAAGTGGATCATTTTGCATCTGTTTTGGGCTATAAATTAAATGCAGAGAATTGTGAAATCCTTCCTCTCAATACATTTTGTTTTCATGCTGATTTTAATTCATCTTCTTTCCATTGGAATTCGGATGAGATAAAATATCTAGGTCTATGGTTCTCGGATACAGTTAAAAATACTGTAGCCCTTAATTTGAAATCTCTTAATTTAACTCTCCTGCGCACACATGGCATTGGAATCCTTTGTTTTTATCCTGGTGGGGTCGCCTTGATACTATAAAAATTATGCTAGTACCCATAATACTGTTTTGTATCTCAAATATCCCAATCAATATCCCCCAGTCTCAATTCAAAAAGATATATTCTGTTTTATCTTGTATTTTATGGAAAATTTAAACTCCTAGGATGTCACTTATTAAACTTAAAAAACCAAAACATCTGGGTGGAGTTAATTTTCCAGATTTTCATAAGTATCACTTCGCCTTCTGTCTTAAAGAAGCTTCACTTTTATTACAAAAACATTACTCTAAATCTTGTCCTTTGTGGACGATTCTTGAAAAATCCTTCTGGCATCCTTTTTCCCTAAAGGATTGTGTTGTATTTAGCCTGTCTCTTTTCTGCCTGTGGATTTCACTGTCATTCACATGATGTCACCACTAGAACCTTTGGTGACATCATGGAGTGTTTGGGGCTTAGCCTGGTGACAACCGGCAGTTGGAACCAGGCAGGCTGAGTGGCAAGCTGGTCACTCCTGGTGGGTCTTCTCTACATCTAATCTTAACATCTTGAAGACTTGAATAAAGCAACCTAAATGATACCAGGCTCCAGGCTTCTATTTACAACATTTTTGGCGACTTTGAGACATTTTGGAGCGAATTTACAGCGTGCAGACAACGGGAACAAGAAGTAAAGAGCCCACAGCGTAAAGGAAAAGCAAGTATTAAGGAACTATTTAATGTACTAGAGCCTGTGTGTTGAAAGAACGTTAAAAAAAATTAAAGAAAGTTTGAAACTTAAAAGAAGACAAGACATGCACCCTGTTAAGTCCCACCAGTGTCCTATGTAATCAGGACGGCGTGCAAATCCAGGGTGTTGATGTGCTTTACATTAATGTTGTGAAAGAGTTGGAAGTGATCGTCGTGCTATACATTAGTGTTGTGGCAGAGTTGGCAGAAATCGTCATTGCAGAAAGATTGCAGCTGTTAAGGAAAGGAGAGGTTTAATTGGAGTATTACCTCGGTTAAAGACCTGCGTGTCAGAAGTGATTCTGAGACTGTTATACCGTCGGAATTTCTTTGTTTGACATTCAACGTTGTAAGGAGAAATCATTTTCGAGCTGCTGGGAAAGCGTTCAATTGGAAAAGCCGCTGTTATCTCTTGTGGCTGTGCAAGTATGCAGTGAGGCAAACATTCAAGTTTATTACGGATTGTCGTCAAACAGGAAATGTTTAATTGACAAGCTGCTGTTATCTCTTGTGCCTGTGCAAGTATGCAGTGAGGCAAACTGTGAGTACAGCGTTTATGGTCACATATTTAGGAACACTGCTTAATTACATAATTAGCGCAGCCCTCACGAACGTCTGTGGAGCGAGGCATCGTTATGAAGAAGTAAATAGTTCTGCGTGGGGATATGCACAAAGTCAAGCGTCCAGCGTGCCATTTTAAGAGAAGCTGCGCACGTTTTTAATGAGGATATGGGGAGAGCCAATGTTGGATTTAACAACTTTATTTTCCCTAACTTAAACATTATTTTAGTTGTGCTGCGCAATGGTTAAGATTTAAACTGTAATTGCCTTTTTTTAAAATCAGAGAGAAACGCGTGAAACTTACCTTCGCAGCACAGCTTATTGTGATGTATGGGAGTCTTGTTGTGCCGCACTTGCACATTCAGGGCAGCAACGTGCCTAGAGCCACCCAGCGCTACGTAATGTGCGTGCCACCATTTTGCGCTGAGTTTAGGGTCATTACCATGGGAATGTGTCACATTGCGGGACAACTATGTTTATGGACAAATGCAGTGTGATTTTCGGTGAGTGTATAACTCGTTTGCAACCACATCGCAGGGGAATAAAATGAACTTTACCATCAACTCTTTACATGAAGGTCGATTTCTTTAAAAGCTGTGGCAAACATTGTGGACATTACATGAATTAAGCTCTGATTAAGATTTCTTGGAGACAACATTCTATGAATTGTTATTTCTTCTTCTGAGGTGAACTCGGGTGAGAGACCGCTCACTGGAGCATGGGACTTTCTTTTGCATTATTTTGCTGGCCAATGTAATGTTTGTCTTGTGTTCCTGTGGGTGAGTGTTGAGGGGTGAGTCGGTGATGATTGTTGTTGTTTTTGCAGTTCAATTTGGGGTGCCGTCTGCTTGTTTAAGTTTACTTGAGGGTAAAGAGTTCCCTGTGGTAGTATGTCTCGGATGTGGTGAGTGTCCGGTGTGGTATATTTTAGGTGTGGTGAGTGGCAAGCGAGTGATGTGTGACGCAATTTTGTGTCTTTGGGGTGGCGTAAAGTTGAGTATTAATGGGAGGCGTGTGCCCTTTAATTTTGACATGGAAGTTATTACTCGTTTTAGAGACAGAATCTGTTTACTATACTCAAATGATTCATGGAGTGTGACTATATGTGTCCTAGTGTTTGGGACTATATGTGTCCTAGTTAAGTGTTTTTAAGGGTGGTGAGTACCCCATTAGAAAATTGGGGGCGGAGCAATGGCAACTCCAAAGTGTGGTGTTACGGTGCAGAGTGTGTTTTTATTGTTTTTAGTTTAAAGGGTGGTGAGTACCCCATTAGGAAATTGGGGGCGGAGCAATAGTTACTCCAAGGTGTGGTTCACGGGGAGAGTTGTACCCTGTTGAGTACCCCTTTAGAAAATTGGGGGCGGAGCAATGGCTACTCCAAGGTGCAGTTCACGGGGAGGGTTGTACCCCGTTACGGAGCAAAGTGGACTCCATTAATTTTTGGCACGAAATCAGTTTGTGTTTGTGTTTCCCAAGGAAAGGGGATGGGACTTGGGACTAGTTGTGTTTGGGACGAGTTGTGGTTGACTTGTGTTCGCAACTGTTTCGGATGTGTTAGTAACTTTATCTTTTCGAATGTACTGTGTACTTTTATATGGATGTGTACACTCAAACTAATTTTATCTTTTCTATTTTCATCTTGTTGATTTCCCTAAAGAAAGGAGATGTGTTGTATTTAGCCTGTCTCTTTTCTGCCTGTGGATTTCACTGTCATTCACATGATGTCACCACTAGAACCTTTGGTGACATCATGGAGTGTTTGGGGCTTAGCCTGGTGACAACAGGCAGTTGGAACCAGGCAGGCTGAGTGGCAAGCTGGTCACTCCTGGCGGGTCTTCTCTACATCTTATCTTAACATCTTGAAGACTTGAATAAAGCAACCTAAATTATACCAGGCTCCAGGCTTCTATTTACAACAGAGTGCTTGTCTTTTACTTCTAGTCCTTCATCTTTATCTCTTTCAATTTTTAAGAACACATGTAAAATTTTGTCTCCCATCTTTATTTCTTATAAATCTCCTAAAGATCAGTTTTTGCATTCATCGATTTGGTACAATAAATCTATTAAAATAAATAATAATGAAAAATTCTGGAAAGAATGGCATACTAAGTGTTTTCAACACAACTGCTTGCTTCCATTTAGAGTAGTGCAACCGTTGTTCTCCTTCCCAGACTTTTATGCACTTAAATATCATTTGCTTATTTCGGCAACTCAATTGTCCTATAATAAACTATCTCCTGATCAATTGATCTCTCCATCTCCTATACAGAACATATTGGAAGTATTGCCTCTGCATCTCAATTATATAAACAGCTTACACTGAAAGAGCTAAGTCTGAAGTAGAGACCTTTTGGGAAAGTGATCTGCAATCACTTTTTCTTGTTTAATTTGGAATAAAATCTGGGTTTAAATAAGAAAATCGTCTAGAGCAGCTAATGCGACTCAAACTTTATTTTTTTATTTACAACCGCCTTTTGATCAACCCTGTTTTGCTACATAAAATTTTGTCTGCCTTATCTTCTAATTGTTTGGTCTTGTTCTCAACCTTCTTTGAATGCCCCTGTTTCGCTACATAAAATTGACTCTGCTGTATCTTCTAATTGTTGGTCTTGTTCTGAACCTTTGTTGAATGCCCTCTAATTTATGAATTTTTGTTGAAAGTTTGGCACAAGATAAATTCTATTTTTAACACGCAAGCTCCATTTAATTTTATTAGCATTTTTCTAGGTAGTATATCTGATTATTGGGATTCCCAATCGGAAAATGTTCATATAATAGATTTACTTCTGGCTGTTGCTTTTCAACAAATTACGAAATCTTGGAAGGACACTTCTCAGGTGTCTGATCAAGCTTGGTGGTATGGAGTGTGTTACAATCATAGACTTGAGAGAGCATACATTTATCCATTGGCTCTTGCTATTAAAAGAGATCATTTGTGGCTACCTATAAGTACTTTTTTAAACAAATCAACCCGCCTTTCACAGTAAATTCTTCTAGAACTGAAGAAGTACCTAAACCTCCATGACTTGTTTTACAGTAAAACAACTTGTTTCATATTTTGATTTTTCTTACAAATGTTTACAGGTTTCTACAGCTTTGATATATTTTCTTTGAATGTTGTCATATATCGCATAGTTGAGATAATAGACCTAATGAATTTTTAGTCTCATTGTATCCTATTTGTATTGTAATTGCATATTTATTTCAATAAATTCTACTTTAAACTTTAAAAAAAAAACAAGTTGCAACATTTTGCCCCATCCATTTATGTTCGTTTACACCCAGAAGTTTAAATAGAATCTGTGGGACAGGCATCCCCCTTTATCCTTGTCGTTAGTGTTTTTTTATGAATATCTTTTATTCCCACATGTCTTCACGTGTCTTCAGTCAGAAAGAGTTTTGTTCATTCTAAAGCGCATGTTTGGCAGTCCCAGGACAAGCAGGGATTACTGGGCCACAACGGAGGAGGGTGGGACTATTTACCGCTGCTGTACTGTGATTGGACCTATTATGGAACTGAAAACTGATCCCACCTGGTACACCCTTTCAGCACTTTACTCTAAGGGCATCATGGCCAGGGCACAAGTCCTAAAAAAATAAGTGGGGGGACGCTCCAAGTTAGGTGGTGTTACCGAAAGTGACGTAACAACAGGAAGTGACGTCACGAAAGGTGGCTTGCACCATCAGACTCATTGGCTCCCCTCTCTCACCCATTATATGCGACTGCATCAGAGAAGCCAGCGTAAGCAGCGTTCTAAATGGGTTCCGATCTCGCCCCAGAATTGAGAGTTTCCCCGAGACAAATTAAACGTGCATTTTAGTGGATAACAATCAGCACAGACATTGGACAGAGCCTGCTGAGTACAGAAGACGTGCACTCCTGGGGATCCGGTGTAGCTATCTTGACTGGTCTTGTTTTGCTATATGCTAGCGCCTGCACACTGAGCACGCACCACCACATTTGAAATGGAGAAATGGCAGCAGGCAGGGGGGACGGCGTCCACCCGGTAAAACCTGGTAAAATAAGTGGGGGGACGCCGTCCACCCGCGTAGTACCCCGACTCGAGCCCTGATCATGGCAAGACATCCACCTTCATGGGAGGTAGCGTGTGGGACACAGACTTATAAGTCAACACTTACTTAGAAGAGCAAAATAATGGCTTGCCAAGTCAGTGCTTATCTTTATGAAAAACGAGAAGTACCTTAACAACCGTGCAGCACTATTTGAAAAGGGTATAAATATGGGACAGAGTGGTACTGATGTTGTGCAGATAAAAGGCATTAATGTAACAAGTGAAACAAAATTACAACTGCAGTCTTACGGTGTGTCTGATGAGTCTGTGACCCGTCTGTCATGCTCTCGAGGGACTCGATCTCAGTTTATTTAGCAGTCAGGGCCCAAAAACTGCTTCTAGGCACTCATGACAGGTCTGGCCAAATCCTTTCAGCTTTTGTTTCCTTTGTGGCAACGGGATCCAGGCAGACGGCCTTGCGTCTCTTCTGATGGTGTAATGGAAGCTCCAAAGGCAGCAGGTGTGGCAGCTAGTTCCAGAGGTGCGAACTCGCCCAGAGCATATACCCCCCCAAACCCCGTAGCTCAAATTGTGTCGATTCCATCATCCAGTTATTAGTTAGCTGTCGGTTCTGCGCTGTCGGAGGTCATGGGTAGAGTCGGCACCTGTCGCCAGTCTTCAGGCAGAGTATATGGGAAACCACGTGCTATGGTTAATGCTATCTTTATCAGCTCAGTCAAACCACCGTGGGCATAGCAGACCCCACACCAACACTCCGTCAGTTCCTTCAATGACCCATTGGAGAGAGGTGGCCAGGGGCAATTGTCACACTTTCTCACTTTTCTTCAGTGCATTGCACCTGGATACAGGGAACCCCACTTCTGCACACAGGGTCCCACCAGTCGGGGTGACCACAGCCAAGATTCACACACTCATTGTCCCCGGGTGATGATTTCACAGCAGTGAGTGATGAGGGGTGTGTCCAAATGAAATACACAAACCAAGATCACAAGCAGGCATTAAGAATATATGACGTTACAATGGTAACAATTACAACACATACCTTCACAATGTGATTTTTTACATCGCCACTACGATTACAACGCATGATTTTACAACGTATGTCATTACAACGCATATTAGCAACTACCATTACAACTCATACCATTACAAAGCATACCATTACAACGCATAATACTTTTGGGGCAACAGTGGGGTAAGAGTTGAATAGCATAGGTGTACAACTTACTATTCCCACACCAGTGAGTGCAACAGTAGGGTAAGTGTTGGATAGTGTAGGGGTAAAAATTACTATTCCCACACCAGTGAGTGCAACAGTAGGGTAAGTGTTGGATGATGTAGGGGTAAAAATTACTATTCCCACTCCAGTGAGTGCAACAGTTGGGAAAGCGTTGGATAGTGTAGGGGTAAAAATACCCTCCCATGTACCCCAAAACCCATACCCCCTTAAAACAAAAAAATCCCCATTACTTTCCTTATAATGTGCTGTAATGGCATGCGTTGTAATGGTATGTGTTGTGGTAACATGCATTGTAATGGCATGTATTGTAATGGCATGCGATGTAAAGGCAGTTACGTTGTAACAGCTGCATTGTACAGGTAGTGCGTTGTAATGACTGCATTGTAATGGTTGTTTTCCGGCCTGAAGGCTATTTACTTGGGAGCCATTCACCTTTTGGGAGTAGCTCCTCAAGGAAATACAAGAGGCAGGGCCTGATAGCATTATTTTATCAGCACAACAAAGAGACCCATGTATACAACCCCCTTCTCCCACATCTTCCAGCAAATAAAAATATTAGTGCTCTGGAAGGAATAACCATGCCGACCGCTACTGTATGGTCACTGCTGCATTTCTTAAGGGCAGACATTTCTTCCTCCTCCTACACCTTGAGGTCTAATGCTTCTTATTAGTCTCACCAATGGCAGAAATGCTGTTAGTCTGGGAGGCTGTGACCCAGCCTTTATCTTGTGCCATGCTTCGCCAGGTGTCATATAAAATGGATCCCACGGGTCCCATTCCATTCTCTCTTCTGCCATACAGCTGAATGCTACTAGTCAATATATACTCTCATCCCTCACAAAACACACACATGGGCAGTCGCGGATTGGCACTGCGGGCACTCGGGAATGGGCCGAAGGGCCGGTGTCTCAGTGCACTCTGTGGGCCGTTTTTCCCCCCCTTTACCAGTCCACAGAGAGCACTGACAGGGAGAGGAAAGCAGCTTCGCTGTGCGGCCGGGCTGTGGCCTCTCCTTGACCCTCTGCCCTGCCAAGCAATCATGCTTATGGTGGGCTGGGGAGGGGTGATTGTGTGCCAGAATTGGCCTCCCAGGGGGCCAGGTGTTTCTCAGGCATATGAGCCATTTTCACCTCGGCCCCCCTGGGGCCCACGCAGCCCAGAAACAGTGCATCAGTACGCGCCCACAGCCCTTCTCATTCAGGGCATAGTGGGCGAGGAAGAATGGGTCTCACTATGGGGGCCAGGTGATGTGGGGAACTCCATCTTCATCTTAGCCTCCTTCCCACCCCCATGGACGGCCCAGAAGCTTGGTTTTTGCTTTAGCCCCTCTCCTGCCACGCCATTGCCCTGAGGCATTGAAGGGGTGAGTAATTCACAAATAGCTGGGGCCTCCCTGTTTTTCAGGTGCTCCTGCGCTGGAGGGCTGGGGAATAATGTTGTAATAGAAAGGGGCCTCGCTGTTTTCAGATGCTCCTGTGCTGGAGGGCGGAAGAATAATTTTGTAATAGAAAGGGGCCTCGATGTTTTCAGATGCTCCTGTGCTGGAGGGCTGGAGAATATTTTTTTAACAGAAAGGGGCCTCACTGTTTTTTAGGTGCTCCCTAGCTGGAGGGCTGGGAATAGTTTGGTAATAGAAAGGGGCCTCGCTGTTTTTCAGGTGCTCCTGCGCTGGAGGGCTGGGAATAATTTGGTAATAGAAAGGGGCCTGGCTGTTTCTCAGGTGCTCAGCTTGTCGGACATTGTCACCTTGGCCCTGTGTCCTTCCCAAGAACAATATCCTCCCACTTACATTCCATGTGTGTTTCATGAAAGGGCACACCTCGAATGTGGGCCACGCCCCTCAAATATGGGCCACTTTTTTCGTCAGTGCCTGGGCCAAATTGTGATCCCAATCCGACCCTGCACATGGGATGTCAGAGCAAGAACCCTGCTACAGAGCGTCAGCTGAACTTTGTGGAGCGAGGTTTGTAGGATACCGGCTCTTTACCAGAAACAGGGGAAAATGCCCTACCAGGCACTATTGATTCAAGCACAGTATGCTGACAACACCACCAAGTGCCTAGAAGCTAGTACATGGACAGTTGTCCCATATGTAAAAAGGTCTTAACACTTTTACTAGTGCCAGGCTTCAGCGTGCTTACAAGATTGCCAATATGCCTGGCTCAGAAAATCTAGATTACCATGGAAACCCTCAAGAAAAATTAGGCCAAAGGTGCATGCTCACTAAAAAAATATACAGGGAACATTCCCATCCCAGCAGCGTATTAACAAGGTTACGCTCTCTAACTTTTATTTGATTGGGAGCTGGTTTTGGCTAGCACTGATGCTACTTCTCAGAATTTGGAATCACTGCAGCAATGGCACTAACACTGAACCGAGCAAGATTAATGATCACATGAGGCTGGAGAGGGAGAGAAGCACTGGATGTCCTGCTCGGATTCACGAACTGTTGTTAATGATACAGAAATATCACTTTCTAATACTGCAACAGGCAAGCGTCCAGCTAGGGAGTGGAAGATGGTAGAGCTCCTGGGGCAGGGGCCAGGCATAGGGGGTTACTATAATCAAAATATTGAAATTACCATCATTAAGATAACTAATACTACCATTTTATTATGTGTCGCCCCAGTGCGCCCATTGAGAAATTACATCTGCCTCAGTGGTATTTGGCTACACCTCCTTTTTATCCAAGGATTCAAAGCTTGACCGAATAAATCAAGATGCTGTTGGGGTGACCTCTGGGATTCAATATTTTCACTGACCTGACTCGTAGCAAGTCCCTGGGGATGAGGATCTATCACTAATACAGTGGTCACAGTGAATAGGGGGTCACTCAACCCACCTCATGGTATTAGACAAAAAATGTATTTGCACATACATTCTATGCTCGCATTTACATTAACTGCAGGTAAGAATAAGGCCCTGAAGCACACTTAGGTTCTGCATTGTACTTTGGCTGTTCTCTAATGCTGTTCTCGAGTCTTTCTCTCAGACTTTCTTGATTTGTTTAAATAGGTTCCCTCACCCCTTGCCTGAAAGCTTGGGGTTACTACATTTCAAATGAAGACTTTCCTTATACTTACCTTGATTCTTACATTTCATCTAGGGGGAGCG
Organism: Lissotriton vulgaris; assembly: GCF_964263255.1. NCBI lineage: Eukaryota > Metazoa > Chordata > Amphibia > Caudata > Salamandridae > Lissotriton > Lissotriton vulgaris. Next base: position 891,474,155 of record NC_141695.1, read on the forward strand.
GAAGAGCGCTGGACCACTAAAATTACCCCAAAGATGAAAAATAAAACGGTAATTCATAACATTTAATTTTTCATTCTCCTGTCCTGAACCGAGCATCAGGACAGGGGCGGGCCGCTGATCAATGACAGCAGCAGGGAGGGGGTTGGCTGATTGTTCACTTTTCCTTTTGGCCGGCCGTCTTGCAACAGCACACATGTGCACTTTGAAACCTCTGGAGTGAGTGCAGGGTTCCAGTGTCCTCTGGAGCAGCGAGCGAGGCCGCTCCCTCTAATCAGAGTGCTGCTCTCACAGCCTGGGAGCAGAGCCAGGATTGCTGCCCGCACTACCTCCTGTTCCTGAGAAGAGTTTCGGAGTGGAGTACGTCGGTTCAGGTAAGTATTTCAATATTAATATTTGTGCACCTGACCCCCCTCTCCATAGATGCCAGCCACCACTGGTCTCACTCATCTCATAATCCTCCCTATTCTAAAAATTAACCCCAGCTAGATAGCATTATTATTATTATTATTATTATTATAATTGCATTTGTTGAGCGCGCAGCTACCCGGAGGTTTCCCGGCGCTAAAGCATACAGAAGATGAACCAGTTGAGAAGACTATGGGCATGCAAGTTAAGTGTTAAAAAGCCAGGTCTTGATGCCTTTACGGAATGTCATATAGCAGACTTCAGAGCGCAGGAATTGAGGCATAGAGTTCCATAGGGAAGGAGCCAATAAGGCGAACGAACGTCCACCCATTTTGGCTCTGTTGACACGCGGGATCTGAAACTTGTTTTGAGTGGAAGATCTTAACGTGCGGGAGGGAACATATTGCTGAACCAAAGAGGACAGGTATTTCGGAGCTTTATCCATTTTAATATGGTGCATAATGCAGAGGGCTTTAAATTTGATTCAGCTCTCAATTCTCAGCCAGTGCAGTTTGCGCAGATGGATAGTAGCCGAAGACCTGACAGGTAAGTTACAGATCAGGCGAACTGCCATGTTCTGAACCACCTGAAATTTCTTTATTACCTCCTTACAGGCGCCCAGAAGTAGAACGTTCCCGTAGTCCATCCGTGAGGTGACAAGGGCTTGGACCACGGTCCTCAGGGTATCAGCTGGAGGCATCCATGTGATTTTTCTAAGCCACCTGATGATGGTAGTACAGGTGGCAGAGACCTTTACAACATGTTGCTTCAGTGGCAGCTTGTTGTCAAGAAGAACCCCGAGGTTGCGGGCTGTGTCTGAGGGGGTAGGTAAAGGGCCCATCTGAGGAGGCCAATGTTGCGGGCCCCACAGAGATGTATTGGGACCGAATAGGAGCAGCTCTGTTTTGTCCCCATTTAGTTTTAGTTTATGTCTGTGCATCCAGTTGGAGATCTGTTCCAGACCAGACTGCAAGAAAGACGTGGGAGAATGTTTATTGGTGGAAAGTGAGTAGACGATTTGTGTGTCGTCAGTGTAAGAATATATTGTGAGGCCTGCTTGCTCTGCCAAGAAAGCAAGAGGTCCCACATAAAGGTTGAAAAAGAGGGGACTGAGAATAGACCCCTGGGGAACACCGTGAGGGGAGGAATAGATAGAAGAAACAGAAGTAGAGGAAAAGACTTGAAAGGTGCGATTGGAAAGAAAACTAGCAATCCAGGCCAGGGCTGTACCATCAATCCCCACGGATTGCAGGGTGGACAACAGGATGGAATGGGAGACGGTGTCAAATGCGGCACTCAAATCAAGCAAGATGAGTGCCACTGTCTCCCCGTTGTCCACCTGTCTTCTGATGGTCTCAGACACACCAAGAAGCGTGGTCTCTGTGGAGAAGCCAGCCCTGAACCCAGACTGAGAACAGTGAAGAAGGTGGAAGGATTCAACATAAGAGCTAAGAAGAGAATTAACATGTTTTTCAAGAATCTTAGAGTAGCAGGAGAGAAGAGAAATAGGACGAAAGTTAGAGGGGTTGTTAGGGTCCGCATTGGCCTTTTTTAGCAGTGGAGCCACCATCGCATGTTTCCATTCATTAGGGACTGTAGCCTCACCCAATGAAGCATTCAACATATCTAAAATGATCTGAAGTATGTCTGGATCCAGAGTGCACAGTATTTGAGGGGGCATAGGATCAAGGGGAGAGCCCGATTTTATTTCATGTAAGTGTTTTTGAAGGAGCAAGGGAGATATCGGCTCCCAAGAGTGGAGTGGGGAGGTAGTGGGAGTACCATCAACAGCAGCAGCGAAACAGGGGGTAGGAAGTACGGGCTAAGGGATGGTAGAAACAGTGGGAGTGGCCCTAAAGATAGCATAGATCTTGTCAATTTTATCCAGAAAGAATTTTGCCAGAGCGTTACATTGTAAAGTATCCAAAGAAGGGTCTTTAGGTGCAGAAGACATGCCAGAAAGATCTTTTACTAATTTGAACAGGGCCTTTGGTCTATTTTGGGCATTGAGTATAATACTGTTTGCATGATTAGCTCTGGCGGTATCACAGGCAGAGTGGTATGCCTGGAGGGCAGCCTTGTAGTTTAATTTCTTGAGTGTGCAATAGTCGGAGCGCCATATGCGCTCCAGTTTCTTACAACGGGATTTTTCCTGGCGAAGTGAGTCATTAAACCAGGGAGCCGGTGGATGATGGAGCTGTGACTTATTCCTCTGGGTTGGCAGACAAGAATCTAGGGCTGTTGTCAGCCAAGAGTTGACAACAGACACCTCCTTGGTAGAAATAGTGGGAAACGTTGGTTTGGAGTTTTCAAGGCAGAGGTTTAGTTTGTCTTTATCTAATCGTTTCCAGTTCCTACTAGCTTTATGGGGGTGAGAACTAGTGGAAGGGTTGTGAGCTGATATCTTGATTGAAAAGTTAATGATAAAGTGATCAGACCAAATAACAGGAGCGGAAGAGTGATGAGTAATACAGTTGAGGTTCGAGATAATGGGATCCAATAAATTGCCGGCTTTGTGGGTAGGGCCGGAGTTGTCTAGGTGGAGGTCCAGGGCAGCTAAGTCCTGAAGTAAGCGCATGCCAATGGGACAAGATGTGAGATTAAAATGAATGTTTAAGTCACCCACTATAAGGAAGTTAGTGGATTGTAAAATAGGAGGGGCAATGAGCTCAGGAAGAGAGGAAGCCCATGTGTTGGCCGAACCCGGGGGACGATAGATCAGGGTTCCAGTCAAGGTGAAATGAGGAGTGAGAGAGAGTTTAAAAAGGCCAGCTTCGCAATTTGGAAAATCTAAGTCTTCCCATTTGCAAGAGAATTCTCTTTTAAAAATTATCGCAATACCTCCTCCCTCCTTGAGAACACGATTTCTCCCCAAATAGGTGTAGTTATTAGGGAGAGCCATGGCAATGTCAGGACCGGAGCTCTCATTAAGCCACGTTTCCGTTCCAAACATGGCAGCTGGACTTGCAGACTCGAGGAGGTCAAAGATATCTCTTTTGTGTTTAGAGAGATCGGCAATTTATGCTGATAAAGTTCATAGTAGAATCAGATTTAGGCGTAGCAGAGGAAGCCTGATGCGTGGCAGGAGTAGTAGTCCAGAAAGAAGAGGACAAGGAGTCTGTGACCGAGGGGGTTGAGTCTAGGGTAAGGGCGCATTCATGATATTTTAATGGAGCATCTTGGCAATTAAAAGTTGGAGCAAAGGTACAGGGAGGGGTCTGTAAAGCCAATAAGTCAGAGCAGGAGTATGTTATGTGGCCAGGGGCAGATGGAGGGGCCCCTGGTCCCGTCCTGGCGCGGATGGGCGCAGACGGGCAGGACTTTGGCACGACTTTGGCGCGAAGTCGGCGCTCCCGCTGTGCTCGTCCGCTGCGCTTCCTCCACTGCGTCATTAAGTACCTCAGGAGAAGATACACACTAGCCCGCTAACCTGCCAATGAGCTTGCAGGGCGGAAGTGAGTATGTGAGGCCGGAAGAGTCTCGCTCGAATGGCCCCGCCGCTGCAGACGGCACAAGCCGTGGCGGATCGGTGCCTAGAGCGGAAGTATCCCAAGAAAGAGCGTTGTGCCGAAGAGCGGCGTCACCTCCTCCTCTGTTTTCATAAATAGGAGCTCATCTGCTGAGGAGAGTCACCCCACTGCTCTCAGAGCAGTTCAAATAGGAAAAATAAAATGACAGTAACACAATGTTTTTATCATTTTATTTTTCTATACTGGCTTGGGAGCTGGGCTGAGTGAGTCTGGGCTGGCCAGAGCAGGGGGAGGAGTGGTGGGCATTCTTTAAGTGTGTGTGACGGTTTGGACGGCCTTTTTGGGCCAGCCAAATAGTCATGGGCACTTAGCATGTTCTCCACCCGGCTGTTTTGCACAGCCAGGTGGAGAACGTAAACAGGCTCTCAGTTCCTGCATGAGCGTTGAGCCAGAGTGCTCAGACCAATTGTGACCCTGCTGTTATACTGGTGACACCAGTGTAGTGGTAGTCCTGGTATATATTTCAGCAAGGAGACCAGAGGGAAAACTACAGCAGGGTTGCTCTCCACTCAAAAAGCATTAATACACACAAAACCCTGTCTCATTGGGCAGACTAAGCATTTCTGTTCCAAAGCGGAGAATGTCTTGCATCAAATTCTCCCGCTACACTACCTTTTTTATATATAAACTTGAGGCTATGAACAATTGCCACCCTTAATTTAAAACCTCTCAATTCTCAACTGGCATTAAAAAGGAAGACGAATATAAACATACTTCCTAATATCCACGTGTCAAATCACTAATATATAGAAAAATGTGTGTAAGACGAAATGACACCTCACCAAAGGGGTAACTGGTAGGTACTCACCAGGTTAGGCCCCTTTTCTCATCATCGGCTGTCATTTCGTCCCAAAAACATAATAACAAAAGAAAGAAAATGTGTCCAAAACACAAAATTAGAAGTGAATAAGTGCAAAGTAGTGAGCAACAGCCTCACTTACTACTGACAGAAAGTGATTAAAATCGACACACACACTTCTCTTGAACCTTTATTCTTTTATCCTAGATGTGTTATGTCGAATTATGTCCTGGTGCCTGTGTGCTTCCGTGCTGCCGTGAGTCAGAAGAGAAGAGGATGGAGGAGAGGCTACAGCAGTACCCAGGTATGTGCTATTTTTTTTCATTCTTCCCATCCCGCACAGCCCCACCACCCACTGTTGGTAGCAGCCGTCTCTGGTTTTATACTGGTGAGTCCCTATAATACCTCTTGTTTTCCACTCCTGTGTTTTTAGGCTTCAGCCTCAGTCGCTTTAACAGCGGAAGTCCTAAGAATCTATACTTTAAAGATTTGAAAGTCGTTCCATATTTTGCAAGTTAAAACAACACAGGCATAAAACTTTGAGAGCTTCCTACTCATGTATTTGTTTTTTCAATTCTGAGTTGGAAACTGAGAGCAGAGTGACCCACTCGGTTTATAATGATTCAAATCTAATTACAGGAAAGGACCGAATTAATGAAAAAGGGACTCTAGTACAATTTTAGATAATTTCTGAGTGTTGGGAGTATATGAGTGACTGTGTGTGTGACTGAGTGATTGTGAGAGGTGAGTGTGTGCTTGCATCAGTATCTGTTAGTATCTGTATGAATAAGTGAGTTGGTGTGTGTATTACTGTATAGGTGAGTAAGTGGATGTGTGCTTGACTCCATGGGTGAGTGAGTAGGTGTGTGAATACCTCTTGGTGTGTCTAAGATTTTTGTACTTTCTTTCTATAATTGGATATTGTATATCAAGTTTATATAATAAAGTTTATATAATACACTACTCATTTTTGTGTTTATCAGAAAAAACATTCATAACTGATTTAATTTTTAACAATTTTGTAAGTCGGCACAAAATTGTTGCATTTACTGTGGAGATTCTGTCATCAGTAAATGGTGTTTTTCTGTAGTTTTTGGGAATCTTCGCAATGACGTTGCGACCCCACAGATACATAACTAAAACAGAAAATAAAAGCAGACATTCAATGGCCACCAACATATCCAAAAATAATATGTAAAAAAATCCATTCTGAACATTGCCCTACACATATTACTATATCCATACTTCTTTCAAAGGATGTTTAAACTCATATGTTTGTACTAAGTTTCTTATAAACCATCTTTCAGACCTATTTTCAGTTTTTGCGGTTATTCGGAACGTCATGATGAGGTTGTTAACCACGACAATCCACCTTTTACATACAGTGAAAACACATATCTGCACACATACTGCACTATTTTACACACTGGGAGCTTCTTACAGTATTCTCTAAAGTCATGTTTTTTGTTGAGAGTTTCTGTTAAAATCATCTGTAAAACCTATTTAATTATTTTGCGGTGATGCCAGAGATCGCAATGACATTAGTAATCGTGATTCCCCCAGACATGTTGCGAAAGAGGAAAATAAAGCAGACATTCAATGTGTCGTGATTGGCAGTAGTGTAAGAACCATGAACACCACTAACCTTGTCCTGTAGCCAAGCAGAGACGATATCTGATGCTAAGCCCCTTATTTCCTCACAACACAAAAACCCAACAGAGAATATAAACAACTCTGTCAGACTCCGCGCCACAGAGGAAAAAAGGGAAAGAGGATGAAGGTGTGTTCCCTCCTTTTCTCACAGGGACTTGCTTTACTCTCTGGGCTGGGTCTAGGATACCTTCAACGCTGTAGGTGGGATGACAAAACACACAATTACTAATATACTCAATGACCCCTCCTTCTCTTATATATGACAGGGCCTTTCCTTCACTCACCAGAATTCCTCTTTTCCCTTCCTTTATTATCCAGTGTAATCCCAGTCTTTTATCACTTATGCCAAAATCAGGAACTCCAAACAATGCCAGGTCCGGAGGCTAAATATCAATAACACGTGCCTCTCCTCAGCACTAGTCCCCTTCAAGAAAGGCACTTTCCTGTCCCTCGTGCTCCCTAAGATTGTTTCCTTCACAATGCAGGGGCTGAAAGATCCACAACCGGATTAATTGGCTCCGGCACAAAGATAAGATACTGTATCCTCAATTGTACTACAAAAGTCTCGGTGAAAAAAGAGCAGGCGATAGGCTTCTGGGTTCAGTACCTGCTAAATACACACAATGTATCTTTCTACAAACTCGAAGTTGAGTTAGAAGCGTCTCGCGCCTCTCAGTGTACCGCGGCTACAATTACTAAAGATCTGCAACAAAGTATCAGAAGTTCCAAGATTTCTATACACGGAGAGAAAAGGCGAGCCCGCGCTTTTCTCACAAACATTTAGTAAGTGGTTACAATACCAGCCGGCATGCAAGCACTCGGTTCCAGGATAAACAGGCTTCCCAAAAAGGCTGTAATCTTCACGCTGGGATCCGGCGGGGAACACCATCCGCCCTTCCGATTCTCCTCCAGGTTAATTGACAAGCACTTTCCCCTTGGAAAGGAAGTGCTTATATCCCACTAGGAAATCCCAGGGCAGTCTGGGACTTGTAGTTTCCATGAGTTTTCCTGATTTCTCTGCATACCTGGAATACAGTCCTCGTGATCTCAAAATCGCCACAGAACCCCCTCTCGAGGACTGCCGTCCCGGCGGTCGTCCCGGCTTCCCAGGATACTTCTCATGGAATTGCGCGACCAACTCAGGACAATTCAGATTGGCCAAAGGCTCCCACGTTCTTTCCTCAGGTCCGTAACCCTTCCACCCAACCAAGTATTGGATCCTACCCCTAACCATACGGGAGTCAAGGATAGCCTGCGCCTCATATTCCTCCTGCCCATCAATGTCAATAGGAAGTGGCCTATCCAGTATTCTTGCACCATCAGGACAAGGAAGGAGTAGGGAAACATGAAATACGGGATGTATCTTCCAGGAATCAGGGAGGGACAATCTCATAGCCATAGGGTTAATAACCTCCACTATGCTGTAAGGCCCCACATACTTAGGTTTCAGCTTGTTTTCCCCTTTCAAATGTATGTGCCTAGTGGAAAGCCACACCCTGTCACCCACCCCATATTCAGGTGCTGGTGATCTCTTCCTATCAGCAAAGCGTTTCTGGGAAGACTGAGCACTCGCCAAGCTGTTACGGGCTGCCACCAACACCGCCTTGAGATGGGCATGATGTTCATGAATGCTGGGCACAGGGGAATGCACGGGTACCTCAAAGGGAAGGGCATTGGGATGATAACCATACAAACAAAAGAAAGGAGAACAACCCAAGGTGGAGTGTATGGCATTATTATATGCAAACTCAGCCATCCAAATTAACATCGTCCAGTCCATATCATTTTGCAGAGCAAAGCAGCGTAGATACTGTTCCAACGTCTGGTTCAGACGTTCAGTTTTGCCATCAGTCTGGGGGTGATAGGAGGAAGAGAGACGAGCATCGACGTCCATGGTCTTACAAAGAGCCTTCCAGAATCGGGAAGTAAATTGGGTTCCTCGATCCGTAATGAGCACGCAAGGAATGCCATGTGCTCTAACGATATGTTGCAGAAACACCTGCGCCAGTTCAGCTGAAGTAGGAAGACTCGACAACGGAATGAAATGACCCATTTTTGTCAAATGGTCGACGACCACCAGGATCACGGTCTTTTCATTACAGGGTGGCATTTCAACGATGAAGTCCATAGACAATGTGTGCCAGGGTTTTGGAGGAATAGGCAGAGGCCTCAGAAGTCCCATGGGTTTGACATGGACGGATTTCCCTTGCATGCAGACAGTACAGTTTTTGACATACTGTCTCACATCAACTCTAAGGTTGGACCACCAGAACCCACGTTCCACACCTACTATGGTCTTGTAGATTCCCAAATGGCCTCCTAGGGGGGAGTCATGTACCCATTTCAGGACTTGCAGCTGTAAGATCTCAGTGGGTACATAGATAGCGGACCCATGGTAAGCAAGATCATCTTTTTCCATTCGATGTGCCGGATCTTCTTGTATCCATGCTTGTACATCTGACTCTGCCAGGGCTATCTTCACGTCGTCCAGAAAGTCCTGTGTAGCTAACAAGGCTATAGCGGGTAGACAACCACTTGCTTCTTTCAGGATTAGTGGGGGTTCTTCCGTGGATCCCGCATGTTGGTCTTCAGTTTCACCTATGCGAGACAGGGCATCCGCTTTACCATTCTGGGGTCCAGGTCTGTACTTGATAATAAAATCATAATCCGAGAAGAACAATGTCCATCTCAACTGCCGAGGCGTAAGCGCCTTCGCGGTTTTCAAGAACAGAAGATTTCGATGGTCTGTGTAAATTTCAACTGTGTGAACAGCTCCCAATAGGTAGTGACGCCATTCTTCACATGCCCTTTTAATAGCCAGGAGTTCTTTATCCGAGATGGAATAGTTGATCTCGCAAGGCGTCAATTTCTTGGAGAAAAAGGCAACAGGATGCAGTTGACCAGTGTCAGGATGGCGTTGTGATAGTATACCCCCTATTGCATATTGCGAAGCATCCGTTTCCAACACGAAGGGTATTTGAGGATCCGGATGGCGAAGGATGGGAGCTTGGGTAAACTGATCTTTCAGATACTGGAAGGAGATAGCCGCTTCTTGGTTCCATACAAACGGTGTGTTTTTTCTCAACAAGCTGGAGATGGGATGGATTATCTTTGAAAAATCCATGATGAACCGTCTATAGTAATTGGCAAAGCCAAGGAAACTTTGAACGGATTTCACATTTGTAGGCGTACTCCATCCGATGATCGCCTCGATCTTACTAGTATCCATTTGGAATCCATTGGCGTTGATGACATATCCAAGAAATGCGACCTCCGTGACATGAAACAGGCATTTTTCAAGCTTGGCATACAAGGAATGATGTTGCAACTTCCTGACAACGATCTTCACATGCTCCACATGTTCATGAAGGGTCGACGAATAGATCAAAATGTCATCGATATACACAATACAAAAGGTTTCTAGACAACCTCTCAATACTTCATCCATGAAATATTGGAAGGCGGCAGGGGCGTTACAGAGCCCGAATGGCATCACTCTATATTCGAACAACCCGAACTTTGTTCGAAACGCCGTCTTCCACTCATCTCCCTTCTGGACTCTGACCAGATGATACGCCCCTCTAAGATCGAGCTTGGTAAAGAAACGGGCACCCTTCAATTGATCCAACAGCACCTGTATAAGAGGGAGTGGATATCGATTCTTGATGGTCATTCTATTGATGGATCTGTAATCGATGCATGGTCGTAACTCGTCGCAGTCCTTCTTCGGGATGAAAAACATGGGGGATGAGGCAGGCGATGTAGAATGCCGAATGAATCCCGTAGCCAAATTCTCATCGAGGTAATTCCTCAGATACCGCGTCTCTTTTTCAGTCAAGGCATATACTCGACTACACGGTATGTCTGCTCCCGGAACGAGATCAATACGGCAATCATACACTAAGCATGAGCGAATTTTGCGGATCTCGCGTTCGCGAATTTTGCGGATTTGCGGATTCGCAATCCGCAAAATCCGCGAATTCCCGCGAATTTGCGGATTTTTTTTTTTTTTGTGTTCGCCCGTGTTTCTGCCAGTTCGCGAGGGTTTTGTACACTTTCGCAAATTGCGAACTTACCTGTCGGGTCGCAAGTTTCGCGAACTTGTTGTTTCTACGTGTCCAGCCTGTTTGGGACACTCTTCTTCATCACTGCCACTCTCTGTCACCACTGCCACTCTCTGACTACTCATGCCACCCTCTGGCCCACCCATGCCACCCTCTGTTTCATCACCACACCCTCTGGTTGTCCAGTGTACATTATTTTCGGCAAAGCAAAGCACACCTTCCCTGCCTCAAGTGACCTGAATTAATTTGGGGCTGATTCATGTGTCACAGAATATTTTTTTAGCTGGCACCTGCTTCCTTAGTGCGCCCTGATTAGTGATCTTTTGCACTTGCTAAGTGCTTTCATTGTTGCAAAATTAGTTACAACACCTGCCCTGCCCCAACTGACAATAATGAATTAGGGGCTGATTAATGGATTTTAACTTCCAGCCTGGCTCCTGCTTGTCTCCCTTAGCTGTAATTCAGGACCTTTGTGGCATATGTGTAACTATTCTGAGGTTCAGAGCAGGGTCACATACTAGTTTCAACTGGCAACTGAACTCTGGAGGGGCCCCTCAGGAAGCACTCCAGGAAATGGCTACTAATGATGAGCCTGAACTTTTGAACCTGGTAAGTAGTTACTTTCAGTTTTGCTAAAATCGTATTTCTGCAATTTTGCACTTATTCGCGGGGCGCGAACTCACGCGAACAGTGCGAGCAGTGCGAGCAAAATCCGCTGCTCGCGGATTTGCGGATTTTGCGGGAAATTCGCAAATCTCGCGGATTGCGGATTTCCCGAAAATCCGCAAAATCCGCGAGCGGAACGGATTTTCCGCCCACGCCTATCATACACTCGATGTGGAGGTAACTCCGTTGCCTTCTGTTTGTCGAACAATGATCGGTAAGCCTTGTATTCTTCAGGAAGAACCGTGGCGCAACAATAGTGTCCTCGGGTACACTCTGTTGCCAAACACACAGAGGGCGTGATGTTATTCATTTCCAGGTCAGGCAAAGCTTGCCTACAATTCTCTTTACAAAAATCCGATGATAGAGTGATGGTTCGTGCCGCCCAACTAACGGGTCAACCACGGCATTCCAAGGATGAGCCGGAACTGTGGCGCGTCATTCAGATCGAATTGTATATGTTCCTGATGATTCTGGTTCGTCTGCATCAATAACGCACGTGTATGATAGGACACAGGGCCCGATGACAAGACAGTCCCATCGACTGCTTTCACTAACTCCGGTTTGTCCTTCTTCTCGCAGACGATTCCGATCTTCATCGCATATTCTTGATCGATGTAGTTGCCTGTAGCACCTGAATCCAGTAATGCATCGATTTCCATAGCTTCACGAGAATTAACCCAAAGGGTGACCTTCAGGTTCATATGAGCTACTGCGGGATGCAAGGTGTTTGCAAGTATTGGTGAGATCGTTTGTAATTTACAACCCAAGGCAGAGACCTCTTCCTGATTTGGGCGTTCTAGTTTTCCGCCGGTCGTCCTGATTGAATCATCGCTTGGGTATTTGGCCCTTGGAATCTTCCCGGCAAGGCATTCCTCGCCCTACAGTCCTTAATGAAATGGCCTCCCTTGCCACAATACAGGCATTGCTTCAGTCTTCTTCTCTTCTCCTTCTCTTCCTTTGAGAGGGGTCCCCTTATACCTCCAATCTGCATAGGCTATACCCCATCAGGCGATTTCGGATGCTCCTCTGTGGTATTCTTGAACCGGGGATAGAAGAAACGTCCTTCTCCTCTGTTCCTATCACCCCTTCTTTCCAGAAGTCGGTGGTCCAATTGGACTGTCAGGTCGATCAACTCTTCACAGGTAGAAGGGAGCTGCACTACTTGTGCCAACACGTCTTTAAGCTCCCCTCTTAGTCCTTGATAGAAGATAGATATTCTTTTCGCCGTGGGCCACTCTGTTTCAACCACTAGTCGATTAAACAAAGTGATGTAAGAAAGCAAGTCTTGAGACCCTTGGCGCAATGTTAATAGCTCTCTATCCAAGGACAGCATGTGTAGCTTCCTATCAAAAAGTCTTCGGAGTTCTAAACAAAAGTCCTCGAAATTGTGCAGCACAGGATCGTTTCTCTCCACCAAGGGAATCGACCAACTAGATGCATTGCCTCCCATATACGACATCATGAACGCCGTTTTTGCTCCATCTTCCTGGAACACCCCTGGTTTACACAAAAAGTGTAACCTACACTGGTTCAGGAAGGTCTCGAACTTACGGGGATCCCCATAGAACCTTTCAGGGGGCGCAAGAGGAATACCCGTGCTTTGTATCACATGCACGGTGGGTACAGTGTCAGGAGGTGAGGAAGTGTCTGAGGAGGACAGAGAAACCCCCCCCCCCCTTCAGCTCCCTGAGAGACCGTAGATGCAGGGGGTTGGAATGTGGCTGGCTTGATGTAAGACGCCCCTCCTGTTTGTTTACGTGCTAACCCTGCCACTTCTGTCCGAAGCACCCCCACTTCCTTATATAACACCTGATTCTCCGTTCTAGAAGTAGCGACCTCCTGTTGCAGAGCAGCAAGGCTCTCTACTACAGAGTTCAACACACTTTCTATATTCATCGTTTGTGCCGGGCTCATACACTTGGGCTTGTCAATCTGTCGTGATTGGCAGTAGTGTAAGAACCATGAACACCACTAACCTTGTCCTGTAGCCAAGCAGAGACGATATCTGATGCTAAGCCCCTTATTTCCTCACAACACAAAAACCCAACAGAGAATATAAACAACTCTGTCAGACTCCGCGCCACAGAGGAAAAAAGGGAAAGAGGATGAAGGTGTGTTCCCTCCTTTTCTCACAGGGACTTGCTTTACTCTCTGGGCTGGGTCTAGGATACCTTCAACGCTGTAGGTGGGATGACAAAACACACAATTACTAATATACTCAATGACCCCTCCTTCTCTTATATATGACAGGGCCTTTCCTTCACTCACCAGAATTCCTCTTTTCCCTTCCTTTATTATCCAGTGTAATCCCAGTCTTTTATCACTTATGCCAAAATCAGGAACTCCAAACAATGCCAGGTCCGGAGGCTAAATATCAATAACACGTGCCTCTCCTCAGCACTAGTCCCCTTCAAGAAAGGCACTTTCCTGTCCCTCGTGCTCCCTAAGATTGTTTCCTTCACAATGCAGGGGCTGAAAGATCCACAACCGGATTAATTGGCTCTGGCACAAAGATAAGATACTGTATCCTCAATTGTACTACAAAAGTCTCGGTGAAAAAAGAGCAGGCGATAGGCTTCTGGGTTCAGTACCTGCTAAATACACACAATGTATCTTTATACAAACTCGAAGTTGAGTTAGAAGCGTCTCGCGCCTCTCAGTGTACCGCGGCTACAATTACTAAAGATCTGCAACAAAGTATCAGAAGTTCCAAGATTTCTATACACGGAGAGAAAAGGCGAGCCCGCGCTTTTCTCACAAACATTTAGTAAGTGGTTACAATACCAGCCGGCATGCAAGCACTCGGTTCCAGGATAAACAGGCTTCCCAAAAAGGCTGTAATCTTCACGCTGGGATCCGGCGGGGAACACCATCCGCCCTTCCGATTCTCCTCCAGGTTAATTGACAAGCACTTTCCCCTTGGAAAGGAAGTGCTTATATCCCACTAGGAAATCCCAGGGCAGTCTGGGACTTGTAGTTTCCATGAGTTTTCCTGATTTCTCTGCATACCTGGAATACAGTCCTCGTGATCTCAAAATCGCCACACAATGACCACCAACACATCTAAAATTAATATGTTAAAAAATCCTTTCTGAACATTATCCTACACACATTACTATATACATACTTCTTTCAAAGCATGTTTAAACTCGTATTGTTGTACTAAGTTTCTTTAAAAACTCTCTTTCTGACCTATTTTATGTTTTTGCGATTATGCGGGATGTCGCGATGACGTTGTTAACCGCGACGATCGCACCTTTCCCATAAAGTAAAAACACATATATGCACACACAATACAATGTTCTACTCACTAGTAGTTTATTACTGTACACTACAAACTACTGTATTTCTAGAATGATCATCTCTAAAACCTATTTTCTGGTTTCGCGGTGAGGCCCGAGATCATCGCGATCCCCGTGGGTTTGCTGCGAAAGCAAAAGCAGGAATTCAATGGTCACTACCACATAAAAAAATTATGACTATTTAATTTATTCAAATCATCACAGTAGATAACTCACCATATAAATAACTTATTCAAACATTTATCAATATCTCTATTACAATGCAGACTAATGATTCATTGATATAGTTTATACATTTTTCCACCAATATTCGAGATGAATAACCCTGGGCGTAGTTTGCGTAGTAGCGCTACTCGTCTCTGCGCGAAGTGCACTTCGCACTACGCGAGCTATGCGTAGCTACGCGAACTGGGTAGCGCACTGTGCAAAATGCTGTTTGCACTGATTGCCCAGTGCCAGATGCTTGTCCGCACTGTGCAATCAGTGCAAACCGCATCTTGCATAGTGCAAGCGGCCGTTTTCTGCCGCTTTAGTAGATTTCTACTCGAGCGGCAGCTTTCTCAACGCGGACTGGTAGTTTCTCATCGCGAGCAGTCACGAGCATTAGCGACCACTGGCAATGAGAAACCTGACTTCCCCGCGTTGAGAATCTCGCCAGGAGGTTTATTTTCCACTCATGCTATCATCAACTTGATGTTGCTGATCGTGAACGAGGAGAAGTCTCGCCGGAATGTCATTTTGCTTGCTCGTGGTCGTTGATGTCCATGAGCAAGCAAATAATGACCGCTAAGCTACGCTATGCGTGTTTGTACTGTGGTACGTGCAATTTGCATAGTGCGAAGTAGTTCAAACTTCTCGAACTACGCGAGCATAGCGTAGTACTTCGCCATGGGTTAGAGATGAAGTCGATAGTCGTGATGTCCCCGCGATGGTACATGGGGCTGTGCTACCATAACCCGTCATTGTCGCGAATATCGCGTGCAATTAAAAAAACTATTTTTGACATATAACTTCTGTCACTAACACCTCCATTTCTCAACCATGGAGTCAAAGTATCTCCACTTTGACCCCTTATGTGGTCTTCCACACAGATTTTCAGCCCCGGGACCCGTCCCTGATAGATAAAATGGCAGCCGCAACTTTCTATTCAGGTTGTGTCCAGCCAATCAGAGCATTCCCGTTAGAGCGTACATTCACTTCATCGTGAAACCTTCGGGAAATATCTGCAGCCAGAGATATCACTATACTTGTAAACTTACATTTCTTAAAAACTACTGAATGGATTTGCACCAAATAAGCAAAAGGCACTTCCTTGAACCAACATATACCTCCCTGCCAAATGTGGTGTAAGTCCGTTCCGCGGTTTTGGCTGTAGAGGTGGCTAATGGTTCCTATGGGAATTAACATTACAAACGCAACCTTATTTTGTGACCCATATTCTGGGTCCCCACTGCATGGATGACCCCCAAACTTTCCTAATCAATAGTACCCACCGCAACACTTTTTTTTTTTTAAACCTTTATTACAAGAAAAGTAGTACAGTTACAGACCTACAACCACAGAGGCCGGCCGTTAGCAATAAATACCAAAGTTGCAATGTTACACAGCTCATCAGCCGACAACCCGTGGGCCTGGCAGCGATATCGCATAAAAATGTAGAGATCCTGTGGTGATAGGAGGATGAATGAAAGGCTTCACATTTTACATTTTATAAAACAAACACACAAACAAAAATTTCGAGGCAATAAACTATACAGTAAGTGGCTGTCCCAGGTAGGGGGGGAGCGAATCCAGCTGAATGAACTTAATTGATAAAGGATGGAAGATCTCAGGGAGGGAGGGGGGCCGAGGGCAGGCAAGCAAGTCATAAACAATAGGATGTAAGTGCCATGGAATGCACGGTCACGGGGACAGAGAAATGTAGGGGACTTATACAAAAGGGGGGGGTGCAAATCTCTCCACTCTGCAACTCCCTGGCTTCATACTTCCACAACAAGATCGCGGACATACACAACAGCTTCAACAACCAACCAACGCACACCATGACCGAACAACCACCCCCCACCACCACCCTCCACGCCTGGACCCCGATCAGCACCGAAGACACCATCCGCACGATGAACTCCATCCACTCCGGATCACCGACCGACCCCTGCCCTCACCACGTCTTCAACAAAGCCGACGCTGTCATCGCACCCCACCTGCGAGACATCATCAACACATCCCTCGACACCACCATCTTCCCCGAGAGCTGGAAACACGCCGAACTCAGCGCCCTACTCAAGAAACCAACAGCGGACCCCACCGACCTCAAGAACTACCGCCCCATCTCGCTCCTCCCGTTTCCAGCCAAAGTCATCGAGAAGACCGTCAACAAGCAGATGGCCGCTTTCCTCGAGACGAACGGATCCCTCGACCCCTCACAGTCCGGCTTCCGAGCCAACCACAGCACCGAGACCGCCCTCATCGCCGCCACCGACGACATCCGAGCCCTGATGGACAATGGAGAAACAGCGGCCCTCATCCTCCTAGACCTCTCCGCGGCATTCGACACGGTCTGCCACCGCACCCTAGTGCAGCGCCTCAGCAACGTCGGAATCCAGGACAAGGCGCTGGAGTGGATCACCTCCTTCCTCGACGGGAGAACACAGAGAGTCCGCCTACCACCGTACAAGTCAGAGGCCACCGAAGTCATCTGCGGCGTCCCCCAAGGATCATCTCTGAGCCCCACCCTCTTCAACGTCTACATGAGCCCCCTCGCGGCCATCGTACGCAAACACAACCTCAGCATAATCTCCTACGCCGACGACACCCAGCTGATCCTCTCCCTGACCAACGACCCCGCCGCCGCCAGAGCCAACCTGCACGAAGGGATGAAAGAGGTAGCCGAGTGGATGACGACCAGCCGCCTGAAACTGAACTCGGACAAGACGGAGGTCCTCATCCTGGGCCCCTCTCCCTCCGCCTGGGACGACTCCTGGTGGCCTCCCGCCCTGGGCACCGCACCCAAACCGACAGACCATGCACGCAACCTGGGCTTCATCCTGGACTCCTCCCTCTCCATGACCAGGCAAGTCAACAACGTCTCCTCGGCATGCTTCAACATCCGACGCATGCTACGGAAGATCTTCTGGTGGATCCCCACCGAGACCAGGAAGACCGTCACCCAGGCCCTCGTCACCAGCCGACTGGACTACGGCAACGCCCTCTACGCCGGGACCACCGCCAAGCTCCAGAAGAGACTCCAGCGGATCCAGAACGCCTCAGCCAGACTCATCCTCGACATCCCACGAACCAGCCACATCTCCGGACATCTGCGAGACCTTCACTGGCTCCCCGTCAACAAAAGAATCACCTTCCGCCTCCTCACCCACGCACACAAAGCCCTACACGACCAAGGCCCGAGCTACCTCAACAGCCGAGTCAACTTCTACGCTCCCAAACGCCACCTCCGATCAGCCAACCACGCCCTCGCCGCCGTCCCCCGCATCCGAAGAGCGACTACAGGAGGAAGGTCCTTCTCCCACCTGGCCGCCAAGACCTGGAACTCCCTCCCGACCGACCTGCGCCTGACCCAAGACCACCTCTCCTTCAGGAAGAAGCTGAAGACCTGGCTGTTCGAGCAGTAGCGGCTCCCCCCCCCCCCCAGCGCCTTGAGACCCCACGGGTATGTAGCGCGCTTTATAAGTGTCACTGATTGATTGATTGATTGAGTTCCATTGGCTCCATATCCTCCCCCACTTCTTGGGCCTGCCACAGGCAACATACACAATTTTTTCTCTGAACATGCACCAGTCCATGTTTTCTTTCCATGTTGAGACTAGAGGTGCCCTCTGAGACCCCACAGTTGGGCTATGTCCCTTTTCGCTATCATGTTGCCGAGGGTGGCCCATTGAGTCTGAGCAACGCTGTAGTCATTCGGCTCCCAGACGTTCAACAAACAGCGTCTGGCAATAACGAAACACCCGTCACCTCTTCCATAACAGCATGCACACGGTTCCAAAATACCACAACATCCGGACACTCCCATAAAATATGAAGAAAGGTAGCAAGCATACCGCAGCCGCGCCTACACAACCCATCCACAGAATAACCCATACACATCAGGCGTGTACCCGTGACATAGACTCAGTGTAGAATCTTCAGTTGCACCAGCCAGAGACGCGCCGGAATCGCGACCTCCTTGGGGGAAGATATCGCGGCTTGCCAGTCTTCATCATCCAACTCCAGTCCATCGCCGGTCCAAGCCCCACAAAGCTGTACGAGTAGGTCCGAGCGGTCATTAATAAGTTTTTTATAAATGAGAGAAATAGTGCTATCGGGGACGTGTCCGTCAAGCCCTCTATTTTCCAGAGGAGAGGACTCTGGAATAGTGGTTCCGGCTGGAAAGACCGACTCAAGCGCGTGGCGTATCCGGATAATGAAAGTGCTCCCTATCACTCAATGCGTATTCCCGTTTGAGTTCATCGAAAGTTTTGATTCTGTTCTTGACCCAGAGATCTCTGACCTTACTGATACCGATGAGGTCCCATTTGTCGAATCCCTTCGTTGCCCAGAGACTGCCCAGTCTCTCTGCCGCGTAGAGCGGGGTAGCTCTAGTCAGCCTGTCCGATCACCCGTGGCAGCGGTTGCACTACCCCACACTCGTACCGCAACCCTGGTGGGGCCAGTCAGATTCTTCCTAGCCGATCTAGAGTAGAGCGCCCTATTGTAATCGCCTCCCGGTAGCTGCCATCTATCTATTTCGAACGCGGGATTAGGGATAGGACCGTACATTGCGTGATTGACTGCACTCAATTGGGATGCACAATAGTATCGTTTGATATCGGGCAACGCTATGCCACCATCGTACCAGGGCAAAGTCAATTTCGCCAGTGCAATATGAGGTCGCCCGCCCTACACAAGCTTCATCTGGAGGCCCTCAATCTCGCTGAAATAACTGGCAGGTACCAAATCAAGCGTGTTTTGGATAGCGTATAGGAATCATCTTAAAGAGGGCCGCTCTCCCCACCGGGGACAGCGGCAAGCCACACCACGCCGTAACGTCCGATCTAAGCCGGAGAAGCGGAGGAAGCAAATTCTTCTCATATCGTGCTGCGGAGTCCAACGATATATAAATCCCCAGATACTTAAAACCGTCGTGCGAAATCGGTATCGGACAGACGCGGGGCAAGAGAGGCAATTCTCCAGTAAGCGAGTAAATACAGGACTTGGCCCAATTAATACCCAAGCCAGAATTCTTCCCGAAGGAACTCAAAACGTCGAACAATACTCCTAACGATTTACAAGGGGAAGTTAGGAACAGAAAAATATCGTCCGCATACAACGATATACGATCCTCAAAGTCAGGGGACCACCTAATGCCCTTAAGCGATGGTTCCCACCGAAGCCACGTGGCAAGGGGCTCAAGGGCGAGCGCGAAGAGCAATGGTGACAAAGAGTAGCCCTGCCGCGTGCCTCTTCCGAGAACAAAAGGTTCCGAGGCCCTACCATTGACCACCACTTGGGCTAGCGGTTGCTCATACAGGAGTCTAACCCACCCGATGAAATTGGGGCCAAAACCAAATTTTGCAAGGGCCGCCCACAAATACGGCCACTCCACCGTGTCGAAGGCCATCGAGGCATCCAAAGAAACCAAGATGGCCGGCTCACGAAGCGACCCCGCCCTTGCCAATACGCGATGGAGACCGCGAAGGTTGAGCGCGGTATTCCGATGGGGAATGAACCCAGACTGATCTGGGTGTATCAAATCGCTGATCACCTTTATCAGCCGATTTGCCAAAAGTTTCGCCAAGATCTTTGGCTCGGCGCTCAGAAGCGATATCGGCCTGTACGATGAACATTGGTCACGGGGCTTCCCGTCTTTGTGGATGACAACAATGGACACCAGTCTCTGATCCCGGGGAAGGGATCCGAGATCTCGCGATTCCAAAAACATTTGGCGAAGATGTGGCGCCATTTTGTCGGGACACAACTTGTACAGCTCAATCGGGATGCCATTCGGGCCAGAGTCCTTCCCCAGCGAAGGGAGCGGATAGTGAGCACTATCTCATCGGTGGAAAATTCCACCTCCATAAGCACCTTGTCTGACTCCGACAGGCTAGGCAGCGCGACATCTCTAATTAGCAAATGTGAGTATTCCTCCGGTCTGTCCGAGACCGGCGCGTAAATCTTCTGAAAGTGCTGGGCAAAGACCCCAACTATCTCAACCGGGCCCACAACCCGCCTCCCATCCGCTCTTTCAACAACAGACACCACCCGATTCAATCTATCTCTTTTGTCCAACCAAGCAATCAATTTTCCCGCTTTATCACCAACATCATACACACTCCCCTGTTGCTCACGACTCATTGCCTTGGCCGCATCAGTCACCAGTGCCCTATAGTCAGTCTGTTTAAGGGCGAGAACATGCAACCCCTCAGGTGTAACCCCAGATTCTAGTTCTCCTTCCAAAGCAGTAATGTCATTCTCCAAGCGTACCACCTCCTCATTCTTACTTTTCCTCGCACTGGCAATCAAGGACAAGGTTTGACCATGGATCACAGTCTTATAAGCCTCCCATAGTGAGATGGAGGAGGACACCGACCCCACTTTCTCAGCAAAGTAATAGTCCATGCATTTAACCACCTCGGCTCCAGTTTTAGGATTACGAAGGTGCCAGGGGTTAATCGGGGCAACCCGGCCCTCAGCTCCCAACTGTACATCAATAGTAAGCCAGAGTGGGGAATGGTCCGAGATTCCCCTGGCCAGGTGTCGAATTTCCCTCACAGAGACCACCTGCACCGCCGGTATTAGAATATAATCAAGCCTCGAGAGACTCCTGTGTGCTCCTGAATAAAAGGTATTTGTGCCTATCCGGGGTGCAGTTGCCTCCAGCAATCCACTAGACCCAGCGCATCCAGGAAGTTGCCCAGCCATGCTTGTGATTTCGGGAGAATCCTGGGGGGGCTACGATCCTCACTACCACAGACAACCGAGTTAAAGTCACCACCCACAACCAGTATACCCTCGGGGAAACCCAAAACCACCCTTCCCAAGTCGGAGAATGTAGTGGACTGCAAGCCTGGCGGGACATAAACAGAGAGTATGGAGATCGTCTTCCCTTCTCAGCGGCCGGTAATAGCCGCATATCGGCCTCTATCGTCCAGCACAGTGTCGTCTATCTCCAGGGGGAGGGAGCTCCTGACGAGGACGCCCGCCCCTCTCGACCCAGTAGTGAATCCGGAGTGTGCCGCCAGACGATAGCCCCGTCTATTCAATGCATGGCATGTGTTCCCTATTAGAAGCGTTTCTTGCAATAACACTATATCTGGGGAAAGACGTTTCAGGTATTGCAAAACAATCTCCCGCTTTATCCTATTGCCCAGACCATTGACATTCCAGCTCAGCATCCTCAGCCCTCTACCCCCATCCCAGAAATGAGAACAGTGCCCCCCCACGAAGAAACAGGCACAAAAGACGAAATATGCAGCAAAGCGTAGCCTCGAAATAAACAAAGTAACAAATACCCCCCCACCACCCCCAGAGAAATCCCCAAAACCCCCCCCCCACCCTGCACCCCTGCGTTAGACCAAAAAGCCACCCCAACTTGCAGTGTGCCTGTCGCCCCATTAAACTATTCTACAAAAAGAGAAGAAACCCCTAGAGGAGGAAGAGTCCCGATTCCTCCCGCCCCCTGGTAATTATCAATATATGCACACAAGAATCATCGAACCACTGTTATAAGTCTATAGAGCTAGCAAGCCGGTGAGGACTGCCCTGTTCCCATGATGCACTGGGCCAGGGACAGACTGATTTGCATATAGCCAGGTTCTGAGCTGGGATGGGGCAGTGAGATAAATAACGGTGATGGATCAAGCCCTGATCTTTGGACTGGGTAAGAGTGGTTTGCTTAATTCAGACACTCTGTTCATCACCACCCCCTTTTCTGAATCGTTTTTGGCCACTATAGGTGTGGCAGGGTATACTCAGACATGAGTCCCTTTCTCACTGCTCCATCAGGATTCAAGCAAGCCGGGCCGAAGACGGCTGATATGCCAGAAACCGGTCCCCGGTAGCTTGTCTCCTTTCTGGTGAAGAATTGGCTTGGTAGTTTAGTCTGCCCTGTTCCCATGATGCACTGGGCCAGGGAGAGACTGATTTGCATATAGCCAGGTTCTGAGCTGGGAAGGGGCAGTGAGATAAATAACGGTGATGGATCAAGCCCTGATCTTTGGACTGGGTAAGAGTGGTCTGCTTAATTCAGACACTCTGTTCATCACCACCCCCTTTTCTGAATCGTTTTTGGCCACTATAGGTGTGGCAGGGTATACTCAGACATGAGTCCCTTTCTCACTGCTCCATCAGGATTCAAGCAAGCCGGGCCGAAGACGGCTGATATGCCAGAAACCGGTCCCCGGTAGCTTGTCTCCTTTCTGGTGAAGAATTGGCTTGGTAGTTTAGTCTGCCCTGTTCCCATGATGCACTGGGCCAGGGACAGACTGATTTGCATATAGCCAGGTTCTGAGCTGGGATGGGGCAGTGAGATAAATAACGGTGATGGATCAAGCCCTGATCTTTGGACTGGGTAAGAGTGGTCTGCTTAATTCAGACACTCTGTTCATCACCACCCCCTTTTCTGAATCGTTTTTGGCCACTATAGGTGTGGCAGGGTATACTCAGACATGAGTCCCTTTCTCACTGCTCCATCAGGATTCAAGCAAGCCGGGCCGAAGACGGCTGATATGCCAGAAACCGGTCCCCGGTAGCTTGTCTCCTTTCTGGTGAAGAATTGGCTTTGTAGTTTAGTCTGCCCTGTTCCCATGATGCACTGGGCCAGGGACAGACTGATTTGCATATAGCCAGGTTCTGAGCTGGGATGGGGCAGTGAGATAAATAACGGTGATGGATCAAGCCCTGATCTTTGGACTGGGTAAGAGTGGTCTGCTTAATTCAGACACTCTGTTCATCACCACCCCCTTTTCTGAATCGTTTTTGGCCACTATAGGTGTGGCAGGGTATACTCAGACATGAGTCCCTTTCTCACTGCTCCATCAGGATTCAAGCAAGCCGGGCCGAAGACGGCTGATATGCCAGAAACCGGTCCCCGGTAGCTTGTCTCCTTTCTGGTGAAGAATTGGCTTGGTAGTTTAGTCTGCCCTGTTCCCATGATGCACTGGGCCAGGGACAGACTGATTTGCATATAGCCAGGTTCTGAGCTGGGATGGGGCAGTGAGATAAATAACGGTGATGGATCAAGCCCTGATCTTTGGACTGGGTAAGAGTGGTCTGCTTAATTCAGACACTCTGTTCATCACCACCCCCTTTTCTGAATCGTTTTTGGCCACTATAGGTGTGGCAGGGTATACTCAGACATGAGTCCCTTTCTCACTGCTCCATCAGGATTCAAGCAAGCCGGGCCGAAGACGGCTGATATGCCAGAAACCGATCCCGGGTAGCTTGTCTCCTTTCTGGTGAAGAATTGGCTTGGTAGTTTAGTCTGCCCTGTTCCCATGATGCACTGGGCCAGGGACAGACTGATTTGCATATAGCCAGGTTCTGAGCTGGGATGGGGCACTGAGATAAATAACGGTGATGGATCAAGCCCTGATCTTTGGACTGGGTAAGAGTGGTCTGCTTAATTCAGACACTTTGTTCATCACCACCCCCTTTTCTGAATCGTTTTTGGCCACTATAGGTGTGGCAGGGTTTACTCAGACATGAGTCCCTTTCTCACTGCTCCATCAGGATTCAAGCAAGCCGGCCGAAGACGGCTGATATGCCAGAAACCGGTCCCCGGTAGCTTGTCTCCTTTCTGGTGAAGAATTGGCTTGGTAGTTTAGTCTGCCCTGTTCCCATGATGCACTGGGCCAGGGACAGACTGATTTGCATATAGCCAGGTTCTGAGCTGGGATGGGGCAGTGAGATAAATAACGGTGATGGATCAAGCCCTGATCTTTGGACTGGGTAAGAGTGGTCTGCTTAATTCAGACACTCTGTTCATCACCACCCCCTTTTCTGAATCGTTTTTGGCCACTATAGGTGTGGCAGGGTATACTCAGACATGAGTCCCTTTCTCACTGCTCCATCAGGATTCAAGCAAGCCGGGCCGAAGACGGCTGATATGCCAGAAACCGGTCCCCGGTAGCTTGTCTCCTTTCTGGTGAAGAATTGGCTTGGTAGTTTAGTCTGCCCTGTTCCCATGATGCACTGGGCCAGGGACAGACTGATTTGCATATAGCCAGGTTCTGAGCTGGGATGGGGCAGTGAGATAAATAACGGTGATGGATCAAGCCCTGATCTTTGGACTGGGTAAGAGTGGTCTGCTTAATTCAGACACTCTGTTCATCACCACCCCCTTTTCTGAATCACTCCTCCTGTTCCTCCAGGCCACCTTCAGCGCCCCTCGATTGTTCCGGGCGATCACGATGTGTCGGCAGAGTATCGAGCCAGTCACTGACAACCTCAGGGCGGTCAAAGAAGAGCGCACGTTCCTCATATTCAATCCTCAATCGGGCCGGGAAAAGCATGGCGCACTTCAGTCCCATGTCTCTAAGTCGCCGTTTCACCCCCGTGAAGCCCATGCGTTGTTTTTGCAGCGCCTGTGTAAAATCCGGATAAAAACTGATTGATGCGTTTTCAAATTTTGTGGGACCATTGGTGCGTGATGCTTGAAGGATAGCGTCTCTGTACTGAAAATTAAAAATCCTGGCTATGATAGGCCTCGGGTGGCACCCAGTTTAGGCTTCCCGCCGGGAACTCTGTGAGCACGCTCCACCATGAAAAAGTTACTGAGGCCCTTGGGTGTTAAGTGATTCAATACGAGGTCCTCCACCAGGAGATCCGTAGATAATTCCGTGGATTTCTCCGGAACACCGATGATGCAGACGTTGTATGTATGTATGTATGTATATGTATGTATAGGCATTTATATAGCGCACTACTTACCCGTAGGGTCCCAAGGCGCTTCGACCGCTGCGAAACCCTTCCTGGCTTCCCTGAGAGATGGTCCCTTAATGGGTATCTGCAGGGTGAGACCAGGCATCCCCGGCGGTCTGGTGGGGCCGTTAGTGAAGATGAGGCAAGCTAATGCCCAGAGTTGCCGAGTGTGATCGCTGATCAGAGTCGGCACCAAGGCGAGAGAATTATCGAGTCCGCTGACCCTGGCCCAGAAACCTGCCGCGCTGGGAATCGAACCCTGGTCCCGGGCCGTCCTCTGCTCTCGGGTCTGCCGCCTCTAACCAGTGAGCCACACTATGTTGTTGCACCTAGCCCGGCTCTCAAAATCATCCAGCCGATGGGCAAACAAGTCATTAGATGATCGGAGATTACGAACTTCGGTCTGAAGATCCGAGACATCGGTAGTGAGACTTGCAGTCTTGATGTCCAGGGACTTGAACCGCTCATTGGTCTTCGCGAGAGCCGTCCTGATGAGGGTGACTTCGATCGCCACCGTGTCTATCTTAGAAGCCAGTGTCTCATACTGGTGGCCCATAGATGTCTTTACACTTGCAATGGCGCCCATGACGTCCCTCAATGTCAATTCTTCAGTCACAGGAGAGCCATCTCCAGACTCATCCAGAACTTTACCCACACCACCAGGGGATCCTTTCGGGCGAGTGAAGCGATCCATAGTATTGGATTGGGTGATACCCACTCGGTACGTGCCCTTGGTGGCCTGCTTCTCGCTCTCCGTCTTGCCCGCCATTTTGAGCAGCGAGCCCTGACGGGCCTTTTGGGACCTGGTTAGAATGGCTCTCCGCAAAGCTGACGTGTAGAGTCCGGGGACGAGGGTGATAGACAAGCTTATGGCCGGTAGCAAGGCATAGGCCAGCAGTGCCAACAGGCAGTAAGTTGCAGTAGACAAAGACCAAAAACGAAACCGAAAGTACCACAAGGGCAGTGGCCGAGTCTCACTGGCCGTTGTTGTTCAATTGCCACCTGGGTACCTTGGGGTCTCAAGTCCGTGGATAGTCGTCGATGTAGGCCGCGAAGTTTCGAAGTGTAGTAAGTCCGGTTCCCGGCGGCCAAATCAATTTTTGAAAAGAGATTCCGTGTCAGCAGGGTGTCAGCTAGTAAAACCCGTCGTCTATATCAGGATTCGTGGCAGGATAGATGCGGGAGGTGGAAAGGGTCTCGGGAGCCCTGCGCTCACGCGTCCATCTTGGATCCGCGCGAAGCTCCTCCTCCACCGCAACACTTTTTGGGCAAAACTTCATGCAGATTGGTCAAACTACGTCAAAGTTATCGCCAAGTCAAAAAAATACATTTTCCGATGGAAATTTGGTCCTAACTATAACTACCCACTGGTGACCGCCAGTAGTATATCCCCCTGGGATGCCATAGATGTGTTTTCGGAAGCTATGAACGATGATCTATTAAAGTATCGCAAAACCAATCAACAAAATCCCCACCAGAATATCACGGAACAACAGAGACTAGCCCTTAAAGGATTAATGACGGACACGGAAATAATTGTGAAGCCCTCTGATAAGGGTGGGAACGTGGTTTTAATGACTCGTGAATATTACACGAAGGAAGCATTGAGGCAACTCTCAGATGAGAACTTTTATATCAAATGCACTAATGAGACCTATCAGCAGAGCATCATAGAGTATGACAAACTTATCTCTAAATGGTACAATCAACGTATGCTGAGCAAAGACGAACATCTGTTCTTACGCACTACTTGCCCCATGACTCCTACCTTCTACCACCTCCCAAAACTTCACAAAAACCGTGACTGCCCACCTGGCCGCCCGATCATTTCTTCTATTGGGAGTCTTACGGAGAATATGTCTCGCTTTGTGGACCACACCTTATTTCCTCTTGTGTCTACTCTGGACTCGTATGTACGAGACACGAAAGACTTTTTGACTAAATTGAATAATTTGGTGTGGGAACAGGATTATCTTTTGATGGTATTGGACATCACTAGCCTCTACACAGTTATTGAACACAATCATGGACTAGAGCCTGTGAAATGGGCACTAGAACAACGCCAACTATGATTTTCTTGACATAATCTAATGATTCTAGAATTCGTAGAATTCTGTCTAAAACACAATATTTTCCTGTTCGAAGAACAGCTATACATCCAGAAGTCTGGTACGGCGATGGGTACCTGCTTTGCCCCCAGCTATGCGAACCTGTTCGTGGGCTGGTGGGAGGAGCAGGTACCCAGGAGCTGTATAGTAGGAGGCGAAGAGGGCAAGGTCATCTGCTGGCATCGATATATCGATGACCTTTTCATCGTGTGGAAAGGTAACCTTGAAACAGCTCAGGAGTACATTAATGTACTAAATAATAATCAAATCAATCTGCGATTTTCGGGAACAGTGAGTCCGGTGGCAGCGGACTATCTGGACCTCAAAATATATGCAGAAGATGGTCACCTCCACACCAACCTCTTCAGAAAACAAACTGCTGGCAACTCCACACTGCATGCCAGCAGCAGCCATCCACCCCAATTAATCAACAGTATCCCCTACGGGGAACTGCTGAGACTTCGCAGGAACTGTTCTAAACCCTCTGATTTCGAAGCGGCTGCTTCGGAATGCATATCCCGATTTAGAGCTAGGGGGTATGGCGAGAGAATACTCAGTAACACTCTCAATAGAGTAAGGAAAATAGAGAGACAGTCCCTTCTGACTAGTAACTCTGAACAGGTCAACCGAAGGGGTTTGCCAGGTGACAACAAGGGCAAGTTCAGAGTGATAACTCCCTACTCGACAGGAGCGGATAGCTTCAGAGCCATGCTACGGAAGAACTGGCATATTCTCTTAACCGATAATGTGCTCAAAGAAGACCTTCCAACCCAGCCACTCCTAACCTTCAGCAAAGCTAGATCAGTAGGCGACATACTAGTGCACAGTCATCTAGACAAAGTGTCTTTGAGAACTAACACCTTAAGGGAGCAACGAGGCTTTTACCCCTGCGGCCGCTGCAAAGCGTGCGCAGGTAGTAAACGTGTACTCTCTTATACAATAACAGAAACTGGCAGGAAAATGTACATAAATAAATTCATCACCTGCAGCACACAGTATGCCGTCTATTGCTTGCAGTGCCCCTGTGGCTTACGCTACATCGGGAGCACGATCAAGGAGATCAAGCTGAGAATATTAGAGCATATGCGAGCCATCGACAAAGTAGATCAGACCTATCCGGTGGCTCGTCATTTTGCGGAGGCACACAACCGAGACCGGAACAAGCTTCAGTAATTCGGCCTCGATATTGTACCCCCTAATATACGTGGAGGTGACCGCCTACGCAGATTAAGGAGACTAGAGTCCCGATACATTATCGATCTGTGTACGAAACATCCCAAAGGTCTTAACAGTGGGGAGGAGATGGCTTTCCATCTAGGCACATGAGCAGAGGATAACAACTGGTATATACTACTCCAAGATGATAGTCCATCTTATTAAACTGTAATTAGAACTTCTCACATCATCGTGTATGGAACAAATATATACCAATGTACATAATACCTCTGAAACTCCTATCTGATTTTCTGTCTTGTATATATTAGTGTGTGAGAGACACTCAATCGCTATTTTCACAGTACCTGTTCTGTTGTACTACTTCCCATTGTGAATCTAGGAAATATCATCAATACCTTGTGATTCAGATTGAATGAATTTAAATTTGATCAGGAATAATACAGGGGTACAATTTAGATGTCTCACACATATTTAGCTTTCCACTGTATATAAGATGCACTTTAATCACATATGTTCCATTTCTGAACTCATGTTATAATTTCTATATGAAATGTGATCGAATACTGTGAATAATTATACATGCCCCTTCTGCTGTTGCATGCGATGCATCTCACTCCATATATATCCCACTTTTTCAACCCCCCTTTTAGCTACGCCCATCTTTCGGCTGTGGTTTGGGAAATGGTTTACTTTATCCTTTTTTTCTTGTGTACAGGTGATTTGGACTGTGTATTGTATATGGGGACATTAGCCGATCCACGGCTGTATAGTTTATGTCGATTTTATGACATTTTAATGTGACAAGCCACGCATGGAACAATGCGATTGCCCATCTGTGGGCTTTACATAGCAATCTGCTATTGTTGTGTTACATCTATTATACACTATAAGATGGCCGCCTCTGTTTCGTGCGAGGCATTAGTCCCCTTGTTTGTGTCCATACCTGACTGGAAGTGGGAGTGACTATGCTTGTTTAAAATAATGTCGGAAACAAACACAGTGCATCACACACTGACGAAGGCAGACCGCCGAAACGCGTCTGTGTGCACCCCTCCGCTAAATAAAATCTAGCGCGTTTGTAACCCTCAACCTCGAGTGCTGTCGTATTCTTTTCCAGGAGTGGGAAGGACTTTGGAGCATCAATATATATATATATATATATATATATATATATATATATATATATATATATATATATATATATATATATATATATTCTCCACAACCTTTTCTTTCACAGAAAGGCTCGCACTCGGGATAAGTTTAACCACAGTTTATTCCAGCAGTGTAATATATATGTATATATATATATATTACCTACTGGTGGTCGCCAGTAGGTAGTTATAGTTAGGACCTAGTTTCCATAGGAAATCTGCAACATTCTATTGAGAATAACTTTGGCGCCGGTGGACGAATTTTTGCGAATTTCTCAAAGAAGATGGCCTGCTCCGCACCGCTCCTTCGCTGAAAGTTTGGGGGGGATTTGTCAAGTGGGGGCTGAGATAAAAGGGGGGTCCCAAAACGTGTTTTCCCCGTGTTATTTTCAATAGGACGTTTAGACACGGCTACAGCTCAAACGGCTGAATGGGTTTATAAGAAAGTTGGTAGAAATGTAGAGTCCGGCTCGCAGATTACGCTTTTCTTTGAATGGTGTAAATCTGTTCAGTAGTTGCTGAGAGAATTAACTTTGAAAAAATATATATTGGGCTACATTGGGCTATATATATGTTAGAGCCCAAATGTAGCCCAATGTAGCCCAATGTAGCCCAAAGATGGCCACCAGAGACAAAAAAAAACAAATGTAGCCCAAATATCAGCCAGATGTAGCCCAACTATAGCCCAATGACAGAATGTCCCAGAGTGTTCTAAAGAACAACTAGAGCGCTAACAGTCTTACTTATGACAAAAGTATGGCACACCTGAAGTCATCTTGATTGGAATAAAGTGTTAACACTTAAAACATTTAATTTGCAAAGGAACAAAATGAGGGGGTTCATTTTGCCATAGAAATTATGATTAGTGCTGAAGAAAGAAAAATTAGGGCACATTTTGAGTGACTTCTCAAATCCTCTTATATTTCATTAAAAAAAATCTGATATGCAGTCTCCCAAGATGGCCACCAGAGACAAAAGAGCCCAAATGTAGCCCAAATATCAACCAGATGTAGCCCAACTATAGCCCAATGACAGAATGTCCCAGAGTGTTCTAAAGAACAACTAGAACGCTAACAGTCTTACTTATGACAAAAGTATGGCACACCTGAAGTCATCTTGATTGGAATAAAGTGGTAACACTTAATACATTTAATTTGAAAAGGAACAAAATGAGGGGTTTCATTTTGCCATAGAATTTTTATATATATATATATATATATATTCACTGAAAAAACCATAAGTTTTAAACACGTTATAGTTAGGAAGTAGCATTTAAAAAACCCATGAAATTCACTGAAAAAACCATAGGTTTTAAACCTGTTATAGTTAGGAAGTAGCATTTAAAAAACCCATGAAATTCACTGAAAAAACCATAGGTTTTAAACCTGTTATAGTTAGGAAGTAGCATTCAAAAAACCTATGAAATTCACTGAAAAAACCATAGGTTTGACACATGTTATAGTTAACTGGACATTTTACTCATATAAAACCAATGAAATTCCCCCGTTATAGCTACTTCAACTATCTATAACTCACGCGCCCGCAAATCACTGCTGATGACGTCACATATTATATCACTCATGAAATGGTCAGTGACATCACTCATGACATCACTGATGATATCTGAAATAACATCACTGATGAAATCACTGATGACATCATCCTTGTAAAAGAGTGGTAGACCTCCTCTCAGCGTAATATAACCTTTGATACACACATTTAAAAATAAAAGCTAAAATGTTCAAAGCATGAGTGATGTAATATGTGACGTCATCAGCAGTGAACCTTACTATAAGGAAATAATGGTGCTCGAGTGGACCACAAGTCCCTACATGCAACGCAGTGACCACGCCCACTGAGGGTTAAAAGCATGAAAATTATTGAAGCATCAAACAGTCCTTCCGAGCAGATTCCAAGCCAGCTATGATTAAGAGGCTGAAGCCTCGAAACGCGTCAGCAAAAGCGAGGAAACAAAGCAAAAGCAAGGATGCAAGGAAAATGAAATGCATCCAAATACCGGACTGAAGCTGCTGGTGTCCTTTTTAATAAATCGAAAGATTTCATCAACTGTGTGTGCGTCCTCAATGCTCTTTGGCCATTGCGTAACATATATATCTATACTACTATTATAAAGAGAGAACTGTGTCCTTTGAGCCAGGTAAACTCGAAAAGTACACCACCAATCCAAACACCCAAGACATCTTTGAAAGCCTCAGGGCAAGCAGAAGGACATAGGCTATTAAAAATAAAAAATATACGTTGTTTAAAAAATGTAGAAATAAAAATAAAGTACTCCCTTGCAAGTAGCGCCGGACGCGACGTCTGCGTGATGAAATCATTTGCGCTCCCTGGCAACACTTCCTGAAATGGTGGCGAATCGTGCTGCCCGGGTTGTCCGAGGCTGTGCATCTCTGCGGATCGTGCCCATTGACGGAAGATCGCAACCTGCTGGGAGGACTGCCGAGGCCCTGCTTGCTGCTGGGCGAAGTGGCGGCCTGTGCGGACGGGGCGCCTGGAGCGGGACCGGACAATCCCTTAGAGCGCGGACAGGGGTGAGTCCTGGAGTGACTGGCGCTGCTTCATGCGTGGGGAGCAGGAGATAACAAACGGTGAATTACAGGAGGAAAAGCGCCTGGAGCGGGACCGGCGGCTGAGGTAAGGCTCAGGCTCTCCAGGACACGGGCGGGAGGGGGCCGGGGCGGGAGGGGGAGGGGGGCGGGAGTTTGGCCCTGAACAACGGCGGCTGCGGTAAGGCTCAGGCTCCGGGACACGGACAATATCGTGGCGGGCGGGGGTGCACGCAAGCCTGAAATGCTGCCCCCAGCCCCCTTCTGCCCCAGGCAACGCTGGGGCGGGCTGCTAGTATATATATATATATATATATTACCTACTGCCGGTCACCAGTAGGTATATATAGTTAGGACCTAGTTACCATAGGAAATTCCGAACATTCTATTGGGAATAACTTTGGCGCCGATTGAGGGATCTGCCTGTAATTTTCCTTAAATTTGCCCCGCTGCGCTCAGCTCCTTCCCTGAAAGTTCCGGGGGATTTGTCAAGCGGGGGCCGAGAAAAAAGGGAGGTCCCAAAACGTGTTTCCCCCATGTTAATTTCCAAAGGGACATTCTGACAAGGCTACAGCTCGAACGGCTGAACGGAATTAAACCAGATTTGGCAAAATGGTAGGGTCTGGTATGCAGCAGTGCCTTTTGTATGTTTGGTGTAAATCCCTCCAGTAGTTCTTGAGAAAATGGAATTTGAAGTTTTTCAAATGGCATTTTCTATGGGACCTTTAGATATGGCTACAGCCCGAACGGCTGAACGGAATTACACCAAACTTGGCAAAATGGTAGGGACAGGTATGCAGTAGTGCGTCTTCTATATTTGGTGAAAATCCCTCCAGTAGTTGTTGAGAAAATGAATTTGAGCAAATTATATATCTATATGCGCTCAACATTCTATTGGGAATAACTTTGGCGCCGATTGAGGAATCTGTGTGTAATTTTCCAGAATTTTGGCCAGCTCCGCTCCTTCCCTGAAAGTTTCGGGGGGATTCGTCAAGCGGGGACGAAAGGGGGGTCCCAAAACATGTTTTCCCCATGTTAATTTCCATAGGGACCTTTAGACACGGCTACAGCCCGAACGGCTAAATGGAATTACACCAAACTTGGCAAAATGGTAGGGCCTGGTATGCAGATGTGCCTTTGCTATGTTTGGTGAAAATCCCTCCAGTAGTTCTTGAGAAAATTGAATTTGAAATTTTTCAAATGGCATTTTCTATGGGACCTTTAGACACGGCTACAGCCCGAACAGCTGAACGGAATTACACCAAACTTGGCAAAATGGTAGGGACAGGTATGCAGTAGTGCCTTTTCTATATTTGGCGAAAATCCCTCAGGCAGCCCTGAGTCTAATTTTCTACATACAATTTTGTGTATCTTTTGATATATACTTCGAACCAACAGATTTGTTCTGAAAAGTTTCAGAAGAGACTATATGTAACTGTTTGCGCCCTGACGAAGGATTGGTGAATATCGGTCCTGTTCCGAAACGCGCGTCGGCGCTTCTCCCTTTTTGTTTTGCTTTGCTGTACCTGTGTATGTTTGTTCCTTATGGTGTACATTTCTGTAAATTGTTTGTACTTTCTGTATATACTGCCGATTGGTTTGACTGATGATGGCTTGTATGGGTGTGATTGTTGGTTACTATGTAGGTGTGAGAGGGTATGTGTTGCATACATTCTGATATGTAAATAGATTTTGTATATACATTTGTGCCTCTATTACTGTTGGATCTATAAATTAAAAATTTCAGAAAAGAATAATAAATAGATATATGTTTTTCAAATAAATACTCTCTGTGTGGGACTACAATGATGTTTTTATGGCTTAGAGTGTTTGCCATTTAATAGATTTGGTCTTACGGGGGGTCCTCTTGTTTTTGATTACAGTTTTTTCCCTGCCTCCTCCCCCTTACATTTATTTTCAGGGACTCTCGTGTGTTTTTAAATGTCAAATGAGATGTCATCAGTGATGTCATTTGAGATGTCATCAGTGATGTCATCAGTGATGTCACTGACCATGTCATGAATGATGTAATATGTGACATCATCAGCAGTGGATTGCGGGTGCGCGAAATATAGTTAGTACAACTAACTATATAGGAGCAATTTCAATGGTTTTTTAAATGCTAATTCGTAACTATATAAGGCCTGAAACCTATGGTTTTTTAAGGGAATTTGCAAGGTTTTTAAAATGCTAATTCCTAACTATATAAGGCCTGAAACCTATGGTTTTTAAAGTGAATATATATATATGTATATATATATATATATATATATATATATATATATATATATATATATATATATATATATATATATATATATATTCACGAAGAACTCCAAAAACGCCACTTCCAACCACAAAGATCGGCGAAGCGCTAAGCAGGAGACGGACCACCAGATTGGATAACAGTTCTTTTAATCCAGGTTAGATGTTATTTTGCAGGAAATGCATAATGCGTTTCAGGCTGCAAGCCCTTGTTCACATGCATATATATATATATATATATATATATATATATATATATTACCTACTGGCGATAGCCAGTAGGTATATATAGTTAGGACGGTTTCCCATAGGAAATCCCCAACATTCTATTGGGAATAACTTTGGCCCTGGTTGATGAATCTTCACAAATTTCTCAAAGAAGATGGCTCGCTGCGCTCCGCTCCTTCCCTGAAAGTTTGGGGGGGATTCGTCAAGTGGGGGCTGAGAAAAAAGGGGGGTCCCAAAACGTGTTTTCCCCATGTTAATTTCCATAGGACCTTTAGACTCAGCTACAGCCTGAACTGCTGAAGGGAATTACACCAAACTTGTCAAAATGGTAGTGTCTGGTATGCAGATCACGCTTTTGGTAAAATTGTGTAAATCCCTCCAGTGGTTCCTGAGAAAATTAGAAGAGAAATCAATTATATATCTATAAGCGCGAACGCGTGCGCGCACCCCGCGATTTTTCTCGATTTTTTTTTGGGGGGGGGGCTTGGGGGGTTTCTCTCTTTCATTTTAATGTTTTAATTTTAATTTCGAGGGTGCTCACCCCTCGTTTTAGCCCCCGAGATCACCGCCGCCGCCCGAGCTGACTTAAGATGGCCGCCGCCTGGTTGTGGGCGGGGCCGGCGAAGGAGCCACGCTCCGATTGGTCAAGGAGCTCTGACGTCATCGGGGGGCTCGCCTCAGGGCCGTGCTGGGATTGGCCCATCGTTCGGAGATTAACTCCTTTTGCCGACATAATTCAGTAGCCCATTTGAAAAGGGAGTTTGTTAAAGACAACTCAGCGGGTTAGTC
Organism: Lissotriton vulgaris; assembly: GCF_964263255.1. Lineage (NCBI taxonomy): Eukaryota > Metazoa > Chordata > Amphibia > Caudata > Salamandridae > Lissotriton > Lissotriton vulgaris. The sequence continues at coordinate 891,509,778 of NC_141695.1, forward strand.
GTTTACTGCAGAGATCTGTTTGCACCCTGCTTGTCAGACCAGTGCGACGCAGCAGGAAGTCCTTCAACAAAAGTCCTACATTGGCCGTGTGAGTGTGGGGCTGTGTTAACTGTCTGCGGGTTCACAGGAGTGTGAATTTAGGGAACAAACAGACGAATAGATTTCATTAATGCGAACTTAACGCATTAATAGCGCCTTAAAACGTGTACGTACGGATATCTGAATCTTTTTGAAAGCTAGTGCAATGCTGCGCCTTTTACAATGCGGACTATGATGAAGAAACAATACGTATTGGTGACGTTTTGCAAGTATTCAATACAGTGCATTTGGATTGGTCCCATCTGGGCGGAGCACACGCTGTCTCTTAGTGTACTACTGCCTGCAGTGGTGTATTCATCCCGTAGGCAGGCGTAGGTGGGGCACTTGGCGGAGGCGTGGAAATGAGGCTGGTGTCCGAGGAAGTGTAAGGGGGAGGGGCGGTTGTTCCAGACAATGCTCTCCACCTTAAAAGAGTGTTTCTATTTCCCTGTTGGTACAACATTTATACTGTCTGTGCCGACGGGGCATTGCTCACAAAACTATTTACTAAATAATACACCTATTTATTTAACCCCGGCGGAAAATGCAGCTTTCCGCTCAGGTATCATTCGCAATTTCATTGTGTCAGCTCACTTCAGCCCGAAGACGTTTCTGGCCGTTCGGTGGCCCAAACGATAACTTCAGATGTTTTCTTGTAGGGAATTGTGCCGTTTACCAGCTGCAACTATTCCTTCGATGTTTATTAAATTATGCCGTTTTTTAAAACCGAAATTCTGAAAACTAAACAGAGGCACCTGTACTGACTGCACGTAGGGAGGGGTTCGTCCATCTCTTTAATGAAAAGCATTTAAAGTGTACCCCCCACCACCTCCCAAAAAGAAAATCGAACACACAATACTTTAAAAACTCAGGAGAGTTTACCGTGCAGCCCTGTTTATACATCTGTCAGATGTTGCACAGGGAGGCCAGTGGCGGCTTCCACACGTGTTGTCAACGAAGGAAACTGTTGCCTTTGTTTGTACACTTCCCTCGGCTCGTGGTGCGCAATGCCAATCCCTTATTAATCTGCATTAGAGCCGCCAGTCAATAATTGGGCCTTGCGATGTGCCGTGCAACTTTCCTCAAGCCTCCTGCTAATTGGATAATTTCCTCAATATGCCAGAGGCGCACCAACCTGCCCCCTGTCGGGGCTCCTGGGCGGGAGGCAACCGCGGAACCTCCTATTTATGCAAAACAAATTGAACCTCGTCGCTGAAATTAGGGTATCCAAGGATACGAGGACATATTGGGCAAATACTTGTTTGTGTAATTATCAGGGTAACACGCTACTTTATTTTACAGTTCATGTACTTTGGCGTGTTCTGAATTCAGAATGGGCAGAAGTGGCGATCAATTTAACCGTGGTTTCTAGTGGATCAAAGTGGTAGCAACGTTTTAGTCTGGACTTTAATGAAGTGGAATAAAAAAGATCGGGTTAAAATAAGCTGAATCAGTGAAATAGTAGTCACCGTTTATTATAGTCGATGTGTTTCTCTCATACCGATTAATCTGTGCATCCAACCATCGTTCATGCATCAAAAATCGGATCCGTAGGGCTGCTCAGGTGGTCCCACAAGGACAGTAACATATTTAAACGTTATCCGCTAATAGAATTAGCATTTTCAAAACCTTGCAAATTCACTGAAAAAACCATAGGTGTCTGCCCTTACATATCTATATATTAGCATTTAAAAAACCAATGAAATTCACTGAAAAAACCATAGGTTATACACTATATATAGTTAGGAATTAGCCTTTAAAAAACCAATGAAATTCACTAAAAAAACCATAGGTTTTAGGCCTTATATAGTTAGGAATTAACATATAAAAAACCATTGAAATTCCTCCTATATAGTTAGCTGGACATTTTATTGACATAAAACCCAATGAAATTCCATATATAGTTAGTTGCAATAACTATATATCGCGCACCCGCAATCCACTGCTGATGATGTCACATATTACATCATTCATGACATGGTCAGTGACATCACTGATGACATCACTGATGACATCTCAAATGACATCACTGATGACATAACTGATGACATCTCAAATGACATCACTGATGACATCATGACACACCAATACCAGTTACTACATACGCACTCACTGATTCCTACGTCTACGCACACATTCACTCATTCACCCATACAATCACTCGTACATACAGTCACTCATTATTATAACACTGTCATATGCACTCATACACCTATGCAGACACTCACACACTGCCACTCATCCATGGAGTTACTCACACACCTAGTCAGTCCTGTAAAGAATCAATCACACTTCGATTTCCTCATCTATACAGTTAAACACAGAACACCTTACTTTTTCAAACATATACTAACACATACTTACTCTCTTATACAATTACTGATACAAGTACACATTGATCTGCACAGAGTCACTCGCCTCCCAGCCAGTTACACACACACTCAGTCTTCCATACAAATACTTGGGCAACCAATCAATAAGCTATATAGCCACTCATATAGCTACTGATCAACACATGCAGCAGCTTGCACAACAACAGACATATTGATGCACACTTTCAGACAGTTTAGTCATTAACCCACGCATTCAGTAAGACACATTCATTCACTCGCTCAGTCAGTCACGCACTTACTAAATTCTTCATCCAGACACTTATACATTCACTCATTCTTCAATATGTAAAACATATTTAAACTTTACAGAAACACACAGTCACTGGATGATGTCATCAGTGATGTCATCAGTGATGTCACTGACCATGTCATGAATGATGTAATATGTGACATCATCAGCAGTGGATTGCGGGTGCGCGATATATAGTTATTGCAACTAACTATATATGGAATTTCATTGGGTTTTATGTCAATAAAATGTCCATCTAACTATATAGGAGGAATTTCAATGGTTTTTATATGTTAATTCCTAACTATATAAGGCCTAAAACCTATGGTTTTTTTAGTGAATTTCATTGGTTTTTTAAAGGCTAATTCCTAACTATATATAGTGTATAACCTATGGTTTTTTTATATATATATATATATATATATATATATATATATATATATATATATATATATATATATATATATATATATATATATATATATATATATATATATATATATATATATATATATATATATATATATATATATATATATATCCACCAAAGACGTGTGCAATCCATCACGCTGCACGAACCACACCAGCAGAGCTTGGAAGAAGTTCTTTTTATTTAGAGCAAAACAGGCATAACGCGTTTCAAGTTGAAGAACTTTTCATCAGATGCCATTAGCTACTTGTCTGTGGGTTCGTTGGGTTTTAAATCAACGTAACTCTAAGGACAGTGAAAAGGGACTTCAGTCCATTCCTTCCAATTAAAGGGACAGTCTTTAAGGTATTTCTTTTACGTGTCATCCAAACAAAGTAGCAGAGGAAAGTACTTCAAAATACACAAGGTTTAAAGTAACCCCCACAATGGTGCAATTATAAACATTTCCCCTGCTGTTTGATAGTCAAAGTTAATTGTAAGGGACTACATCGCCCAGAATGCTCCTTTGCTGCCCTTTAAGTTTATACTGGATTCCACTGCCGGTATTGGCGAAATCTCAATCAATGCAAATGTTCCGAGTGCATATTATGCTTTCAAAAGGATAGTGTTCCTTACCTTGGACATATTGCACAGTTTAAATTCCACGACCACTCGACTTTCAAGTAGCTTTCCATTCTTCCCAAAATCATTTCATCAAGTCTGTTGTGCTGAGGGGAAATCCTCGGCAAACCCCAGCTGCACAAAATGTCCATCCGCAAAGTTCGGGCGGGCCCCTCCTGGAGGCCCTTCCAATGCAAACTCGGTTCATGTAATTTTTCAGCAGCCGGAGGGCACCTCAAAAGGAAGCTTCGCGCTTCATGCCCTTGTTCACATGCATATATATATATATATATATATATATATATATATATATATATATATATATATATATATATATATATATTGTAATACAAGACTGCCCTGAAGCATTGGACAGTCACTCGACGGCGTCTGCTACCATCCGGTTAATTTTTACCTTGACTGCTCACATTTCCTCTCCCCATTTGCATCTCACCACATAGCCGACGCGTTTCAAGGCATGTCCGCCTCTTCTTCATGGGCTTCGCTTGACACAAAACACTGATGCCTCACCTTCATTTAAAAATACGATCTTTTTATTGGCACATAAGGGCCCAATGGGCGTTTCCCTTCTGCAGTTCTCTTCTGTTGAGTGCTGGGATATGCAGTCCTTGGAGGTGAGTTAATTACATTTCTTTAGTAGGTGTTAGTTCAAATTTAGCGTAGTTAATCCTTAGTAGGTAGGAGAAAGTCTATGTGAGTAAAATTGTGTCCCAAACGCCGTGCTGACAGGTCAGACAACAGTTCTAACCCCAGCCTTTCAACACGCTGAAATGGTGCTCCGTCCCACGGCCGGGCTGCCGTGTGCATTGGAAAGTCACTCGACGGCGTCTGCTACCATCCGGTTATGTGGTGAGATGCAAATGGGGAGAGAAAATGTGAGCAGTCAAGGTAAAAATTAACCGGATGGTAGCAGACGCCGTCGAGTGACTGTCCAATGCTTCAGGGCAGTTTTGTATTACAATCTTTGCACACGGCAGCCCGGGACACAATTTTTGATGGTGACATTCTTGCTTAAAAAGTTGCTGATTAAACAGGAATACATTATTGGTAAGACATAGTTTGATCATTGCCATTAGCATTTCAGTGTGTTTAAGATTGCTGATGTTTCTTTGTTTTAGGAAGTAGTGACACGCGTTTAAACCTACTTCGTGTTTTATAGAAGTATAGAGGGAGACTACATCAATTGTCACCATCAAATAATTCTCATTCCAGGAGATATTCTCTAGTATTCGTAAAAAGTCCCCAGTATCTTTGATGTAAGAGCTTTGACTTTTCGCAATTGGGGCTAGAAATAGGTCTACATATTGTGAGATATTTTCATATAGACTAGAGCATGATGAGACGATGGGTCTCCCTGGTGGATCAATCAATGTCTTATGTACTTTCGGCAGTTCTCTAGTAATCCATTTAGATGTAACACCATCTCATTTATGGGACTTTTTTCCAATTTGCTGTAATTGGCTGGGTTGTTTAATTGTCTATTTGCCTCTTTAATGTAATTTTTAGTTTCCATTAAGACAATATATATATATATATATATATATATATATATATATATATATATATATATATATATATATATATATATATATATATATATATATATATTGTAATACAAAACTGCCCTGAAGCATTGGACAGTCACTCGACGGCGTCTGCTACCATCCGGTTAATTTTTACCTTGACTGCTCATATTTTCTCTCCCCATTTGCATCTCACCACATAGCCGACGCGTTTCAAGGCATGCCCGCCTCTTCTTCATGGGCTTCGCAAATATATATATATATATATATATACATATATATCACAACAGCATGGTTCCATTTCCCTCGTAATGGCGCTGCATTGCGGTGCGTCGCTCACCGCGGCTGAACCAAGCCGCCAATTATTCCTACAGCGTCGATCCCTTGAATCAACAAAGTGAGCCGCCACTATCAGCCAGTAATCTTGCCAAAAGTTTTTAATATGCACAGAAATCCGCTCACGGTCAGTTTCAACTCACAAAAAGCATTGTTTAAATTGCCCCTGTGTACCCAGGAAGTTATTTTTCCACTTCCGCCCGCAGGGAATTCTGGTCCATGTAGTTTGCATTTTCAAACATCATATTTTTACATCGGTATTATGGGAGCCCCCATCTAACATATTCATACCAACATTTCATGCAGTATCAAAAAATGAAATTCAAGTGATCTATAAAGTGATGCCCTCCAGTGGGCTTTAACCAAAAATGTTTATAGTGGTCAGTGTCAATGATGAAAATCATAAGTTCTATTTAGTGCTGCCCTCCAGTGGGCTTTGGATTGGAATGTTCATTACAAACAGCTTAACTGCCCTTCAATGGGCATTTTGGGAAAAGGGGGGGGGTATTGAGGGTACCAAAAAGAAGGGAAATAAGTTTGAATAAATTGTCAATGGAAAAGAGTAAGAGATTCATAGTTTATAAGTGGATGTACAATTCTTCCGACTGGTTCAATCCCAAGGGTGACAAGGTCCGAAAGTTCAGGATATGGCGCGACTCTCTTTGTCTTAAAAGTTTTTCCCGGTGGCCACCTCGATCAGACAGGGACATTGTTTCCAAACCCCAGAACTTCAGGATATGGCGTGACTCTCTTTGTCTTAAAAGTTTTTCCCGGTGGCCACCTCGATCGGACAGGGACATTGTTTCCAAACCCCAGAACTTCAGGAGTTTCCAATTGCTGTTGTGGTCCTTTTCCACTGAATAGATTTAAACCAAATTTGGCAGAAATCTAGCTTTTGGTCTGCGATTGTGCTTTAGTGATTTGGTGTAAATCTGTTCAGTAGTTTTGGAGAGATTAAGGTAAACAAAATAATTGTATATCTGGATGGTTGGGTCTGCAAGACTCTTGCGTTTGTTCTGGGAGAGCGCAAATTAAAAAACAGAGCCATGTAATTGGTCGAGAGGCCTGTTTCTCCTGTGATCTTTCACACTTCCATGAGAGATTCCTGCGAGACCCATGGAGGCAGGGATCTAATAAGCTGGCTGTTGGAGATATAGAAATTAAATGGCCGCCATTACTTTTTAATTTGAAAAATTGAAGGTGTTGAGGATATTAAGTAAAAAAGCTATATAAGGGACAGAAGAAAGGCATCCTGTCCCCCTAGATTATGAGAGGAGGTATCTGAGGTATAAGTACTGTGATTAAATTAATTGTATATTGTTTTTTTCTTATTACAATCTCGCAGGACTCTCATGGGATTGTGAAAAGTAAAAAAGGAGTAGGTGAGTTGTTAATACATTCTACTAGGAGTAATGCATTGTGTGCCCCTTGCTGTTGAGAGGAGGTGTGTATGACATAAGTACTGTGATGAATAGAATGTTAATTTTTTTATTTTTTATTTTACAATCTCTCAAGACGCTTGCAGAATCATCAAAAATAGAAAGAAGTAGCTGATCTTTGAACATACTCTGGTATACACACTTTTTACTGTAGGAAGGAGTGTTATTGGAGATGGCGTTTTATAGAGTTTACTATTTACGCCCATTGGCTTGGGAAAAGTTCTGAATAGAGAGTTAAGACTCTCCCCAAACCCTATTATGCACAGCCATCATCCAATAGAGGGGTCTCAGTGGAGAGGCCAGTCCCTCCACACAACCTACTACGGACAACCAACACCTTAGAGAGAGTCTCAGCAAGGAGGTCAGTCCCTCCATAAACCCTACAATTCACACCTGTTATCCAGGACAGTGGACTGGAAGGAGACGCCAGACCCTCACCACACTCTACTATGCACAACCATCATCTAAGAGAGGGAGCTCAGTAGGGAGGCCAGTCAATGCACACTAAGCATGGGCGAATTTTGCAAATTCGCGATCCGCGAATTTGCGGATTTGCCAATTCGCAATCCGCAAAATTCACGAATTTGTGCGAATTTGCGGATTTTTATATTATTGCGTGTTCGCGGGGCGCTTTGCATGTTCGTGGGTGTTCGCTGTTTTTTTTTTGCCTGGTTAATCACTGCCACCCAAGTTTGGGGTGATTAATGATTGTGTAACTGAATTTGAGCTTCAACTCGAGCACCTGCTTTACTTTATCTATTAGAGCTTCCTGTTGAAGCTGACTTTTTTAACTACTACACACACCTGTGATTCACAGAGATTTCTCAGCACAGAGACTAGATCCACCACACCCCCTGCTATGCACATCTGTCATCTGACAGAGAGGTGTTATCTGAGAGCCCTGTCTCTCTGTGTACCCTACACACACCCGTCATACAAGACAGAGTTTTATGTAAAAGTCCACTCTCTGTCTTTACTCTAGTGGTCTGAGAGATTAATCCAGTCTCTTCAGGTTAGTCTTTTAAGGTTTTTCATGCACAGCGGTTGTGCTGTGCTTGCGATATCTCTTGCAATGAAAGAAAATCTTAAAAGTGTCTTAGAGCCCACCCATTACTTACCTTTACTTACCATTAGTTGGCTCCCACATTGCTCTCCTTTCTTTGCTTCCTATTAGTCAGTGCCTCCTCCTTTCATACGACTTCCCCCTGTGCTTCAGTTTTCATTTCAGTCTTCATTCCTGCCATGGAGCATGGACCAAGTACTGCTTCTTGTGGCCAGTGGCTGGTCCCCCTAGATAATAGGGCAGAAGCATGAGTCAGGCTCCGCTGAAGTCTCAAAAATCCCCACCAGGGATGACACTAGGCATGGGCAGTTTGGGCAGCGACCCAGAACCCTGATCCTCGTGCCACAGCACACCTACACCAGGACTGTGAGGCACAGGAGAGAGGGTCCCCTTACCTATGCCTCTCAGCACTGGACCAACACAAAGAGCTGAGGTCCCCAGCCAAGGAGACAGCCCACTCCTGGGCCTTGCAGCCATGATCCAGGGTTGTGAGCCCCTGGGGGTGGGGGCCCTCCCCTGGATCTTGCAGATCTCCCATGGATCTCGCAGCTCTGCACCATGGCTGCAAAAATGCGGGTAGTGAGCCCTCCCCTCCTGGACCTTGCAGTGCTACATCAATGCTGCACGGTCCAGGAGCGTTAGTAGTGCGCAGGATTCCAACGTGAAGTGGCAACACTAGTGCTTAAAGATGGGTGAGCCAACAAAGGCCATGCACCTAGCCAGAATATGTTTTTGAATGGCATTTGCGTAAACAAACATCATTGTGTCACCTTAATACACTGAGAAGGCATTTACTAAAAGTTTTTAAACAGGAACTTAGAAATATTCTGTCCTCATTTCCCGCACTGATAACAATGCCATTAGTGAATCAAGAGGAAACTCAGTTGTCATGCGCATCCTATATTTGGTATTGGTTCTTCTTTGCCTGGAACAACATTGTAGTATTTTAAATCAAACACAAGAGGCTTTTACATGGTGCACATCCAAAACTCACAAATTGAAAGGTGCTGTCATGGTAATGAAGGGACAGGTGGCACTGGGACGTAAAAATATTTTCCTAGGATGACACACTTTGGCCTAGTAGAGAAACCCTGATTGATACTAGCTGTTAGATTGTGCGATTCAGCCACCAAATGGGTATCTTTTTCTCTCTTATTTTACATAAAAGTTTATTGCTTTGATTTTAATTCTTAATGCACAAGATTAGAGTGTGGGTGGCACAAGAAAGCACTGCTCATTGTGGGCTTGATGGTCTAAGAGGACTTCAAGATGAGCCAGAGCACAGCTTCTGCTGCGAGTCTTTAATGGCTTGCTCACCTCCATCACTTCCCAACGCATAATGCCATATCAGTTCATAATCATGCAGCTTCCTACTTAAGATGGCAGCATTACTGTTCTGTGCATAAGGTTTAGGAGTTCATAGTGCTACAGTTTCCTACTACAGATAGCATTATTACTACCCAGTGCACAAGGAGGTATCAATCCATTATGCTGTGGTATACCACTAACGATGGCAGCATTACTGCATTGTGCATAAATTCGTATGAGTTCACGGTGTTGCAGCTTTCCTGGTTTGAGTTGCAGCTCAACTGCTGTGGGCATAGGACCTTGAAATAACATAAGGATTTATAAAACACACGCGTACTTCGTCGGGGTCTCTTGGTACTGAATAACAGATGTTTATTGTTACCCAACTCAATGGTACTTATTTTATCGACCTCAGATGGATGGACGCACCGGCATTTGAACCTGTGACCATGAGATCAAACACAGGCACCTGCAGTGGATGCATTAGACCACTGAGCCACCGGACCCGGCCACCAGAAATGTCACTGTGCTGCAGCTTGCTCGTTAGACTGCAGTGTTACTTCCTTGTTCAGGCTATGTCCACGCTGCTGCAGTACTACTACCACGTATACATATGGCCTTACAGCTTCATTAAGCTGCAGTTTCATAATGTGAACTCTAGCTATTTTGCACTATGCAGGTGAATCTGAGCTTTCAAAGCCCTATAGCTTCTCAACATAAACTGCAAAAGGGCTGACTTGGTTCCATTATTATGCAGCTGTGAAATACATTCTATACTAGACCTTATGTCACAAGAGTTACATTCAGCCAGTCCTATCTTTTCAGCACTAAAAGAATTGAAACTTGGCGCTGTTGTCTTAAAGCCACCCTCGTTATGTGGCAAGTTCGAAGCTGTGCTGCAGCACTATTGCCCTCTGCAGAAATCACCATTATATCTGATGGGAATAACCTTCCTGGTAGTGATGTGCAACTAGACCACACATAGTAACAGAGAGTTCAGCCATATAAATTGCCAGAGGGAAGGCCATAGTGTCCACAGAAGCCACCCCATAAAGGAGAGAAAGCGGTCAAATGATAAGAATGAGCAATGGACAGATCGTATGCCTATAAAGGTGGAGGGCATAGGTTTTAACCTCAGTGTCGAAAACTTAGCATTTCATCGTTCCCAGGTTGATGAAATCAGTTCCACTGAGTGGGATGATGGAACCTATTATTGTGGCCCCTCATATAAGATCGATCGATGGAACATGTATTGTAATAATAGTTTTTGATAAGTGATGTCCCAAATCAGATGTGATAGTTTGTTAGTGTAAGGGGACGTAATAATATGCTGTCCCACGTCATGCGAGAGCTCTGGCTTTTCAGCTCACCTCCCTTTGCATTATTCTAATTATAGTTTTACTTTCCGAAAGAGGATGCTAAGTGCTTTGAAACCACCTAATTGTAATTGTATACTGCGTATATACTATTAATAAACAGAGCTTTTCAAGGCTGCAGAGGGGGGCGATATAGGTCTTGTAGCAATGGCCTTTGCCTTTTTGCCTAAATATCATTGAATTGTGGTAGTTTCACATTTAATAAAGTAAGTTTGGGATGGAAAATACCAGAATCCTAATAACTGTCAGAGAAACCGTAAATAATAATGCGGCCAGAATCACTTTTAACCTCCCACACTGCACTCACATCACACCACACTTGAAGTAGCTGAGCACTGACAGAATATCATGTACAAAAATATCGCCTGGACACATTTCGTTCTGGGCGCTGCTCGCCAAATGCGATGCAGCACAGGCAACGAAATTCGTTTTATTTATTTATATGTTTACTTACCTCTAATCGGCCATAATCCATAGTTTACTACCCCGCACCCTGCCCCTCCCCCTCCTCCGGTCAGCACCCACCATCACTCCCACCACGGGCCGCTACTGGGCACTATAGAACGCTGACTGGTCCAGCATGCCTCCACAATCGTATGTGCTTTCACAAGCACTCTGCAGCCCTTTTCCTAGTTCTGGCCTGCCTTCTATAAGCTTTCAAATATAAAGGTAAAACTATCCAAACTCATATTTATCTCGGTGGACTCCACTGATTAATTTGGCAGTGACTTCAGGTGATCATATTTAGTGACGCCATTTTCTATTGTTTTGTTTGCCTTTCATATCTTTTTTTATCAAAAATCTTTCGTGCAACGCATATTATCTTGCAATGGTATCTAGGAAACCATCTTAGAATATCAGTCAACACAGGCATAAGGGCATCCTCCATGCTGCAGTACTTCAACATGAGACTCCACAAGTGCCCCTTGCTAGCAAGCACCTCCTTCAAAGCCGCTGCATCATCCACAAATTCATCATGACCAGAACCTTTACTTACTTGGATGGCAAGCTCACCATCTCCGGTGGCTCTCTGTACACTCACCATCGGGACACCTTCAGTAGAGAGAGACAAATAAGTACAAAGAAATAAAAAAACAAGGCAAAGGGCACCTTTATGCACAGATGGTCTGGAATTATATCACTATATCCCTCTAGACAGCCCCAACACACTTCTAATTTAAGTCATAGCAGACTACTCAACTTTGTGAAGAATGCTACACTGTAATGCATTAACAGTCTACAAGCGTACTAATTCTCCCAACACATGTTTAATCCTTCTTTGACCCTATACAGCTATCCACTGTCTCTCGGCTTGGTCTGCACCATATACTTACTATAAACATATATGATAAGGTAATAACCAGGAAGAAAAAAATAACATTGGTGTAAAGACATGTGATTTTTCAAATTTGGGTCAAGCTTTTCCACCCAGTGTGATTAATATAATGTATTCCAACGTAATACCGCTTGAAAATATATGTCTTTATTTTATTAGAGCAATTATTTATGTTTTTATTATTTTATTGATATCCGCATCAGGAACATTTCTTCTTGCAAAGTCACTTCAACAATGGGGGGGATATATAGTAAATGAATACCACTTCCGATGATGTTCCTTCCTTATGATGTCATTTCGTATGAAAATTGGAGAGGCCTCTCACAATCCCTTTCTGCCCAGTGCACCAAAAATCCTGGAACCAGCTCTGAGCCACACTAGCCAAGTGTGCACACAGTTCACATTTTCATGAATCTCTTACCCTTGACAGGGGCGGCCTTAAGCATGTGCAAGCTGTGCACCTGCACAGGGCCGCCAAACCCCAGGGGCCGCCACGCCAATATATATCCTTAATATAATAATACTCTGAGGATGGATACATATTTGCGTGGCGGCCCCTGGCAGGGATTTGGCATCCTCCGGCTCTGTTCCACTTCCAAACACACTTACCTCCCCCTCTTCAATGGTTTCCGCGTTCCGCCCCGCCCGGACCCCTTCTTCCGGGGCCAGGTACCTACGCCCCTGCCCAGGGCCGCCATGAGTCTCGAGCTGCCCCTGCACTTGATGGTGTAGTGGGTAATGCAAACGTCCTTTACATTCCCCTCGGAGCAGATCCGGTGGCCTCATATTCTTTCCCAGATGCGGAGCTCATGGTACATGCAAGCAGTCTCGGTGCCCAGTCCAAGACGGGCCTGCACTTTGGTGAGGCACAGCTGCCCAGCTTGACTCCTCCATGCCGTGGCTCTGGCGTGAGAGCGCAGTTGCAGGACCAGCTGTTACAGTCTCCAGTTTGCCATGGTTGGGTTGGCCTTGACTAGGATAACCGGTCGAAGCAGGTCCATGCTGCGAGAGGACTGGACCATCCGCTTTTGCAGATGCAGCTCTGGTTGCGCTGGCACAAGAAGTTGCAGCCCTGATTGGCCCGACATATTCAAATTGGCATGTACAGCATAGACGGTCTCAGTGCAGGCAGCAGCAGCCCTGATTAGGCCAGTGTCTTCAACACTGATGGTGTAGTCCTGACTGAGGCCATACAGGAAGTTGCAGTCCCGATTGCCATCCACACAACAGATGCAGCCTCAATGGGGCAGGTGCAGCCACAGTCGGACTACAGTCATCCATATGGCAGATGTAGCTCCCCCTAATCGGTACAGGCAGTTCCAGATCAGATCCGGCCAGAATGGTCCACACAGAAAATGAAGCCCGTCTTGGCTAGAACAGGCAGTTGTAGTCTCATTTGGCCTGATACAAATACAATTTGTGAAGTCAAAAGCCCCCAAGATGAAAAGTAAAATGGTAATTTATTATGATCATCGTCCCAAACAGAGCATCAGAATGGGGAAGGGCCACTGCTGAGTGACAGCGGCAGGGAGGAGGGTGAGCTAGCTATGCATTGTTTAAAGTGTGCATGTCTCTTTGGCTGGCCATCTTGAAATGGCCAGCCACATATGCGTCCTTTAAACATCTCTAACCCAGCTGTCATAACACAGCTGGGTTAGAGTAAATACAGGCTTTCAGGACGCTGTGAAGCGCTGAGTGAGAACGCTCCCTCCTATAAGGGCACTGCTCTCATGCTGTGAGAGCAGCACCCTGATTGGAAAGAGTTGCACTATCCAGTACCTGTGGGCTTCGGCCAAAGAAGAGCTCCGGAGACATGGACGTTGTTAGTAAGTCTTCTTTTTAATTTAATTTTGCATGCATGCAAGCCCCCCCCCCCGGTAGATGCCAGCCGCCACTGATGTGGTTACCTGTATACTTCCCAGAAGCCAATCAGTATTCATGTCAGCAGTCCTGTGTATCCATGGCACTCATACAGATTAATCCAGTTGCAGGAACTTTCAGGGTCAGTTCATTAATTACAGTCATCATAGCTGTGCCTGAGGGGAGTCAGAATATCCACAGCATATTTTTACAAAAACCTTATCACACAGATGAAAGGGGATAGAAGTGGGGCTACAATTATGTAGTTCATTCCTGACTATCCATTGAAGATCCCAAAACAGGTGCACAATAGCAGTCAAGGTAATTATGATAACAATCAGACAAAAGAAATTATCAAGATTTTCACTGAAATGATGGATCTGGAGTCATAAAACAGTCTCCTCTGCTTCACACAATACTGTGAGTTCTGCTTACATTCTTTGAGACAAAAGTAGGAGAGATTCAGGAGACCGGAGGCAATAAACCACAACACGTCTTGTACCAATTCCATATGTCTTCGACAGCTGTCAAATTTCTCCTAAACAAATTTGGCAATGCTAAAAGGAAGTGGAGATTTGAAAGTAGCAAAGAGTATAGCTTATAAGACCAATACATTCTTACTCACTCTTCCCAGTATTATAAACGTATTGCTCAAATCCCTTTTGTTGGTTCTGATTTGCATAAGGCGGGCCTTTGTCTAGAGTGGCATGGTGGGTGAAAAACGGTGGACCTGAGTGAAACCCCGAGTGATTGCCAGAGGCTGAGATTAATTCAAACACTCATCCATCAACTTGTTGTTCATGGAGTGTACACTTCAAGTGCAATGGATATGCCCACACTTGGGTCTTGTGCTCATTGTGCCCTAGTACTCAGGTTGTACCTCACTGATGAGACCTAAGAAGTCAAAACCGTTCTGGGGTTGCTTTTGGTCCCTTCTGGAGGGGACCTTGCCTGACAGGGATGGACTCTAATGTTCCCATGAGGAGCAGGGCCACTACTGATCTGCATAAAGAGGGTTTTGTCTAGAGTGCCATGATGAGTGAAAAATGATGTATTGGAATGTGGCCTGAGCAATTGCGAGTGGCTGAAATTAATTCAAGCATACTATCCATCACCTTGTTGGTGTTGCACCTTTGATACAGGGCAGATATATTTAACCTTTTCCAATGGTAGCAGCCAGTCCATTGCTTTTGTGTTTACTATTACATTCATTACTTTTTGGCTCCAGTGGGTCAAATTATTGTTATGAAATGGGCATATGGCTTTATGACTAATGTTAAAAGATACACATCATGTGTCCCCCTACTTACTAGTCCATTTCTTCATAGGTGGAATAAAGAGTAAGAGCAGAGGACAAAATATAGTTACTAGCCCAAGTAGGATAGACCAAATTTAGCTCAGTCTGTGGTGTCTTTCCAAGCCTATGCAGACATGTGAAAAAAAGTAGCATCCATTGTGCGGTGTCCACAATAAATTACTTTAAGTCTTTCCTCCACCTTGTGTTTCAGCACCATCTTGATACCAACATCCCGTTCCTCAATGAGCGCAGACACCAAATAATCAGACTTTTCATTATCTGTCTCGTCATTCCACATTTAAATCCATGATGGGAGTAGACTAGGGCCTTGGTGGTTTGTACATACACAAGGAATAGGCAAGTGGGTGCAGCACAATACCTTCTCTGGGATGTTACTAAAGTTAGATTTCTCAGGCTAACATATCTCCCCGTTTTTGGAGCATCCATAGGCTGGAGCAGTTCTTTGACCTGGGGAAATGAGAAACATTACAGTGGAGCAGGCAATTAAAGAAACAGCCACAGAGGAAAGATATTCGGTTTCAGCTCTCAGGAAGCTAACTACAAATTGGCTACCAAGATTGCCTTTCCAAGATCTAGTCTTGGCCTTTCACATGGCAAGCCACTAGGACTATGAATCAGCACCCATCCAGGATATAGGCAGGGGGCTTCCAACCGATCATGTGTTTGGTAGCCCCCACAGTGGTCACCAACCAGGCTTGCCCTCTTACCCACCCCACCCCAAGATCTAGTGTGTGTCTCCACTGAACTGGGTCAGCTCTGTTTTGCACAGTGATGGAGCAGACCAGTCTGCTCAGGGACAGACTTGTCAACAGCTGAGGAAAACCTATTTCCGGCCGGTCACACGCGGGCTGCCTTGGGTCCTGCTCTATTGTGGGTGCAGAGTCAGACCGGACACTCCCCAAGGGCCTGGCACTGAGAGTCCAAAGCAGAGGTTTAATTTCCTGTTGCACTCTCTTTTCAGATATTCTCACAATCCTGGCCCAGGCAGACGTCAGGGATGTCCACCCATAACCCGTAAAATGACACTCTCACTCTGTGGCCACCGGGAGCCAGGTTCTGCCTGTGCAGTTCACCAAGTCACCCAGGGCTACCCTTGAGCATGGGCGAGCTGGACCCAGGCAGGGGGTACCAGTATTCCGAGGGGCACTGCAGGGAGCTGCCTGACTTAATGTCCTGCAAACTGCAGCTCGTCCATTGCACTTACTCTCAATCGGTCCCATTAAAGACTTTGTAATCAGCCCTTAATGTACCTCAGCATTTTTGTCAGCACCCCAACAACCCCCTGCCCTCCTCCCATCTTCCTCACACCTCCTGCTGTCACACCCCAATGACCCATCAACCCATCCTCCCATCCTACCCCCTACAACAAACACCACATTTTAATTCCGCCCAGGTTTGGGTGAGCCCAATTTAGGGCCGGCCCTAATGCCACCTAACTGTCAATGGAAGACTTGTTCAGTTGCCCTGCAAGGCCTTTTGTCTGGGTTATTGGGCAGGAAGTGCGTACTTGACAGCACCCTTGATGGGAGCTGTCTGTTGCCACTGGTGTCTCAAGGGTTAACACAGTATTGACCGGCAATCAGGTTTCTTCCTTTCTACTCTTGACTCTCCGGTGGTAGCTAGGGTGGGCAGTCCATGCTTTCTGGGAAAGGTGACAGAGTTTGGAATGCAGATATGTATGGGCACAAGTCATTAGACAGAACAAACAGAAAGAGAGAGAAAATAAAGAGAAAGAGAGACAACACATGCATAGCGTTTCTAGGTGTAAACGAAATATCCAGAAAAGCTTTATATACTTCTTTAGAATAGATCTTTATTTGCACATAATAAACTGGGGTACTACGACAATGCCACAAAACGTACGTTTCTGAGGTTGAGATCAGGCCCCCAAATGCAATTACAGACATAACAGCACCCCCAAGAAAAAATGACTCGATGTTAGCTTTCTCGGCTTGAAATGTCCCCTTCTTTAGGTAGGTTATAAGGGTTGTTACATCCCCCCTCCCCCCCCCCCCCCCCATGTTTCCCTAATCACTCTCTCATAGTCTGTAAACAGATGTTAACAAGCATGCAATTAAAACACCTGAGCCTTCAGGTGGTGCGGTACAGATATCATTGGACCTGGGCAGCAATATTTCAACCAAATAGCTACCGATACGTCTGATATTCTGCTCAGGGGCCCAGCAACGGCCCTAATGAAACCAGGGACATTGGACCCCCTGTCCCCAGCATGAGTAGAAATAGGCAGCCATAACCAGGCGGGATGCGGCGTTCTGTTCCTCGCAGGACCCCGCACCTGCCGCAGTAATAACACATAACCCGTGTCCACTCACTGGAGCCTGGTTTTCTGTACAGTTGTTCACTCCCAAACACTTCTCACTCGCCAACTCTCTGCCCCTCCCCACCTACACCGACGCTCTCCTTACACTCCATTCAAGCACTACCTGTCCCTATGAATGGCTGGTCCTCCCCCAGCCCCAGCATATCCGTGCCCGTTCCTCTCTCACTCTGACTGCCTCTCCTTTCTCTCTCCAAAAGCCGGGAATGTGCCCCCAGCCATGCCAGATGCGTCACGCTTCCTCAGAGGGCAGTCTGGGTCACCGGTGCCCTCTCGACGAGCAGAGGACCAGATGGAAGCACTTATAGAGAGAAGACGAGGCAAAGTAACGTGTCCTCCGGGCACACTCGCTCACCAGCAGAGCGCGGCGCGCAGAAAAAAGAGGGCCCAGAGACGGCTAAAAGAGGGGCGGCGGGCCCGAGAAACAGGAGTGCGGCGGTGGGCGTGGCGAATGGATGGGAAGGCTTCTGGAATGTGTGAGGGAGAGCCCGAAAGTATAAGCAATGGGCCTGGGGCGAAACCTCCGATATGGGTAAAGTATATATGAACAGGGGGCAAGAGAGAAGAGAGGCTGAGAGGTGAGAGAGGGGGAGAGGAGAACTCAAGAGAGCGAGGGAAGGGAGAGACCAAGAGAAAGAGAAAGGGAGAGAGAGCAAGAAAGCGACAATGAGAGAGGGGGAGAAAGAGAGTGAGAGTGTGAGAGAGAGAGAGAAAGGGAGAGAGAGTAAGGAGAAGCCGACTGGAGCCAGTAAGCAGATAGGGAGTTCTCCTCTAATGGGGGAGACAGAGCAAAGCATGGGGGATGGAGGTGAGTAGAGGGAGAGACAAGACCTCGTAGATGAAGAACAGTGGGGGGGAGTCTTCATTGATGATGAATGGAGGGGTAAAGCCTCAGAGATGGAATGGAGAAGCAAAAGAGGTTCCAGGGATGGCGAACGGAGGCACAACCTAGAAGTTGGGGGTGTAATGGATGGTGTTTGGCACTAACCATGGACCCTATGCTGTGCCTTGATATCTCATTTCAGTTTATTTGCAAAGTGCTGCCGATCGCCTGGATCTGTAGATATAATGGTACAAAAGGGGTTGGTGATGGACGGAGCCTCTGAATCAATCAGACACTCACACCCAGTCAAGAGATCTGTATATATAATGGGCACCACCGTCTATGGACCCAGATGTACAAGTCCTGATGCCCTATGATAACAATCTCATATTACTGTGGCAAATAGAAGTTGCCTTGAATAATTGAGGCACACAGTGAAGCTTGGCATTGCTTGCCTTAGAATCAATAGTATGCATCAAGTCTCCAGTTTTTCCTAATAGATTGTGGCCAGCGACGGCTCGTGGAGGGAGTTACGGTGGGGCAGGAGGGTGGGGAGGGGGAGGGGCAGGGTGGAGGTTGCTAAAAACCGGCATATGGATAATTGCAGGTAAGTAAACAATTTAATTAATAAAACGAATTTCGTAGTGCGCCTTGCATCGCAAAATGCAATGCAGTGCGAGCTACGAAATTCGTTTTATTAATTACATTGTTTACTTACCTGCAATTATCCATATGCCGGTTTTTAGCAACCTCCACCCTGCCCCTCCCCCTCCTCCTGCCCCATCGTAACTCCCTCCACGAGCCGTCGCTGATTGTGGCCCATCCACACATCTGAGTGGGTTTGCAGTGTATGTGTTGGAAGATCAGATAATTTTGAGATTTAATCAGTCATCAGCATCACAAGGTCAGGAAGATTACCCATATTGCGGTTTAGTCAAATAGGATGTCCAATGGCTACATTATGCTAAATCTTGTATTGGAGCGCCCAGTATGTAGGAAGACCTCAACCCAGTCTGGGATAGATCAGGATCAGCAACATAATCTGCCCAGTTTTCAAAAGATTGGTGACCCAAGCGGCAGGAGAGGCCATACCCGGGGAATTTACACCCCAGTGGCTGATGGTATGTTATGTTATGTTAAACTTTATTTGTAGAGTGCACGTACACCTGGTTGGTTTCTTGGCTCTGCTCTGAAGGTGTTAGACTAAGGTATTACTAGTATGCCTGTTTAAATAGCCATGTTTTTAGGAGTTTACGGAAGCTCATGAGGTCTGTGCAGGATCTGATCTCAAGAGGCAGGGAGTTCCAGTATTTGGTCCTGGGGTGGCGAACCTTGTACCCCCAGCACGTTTTAACCTGAAAAGAGGTATGGTCAGGAGATACATATGAGCAGATCGCAGGTTGCAGGTAGGAGTGTACCTATTGATCAAGCTATTGATGAAATTTGGGTTTTTGATATTCAGGGATTTAAAGATGATGCATCCCACCTTGAAGGCGCATCTCTGGGTTATTGGGAGCCAGTGTAACTTCTTCAGAAGAGGGGTCTCGTTAGTATGTCGTGTGCCCTCCAATTCCCCGGTCCTCTATTGTGGTTATCAGCACAAGTGGCATGTAAACACTCTTTCTGCTCGATTGTGCAGAAGATGGCGCTTCAGTAAGCACACTCCTGCTTGATTGTGTAGAAGACGGCGTTCCAGCCGTAGCAGTGACTTCCTTGGCACAGTTTTCTGACGCTCAGTGGGAAGGGATACGTTGGCGTCCCAGCGACATGTGCTGGACAGCCTATTTCTTGATACAAAGGGCTTTCAGTAGTAGGGGCCCTGCTAGTCTCTCTTGGCTGGTGCAAGGACTCGGGGGGACTGGCTGTTTGGTGGCTGAAGGTGCCTTTTCTTCCTTCGGCCATGTTAGGTCATGTCAGGGGCCTTCGGCCGAGCTAGTTTTGTAGGACAGGGTTAATGGTGCCTGATGGTGTCACCCCACGCTTATGGGCGTTGCCCTGTTCCTCCTCTATCTGAAGGAAGCAATTCTAGGTGAAGGTTGCAGGTAAAGAGCAGTAATAATGGTGGGGGGGCCCGTGCGGCAGCGGGAACCACCTCACGGGCTGTGGCGGAGTTACTGGGCGATCCGGAAGAAGAGAGGTACAAACGCTGGACGTCAGCGGGCACATAGGGGTGCCAGAGCATAACCTCAGAGCCTAACCTGTAACCTCATGGGAGGTGCAGGAATTCGTGTCGGCGCCCCAGTAGTCCTTCGGGCGGTTGTGGGCCTGCGCAACCGGGGGTTTGCCTAGTCACGCCCCGCAATGGGCGTGTCATTATAATTATGGTAATTGTACAACAGTTGGGTGGTTCGCCACTGTGTTGTTTGGCTCAACAGGCGGGCAGGTGGCGAGAATGCGGCCTGCCCTAGGATCGCCCGTAAGCTAACCCACCGTCATTACATATGTTGTATGTAAATAAACCTGCAGCAATTTTTACCCAAACCTAATACTTGTGTCTTTGTGTTATTTGCGGGTTTGGGCATGTGGGGCGGGGGTTCATGTGGCCCTGATGTGACTATGCGCCTGCCCGAGGCCACGCAGTGGCCATCAGGAGGGCGGGCTCCTAGTCACGGAGGGCTGTCCCGCCCCCGCATGACGCAGTAGTTCCTCTCCTGAGGCAGTCTCCCCTGGTTGGTGGAGACTGGTAGTGATGCACGTCCGGGGCGGTTGGGAGGAGCCGTCTGGAGTACATCAGACCTCTGCCCTGCTGGGGAGGCCTCTTTGCCGCCCCGGACGTCGCAGTTCCATGTTGGGACACTCTTTTCCCGCCCTTCCTCGAACCCAGAGTGTCGGCTTGAGGGGGCTCCGGGGGGAGCTTCTAATATGTTTCTTTTTCGTTGCAGGCGGAGTTACTGGGCGATCCGGAAGAAGAGAGGTGCAAACGCTGGACGTCAGCGGGCACATAGGGGTGCCAGAGCATAACCTCAGAGCCTAACCTGTAACCTCATGGGAGGTGCAGGAATTCGTGTCGGCGCCCCAGTAGTCCTTCGGGCGGTTGTGGGCCTGCGCAACCGGGGGTTTGCCTAGTCACGCCCCGCAATGGGCGTGTCATTATAATTATGGTAATTGTACAACAGTTGGGTGGTTCGCCACTGTGTTGTTTGGCTCAACAGGCGGGCAGGTGGCGAGAATGCGGCCTGCCCTAGGATCGCCCGTAAGCTAACCCACCGTCATTACATATGTTGTATGTAAATAAACCTGCAGCAATTTTTACCCAAACCTAATACTTGTGTCTTTGTGTTATTTGCGGGTTTGGGCATGTGGGGCGGGGGTTCATGTGGCCCTGATGTGACTATGAGAGAGGGGGAGAAAGAGAGTGAGAGTGTGAGAGAGAGAGAGAAAGGGAGAGAGAGTAAGGAGAAGCCGACTGGGGCCAGTGAGCAGATAGGGAGTTCTCCTCTAATGGGGGAGACAGAGCAAAGCATGGGGGATGGAGGTGAGTAGAGGGAGAGACAAGACCTCGTAGATGAAGAACAGTGGGGGGGAGTCTTCATTGATGATGAATGGAGGGGTAAAGCCTCATAGATGGAATGGAGAAGCAAAAGAGGTTCCAGGGATGGCGAACGGAGGCACAACCTAGAAGTTGGGGGTGTAATGGATGGTGTTTGGCACTAACCATGGACCCTATGCTGTGCCTTGATATCTCATTTCAGTTTATTTGCAAAGTGCTGCCGATCGCCTGGATCTGTAGATATAATGGTACAAAAGGGGTTGGTGATGGACGGAGCCTCTGAATCAATCAGACACTCACACCCAGTCAAGAGATCTGTATATATAATGGGCACCACCGTCTATGGACCCAGATGTACAAGTCCTGATGCCCTATGATAACAATCTCATATTACTGTGGCAAATAGAAGTTGCCTTGAATAATTGAGGCACACAGTGAAGCTTGGCATTGCTTGCCTTAGAATCAATAGTATGCATCAAGTCTCCAGTTTTTCCTAATAGATTGTGGCCCATCCACACATCTGAGTGGGTTTGCAGTGTATGTGTTGGAAGATCAGATAATTTTGAGATTTAATCAGTCATCAGCATCACAAGGTCAGGAAGATTACCCATATTGCGGTTTAGTCAAACAGGATGTCCAATGGCTACATTATGCTAAATCTTGTATTGGAGCGCCCAGTATGTAGGAAGACCTCAACCCAGTCTGGGATAGATCAGGATCAGCAACATAATCTGCCCAGTTTTCAAAAGATTGGTGACCCAAGCGGCAGGAGAGGCCATACCCGGGGAATTTACACCCCAGTGGCTGATGGTATGTTATGTTATGTTAAACTTTATTTGTAGAGTGCACGTACACCTGGTTGGTTTCTTGGCTCTGCTCTGAAGGTGTTAGACTAAGGTATTACTAGTATGCCTGTTTAAATAGCCATGTTTTTAGGAGTTTACGGAAGCTCATGAGGTCTGTGCAGGATCTGATCTCAAGAGGCAGGGAGTTCCAGTATTTGGTCCTGGGGTGGCGAACCTTGTACCCCCAGCACGTTTTAACCTGAAAAGAGGTATGGTCAGGAGATACATATGAGCAGATCGCAGGTTGCAGGTAGGAGTGTACCTATTGATCAAGCTATTGATGAAATTTGGGTTTTTGATATTCAGGGATTTAAAGATGATGCATCCCACCTTGAAGGCGCATCTCTGGGTTATTGGGAGCCAGTGTAACTTCTTCAGAAGAGGGGTAATATGTTGGCACCTGTTTTCTTGAAGGATCAGCCTGGCAGCCTGGCTTTGAACCATTTGAAGGCGGTGGGTAAGATAGGCCGGGATGCCAAAGTATAGGGAGTTGGCATAATCAATGTGGGATATTACCATAGCGAGAACTGCCTGTATTTTTGCTTTCTGAGTAAGGAACCTGCTGATTTTCCTTGGCTGAAAACAGCATGTTGAGATGTGGTGTGAGAAGAACACAAGCTCCTGCAGCCACCAACTTTCCCACCCTGGAGTGTAGTTCAGTGCTATGGCATGGAAAATCTGGAGGCATTTTCGGGATTCTTCCTACAGGGGTTTTGTTGTTTTTGCTTATACCAGGCAAACATCCTAAAGAACCGGAGATGCTACTCTGGCAAGAATAATTTTTTGTGTATTTACTGAGGAGGGCTTCAAAATACTGACCAGTGGGCCGTCAATAGTGAGAACAAATGTCACACAACTAAAAAGTAATATGTTAGGAATGGGGGAAAATGAACAGGAAGAAAGCACTTATAACAAAAGAACCCCGGCCCGTTCATGGCAAAATATTAGCAGGCAGCAACGTTCTAAAGAGACCATAACTGGGATTAATCTTCTAGGAACACAGATTTAAATGAAACATGTTCCTCTTAGTCTTTGTCTATGTGTAAGAAGATGGACTAGAAATATGAGTCAATTAATGTTCCACCTCAGTCAGGACCAGAGCCAATTGGGAAATTACACTATACTGATGCTTTGGTACTCCTTGATAGGACCTCCATAGAGTTGCGTTTGTTGGACACCCTCAGGGATAATGGCATTAAGAACAATCAAAGTAAAGTTTGAAAAACTATAATAATGATCTTTGGTGTTAACAAGTCCAACTGTGCTTTTAAAGGGTCTTAAATGGAGGTGCAACAGAGCATTTATAAAGGGGAGCACCATTTAACTCTAGTCTGACGTGGAACCTTTGCTTGGCCAGAAAGACTAAACCAATGACAACACCAAGTGATGCCAAATTTAGTGTGTACTCATTATCACCATTTGTTAGGGTCTCCGAAGCCAACATTCTTCCACTTTTGATGTACAGCTCTAATGCCTGGCATCGTCACAAACTTCATGCACTGGATAAGGGAGAGACATTCAGATCTGACCTTCAAGCGATATAATGAGGTTAGAACTCGGAGTCCTATCCAATTGGAGTGTGACACTAATTTCCAGTTTGCGCTAGATTTTTAAACCAAAGAGATCTCCAGCTGCCATGCTGCTATCCAGGACATGCAAAAACGTCAAAATCATAATAAATATGATCAATTGGATTACTTCGACTGGTTTGAGTACTTTGGTTTGCACAATGAAATTTACATTCACGATATGACGATTTCAAAGTTAGGAGGCATTTTAAAATTGTGATCCTTGAAAATACAAAATCAGCAGATGTAATCTCTCTTGCTGAAAACAAGCAATTTGACTAGTATGCTATCTTTTACAACGGCCAGTCTTCCTTGTTAAATCGTGATTTTTTACAACTTACCAGCACGGTCAACACATTAATTCTAATTACAGTATATTAGGCTACATTATGTTTTCTTTCTATTACAGTCACTTGGTGTAATATTAAACCTGGAAGTAGACTATGTGAACTCTGAAACAAGAACATTGAATAATTTGAACACATTCAATGCAATGTTCTTGTTTTCATAATCATCAAATGAAATTAATTGCTAAGTACTATATCTTGTGGAGGAAATGGTGTCTGGAACAATGCTTTGAGTTTTTTACGATGTGTGCTAATAGGGATTAAAAAGTACATATTTTGTTTTTGGTACACCTATATATGGTGTGTGTCAACCAAGAATAAATAATATATAAAATATAAATAAGAAACAGGAGATTTGTGCATTCTTTGGAGTAATTAAAGTCTCTTATAAATTAGCTAAGCAGATGGGCAGGTCACACAGGAAAGACGAAATATGAACCAACATGTAGATTACTCCATTACTAAGCAAGGATTTGCAAAGACAGTAGGACCCGCATATGCGAGAGCTATTGGCTTTATCAATGTTTTGTTTAGCCATGTTGTACATCAGCATGCTGCTAAGCAGCGTGGCTGGAACTAAAGGAAGAACAAGCATTTACAATGCAATGGTTTCGCCTTTGGAAAAGTTAGAGCTATTGGCATTGTAAATGACAAACTTTGTATTTATGTGTTGGTTTTGTCATTTACATTGCCATTAGCTTAATCTCTCGCAATGTGAGACCTATTGTACTCTACGGACGAGCTCAGCAGACAGCAATTACTACCACACACACACAGAGCCACACACACACACACAGAGCCACACGCACACAGAGCCACACACACACAGGGACACACACACACCCAGAGACACACACACACCCAGAGACACACACACCCAGACCCCCCCACACACACAGACACCCAGAGCCCCCCCCACACACACCCACCCAGAGCCACACACACACACCCACACCCAGAGCCCCCCCCACACACACACACACCCGGAGCCCCCCACACACACACACACACCCAGAGTCCCACACACACACACACCCACCCAGAGCCCCACACACACACACCCACCCAGAGCCCCACACACACACACACACACACCCAGAGCCCCACACACACACACCCACCCAGAGCCCCACACCCACCCAGAGCCCCACACACACACACACACCCAGAGGCAGGGCAGCCCACATCTCACTTCTTGCTGTTTGAACAATATATTTGGGGACTAAGAGTGTATTGCTACGTTCTCCCTACCTCTCTTCACAGTAAAATCTAGGACTAACACAAAAACACACAAAATCTTTCACTCTGAGGAAAGGCAAGTAACCATATACATTGCTAATCCACAGTTTCTGAGGAAAAAGCAACGGCCAGCCACCCCGTTATTGTCATCTACCACGCACTGAAAAATACTTAGCCAACAATTGCTTTTCCATCAAAACCTGAACAAGAATGAGATTTATAGGCAAAGACACAGAAACTCGATCCATAAAGAATGGAAGAATACCTTGGTGGTACCCATGTCCCCATTCTGTAAGCTCTTGTGGGTGAAAGCAGTATGCGATGAAGGGAGCTCACCCAAAGCCCCTCTACGTTGTAGGTGGGTATATTTTTTTAATTGTGTATTTTTTGATTGGATCTGGCTTGTGAATTAACTAGAGGTGTCTCCAGACCAGGTCTAAAAGGCCTAGCACTGATGCAGGGAGTAAGTAGCCAGAGCGAAAAGCAGAGGTGCCCAACATTGGTTTATGAAGGCCAAAGCCACTGTAGATTTCCAGGATAACCATCGACTTTATCATTTCATGCAGGTAATGCACAGCAACCAGAGTGACCAACTAACTCCAGGCCATGTCACACAGGTTCCAGTCCTAG
The DNA here is from genome assembly GCF_964263255.1 of Lissotriton vulgaris. Taxonomy (NCBI): domain Eukaryota; kingdom Metazoa; phylum Chordata; class Amphibia; order Caudata; family Salamandridae; genus Lissotriton; species Lissotriton vulgaris. The sequence goes on from NC_141695.1 coordinate 891,536,368, forward strand.
GCTTTAATGTATCAGCCAAATGCATTCTGGGTGTCTTAGTTGCTCCTATTTAAATAATTAGACAAACTTAACTGATTACTATGATTTGTAGGGAAACAGTTCAGGACTTGAAACAGTTTGTGTGATGTACTGGAGTGAGGCCTCCCCCCCCCCCTCGCCCCCCCCAACCAAACGCACAGCGACTGACCCGTCTATTTATTTATGAATCAGAAAGGAAATCAGAGGCGGAGGGAAGCGGACAGTTTGAGGATGTGGTGTGAAGAGGCTGGAGGAGAAATACACACGCACAATTTCCTACGAACCTCGCATTTCCTATGCGGAAAACGGTGTTATAATGAACACGCGTTTCCGTGTGTAAGAACCTTCAGCCCCCCAAGATTTCACAACCCCGTCCTGTCCAGCCCGCAAACAGAAGCACAACAGTGAATGCGCCCCTCTTTACCAACAGACCACGTGCCATCCACGACGCCTGCACCAGTCACTCACCCACCCTCCCCGGGGCTTCATTTGTGAAAGAGTAAGTGCAGGGCCCGAAGTTTTGCTCAGAAGCTCGTGGCCAGCGCGGGAGTCCGGGCCTCATAACACTGTTCATTCTGGGACTGCTCGAATTGTCACATCGTTCGGACCGTGTGGCACCTGCAGCCACCCCTGCCGCACCACCAGGGGCAGATCAGGGCCCAGCTTCAGCACATACAACCCTAGCAAGAGCAGCCCCCAGCTTTAGGGTGACCTGGCGTCCCGGTTTGTCCGGGTGGGTCCCGCTTTCCAACAGATATTTCAGTATATCCCGGTTTTTACAGTGGGTCAGCTGAAAACAGTGAGACACTTTTTCAGGTGTTCCAAAACAGGGCTGGTTAGCAGCTGTTATAAGTAAGCACTTTTATTAACGGGTCTGAGGCCAATTTTAAAAATTACCTTTTATTTATTTGTCTAGTGCCCCTACTGCGTTGGTGAGGGCTGTTATTCTTTGCCACTTCGCTGTGTAAAATTGTAGTCCTTCCTCAATTTTTGCTAAATGTCCCGGTTTTTGGGTCAAAAGATCTGGTCGCCCTACCCACCTCCCAAATGAGTCAGACCCCGTTCATGTCCTCTGCTCGCACTAAAAGGAAGTATCCTGCCCCCTCCATCATCAGCGAAAGTCTCTGTCCCCACCCGACAGTGACGTCACTGCCAAGTCACCCCGTGTTTTGTCACCTTGGGTCAGTCGCAGCTTGTCAGCCAACACCCCACCTTAACCCCGCGCATAGATGGATTTCTAAGCCCACACCTATATTTGTGAATGCGAGGCGAAAACAGGTCACGTGACTCAGTGGACTGACGCATCAGCTGAGACCCCATGGTCAGGGGGTACCACAGATTTTCATTGATGGGAAAAATAAGCACCACTAATTAGGTTAACGGTAGCTAGCGCCATGACGCATCCTGCTGGACGTGCGCTTTACAAATAGATATATTATGCGGCTGGCTAAAAAGCCTGGACTGGCTACAGGTGTCTGTCATGCCTGAAGCTAAACTGACAGCTCAGGAATGACGCCCCCCCCCCAATTCACAGACAGGAAGGAGCCTGTCTCAGGGGAGCAGAGACAGCCCCTGCTAACTCTCCCAGAGGGGACGCACCTCCCAATCAGACTCCATCTCCCACAATCCCTTGCTCTGCGAGGACTGCGCCCCCTCTGCAGGGACAACCTCGGCCCCTCCAGCAGCTTACAGCCCCTGCCTTGACCCCCCCCCCCAAAAGCTGGCGCTCTCTGCATCTCCACCCCTCAGCCCTGCACGCCCCTCACCTCCGGGTGCTGCTCCTCTGGAGAATGAGAATGGAGAATGCAGAATGAGGAGGGGGGACACGGAGGAAGGCAGGACCACACGGAGAGCGGGAGGGGGGAGAGCGGGAGGGGGGACGGCGGGAGGATGGACACGGAGGAAGGCAGGACAGCAGCAAGCACTGCCCGGCCGAACCAGATTCGGGGGCGTTCCCGGCTTTTGGCTGACGTAGCATGACGTAGCCAAAAGCCAAAAATTCTCGGGAACGCCCCCGAATCTGGTCCGGCCATGACGGACGCCTCTCTGTTCCAATGGCTAGCCTCCATTTATGGAGCTAGCCAATGAAACAGAGGGCGGATTCCAGAGCAACATACTGTAACTCATTAGATTTCTCCTGCGCAAAAGCTGCTTGCGCAGCTTTTTTGCAGCCGAAACCTAAAGAGAGCTGTGATGCGGTCAGCGCTGGTCATGTCATAACACTTTCTAAAACTTTTTAACATCAGCTGCGCTGCTGTACAACATGGTAAAAAAAAACATCGACAAAGCCAAATAACTCTACTATTTGGTTTTCTCAATGGTTTATTAAGCAATATGACACAGCCAGTGATGACTGCATTATATCACTTTTGTTTTTACTTTCAGCCATGCTGCAAAGCAGCTGCGTTACTGCACAACATGGCTAAAAAACATTGGTAAAATCAATTGATTTTGCCTAGACTACACCTAATGGTTTTGCCAATGCTTGATTGTTATGTAGTTGCGTCATTTATCCTTTCATCGCAAGGGTTGTTGTGTATGGAGCACCAGTGAGTTAATTCAAATGGAGTCCTCTTTTTACTGAAACAGACAGCTTATGTCTCACGCGTGGGCTCAACTTGTGTCTTAGTGATAGACCGCCGAGGCTTGAGAGCTTCTCACCACCCGAACAGGCTTCTTCTTGTAATTTCTTATTTCAATGCTTGTAGTACTGCGCAGTGGTGAGAAATCTCCCCCCATAGAGAGCGATTATCTCGTAATTTAATGGGAATGGAAGTACAGGAAGTGCTGCCTGGTATTAGAGTTATGGGAAAAGACGAACAAGGAGGTTGGAGTACAGCTTGGGGAGAAGGACCCCGAAGAGACTTATTGCAGCACTCGGATCTCTGCAGATGAACGAACCCTAATTATACCTGCATTTCAATAGCTCCCATCCTGGTGTTAGATTTTAAATTTGTCGCAAATACATGGGATAATCATGCAAATCAGACTGTTTTATAAGCCTTTATCTATAGTGTTTAAGTTAATTAAATGAGCAGCAGTTTAATTTTCCTGTGACTTGAAACCCAGTGACTTTGAATCAGTTACAAAGAAGAAACAGCAGAATGCAGGAGGGACAGGGCCAAGCAAAGGAATTCAGGTAGGAGTGGGAGGGACGGGATGAGGTGCAAGCACAATGCAGGGTGTGGGCACTGGGGAGAAACAGCCGACAAACACATGCACTTTTATAGAGTGCTGCAACTACAAGAAACAAGCACTTGCAATGCAATAGGTCTCGCATTTAAGAGAATTTGAGCTATTGACATTGTAAATTACAATGCCTTTTATTATTGGCTTGGTTATGTGTTGTTTTTAAAACGGATAAATAATAGGCATTGATATTTAGAATGCCAATAGCTTAAGCTCTCGCAAATGCAGGACTTATTGCAATGCCAGCGCCCATGCTGTAAATTTTCTTAAAAAGAGTTAGGAGAGAACGTGTCTGACAAAGCTATTTGAGAAAATAGTGCTCGAAGGCTGTATTTAAATCCTACCGAGTAACAACGCAAGAAACATGGGGTGTCACAATGGGAGGTTACAAAATGAGACAAGGCGGTACTAAGGAGGGGCTACTGAGCTTATTGACCAATGAATAGACACAGTTTACAGTGGACAATGACAAAAGCCAATAAAAATATGGGAGCAGAGTGGGCGGTGCTTCAAGTCCCTACCTGAATACAGCATGCCTCACGGAGCAGCGTATGCTCTGCCCAGGCTCGACCTGAAAAGTACCTCCAAAAGTGCCACCGCAGAAGACGGACACTGGTGCCCGCAAGAAACAGTACTTTTTCCATGTGACAGTGAAAGGACAAAGAAAATGAAAGTGACAAAGAAGCCAACCAATGGTAATAATGGGTGCCTCTAAGCCACCTTTAATCTAAAAAAAAAAAGTGTCTCAAGAGACTTAGAATTAATTATGAATTTAAAACTTTCGCCCACAGATGTTGTCAGGAACATAGATAAGTGAAGGGAAGAGAAGGAGGAACTAGTTACCAGGATACCAAAGGTGTATGTGAATTTGAACAAAAGAAGAGCTCATTATTAAGGATACTTACTTATGCTCTCATTGTAGAAACCCTGCCTCTATTTTTGTTGATTAAGGCGCTTAATTTGAACTCCCAGAGGTTCTAATAATGCTGAAGGCCAATGTTTGTGGTTCTGAAAAAGAGCATGGGAAGAACTAGAAATTCTGAGACCCAACAAATATAGGTATGAATATGTAAATTGTAGCAGGATTATCACGTTTTATCTTTGAAAGTGTTATTAGGGGTTTCCACCTTTCGTCTTCTTATTGGCCAAGTCTATTGGATGGATATCATCATCAAAATAACATACTTAAGATCATTGATGTAGACAGTATAAGCACCCACCCTTTTAATTTAGGGGGCCATGCAATGTGCCTTGGCAAGAGCTTATTTTCATACAATTTTTTCATGAGCACTTTTTCAAATATGACATGAAGGAAAAGCTGAATATGGAGTATTTGGGATGCCCACCACTAGAAATGCTATAAATGATAAGAGAAACAAACTTGAAGGATGCAACTGTAATTCTGCATTTTGTGCCTATTTCAACAATATGATTATAGAAGACTTTGGGCCTGGAACATTATGAGGGGGTCTTGACTGAGTTGTCAAAAGTGTTTTTTTCTGATGAAGGTCGTCCAAGAAAACATAGGACAGGCAAAATAATGTTTTCTTTATGACTTTCACAAACAGATTTGTAAGTTGTAGATGGTCCAAACTATGCTGAATGTGAACAGCAGTGGGCGGTTGTATAGAGGACGGCAATAGAGATATGAGTGAGTAAAAATGCCTAATTGTCTTAAATATATACAGGAGTCCGGGTTACATGTGAAATAAACTGCTCTACATGAAAAATTAGAAAACGAAGAGCAATCTAAAATATGTATTTTAGATTTACGTAGTAATATTTTTGTTTTACTTTTCGATGCATTTTCGTTTTTTAGTTGCTAATAATAGGCACATAAAGGATTCAATTACTGTACCTCGCTATAATTTAATTACCTGTGCATTGTGATAAGACAGTATCAATATTAATGGAAGGTTAATAAAAGACAGGTAGAGTCCCAGCACAAAATTAGAGTACATAATTAAATTAAAAATCAGTAGATGGACAACTTTCATATTATTTATTTTGTACCTGACCCTTTTTGCAGGGTTATGCCCAAACTTTTTGCATTGTAATGTAATGTATAGATACTTGTTGAGCGCAGCTGTCACCCAAAGGGTATCCTGGCGCTGAGACCATATCATTCCATCAGATAAAGTACACTACACTGCTCTTGGAAAAGGTAAGTCTTAAGATCCCTCTTGAAAGAAATCAGATCCTGCCTGCTCCTCAGCGCCAGAGGTAGGGTGTTCCATAGTGTGGCGGCCATAAAGCTGAAGGCATGACCGCCCATTCTCACTCTGTTAATCCTGGGAACCGTCACCAGGAACGCTGAGGAGGATCTCAAAGGTCTGGCAGCTTGATACCAGGAGAAAGGATTTTGAAGCGGCATAGGTCCCAGTCCGTGCAGAGCCCTAAAAACAAGGCATAAAGCCTTAAAGGCAATCCGCTGCTGGACAGGTAACCAGTGTAGATCAGTTAGTGCTGCCGATGAAGATGCAGAGCGTGGGCGAGATAAAGCCAGTTTGGCCGCCATATTTTGAATCCTCTGCAGCTTAAGGATCAGAGTCTTAGGAGCTCCTAGAAGCAGTGCGTTGCAGTAGTCTAACCTACTGAGAATGGAACCACGCACCACTTCTGCTCTGGCTCCCAAGGGAAGTAACGGCAAGATTTTTCGCAGGGCTCGAAGCAAGCCCATACAAGTCGCCGCAGTCCTGTTAACAGAGGCGTCGAGCTGCAGACTAGGCTCAAACAGAACCCCTAAGTTACGAGCCGATTCTTCCTCCTTTTTTTTATGACAGGTTTTTGTTGGCTTTCAGGCTCTAGGCACTTTACCACTGCTAACCGGTGCTTAAGTGTCTATGGTCTCTGTCTAAATTGTAATGGTGGTTGGGTTATCCATGATTTGGATATTTGATTTACTAATACGTCCCTAGTAAATGCACCAGGTGTGCCTACGGCTGTGAATCAAATGCTACTAGTGGGCCTACAGCACTGATTGTGTCAACCACATGAGCAGCCTTAAAAACATGTTTCAGACCTGCCATTGCAGTGTCTGTGTGTGAAGTTTTAAACTGCCATTTTGACCTGGCAAATGCCCCCACTTGCCAGGCCAAACCTTTCCTTTTACTACATGTACATCATCTATAAGGTAGGCCCAAGGAGGCCCCATGGGCAGTGTGCAGTGCATTTAAAAGGTAGGACATGTACTGGTGTGTTTTACATGTCCTAATAGTGAAATGCTGCTAATAGCGTTTTTTACTATTGCAAGGACTATCTCTTCCATAGAGTATCATGAGTATTGCCTTAAAATATCTTTTAAGTGCAATTTTCCATTGGGAGTAGATAGAGATTTGGAGTTTGGGGTCTCTGAACTCACAATTTTAACCCCTTCGATGCTCATGACGGAACGGTTCCGTCATGAGGCACAGTGGAGCTGTGCTGATGTCGGAACCGTTCCGTCATGACCACGCCCACTATTATTGTACTCTAGCACCGGAGGGGAATATGGCCAGCAGCGATGAGGTTAAAACATCTTTTGGTGAAGTTGTTTTTTAAATTGCATGTTTGAAAAGGCCACTTTTAGAAAGTGGCCATTTTCTTGCATAACCATTCTGTACCTCTACCTGTCTGTAGAATGCATGTCAGGAATGGCTGAAAGTTAGGCTCTTGTGCATTCACTCTAAACAGTCCCACAAAGGGAGCTGAGGTGTGCCTTGCATATCCTGATGGCCTATCACCAAGCTGATGGGCCTTCTCGAGCTAGAGTGGTGGGAGGTGAGGTCACTGACACCTGAATAGGACTGTGCCTGTCCTCACATAAAGCTGTTTCCACCCCCTGTGGTGTGTCTGGAGCCAGGTCAGGGAAAGGCAGGGTCTTGTGCACTACGAAGACTTGCCTATGATGTTTGCCTACTTCAAAGGCAGAAAGGGGTATAAGTATCAGACCTCTGACACCCCAAAATCAGAACACTTCTGGACTGAAGACATTCTACCAAGAAGAAGCTGGATGTTGTAGAAGGGACTGCCACTCTGCGTGTTGCTTTGTTGAGCTGGCCTACTGCTTCTGTCCTGGGAGTGAAAGGAATGGACCTTGCTTTCTACATCCTGCTTCCAATGTTGGTGTGTGCTTGCCCGTGTTAAGAAGTCTCAGGTCTCAGGATCATCAAAGACTTCCCCTGCTAGTGCCTGGGCTCTTTTGCTGAGATTTCTGACTTGCCAAGTGGTAGTTCCTAGGCCCTTGGAAATGTAACCTGGTGATCTTAACCACATGACTGCTAAGACGTTTCCCCTCATGTGCTGAAAACTGATTTTCCCCATTATTCATGACGAGCTCAGCTCGTCATGAGCACACGACCAGTGTACTGCATGACGAGCTGAGCTCGTCATGAGCCGCGAAGGGGTTAAGGAGAAAAAACATGCATCGACACCCAGCGTCTGTTTTCTCAATGCATCGCTGCAAAAGATCAACGCATTGCTGTTGCCTGCCCTAAAGCAAGATTCTCCTGCTGGAAGTATCAACCACTTCTTTCAACGCAGGCCCCAGCTTGCCTTTGCAGCACGTCAGAAGAATCGCTGCTGCGAGTCCCGAGCACTGTGTCACGAACATCCCTGGCACCAGCTCCGACACAGCATTTACTTTGCGGCTGAGGAATCAACTCAGTACCTGAATTTTCGTTGTGGTATCGGTGCAGGGCATCTGGATTTTCGTTGCATTGTCCCTCGACGCTGATTCTTCATTGACACTGCAGTAAGGATCCAAGGCTGTTTGTACGGAAACCGACGCATCATATCCCCTGTCAGTAAGGAACCAACGCATCACCTCCCCTGTCAATAAGGAACCGATGCATTACCTCCCATGCCTAGCAGTAAAGAACCAACGCATCACCTCTCCTGCTAGTAAGGAACTGAGGGCCGATGTAGGTAAAACCCATTTACCGATTTTAAAATACCGATTTTTACCGAATCGGTATTTTGAAATCGGAAAATGATATGTAGGAAAAAAATATCGGTAAAAATCCGAATCGGTAACATTCGGTATCGTGTTTCGATACGTACCGAATCGGTATTCACCGATTCGGTAATTACCGAATCGGCGAATACCGAATCGGCAAATACCGATTCGGTAATTGCAATACACCCCCATGGGCCAAAAGGCCCATAGGAATGCATTGTAAATACCGAATCAGTATTTACCGAATCGGTATTAGCCGAATCGGTAAATACCGAATCGGTAAATACCGATTCGGTAACTACGGAATCGGCGAGCAAGTAAAAGTGAAACTAATGACAACAGTCAATGAGGTGGAACCACCCTCCCCCACCCTAGCAGGGAGTGGCTACCCAGGCAGGTGCAACTCATTTGAACTTTCTGGAGAGGCAGCCTGAGCTGAGCATTCACAGTGAGCAGCAGTGGTAGCACTATCCAGATCTGTGTGGAAATGGCAAGCAGCTCTGAGAGCCAGAAGGCTGATCGCAAGCGTAAGGCCAAGTTCAGCAGCATGGAGCTGCAAGTTTTGGTGGAGGAGGTGGTGAGGGTCCACAGGCAGCTGTTTGGGAGGCTGTCCCTCACAGTCCCAGAGAGCACCAAGAGGAAGCTGTGGAGTGCAATCGGGGAGAGGGTGAACGCAGTTGGTGTCACCCCCAGGAGCCTGGACGACCTCAAGAAGAGGTTTTATGACATTCGCAGCCTCACCAAGAGGAAACTGGCCGAGCTGCACAAGCAGGAAGGACTAACAGGTGGAGGCAGGAAAACGGCGTAACCCCTCACTGACCTTGAGGAACTTGTGTCCACGACCATTGAGAGCGAGAGTGTGGTGGGAGTTGGGGACCTGGACAGCTCATCTAGAGCTACAGCTAAAGGTAAGAAGCATGCGCAGCATGACACACCCTACCAGACACCTCCCCTTTAGTCCCAATGCACAGCCAAACCCCAGCCCAGTACTGCTAGCAACAGACATGACCAATGCATCATGGTAAATGTAGTCAGCTAATGTAGTAAAAAATGCCAGTGCACAATCAAAAGAAATGCACCTACAAACTGAATCAGAGTATTGAAAATGAGATGTGCAATGCTTTTATTGTAGTGACTGTAAGACATTTGCACTCAGTTCACAAATGCTTCTTTATACCTAGGGGCACCATCAGGTGGTGGAGCAGCAGCTACACAAGCTCCAGCTCCAGCACCATCAGACAGTGCGGTGGCAGGGCCAAGCAGCATTGTACCATCACAGGAGGAGGAGGAGGAGAACAGCAGTGCAGTGGGCAATGAGGATGACATTGGACATACCCTCTCATTTCCCCACTCCCCCCTACTGTCACTGACGCCCCCATTGCAGTTCTCACCAGAGAACTCACCCCCACAGACCCACCCAGCACCTGCCACATCTCCTGCCAGGAGGATCATAGTTGCACCATTAAACATCATGGAGGGAGCAGCGGGTCAGGCTCCAGCAACAAACCCTGCAACACCTGTGGCACACCAGCCCACACAGCAGGGCAGCAGCAATCGGCGCAGGCCACGCACATCCAGCCCTGCTCTTCCAGCACGGGAGGGCAGCGTATTCCAAGGGCTGGAGGGGAGTATGGTCCGGATCCAAAGGATGCAGGCAAAGTCAATCCTGGCTTGCCAGCGCCAATTGCGGGTGCACAACCTGCAGATGGGGGAGATGACACAGGGATTTAAGAGTTTTGTTGATAGCAACAAGAAAATAGCTACTGGACTGGGGCGCATGACTACTGCCATCACCCAGCTGTGCAGTAAGATGGAGGAGCACGAGCACTGTAGGCGCAGGGATGCCCGCGTGCAGAACCGGGCAATCAACCGCTTTGCTGCAGCAACCGCCCAGCTATGCCGCGGAGGGGCTAACATGGAGGACTGCCTCACCCAGAACACTGCAGAGGTGACCAGGGGCATGGCCCGCATCACCACTGCCATGGAGGCACTAATTATATCAAACACGGTGGTGAATCCTGCCCTGGACGTGGGCGAGGCTGGGGACAGCAGCAGCCACAGCAGCCGGGCCAGCGCTGTATCTGAGCCGCGCCGGAGCACCAGGCGCTCCGCTGAGGCAGCAGGACACACAGAAGGGGGTGAGCCACATCCAAGTGGGTCAGCTAAGCGCAGCAAGAAGTAAGACTGCCAGGGTGGGTGAGCCAACCCGGACAATTTACATTCCCCACATATTGTTTACGTATTTCATTTGTTGCACATCAGTGCAGTAACGTTGTGCCAACATTATAAAATGTATTTTTTCAACTTCCATTGACCTGTCTGTGCATCTGTACTCACTCAGAAATAGTTTTCTGTTATCTCCTCACGTCTGTATCTGCCATCACTTGGCGTAGACACCCCAGCAGGTTGTGTTTGTGGCACAGCAACGTCGTCGTCATGGTCCTCGTAGACAACTCCACCTCAGTGCCCTTCTTCACCGCAAGGTTGTGCAACATTGCACAGACAGCTATGATCTTGCAGCAGGTGATGGGGGTATACTGCCTTGCACCTCCACTCTTGTGCAAGCATCTGAACCTGCTTTTCCAGATGCCAAAGGTCCGTTCTACTACATTCCTTGTGCTTTTGTGGGCCCGGTTATACCTCCTTTGGCTGGGTGTAGAGGGGTTGAGGTAGGGGGTGAGTATGAATGAGCGGAGGGCATATGCACTGTCGCCTAGAAGGAAAAGGGGTAACATTACTCACATGCATACATGTACTTTACTTTTCTACTTTGTGTTATGGGGGTCTGATGATGTGTCTCACCTAGGAGGTATCCTTCACCAAATTCCCCAGCCTTCAGCCGTGCATAGATGCCGCTGTTTTGAAAAATGTACGAGTCGTGGGTACTCCCTGGGAATTTTGCTACCAGGTCTGTGATGGTGCACTTAGCATTGCAGATCACCTGCACATTGATGGTGTGCGTAGACTTCCTATTGCGGTATATGTATTCTGTGTCAGCAGGGGGGCAAATCGGAATGTGCGTGCCATCTATGCAGCCGATGATTTGGGGGAAGCGTGCCATCTGGTAAAAGTCTGCTTTTGTTTGTACCAGTTCCGCATGGGTTGCAGGGAAAGATATGTATTGGTCCATCCTCTGTATCATGGCGTCAAGGAATTTGTTGAAAAACCTTGACACGCTGCTCTGGGTCACCCCTCCTACCGCAGCGACTCCACTTTGATAGCTGCCAGACGCAAGCAGGTGTAGGCTGCATAGCACCTGCACGTGCGTTGGGATGGCGTGTGCCCTTGGGGTGGTCCAACAGTGGTTTGAGGTCCCTGATGAGTTCCAGAATGGTGTCTGAATCCAGCCTGTACCTCTGTAGGATCTCTGCCTCTGTGAGCATGAACAGGGTGATCCTCTGTTCCTCTCTTTGCCATTCCCTCTCTCCTTCCTGCTGTAGCCGTAGCCGCCTTGCAATGACATAAAAAGCCGCCATCCTGCAAGTTGCATTGCATTTTGGGTCTCTTTTTAAAGGTTGCAGTTGGTTACCACCTGATTGGAATCCATGGTAAATACCGATTTTGAAATACCGATTTTGAGGCAAAATCGGTATTTCTGTGCTTCCCTACATCTCAATCAGAGTTTTGGCCTGTCCGAATCTGTAATTTACCGATTCGGTATCTCTACCGATTCGGTACATGGTCCGAATCGGTATATTTACCGATTCGGTAAGTTACCGATTCGGTACATGGTCCGAATCAGTATATTTACCGATTCGGTATGTTACCGATTCGTTCTTTTACCGATTCTGTGTATTTCCGATTCAGTTTATTTCCGATTTGGTAACTATACCGATTCGGTATCAATACCGATTCGGACGGTTTTCTGCGTCCTACATCTCGATGGCTGGATACGGTAAGGGCCGAAAATCGGTATTTTCGGCCGTTACCGATCGGTATTGGGCCACCGAGTCATCACCTCCCCTGTGTAGTAAGAAACCAAAGCATCGCTTTGCATTTCTGTTGCCTCATCTCCCCTGCGCCTAGCACAGTCTTTGATTTTTGGCACAACCAAGGTGCTTAGTGCTAAAACTAATGCATCCATTGATTTCTATGGATTAAACTTTCTTAATCTTTTAAAAGTGATAGCTTGACTTGTGTATGTTGGATTTTTGTTGTTTTGGTCTTGTTCTATTCAGATCAATTTTAGCTATTTTTCTAAACTGGTGTGGATTCATGTTGTAATGATTTCACTGTGTATGTGTGTGTGTGTGGGGGGGGAGTGCGTGTGTGTGTGTGCGCCAAAACTTTACACAGTGCCTCTGAGATAAGTCTGACTGCTCTGCCAAGCTACCAAGGAAGTGAGCAGGGTTTATCTTAGCTGTGTGACTCCCTTACCCAGTGAAGGTCTCTACTTGGGCAGGGTGCAAACCATTGCCAACTAGAGACACCATTTCTAACAGTGTACTTGGTTAAAGAGTTTCAAATTGTGTACTTGGATAGATGGTTCCTAATTATGTACTTGGATGCATGGTTCCTATGTTTGTGATCACTCTTGTGATTTAGTATTTCTTGCCCATCAGTAAAGGATCATTTCTGCTGCATACCTTGAGACTCCTTGCTATCACACCTGTTTTTCAATATCTGCACAACTTATGTTTTAACACTTTCTGCAACTAGAAGTGTACTCTGACACCCAGCTATACATACAACAATGGGACATTTTATCATCAAATGACCTGGATTACCAATTGCTTGGTAAAGATAAAACTCTTAAAATTGCCTGTGGCTGCACAGCTGAAGCACAAAGATGCTGGTAATCAGTGACATGATCCAGTATCCACTCCCTTTCTCATGGAGAGACACAGAGGAGCAGACTTAATTTTCATCAGAGAAAATAACCTTAGGGTGTAATTTATTTTATGCAGAGCTATCTTTTAGTCATACAATCGCTGCTGACAACAGAAAATGAGATTATAAGTTCCCGATGCTAGTAAGTGTACTTCAGCGCACTCAGTCAGCATATCGAATTTACTAGAGCAGTAGTTGTGTGTAGCCTGTGTGGGTGCACCAAAGAGGACATTCAGAACTTTCAAAGGATACAGGGCCAAGCAGTGAGAATCTTCTTTAAGGAAATAAGAGTAAGATAGCCTCATCCCATGTTTGAAAGAGCTCCACTAGTTCCCAGCAGAGCACAAGATCTAATCGGAATTACTGTGTACCATTCATGAAGCCTATGAGTGACAAGGTCCAGAATCCCATCAGAAGTGGGAACCCTTTACACCGCCTAGCTGCGCCCTCAGGTTGGGGAGCACAATGCTGATCACCCACGTCAAATTTACCTGTATGCTACGGGGTTGAACTCTCGGAGTTTGGGCTCACTACTCCAGGATGCCTTGACCCTACATCTATGGACCAGCATGCCTTGAACCTACATCAGAGAACCTAAACCAGCATCCCTGTCATTCAAGGAGGCGCCAAAGCCTATCTTTGCCCGGCAACAAGTCAGTTCTAGGAACACTCCCTGCTCCCAGCCGAAGAAGGGACAACTGTGAAGGTTTTTATGCCAGGTAGTCTCTTCTCAGAAGAACTTATATATCGGTCCCCCTGATGGCAACAACACGATTGTCTCTTGTCCAGCCTAATGTGTCTAGCGACAGCCCAAGTGGCACAACATAGCAGCAAAGGCGATTATCCAGCATTCTATATAACAACTCAGTGAATACAATAAATGAAAGTGTATTCAAATGGATGTCCGTAGAAGGAATGGGGTTGTCATGCCCTGGACAGTGGGCACTAGGACCCTGAGGCATGAGTGTGGGAGGGAGCCGCAACCGGACACCAGTTCCGGTCAAGGGGGCAGACTCGGACACACATGGAGGAACAGGGCAAGGGGCAGGACGCAGGATGAGTGATGCTGTGAAGAATCAATAAAGTCATACCTGAGAGCAATCATTGGTCTCCTGTCGTGATTGGGGGCTCAACGATACAACAACTGGCGACGAAGGAAGAAAGGGCACACGTGTGTCTGGTGCCCGACACAGCCGAAAAGCGAAGCCAGGAGCCCACCCTGGTTCGCATGAGGAGGAGAAGTCACTGCCCGTGAGCCCACCCCTTGCCGCAACAGGAGCAGCGAAGCGTGAAGCCTGGCAGCAACGCTGGTAAGAAAATACCCGACACATCCCTCAGTGAGAGCAAGGAACTAGGAAATATCGCGCAAGCTCTCGCGAGAGCGGGAGCAGCCATCTTGAAGTCAGGCGGATTGGCCAATCAGCGCTGCAGAAGATCGGGCGGCCATTTTGAGATCAGGCAACGCCCAGATTGGCCCCGAAATCGCGCGAGATTTCGGCGGCCATCTTAAAGTCAGGAAAATAAACCAATAGGGGAGCTGGAGAGACTGGCGGCCATCTTAAAGACAGGAAAGATCGAAAAATTGAAGGAAAGTGCCGATAAGAGCACAGAAAAAAAGAAAAATGAGCACAAGTAACTGCAAAGGAAAGCAGGAGGAAGCAATGAGCAGAAAGGAAAGAAGAATTGAGAACAAAAGTAGCAAATAACAAAAATAGAAGCAAACAAAAGAAGGAAAGGAAAGTAGAAAAGCACAAGTGCCAATAAGAGCACAGAAAAAAGGAAAATAAGCGCAAGCAACTGCAAAGGAAAGCAGGAGGAAGCAAAAGAACAGAAAGGAAAGAGAAAACAAATTAATGTGAAAGAAAGCAAACAATAGAGAGAAGGGCAACAAGCAAGAAACAGTTGAAGAAGCATCAAAGAAGAGCTGCAAGCAAAGAAAAGATGACTGAACAAAGAAGCGAGAAGCAGAGCGCCAAATACCGCATACCTCTCCCATTCAATCTATCAGAACCGCAAGTAGGGATCAGATGGGAGCGATGAATTAGAAAATTCGAGCGGTACATGCGCGCCACGGATGTCACAGAGGCCAAACAACTGGATCTGTTTCTAAATCTGGTCGGCGATGAAGTAGACGACCTACTAGTAACACTACCAGCAGAAGAGATGTCGACATACAAAGGGCTAATAAAATGCCTCTCAAGCAAATTTGATCCACAGAGAAATGTTGACTTTGAGAGCTATACTTTCACAATAGCATTTCAACGCACGGATGAATGCTGGATGATTTCGTGACACGATTGCGCAAGCTTTTGACATACTGTGAATTCGACAAGTTCGACAACGTACAAACGATTCGCCTGCGCATCATTGAAGGATGTCGTGACACGGACTTCCGTGCGAGAATTCTGAAGAAACCAACCTCGCTGGAGAAAATCTTGTCATTGGCAAGGGCCGAGGCAAGGGCAACGGTGCAAGCGAAGCAAATGGAGCGGGGCAAGGAACGGCGACTAGAGCAGGCACACCGCATGGCGGAGAACAACCGCACAAACAATTGGAAGAAAGGGCACAATGAACAGGCGACAAAGAAGCAACCCGAATCGACCTGCTACAGATGCGGACTTGAATTCCCACACAAAGGAGAGTGCCCGGCAATGGGCCAGACCTGCAGGAAATGCAATTGGAGCAACCACTTTGCCAGCGCATGCCTTGGACTGCAGTTCAGAAGTGAAAGAGGAAGACCAGGAAGACCAAGGATAACGTTGAGCGTGCATGTCAGACACGTGGAAACAACAAACAGAAGCTCATCGGCTGATTCAGGAGAAGACGAGAAGGTAGAACGCCTGTACCTCATATCCGACGCTGTTGCCATGCCCACCGAAGAAGACACGAGTCAAGAAAGCATCCATCTGGTGAACAAAAATGAAGTAAAGAAAACAGAGACGGTGACCATAGACGTGGGACCACACAAAACACGGTTTGTGCTAGACAGCGGAGCAACATGTAACATCATGTGTGTATCGGAATATGAGAAGATGGAAGTAAAACCAGTGTTGATGCCATCAAAAGTTGACGTATTTACGTGTGGGTCAAGAAAACCAGTGATGAACATGGGAAAGTTCACAGAAAATTTGACATACAAAGGCCAAACAATAAAAGAAGAAATACATGTATTGAAGTGTGACATTCCGGCATCGTGCCTATTGAGCAATGTTACAGCGCAGGTAATGGGCTTCCTCGAAATGACATACCACATGTCAGAGAAGAAAAGCATCCTGCGAGAATATCCCAGACTCCTCCAGGGACTAGGGAAGCTAAAAGGACGACAAATAACACTGCACATCAATGAAGCAGTAAAACCAGTAGCTCAACATCACCGGCGAGTACCAATACACCTACAACCCCAAGTAGAGGAAGAAATTGAAGCTTTGCTAAGTCAGGACATCATAGAGCCAGTCGAGGAACCGACGCCATGGGTGTCGCCAATAGTGGCAGTGCCCAAGAAGAACACATCCAAAATTTGTATCTGCGTCGTCATGAGAATACCGAACACAGCAATTGAACATGAAAGACACCCTGGACCTCACCTTGACGACATGATCAGCTGCCTGACAGGCACACAACGTTTCTCTAAACTAGACCTGTGCAAAGGATATCATCAGCTAGAACTTGACCTTCAGTCCAGATACATCATGACATTTTTCACACACCTGGGTTTTTTCCGATACAAGCGTTTGAGTTTTGGAATATCATCGGCTGCTGAAATATTCCAAGAGACAATACGGCAAATATTAAGGCCGGTAAAAAACTGTCTGAACTACAGTGACGACATTCTGGTGTTTGGCAAGTCAGATGATGAACATGACAAAGCACTGCGGGACGTATGCTCCCAGCTAGAACAAGCAGGGCTGACGCTAAATGAGGACAAGTGCGAACTGGGGCGAGACGAATTGGTGTTCTTTGGACACATTTTCTCTAAAAAAGAGATGCGACCAGATCGCAGCAAAGTGGACACGCTAGAAAAAGCAAAACATCCAAGCGACTTTGCAGAAGTACGGTCATTCCTCAGCCTTGCTAGCTACCTCGCAAGATACATAAAAGACTTTGCCACAGTGGGCACGCCACTGAGGGAACTAACTAAACAAGGCCAGACCTTCATGTGGACAGAAGAATGCAGCAAAGCATTTGAAGCGATCAGACAAGCAGTGATAGCAGTAGATCACCTTGCATACTTTGATCCGTTGCTTTGCACAGAATTGACGGTGGACGCCAGCCCAGTGGGGTTGGGAGCAATACTAGCACAACACAGACCAGGCAAAGAGTCACCAAGGTGCACAGTAGCCTATGGAAGCAAGAGCCTGTCCGACATTGAGAGGGCATACTCTCAGCCGGAGAAAGAGAGTCTGGCAGTAGTATGGGCATGTGAGCACTACCACATGTTCATATATGGGAAACCATTCACAATAATAACAGATCACCAGGAACTGGTAACCATCTATGGAAACCCCAATGCAAAAATACCGCCCTGAATAGAGAGGGGTGGGAATAAGACTAATGGAATACAACTTCAAGATCATACACAAACCAGGAAAAGAGCACAACCCAGCAGACTACATGTCAAGACACACTCTGCCGCACGCACTTGAGGCAACATTAATGGCGGAACATTAATGGCGGAAGAATACCTGAACTTTGTACTAAAACATAACACTCCGGCATCGATAAAGATGGAAGAATTGGAACAAATAACGAAAAGGGATCCAACAATGCAAGCGATCAAGACGGTGACAAGACAACAGAGATGGAGGCATGTCAACAACAACAGCATCATGGAAAAAGGAGTGATCAAAGAAGATATGTTGGCATTCAAAAAGATCCATGAAGAGCTCTCAGAGACCAAAAATGTAATAATGATGAGAGGAACAAGAATAGTAATGCCCAGAGCACTGAGGAGACAGACGGTGGACCTGGCGCATGAATCACACAGAGGCATGGTAGCAACAAAAAAAATGCTACGGGAAAAGGTGTGGTTCCTGGGATTAGACAACATGGCAGAAGCCACAGTCGCACACTGCCATGTCTGTCAAGTGACAGGACAGCCGACCAAGCCGGAACCAGTACAGATGTCGGAGCTCCCAAAGGCAGTGTGGACCGAATTGGCAGCCGACTTCTATGGGCCCCTGGAGACAGGAAACTACCTGCTAGTGATAATAGACAAATTATCCAGATTTCCAATCGTACGGCAAGTGGCGCCAACATCAGCAAACGCGACACTGCCAGTTATGGATGATGTTTTCGCAGCATGAGGCACCCCACAAACTCTAAAGACTGACAATGGTCCACCCTTCTCAGGAGAGGAGTTCAAAAAATTCATGGACTACTTAGGGATCCGCCACCGGAAAAAAACACAGCTGTGGCCACAGGCAAATGGCATGGCAAAAAGGTTCATGGGAACGATAAAGAAGGCTGTACAATGAGCCAAGCTGACACAGATATCGATAGGGCAGGCCCAGTGCCAGATACTAAGGGACTACAGAAACACTCCTCACAGCTCCACAGGACGGTGCCCCGCTGAGCTAGTGTTAGGCCGTTTGAACAGGACGAGGATACAGCAGACAGCAAAGAAAGAGCGAGGCAGCATTGCCACCAAGGACGAAGAAGCAAAGGCGAAAATGAAAACGTACGCCAATGCAAGGAGGCATGCCGTTCCGGTGCAACTAAAAGAAGGGGACACAGTGGTAGTACAGCAAAGACAGCTGAGGAAGTCAGACAGCCCGTTCTCGAAGGATCCGCTGACGGTGACTGAAGTGAAAGGGCCCATGATAACAGCATCAGCAGGGCGTTACCACATCACAAGAAACAGCTCACACTTCAAGGAATTGAAGGTCAAGGAAGAAGACAAGCAGACACCAGTGCTGGAGGAAACCAGACAGGATGAAGGTGCACAAATGGACAAAGGAGAGACACGGCAGAGAAGGGAATGCAAGAGGCCAAAGAGACTGATTGAAGAGATGCAATGTGAAGAGGTTCACCTAGAGAATCTCTCTCTCTCTCTCTCTCTCTCTCTCTCTCCCTCTCTTTCTCTCTTTATTTCTCTGTCAGTGACAATAGGTAGTGTCAAAAAAACACACACAAAAAAAAATGTTTTGCAACAAGGGGGGAGACGTTGTGCCCTGGACAGTGGGCACTAGGACCCTGAGGCATGAGTGCGAGAGGGGGCCGAAACCGTACACCAGTTCCGGTCAAGGGGGCAGACTCGGACACACATAGAGGAACAGGGCAAGGGGCAGGACGTAGGACGAGTGATGCTGTGAAGAATCAATAAAGTCATACCTGAGAGCAATCGTTGGTCTCCTGTCGTGATTGGGGGCTCGACGATACGACAGGGGTGAAAGGGTATTCCACAATGAGCTCTATCAGTGTGGAAAGGTAGTTACTTCTATTACAGTTTGCATCACACCGCTTTTCTATGGCAATAAGTGGTAAAAGGTAGTTCTCTCTTATTACAAACCTGAATTATAGGTGGGTTTGAGATGGACAGTGAGTGGTTGTCTGATAACTGCAACCACGATTTCCAAGTGAGAATGTGGCTAAAGGTGGCTGAGTTGCTGAATTCCTCGTATGTGGAGAAAGCTGTTTATCTGCTTTCAGAAGTGGCTTCACACCCGAGTGCTTGGAGTACATTGAAGAACTAATCCGCCAGCCAAAGAGGGACATTTTGAGGTTGCGGGGTGCACATTTTCATAAGCAACCCCTCCTTTCACACCACAGAACATCAGCCATAGATA
Organism: Lissotriton vulgaris; assembly: GCF_964263255.1. NCBI lineage: Eukaryota > Metazoa > Chordata > Amphibia > Caudata > Salamandridae > Lissotriton > Lissotriton vulgaris. Next base: position 891,556,126 of record NC_141695.1, read on the forward strand.
GACTGGGTTCACGAATCTCTAATAACACGAGGCCCGCTAGGACCTCGCAGGAGTTGCTGACAAAGTTTTGCAAGCCCTGGGAGGGGTTCCCGGCTCGCAATAAAGCGGGCTGCATTTTAGGGGCAGATGTTGCAGCCTGCACCCAGGCCCTCCCCCGCCTCCGTTTATTCTCTCGTTTCCCCCTCTGACAGCTAGCTCTGGACAAAGACCAGCAGACGCCCCCTCTGCTCCCCAGGGCCGCCTCCTTCCAGGATCATTGCCTGCAGACTGCAGGGGCTATGAAAAGACATGAACAAGTTACTTTTCGCCCTCGAAGCGGCAGTGTAGATAGGTGCTGCCCTGCTGCGGGAGAGCTGGTGGTGTCCAGGGTTCGAGGATGTCTCGAGGCTCCGGGGAGGCTGTGGGCTCGGCTTCAAGGGCGTCCTGAACGGCGCTCAGAGAAAGTGACAACTGGGAAGCGGGGGAGGGACGTTTCCGTCTAGGTGTAAGGCGCCGGTATGGGTGAGAGGTGTTTGGAAAGAGGGATCCAGTGACCTCTGACACTGGACGAGACACGTGCGTGACCCGGAGGCAGGGACCCAGCTTCGAAGCAGCGCCGGCACCAGGGGGCAGCATCCCTGGACTCTCCGGCACGGATGGATATTCGACTTGAAAGATGCTGGACCTAGTAACAGCCCACAAACGCTGATTTTAATGCACACTTTCGTGTATACTGTATTAAGTTCCACAACACTGTTGCTCTGTATTGTAGATTGCTTTTAATTAAGTTTATAAGCAAAGGATGAAGCCCTGAAGGAACCGCTTCTTGATTTCAACCTGTGACCTTGACGTTGCACCCAGATTTCCGCAGCAGGTGCTTTAACCGTCTGTGCTACTGACACTAAATGCCATATCTACAGGTACCCCAGGACAATAACCCTACAACAGATGCAAGCTACAAGTATTATTAATGCTACGCCCGAGAGAACATTAAACCAAGACCACTGAGTGGCCTTGTCTTCTGGTCCTCTGAGCCACTAATTCTGCCACGAGCCTCTGGGCGAGAGATTCTCCCGCCCTAGGAGGTGCCCAGCCACCAGCTGCCCACCATGGCCGTCTATGCTCTCACCGGCTTCTCCCTGGCCAGCCTCCTGAGCTTTGGCTACGTGTCCTGGGACTGGGTGAAGCCTAACCTGCTAGGGGACAGCGCGGCCGAGCACCTGGAGAAGCCCCCCAGCCCACTGGCCCAGGCACGGCCCCCTCACATCATCTTCATCCTGACCGATGACCAGGGCTTCCACGACGTGGGCTACCACGGCTCGGACATCCAGACGCCCACGATAGACCGACTCGCGGCCGAGGGGGTGAAGCTGGAGAACTACTACATCCAGCCCATCTGCACCCCGTCCAGGAGCCAGCTCATCACGGGCAGGTGAGGCCGGGCAGAGCCCTCTTGGGGTGGGAGGGGCCGCCGAGACCCATGCAAGGAGCAAAGACTCCTTAGTGCGCGAGGCTGGGACCTCGGGGCGTGGGCAGGAGAGGCAGAGAGACCCTGTGGGGGAAACAGGGGAGTCTGAGACCGCTGGATACTGGCAGGGGAGGCAGTAACCTCTCGGGTGAGAAGAAGAGGCAACGACCCGTGTGGGTGGGAACGAGAGGCAGAGACCCCTGAGGTGTGGCCACCAGAGACAGGGACAATAACGCGTGGGAAGGACTCGGGAGAGGTAGAGAGCACTGTGCATGACAAGAGAGGCGGGGGTCCTAGGATTTTGACATGAGAGGCAGAGACCCCTTAGGTGTGGGCACCAGAGACAGAGGCTATTAATTATGGGAAGGATTATGCGAAGGAAGTGACCACTCGGTGTGATGAAAGAGGCAGGGATCTCAGTATTCTAGCAGGAGAGGCAGAGACCCCTGGACACTGGCAGGAAAGGCGGGGCTAGCCGGGTGTGAGCAGATGAGGCAGAGACGTGTGTAACAAGGAGAGCCGACACTGAGAGGCAAACACATGCATGGGCGTGGGCAGGAGAAGAAAAGACCCCAGGAGTGGGAAGGAAAGGAAAACATGCCTGGGTGTCGGCTGAAGTCTGAAAGACTCCTACGTATGAACAAGAGAGGAAATATCTGGAAGAAGTCACTACCCCCAATGTTGCTAAAGTACAGGACGGATCCGCTATTTTTTTAATGTTTATTCCTGCTTTTACCTTCCTCGGTCATAGTCCACAGACACGAGCCTTTCACCTACCACTCTACTTTCTCAACAACGCACGTTAATCAACCTCTCCTATGTGCCTACTTTTGTACTAGAAAACGTAGCTCCAGCTGCTACACTCTCTCTCTCTCCATCTCTCCCTCTCTCTCTCTCTCTGCCTCCCCATCTCTCTCTCTCTCTGTGTGCGTGTCTCTCTCTCTCCCTGTTCCTCTCGTTCTCCCCGTCTCTCTCTCCTCTTACATGCTACCTTTACCTTTCCACTCTTAACTGCGCTCCACACCAGTCCCTCGCCCTCTCACCCGAACCTTTGCTCTGATGCACCCACATAAACCTCTCCTATCCAGGCTTGAAAGTAGCAGTTGTCATAGTCTCCAAAAGGAGGATCCCTGCTAGATTTTTGTTCAAATATGATTTTTGGACCGCCAAGGGAAAGCATGATTTTGCCTTTTGAGTGCGCCCTTTCCCACAGCAGCACGATAGCGCACTTTTTTTTAAAAACGATTTGCTGCAATTTAGTACACTCTTGTGGCGAGCTGGGATCCTGAATCGGCAGCTGTCTACAATGGCCGTAATGCCACTCTGTCCTGCCCACTCTGCCCGGTGACACGTAGCTGTACCCACAAATGTAGCGCACCTCACTCCTAGCCTGTGGCATCCGTGCTAGTCCAGACAACTTTCCCAATCCACCTCCACTCCGGCCCGTGTCTCTCCTGGGTGTTGTATTTCTGTAACTCCCCCTCCCCCTAGAAATTGTGTAAGTGCACTCAAAATGCTGACCAGCAGCAGTCATTGCTGTTGCAATATTAAGTTCTATGCACAACTCTGACAAAGTACCTCAGTCCTCATAGGTAGCACTCATGCAAATCTAGAAGAGACTCACACACAGCTCTGTTAATGCACCTCAACTCTGAACTGACGTAATCCATGCCACGCCACGCCAATGCAGAATAGTATACAGCTCCGGCTAAGCAGCTCAACCCTGCGCTAACGGTCTACATTCTGCGCCATTACCGGATAATACGCAGCTCCAGACGTGCATCTGAACTCCGAACTGACGTAATCCATGCTGCGTCATTACCGAATAATACACAGCTCCATAAATGCATCTCTGTTCCGAACTGACGTACTCCATGTTATAGAATTGCTAAATTCCATGCACAGCTCTACCAATACAAATACATTCAGTAACTGTTTACCATACTGTAAATATGTGACAAATGACTCCTGGCAGTGGGCTGAAGTGAGAGAGACGGACCCTTGAGTGCCAGGGTGCGGTTAGGTAAGGTAGAGACGGGTGGGGCAGAGTCCCGAGTGTGAGCCACCAGTGGAAAGGTTTTTCATTGTGTCAGCAGGAAAAGATGGCTCGCCGGCATTAGGGGAAGGGGGGCAGTGAAGCCTAAATGTTGTAAACTATGGTGCCGGTTATTGAGGCCGGAATCAGGGCTTTAAGTGGGCCGGGTCCTCGTAAAAAGCAGGTGCTGAGGCGGGTCCCTATCGGGTTCTCTATTTTTGCCCTCACCCTTGATTATAAAAATACATTTTAATTCTGCCGCAGTGCCACCCTTCACTGCCCTTTATGTAACTTCAAAGAGACTCGTTATAGTTCTTTCAGTCTCATAATTTGAGAATGGAAGCATGTTCTATATTCTATACAACAAAGCCATATTTGTTGGTTATTTATCTTATGTAACTAACAACTATTGACAAAGCCAATCGTTCTGGCTTGTTGCAGGTCTAGTGTTACTTGTTGTATTATGTGTCTGGACGCAGTGACAGAAGCAGCAAAATACCTTTAAGGTGGCACACTATGCTAAACACAGATTTTAAGTTTGCGTGTTTTTAAGCCACGCTTTTATTACAAGGGCCACGCCCCTTTAAGAGACTCCCCAGATTTGTCATCCCACTTAAAGCCCTGAGGCCAGATCCCGGGGCCTGAGCTGAGGAGAGGCAGGAGTTCCCGTAGAGGCCCCAGTTTATCAGTTTGATAACGCTTTACCCTTCTGCACACAAAGTGTGACATCGCGTAATTGTGTTGAGTGACAGAAGGGAGCTTTTGATGACAGAGAGGGCGGGATATCAACATTTTTTGCCTGGGAGCTGAATCTGGCGTTTACCTGCAGGCGTTCCTCGTCATGTGTTGCAAGATCAGCCATTTCTGCTGTTTCACTCACAGCGCTTTGCATAATGGACTTTTTAAACACACACGGGTGGGCTACACGTGAAACTACACGTTTCAAAATGCAAAGTACCGACGGCTAGAAAGAAATCCTTTGTTGTGTTGAACATGGCATTGTGCCACCTGGTAGCCACGCACAGAAGTCTGTGATGGGATTATGTACATGCCTTACACATGGAAGGAAAAAAGAAGCGCTGCGAAGCCTCAGCTTCTTTGGACCTGAGGCAGTTACAGAGCAATGCACAGCCAGGTACATGATTCATACACCACTGTTTCTTAAGAGGTGCTCAGGAGCCCACAGTGAGGTCACACCTCGCCATCCGCTGGCCACAGCGCCCATGCACTCTACTCAGTCTGGAGAGGGTGCTGTCCTTCGTTCCAATAGGCCCTGTCTCTGGATAAAGTGCACTGCTCTGATGACTCAGCGCGTTTGATATCGTGACCATGCGCTTTTGGCCTGGGCAGCCAGTACAAAAGTTACTTTTCAGTTAGTGCACAGCTTGTTATTGAACTGATCGGTCAACACAAGTGACATTTTTCACTGATTGGGCACTGATTAGCCAGTGCAAATGTGGAGACCAGATTGCCTGTTCATTAGTGCAAAACAGCGGCCTTATTGGGATATGAGAAGCCAACCAACCCTGTATGTCATGGGCACGTTGGTACTTGGAGACGGTGACGGCGAAATAGACAGTGTGCAGGGCCTGCTCTTCGGACAGAAAGCAACATATATCACAATAGCAAATACCGGAAAGGTGCATGGGCTACTTCTAAGGGCTAATGGGTGAAACAGAGAAACAAAGAAAGTAGCAAAGAAGGAAAGAAATCAAGGCAAACAAAAGAAGAACTTGAGAGGAAAGAGAGGAAGTGAAAGAAGGGAAGTAAACAGATATCTTTAGTGAAGCCATAAACCCCGTAGGTTTCTCAGGGGTGGAGGAGCATGGTGGGTGGAGAGTGTGTTTGTATTGGGCGTGTAGTTGGCCCGGAATCATTGGTGGCAACTCATGAAAATAATAATATCGTAATAGAGGATGAAACTAGTGGGGTTCCACTTTGCGTCATAAAAGGGAAAGACGTGGAATTCTTGACCGTAGTCTGAGAAACACTCAAAAAACTCTTAACTCCCCTTGAAGTGAGACTTTCACATATAGGATCCCAGCTCTTGGAGATGGAAAAAAGTATTTCGAACCTAGACAAAAAACCAACCTACACACAAGATAAGAATCTTATGGCCAGTCTCGAGAAGCTGGTAAAAAGCCTGCTGACTCCCCTGATGGAAAAAACCCAAATCATTAACCTAAAACTAGATCAACTAGAGTTCTTAACATCTAAAAACACCACTTTACTGGAGAGTTTTGTAGATAACAGCAAACAACCCACTGGTATTGGTGGTAACAATATTACTCTAGTAAAAAAGGGTGCTAAGAAAAACCAGACACAACTTCAGCAACCGAAAACTGCAGTATCTGCAGATCCTAACGGTATTACCGCTTGCATAGTACCAGCTACTTTGTCTAAAACTACGCTGGCAACTACTGTGGGACCAAAGCTAAATAACTCTATGGTGGTGGCTACACCAGTAAACATAGCTGCCCCAGCACTGCCAAATGCTGAAGGGAAAGAAACTCCAGTTAGTAAACCTTTAGCCCCTAGCAAAACACCCCTGCCTGGCAAACAGATTTATGTAAACATACCCCCTGAGGCTGCCCCGTATATGGCAATTTTGACAGGTGTTCCATTAATTGCAGGGAATAAATATGAGAAAATGGAGGACCTTCTAAATAAAACAAAATTTTGGCTAAATAATAATAGGCCCCTATCCCGAGACACTGCTACAAAAATCTTAAGCGTGCGGAGGGTCCCCTGGGTTGGGCCAAGTAAGAAAGACCTGGAGGGAGATTGCATCCTGATTAACTTTAGAGACATCTGGGTTAAGGATATGATCTGCAGCAAAGCAAGGTTCGGTAGGATAGGGGACATCCAGTGTGTGGGACTCGAATATTTTTTCCCCAACCTTTATCATACCGTCTCAAACCCCAACCATCGCGGGTACAGAACACACGGCAATAATCATTTGGGTTGGGTACATAACTTGAACATGAATCAGGGCACACAAAATAACTGTGTCCCTTGGCATGAGATAAATGGCCCCTTTATGGGACCACCAAGCATGGGTCCTTTTACACAAGTCCCGTTTAACCCAGGAAGACCAAGGTTTCAAGGCGAGGAGTACTCAGGATGGATCTCAAATAATAATATCCCATTGAGAAACCGCTTTGACCCATTAATGGGTATGGACGGGGTAGACTGACCATCAGCTAGGTCTGAGGGCAATGCGCCTATCGCTCTAGATTTGGGAAAGAGGGGAAACATAGGGATAGCCCGCAATGATGAAACAGCGGTGGTGATTGATGATTGTGATACTGTGAGTATTGGCCCCCCACACGCAGAGAATGATGTTGTCCTTGGGGGAGATACCATTTTGGGTCGTGAGAATCACACACTACTGTCTGGGCAAGACCCCTCAGGTATAAGAGACATTTTGGAGAGCACCTATGGGAGACAGGGGCTGTCCTTAATATCTTGGAATATCGCCGGACTTACTGGAAGATTGGAGGATGATGCATGGTTGGATTACGTGGGAGCCCAGGGAATCCTGTGTTTACAGGAGACATGGACTAGGACTGCCCATGATATTGAGGGCTTTCAATCATTCAATGTTTTGGCCGTTCCATCGACATCTGGGAGGGCGAAGGGTGGTATAATGACAGCGTTGTCTATAAAACTACAGAACTTGACAACTTCAAAACTGGTGGACACAAATTGGTACCAACTGTTGTTATTAGAGCATCTTTTTCCAGAACCTATGTTGTTAGTCAATTGGTATCACAATATCTTTAACGGACATGACATATCGATAATCCAAAGTCTGGAGGACGCAGTGGGCAAAGCACGAAGCGAGCACCCTTTATCGTCTGTTATTTGGGTTGGCGACTTCAACTGTTCGCTGTGTAGTTTTGGAGGCTCGAATGTGTGTGGACTGGAGGACTTAAACACACAGCCCTTGATCCACTTTAAACACACACCCCAGGGGGATGCTCTGAACAATATTATTATCCTGAATGACTTGTGTGTGGTGGAACCTTGGTCAGCCCCCGACATACCGCATATACCAACTTTTCAGGTTACAAGGGGGGAGATGAGCACCATTGATTTCGTCTTGGTATCCAGTAGCTTCCTTAAATATGTCGATAAGCTTGAGGTGGTGCCGAATCCCGCAAGTGACCATAATCCCTTAATGTTGTCATTGTGCCTGCCAGCGCAAGAACCATCCAAGATCTGGGAACAGTCCATCAAGTACAGCAAGAATCAAGGTGTTAGCTTGAAATGGGGGAAGGTAAACGTGATAAAATTGGAGGAAGATATTCTTGCTAGTTGCAAAACTGAAATGGAATTATGTCTACTCCCAGCACCTGACCCCCATCAGGTTATTGAGAGCTTTGAGAAATTGTGTGGGCATGTAGCAAAGCACCTTAGGAAACCCAAGGGAAAGGGTGGCCAAAAGGCCTTTAGATGGTTTGACTCCGTGTGTTCTGTCACACACCATACCCTAAAACTAGCCTTGCACCAAAAACCAAGAAACAGAGAACTTGTAAGAACTAGTAGAAAGGCCTATAGGGAGGCTATTGTAAAAAGAAAGCAGGATCTAAAAAACATTGCCTGGGAAGACCTTGAAAAGGCTGCAGAACTAAAAGATAGCAGACTCTTTTGGGAGGTCCTAAATCGCCCACTTTTTAAGAATGACAACAAAGAATATATAGTTATGCAGGTCACAGCTGAACAGTGGGTTCAACATTTTACAAAGATTTTTAATCCTAATTCTATTTCATTAATGGCAAGTCCGGATAGTATAGGGGAACTGGTGACATCTCCCTCGGCTTTGACCCTCAGCTCTTCACTTACATTGACAGAGATTGAGGAAGCCTTAGAGAAGGGATCATCACTAAAAACTCCAGGCCCAGATGCTGTCCCCTTGGACCTTTTTAAACATAATGTTAGTCTGTGGGCACCCATATTATTGAATGTCTTCAAGGCTGTTGTGGTTGGGCGCATCCCTGGTACCTGGGAGGAGGCAATTGTAGTGCCGATCTTCAAGAAGGGCAATAGGTGCGACCCACGTTGCTATTGTCCCATTTTCTTAATAGACGCTTCATGCAAAATCCTGGGCAGGGTTATCCTAGCCAGATTAGAAAGTTGGGCAGATTCAACAGGTCTTATAGTTGATTCCCAATACGGATTTAGGCGTGGAAAGGGGACTGTTGAGCAGTGCCTGAATTTGGCACTAATTTTAGGCAAGTACATGAAGGCAAAAAAGTCCGCAATACATCTCGCCTTCATGGACTTGTCAAGTGCATTCAACACTGTTTGCAGACATAAGTTGTGGCGGATGATGGACGACATGGGCTTCGAGGAACCATTGGTCACATTGCTTCGCAGGTTACATGCAGCAACAACTGTTTCAATCAGATTTGGCCCTGGAGGCGAAATGACAAAATCAATTCCTTCTACTGAGGGTGTGCGTCAAGGATGCATCCTGGCGCCTTTCCTTTTTTTGGTTTATACAAATGGGCTAGAAAAGTATTTATTAAACCAGGGTTGTGACTTTTCAAAAATTAAAGGCAAAAGAATTCCCATGCTTTCCTATGCAGACGATACTGTCTTAATGACCTTAACTGGAAATAGCATGCAAGTATGTTTAGATGCCTTTAATACTTTCATGCTTGACCTCGACTTAAAAGTAAACTTTGATAAATCTTTTGTAATGTCTTGTGGTCCTAAAGGGTCAAACGTTAGGAAGTTTGTGGTGAATAATCGCACAATTGGAAAGCTGAAAAACTTTAACTATCTAGGTAATTTGTTTAATAGCAAATTAAGCTGGATGCCAGTTATGAAGGTTCGGGCCCAGAGTGCGACCCGGGCTATAGAGGGCATCTTCCGTTTTTGCAGCAAATTGGGCCATAAACATGTTACGCACCTCAAAACCCTTTACACATCTAAGTGTTTATCGGTGGCCACCTATGGGGCAGGTGTGTGGGGGACTGAAACACCAACCGTGATACAGGTGGTGGAAAATAATTTCATAAAAAGGGTTTTATCAGTCCCCAAAGGCTGCTCAAACATCTTTTGTCACAAAGAAATGGGAATGGCCAGTGTTTCTGATACGATTCGTTTGTCCCCTTTATTGTTATGGGGCAAAATATGGCAATCTGAAGACCTACAACTCACCAAAGCTATCATCATGGATTGCATGGCCCTAGAAAACTCAAAACAGATCCCCTGGTTGTCCTATGTTTGTAATATGTTAAATAAGATTGGATTGGGTTCTTTTTATGACAATCCTGAAGAAATAGAGGGAAACCAAAAGGCGGACATAAAGACACTGTATTGGCAATCATTGAATCCACCATCTTTGGACGATGTTAATGTTAATGTTTATGCTCCTAAGCCCCAACCTCAGTTCTATTTAACATTTACTCTTAATGTGCAATGGCGATTCCTACTAACAAGGTTTAGATTGGATATTCTGCATTTTTTGCTCGCTTTCCCGAAACAAGGGGGTTGGTGTGAGAGGCTGCCCCCTTGTCCATGTAATAATAGGGTTAGTCAAAGCACTAAACATGTGGTCCTCTTTTGCTCCTTATACCAAGAGCCAAGAATTTGGTCCGGATCCAAAGGATGCAGGCAAAGTCAATCCTGGCTTGCCAGCGCCAATTGCGGGTGCACAACCTGCAGATGGGGGAGATGACACAGGGATTTAAGAGTTTTGTTGATAGCAACAAGAAAATAGCTACTGGACTGGGGCGCATGACTACTGCCATCACCCAGCTGTGCAGTAAGATGGAGGAGCACGAGCACTGTAGGCGCAGGGATGCCCGCGTGCAGAACCGGGCAATCAACCGCTTTGCTGCAGCAACCGCCCAGCTATGCCGCGGAGGGGCTAACATGGAGGACTGCCTCACCCAGAACACTGCAGAGGTGACCAGGGGCATGGCCCGCATCACCACTGCCATGGAGGCACTAATTATATCAAACACGGTGGTGAATCCTGCCCTGGACGTGGGCGAGGCTGGGGACAGCAGCAGCCACAGCAGCCGGGCCAGCGCTGTATCTGAGCCGCGCCGGAGCACCAGGCGCTCCGCTGAGGCAGCAGGACACACAGAAGGGGGTGAGCCACATCCAAGTGGGTCAGCTAAGCGCAGCAAGAAGTAAGACTGCCAGGGTGGGTGAGCCAACCCGGACAATTTACATTCCCCACATATTGTTTACGTATTTCATTTGTTGCACATCAGTGCAGTAACGTTGTGCCAACATTATAAAATGTATTTTTTCAACTTCCATTGACCTGTCTGTGCATCTGTACTCACTCAGAAATAGTTTTCTGTTATCTCCTCACGTCTGTATCTGCCATCACTTGGCGTAGACACCCCAGCAGGTTGTGTTTGTGGCACAGCAACGTCGTCGTCATGGTCCTCGTAGACAACTCCACCTCAGTGCCCTTCTTCACCGCAAGGTTGTGCAACATTGCACAGACAGCTATGATCTTGCAGCAGGTGATGGGGGTATACTGCCTTGCACCTCCACTCTTGTGCAAGCATCTGAACCTGCTTTTCCAGATGCCAAAGGTCCGTTCTACTACATTCCTTGTGCTTTTGTGGGCCCGGTTATACCTCCTTTGGCTGGGTGTAGAGGGGTTGAGGTAGGGGGTGAGTATGAATGAGCGGAGGGCATATGCACTGTCGCCTAGAAGGAAAAGGGGTAACATTACTCACATGCATACATGTACTTTACTTTTCTACTTTGTGTTATGGGGGTCTGATGATGTGTCTCACCTAGGAGGTATCCTTCACCAAATTCCCCAGCCTTCAGCCGTGCATAGATGCCGCTGTTTTGAAAAATGTACGAGTCGTGGGTACTCCCTGGGAATTTTGCTACCAGGTCTGTGATGGTGCACTTAGCATTGCAGATCACCTGCACATTGATGGTGTGCGTAGACTTCCTATTGCGGTATATGTATTCTGTGTCAGCAGGGGGGCAAATCGGAATGTGCGTGCCATCTATGCAGCCGATGATTTGGGGGAAGCGTGCCATCTGGTAAAAGTCTGCTTTTGTTTGTACCAGTTCCGCATGGGTTGCAGGGAAAGATATGTATTGGTCCATCCTCTGTATCATGGCGTCAAGGAATTTGTTGAAAAACCTTGACACGCTGCTCTGGGTCACCCCTCCTACCGCAGCGACTCCACTTTGATAGCTGCCAGACGCAAGCAGGTGTAGGCTGCATAGCACCTGCACGTGCGTTGGGATGGCGTGTGCCCTTGGGGTGGTCCAACAGTGGTTTGAGGTCCCTGATGAGTTCCAGAATGGTGTCTGAATCCAGCCTGTACCTCTGTAGGATCTCTGCCTCTGTGAGCATGAACAGGGTGATCCTCTGTTCCTCTCTTTGCCATTCCCTCTCTCCTTCCTGCTGTAGCCGTAGCCGCCTTGCAATGACATAAAAAGCCGCCATCCTGCAAGTTGCATTGCATTTTGGGTCTCTTTTTAAAGGTTGCAGTTGGTTACCACCTGATTGGAATCCATGGTAAATACCGATTTTGAAATACCGATTTTGAGGCAAAATCGGTATTTCTGTGCTTCCCTACATCTCAATCAGAGTTTTGGCCTGTCCGAATCGGTAATTTACCGATTCGGTATCTCTACCGATTCGGTACATGGTCCGAATCGGTATATTTACCGATTCGGTAAGTTACCGATTCGGTACATGGTCCGAATCAGTATATTTACCGATTCGGTATGTTACCGATTCGTTCTTTTACCGATTCTGTGTATTTCCGATTCAGTTTATTTCCGATTCGGTAACTATACCGATTCGGTATCAATACCGATTCGGACGGTTTTCTGCGTCCTACATCTCGATGGCTGGATACGGTAAGGGCCGAAAATCGGTATTTTCGGCCGTTACCGATCGGTATTGGGCCACCGAGTCATCACCTCCCCTGTGTAGTAAGAAACCAAAGCATCGCTTTGCATTTCTGTTGCCTCATCTCCCCTGCGCCTAGCACAGTCTTTGATTTTTGGCACAACCAAGGTGCTTAGTGCTAAAACTAATGCATCCATTGATTTCTATGGATTAAACTTTCTTAATCTTTTAAAAGTGATAGCTTGACTTGTGTATGTTGGATTTTTGTTGTTTTGGTCTTGTTCTATTCAGATCAATTTTAGCTATTTTTCTAAACTGGTGTGGATTCATGTTGTAATGATTTCACTGTGTATGTGTGTGTGTGTGGGGGGGGAGTGCGTGTGTGTGTGTGCGCCAAAACTTTACACAGTGCCTCTGAGATAAGTCTGACTGCTCTGCCAAGCTACCAAGGAAGTGAGCAGGGTTTATCTTAGCTGTGTGACTCCCTTACCCAGTGAAGGTCTCTACTTGGGCAGGGTGCAAACCATTGCCAACTAGAGACACCATTTCTAACAGTGTACTTGGTTAAAGAGTTTCAAATTGTGTACTTGGATAGATGGTTCCTAATTATGTACTTGGATGCATGGTTCCTATGTTTGTGATCACTCTTGTGATTTAGTATTTCTTGCCCATCAGTAAAGGATCATTTCTGCTGCATACCTTGAGACTCCTTGCTATCACACCTGTTTTTCAATATCTGCACAACTTATGTTTTAACACTTTCTGCAACTAGAAGTGTACTCTGACACCCAGCTATACATACAACAACGGGACATTTTATCATCAAATGACCTGGATTACCAATTGCTTGGTAAAGATAAAACTCTTAAAATTGCCTGTGGCTGCACAGCTGAAGCACAAAGATGCTGGTAATCAGTGACATGATCCAGTATCCACTCCCTTTCTCATGGAGAGACACAGAGGAGCAGACTTAATTTTCATCAGAGAAAATAACCTTAGGGTGTAATTTATTTTATGCAGAGCTATCTTTTAGTCATACAATCGCTGCTGACAACAGAAAATGAGATTATAAGTTCCCGATGCTAGTAAGTGTACTTCAGCGCACTCAGTCAGCATATCGAATTTACTAGAGCAGTAGTTGTGTGTAGCCTGTGTGGGTGCACCAAAGAGGACATTCAGAACTTTCAAAGGATACAGGGCCAAGCAGTGAGAATCTTCTTTAAGGAAATAAGAGTAAGATAGCCTCATCCCATGTTTGAAAGAGCTCCACTAGTTCCCAGCAGAGCACAAGATCTAATCGGAATTACTGTGTACCATTCATGAAGCCTATGAGTGACAAGGTCCAGAATCCCATCAGAAGTGGGAACCCTTTACACCGCCTAGCTGCGCCCTCAGGTTGGGGAGCACAATGCTGATCACCCACGTCAAATTTACCTGTATGCTACGGGGTTGAACTCTCGGAGTTTGGGCTCACTACTCCAGGATGCCTTGACCCTACATCTATGGACCAGCATGCCTTGAACCTACATCAGAGAACCTAAACCAGCATCCCTGTCATTCAAGGAGGCGCCAAAGCCTATCTTTGCCCGGCAACAAGTCAGTTCTAGGAACACTCCCTGCTCCCAGCCGAAGAAGGGACAACTGTGAAGGTTTTTATGCCAGGTAGTCTCTTCTCAGAAGAACTTATATATCGGTCCCCCTGATGGCAACAACACGATTGTCTCTTGTCCAGCCTAATGTGTCTAGCGACAGCCCAAGTGGCACACCATAGCAGCAAAGGCGATTATCCAGCATTCTATATAACAACTCAGTGAATACAATAAATGAAAGTGTATTCAAATGGATGTCCGTAGAAGGAATGGGGTTGTCATGCCCTGGACAGTGGGCACTAGGACCCTGAGGCATGAGTGTGGGAGGGAGCCGCAACCGGACACCAGTTCCGGTCAAGGGGGCAGACTCGGACACACATGGAGGAACAGGGCAAGGGGCAGGACGCAGGATGAGTGATGCTGTGAAGAATCAATAAAGTCATACCTGAGAGCAATCATTGGTCTCCTGTCGTGATTGGGGGCTCAACGATACAACAACTGGCGACGAAGGAAGAAAGGGCACACGTGTGTCTGGTGCCCGACACAGCCGAAAAGCGAAGCCAGGAGCCCACCCTGGTTCGCATGAGGAGGAGAAGTCACTGCCCGTGAGCCCACCCCTTGCCGCAACAGGAGCAGCGAAGCGTGAAGCCTGGCAGCAACGCTGGTAAGAAAATACCCGACACATCCCTCAGTGAGAGCAAGGAACTAGGAAATATCGCGCAAGCTCTCGCGAGAGCGGGAGCAGCCATCTTGAAGTCAGGCGGATTGGCCAATCAGCGCTGCAGAAGATCGGGCGGCCATTTTGAGATCAGGCAACGCCCAGATTGGCCCCGAAATCGCGCGAGATTTCGGCGGCCATCTTAAAGTCAGGAAAATAAACCAATAGGGGAGCTGGAGAGACTGGCGGCCATCTTAAAGACAGGAAAGATCGAAAAATTGAAGGAAAGTGCCGATAAGAGCACAGAAAAAAAGAAAAATGAGCACAAGTAACTGCAAAGGAAAGCAGGAGGAAGCAATGAGCAGAAAGGAAAGAAGAATTGAGAACAAAAGTAGCAAATAACAAAAATAGAAGCAAACAAAAGAAGGAAAGGAAAGTAGAAAAGCACAAGTGCCAATAAGAGCACAGAAAAAAGGAAAATAAGCGCAAGCAACTGCAAAGGAAAGCAGGAGGAAGCAAAAGAACAGAAAGGAAAGAGAAAACAAATTAATGTGAAAGAAAGCAAACAATAGAGAGAAGGGCAACAAGCAAGAAACAGTTGAAGAAGCATCAAAGAAGAGCTGCAAGCAAAGAAAAGATGACTGAACAAAGAAGCGAGAAGCAGAGCGCCAAATACCGCATACTTCTCCCATTCAATCTATCAGAACCGCAAGTAGGGATCAGATGGGAGCGATGAATTAGAAAATTCGAGCGGTACATGCGCGCCACGGATGTCACAGAGGCCAAACAACTGGATCTGTTTCTAAATCTGGTCGGCGATGAAGTAGACGACCTACTAGTAACACTACCAGCAGAAGAGATGTCGACATACAAAGGGCTAATAAAATGCCTCTCAAGCAAATTTGATCCACAGAGAAATGTTGACTTTGAGAGCTATACTTTCACAATAGCATTTCAACGCACGGATGAATGCTGGATGATTTCGTGACACGATTGCGCAAGCTTTTGACATACTGTGAATTCGACAAGTTCGACAACGTACAAACGATTCGCCTGCGCATCATTGAAGGATGTCGTGACACGGACTTCCGTGCGAGAATTCTGAAGAAACCAACCTCGCTGGAGAAAATCTTGTCATTGGCAAGGGCCGAGGCAAGGGCAACGGTGCAAGCGAAGCAAATGGAGCGGGGCAAGGAACGGCGACTAGAGCAGGCACACCGCATGGCGGAGAACAACCGCACAAACAATTGGAAGAAAGGGCACAATGAACAGGCGACAAAGAAGCAACCCGAATCGACCTGCTACAGATGCGGACTTGAATTCCCACACAAAGGAGAGTGCCCGGCAATGGGCCAGACCTGCAGGAAATGCAATTGGAGCAACCACTTTGCCAGCGCATGCCTTGGACTGCAGTTCAGAAGTGAAAGAGGAAGACCAGGAAGACCAAGGATAACGTTGAGCGTGCATGTCAGACACGTGGAAACAACAAACAGAAGCTCATCGGCTGATTCAGGAGAAGACGAGAAGGTAGAACGCCTGTACCTCATATCCGACGCTGTTGCCATGCCCACCGAAGAAGACACGAGTCAAGAAAGCATCCATCTGGTGAACAAAAATGAAGTAAAGAAAACAGAGACGGTGACCATAGACGTGGGACCACACAAAACACGGTTTGTGCTAGACAGCGGAGCAACATGTAACATCATGTGTGTATCGGAATATGAGAAGATGGAAGTAAAACCAGTGTTGATGCCATCAAAAGTTGACGTATTTACGTGTGGGTCAAGAAAACCAGTGATGAACATGGGAAAGTTCACAGAAAATTTGACATACAAAGGCCAAACAATAAAAGAAGAAATACATGTATTGAAGTGTGACATTCCGGCATCGTGCCTATTGAGCAATGTTACAGCGCAGGTAATGGGCTTCCTCGAAATGACATACCACATGTCAGAGAAGAAAAGCATCCTGCGAGAATATCCCAGACTCCTCCAGGGACTAGGGAAGCTAAAAGGATGACAAATAACACTGCACATCAATGAAGCAGTAAAACCAGTAGCTCAACATCACCGGCGAGTACCAATACACCTACAACCCCAAGTAGAGGAAGAAATTGAAGCTTTGCTAAGTCAGGACATCATAGAGCCAGTCGAGGAACCGACGCCATGGGTGTCGCCAATAGTGGCAGTGCCCAAGAAGAACACATCCAAAATTTGTATCTGCGTCGTCATGAGAATACCGAACACAGCAATTGAACATGAAAGACACCCTGGACCTCACCTTGACGACATGATCAGCTGCCTGACAGGCACACAACGTTTCTCTAAACTAGACCTGTGCAAAGGATATCATCAGCTAGAACTTGACCTTCAGTCCAGATACATCATGACATTTTTCACACACCTGGGTTTTTTCCGATACAAGCGTTTGAGTTTTGGAATATCATCGGCTGCTGAAATATTCCAAGAGACAATACGGCAAATATTAAGGCCGGTAAAAAACTGTCTGAACTACAGTGACGACATTCTGGTGTTTGGCAAGTCAGATGATGAACATGACAAAGCACTGCGGGACGTATGCTCCCAGCTAGAACAAGCAGGGCTGACGCTAAATGAGGACAAGTGCGAACTGGGGCGAGACGAATTGGTGTTCTTTGGACACATTTTCTCTAAAAAAGAGATGCGACCAGATCGCAGCAAAGTGGACACGCTAGAAAAAGCAAAACATCCAAGCGACTTTGCAGAAGTACGGTCATTCCTCAGCCTTGCTAGCTACCTCGCAAGATACATAAAAGACTTTGCCACAGTGGGCACGCCACTGAGGGAACTAACTAAACAAGGCCAGACCTTCATGTGGACAGAAGAATGCAGCAAAGCATTTGAAGCGATCAGACAAGCAGTGATAGCAGTAGATCACCTTGCATACTTTGATCCGTTGCTTTGCACAGAATTGACGGTGGACGCCAGCCCAGTGGGGTTGGGAGCAATACTAGCACAACACAGACCAGGCAAAGAGTCACCAAGGTGCACAGTAGCCTATGGAAGCAAGAGCCTGTCCGACATTGAGAGGGCATACTCTCAGCCGGAGAAAGAGAGTCTGGCAGTAGTATGGGCATGTGAGCACTACCACATGTTCATATATGGGAAACCATTCACAATAATAACAGATCACCAGGAACTGGTAACCATCTATGGAAACCCCAATGCAAAAATACCGCCCTGAATAGAGAGGGGTGGGAATAAGACTAATGGAATACAACTTCAAGATCATACACAAACCAGGAAAAGAGCACAACCCAGCAGACTACATGTCAAGACACACTCTGCCGCACGCACTTGAGGCAACATTAATGGCGGAAGAATACCTGAACTTTGTACTAAAACATAACACTCCGGCATCGATTAAGATGGAAGAATTGGAACAAATAACGAAAAGGGATCCAACAATGCAAGCGATCAAGACGGTGACAAGACAACAGAGATGGAGGCATGTCAACAACAACAGCATCATGGAAAAAGGAGTGATCAAAGAAGAAATGTTGGCATTCAAAAAGATCCATGAAGAGCTCTCAGAGACCAAAAATGTAATAATGATGAGAGGAACAAGAATAGTAATGCCCAGAGCACTGAGGAGACAGACGGTGGACCTGGCGCATGAATCACACAGAGGCATGGTAGCAACAAAAAAAATGCTACGGGAAAAGGTGTGGTTCCTGGGATTAGACAACATGGCAGAAGCCACAGTCGCACACTGCCATGTCTGTCAAGTGACAGGACAGCCGACCAAGCCGGAACCAGTACAGATGTCGGAGCTCCCAAAGGCAGTGTGGACCGAATTGGCAGCCGACTTCTATGGGCCCCTGGAGACAGGAAACTACCTGCTAGTGATAATAGACAAATTATCCAGATTTCCAATCGTACGGCAAGTGGCGCCAACATCAGCAAACGCGACACTGCCAGTTATGGATGATGTTTTCGCAGCATGAGGCACCCCACAAACTCTAAAGACTGACAATGGTCCACCCTTCTCAGGAGAGGAGTTCAAAAAATTCATGGACTACTTAGGGATCCGCCACCGGAAAAAAACACAGCTGTGGCCACAGGCAAATGGCATGGCAAAAAGGTTCATGGGAACGATAAAGAAGGCTGTACAATGAGCCAAGCTGACACAGATATCGATAGGGCAGGCCCTGTGCCAGATACTAAGGGACTACAGAAACACTCCTCACAGCTCCACAGGACGGTGCCCCGCTGAGCTAGTGTTAGGCCGTTTGAACAGGACGAGGATACAGCAGACAGCAAAGAAAGAGCGAGGCAGCATTGCCACCAAGGACGAAGAAGCAAAGGCGAAAATGAAAACGTACGCCAATGCAAGGAGGCATGCCGTTCCGGTGCAACTAAAAGAAGGGGACACAGTGGTAGTACAGCAAAGACAGCTGAGGAAGTCAGACAGCCCGTTCTCGAAGGATCCGCTGACGGTGACTGAAGTGAAAGGGCCCATGATAACAGCATCAGCAGGGCGTTACCACATCACAAGAAACAGCTCACACTTCAAGGAATTGAAGGTCAAAGAAGAAGACAAGCAGACACCAGTGCTGGAGGAAACCAGACAGGATGAAGGTGCACAAATGGACAAAGGAGAGACACGGCAGAGAAGGGAATGCAAGAGGCCAAAGAGACTGATTGAAGAGATGCAATGTGAAGAGGTTCACCTAGAGAATCTCTCTCTCTCTCTCTCTCTCTCTCTCTCTCTCTCTCTCTCTCTCTCCCTCTCTTTCTCTCTTTATTTCTCTGTC
Organism: Lissotriton vulgaris; assembly: GCF_964263255.1. Classification (NCBI taxonomy): domain Eukaryota; kingdom Metazoa; phylum Chordata; class Amphibia; order Caudata; family Salamandridae; genus Lissotriton; species Lissotriton vulgaris. Next base: position 891,575,510 of record NC_141695.1, read on the forward strand.
AGTGACAATAGGTAGTGTCAAAAAAACACACACAAAAAAAAATGTTTTGCAACAAGGGGGGAGACGTTGTGCCCTGGACAGTGGGCACTAGGACCCTGAGGCATGAGTGCGAGAGGGGGCCGAAACCGTACACCAGTTCCGGTCAAGGGGGCAGACTCGGACACATATAGAGGAACAGGGCAAGGGGCAGGACGTAGGACGAGTGATGCTGTGAAGAATCAATAAAGTCATACCTGAGAGCAATCGTTGGTCTCCTGTCGTGATTGGGGGCTCGACGATACGACAGGGGTGAAAGGGTATTCCACAATGAGCTCTATCAGTGTGGAAAGGTAGTTACTTCTATTACAGTTTGCATCACACCGCTTTTCTATGGCAATAAGTGGTAAAAGGTAGTTCTCTCTTATTACAAACCTGAATTATAGGTGGGTTTGAGATGGACAGTGAGTGGTTGTCTGATAACTGCAACCACGATTTCCAAGTGAGAATGTGGCTAAAGGTGGCTGAGTTGCTGAATTCCTCGTATGTGGAGAAAGCTGTTTATCTGCTTTCAGAAGTGGCTTCACACCCGAGTGCTTGGAGTACATTGAAGAACTAATCCGCCAGCCAAAGAGGGACATTTTGAGGTTGCGGGGTGCACATTTTCATAAGCAACCCCTCCTTTCACACCACAGAACATCAGCCATAGATAGACTGGGTTCACGAATCTCTAATAACACGAGGCCCGCTAGGACCTCGCAGGAGTTGCTGACAAAGTTTTGCAAGCCCTGGGAGGGGTTCCCGGCTCGCAATAAAGCGGGCTGCATTTTAGGGGCAGATGTTGCAGCCTGCACCCAGGCCCTCCCCCGCCTCCGTTTATTCTCTCGTTTCCCCCTCTGACAGCTAGCTCTGGACAAAGACCAGCAGACGCCCCCTCTGCTCCCCAGGGCCGCCTCCTTCCAGGATCATTGCCTGCAGACTGCAGGGGCTATGAAAAGACATGAACAAGTTACTTTTCGCCCTCGAAGCGGCAGTGTAGATAGGTGCTGCCCTGCTGCGGGAGAGCTGGTGGTGTCCAGGGTTCGAGGATGTCTCGAGGCTCCGGGGAGGCTGTGGGCTCGGCTTCAAGGGCGTCCTGAACGGCGCTCAGAGAAAGTGACAACTGGGAAGCGGGGGAGGGACGTTTCCGTCTAGGTGTAAGGCGCCGGTATGGGTGAGAGGTGTTTGGAAAGAGGGATCCAGTGACCTCTGACACTGGACGAGACACGTGCGTGACCCGGAGGCAGGGACCCAGCTTCGAAGCAGCGCCGGCACCAGGGGGCAGCATCCCTGGACTCTCCGGCACGGATGGATATTCGACTTGAAAGATGCTGGACCCAGTAACAGCCCACAAACGCTGATTTTAATGCACACTTTCGTGTATACTGTATTAAGTTCCACAACACTGTTGCTCTGTATTGTAGATTGCTTTTAATTAAGTTTATAAGCAAAGGATGAAGCCCTGAAGGAACCGCTTCTTGATTTCAACCTGTGACCTTGACGTTGCACCCAGATTTCCGCAGCAGGTGCTTTAACCGTCTGTGCTACTGACACTAAATGCCATATCTACAGGTACCCCAGGACAATAACCCTACAACAGATGCAAGCTACAAGTATTATTAATGCTACGCCCGAGAGAACATTAAACCAAGACCACTGAGTGGCCTTGTCTTCTGGTCCTCTGAGCCACTAATTCTGCCACGAGCCTCTGGGCGAGAGATTCTCCCGCCCTAGGAGGTGCCCAGCCACCAGCTGCCCACCATGGCCGTCTATGCTCTCACCGGCTTCTCCCTGGCCAGCCTCCTGAGCTTTGGCTACGTGTCCTGGGACTGGGTGAAGCCTAACCTGCTAGGGGACAGCGCGGCCGAGCACCTGGAGAAGCCCCCCAGCCCACTGGCCCAGGCACGGCCCCCTCACATCATCTTCATCCTGACCGATGACCAGGGCTTCCACGACGTGGGCTACCACGGCTCGGACATCCAGACGCCCACGATAGACCGACTCGCGGCCGAGGGGGTGAAGCTGGAGAACTACTACATCCAGCCCATCTGCACCCCGTCCAGGAGCCAGCTCATCACGGGCAGGTGAGGCCGGGCAGAGCCCTCTTGGGGTGGGAGGGGCCGCCGAGACCCATGCAAGGAGCAAAGACTCCTTAGTGCGCGAGGCTGGGACCTCGGGGCGTGGGCAGGAGAGGCAGAGAGACCCTGTGGGGGAAACAGGGGAGTCTGAGACCGCTGGATACTGGCAGGGGAGGCAGTAACCTCTCGGGTGAGAAGAAGAGGCAACGACCCGTGTGGGTGGGAACGAGAGGCAGAGACCCCTGAGGTGTGGCCACCAGAGACAGGGACAATAACGCGTGGGAAGGACTCGGGAGAGGTAGAGAGCACTGTGCATGACAAGAGAGGCGGGGGTCCTAGGATTTTGACATGAGAGGCAGAGACCCCTTAGGTGTGGGCACCAGAGACAGAGGCTATTAATTATGGGAAGGATTATGCGAAGGAAGTGACCACTCGGTGTGATGAAAGAGGCAGGGATCTCAGTATTCTAGCAGGAGAGGCAGAGACCCCTGGACACTGGCAGGAAAGGCGGGGCTAGCCGGGTGTGAGCAGATGAGGCAGAGAAGTGTGTAACAAGGAGAGCCGACACTGAGAGGCAAACACATGCATGGGCGTGGGCAGGAGAAGAAAAGACCCCAGGAGTGGGAAGGAAAGGAAAACATGCCTGGGTGTCGGCTGAAGTCTGAAAGACTCCTACGTATGAACAAGAGAGGAAATATCTGGAAGAAGTCACTACCCCCAATGTTGCTAAAGTACAGGACGGATCCGCTATTTTTTTTAATGTTTATTCCTGCTTTTACCTTCCTCGGTCATAGTCCACAGACACGAGCCTTTCACCTACCACTCTACTTTCTCAACAACGCACGTTAATCAACCTCTCCTATGTGCCTACTTTTGTACTAGAAAACGTAGCTCCAGCTGCTACACTCTCTCTCTCTCCATCTCTCCCTCTCTCTCTCTCTCTGCCTCCCCATCTCTCTCTCTCTCTGTGTGCGTGTCTCTCTCTCTCCCTGTTCCTCTCGTTCTCCCCGTCTCTCTCTCCTCTTACATGCTACCTTTACCTTTCCACTCTTAACTGCGCTCCACACCAGTCCCTCGCCCTCTCACCCGAACCTTTGCTCTGATGCACCCACATAAACCTCTCCTATCCAGGCTTGAAAGTAGCAGTTGTCATAGTCTCCAAAAGGAGGATCCCTGCTAGATTTTTGTTCAAATATGATTTTTGGACCGCCAAGGGAAAGCATGATTTTGCCTTTTGAGTGCGCCCTTTCCCACAGCAGCACGATAGCGCACTTTTTTTTAAAAACGATTTGCTGCAATTTAGTACACTCTTGTGGCGAGCTGGGATCCTGAATCGGCAGCTGTCTACAATGGCCGTAATGCCACTCTGTCCTGCCCACTCTGCCCGGTGACACGTAGCTGTACCCACAAATGTAGCGCACCTCACTCCTAGCCTGTGGCATCCGTGCTAGTCCAGACAACTTTCCCAATCCACCTCCACTCCGGCCCGTGTCTCTCCTGGGTGTTGTATTTCTGTAACTCCCCCTCCCCCTAGAAATTGTGTAAGTGCACTCAAAATGCTGACCAGCAGCAGTCATTGCTGTTGCAATATTAAGTTCTATGCACAACTCTGACAAAGTACCTCAGTCCTCATAGGTAGCACTCATGCAAATCTAGAAGAGACTCACACACAGCTCTGTTAATGCACCTCAACTCTGAACTGACGTAATCCATGCCACGCCACGCCAATGCAGAATAGTATACAGCTCCGGCTAAGCAGCTCAACCCTGCGCTAACGGTCTACATTCTGCGCCATTACCGGATAATACGCAGCTCCAGACGTGCATCTGAACTCCGAACTGACGTAATCCATGCTGCGTCATTACCGAATAATACACAGCTCCATAAATGCATCTCTGTTCCGAACTGACGTACTCCATGTTATAGAATTGCTAAATTCCATGCACAGCTCTACCAATACAAATACATTCAGTAACTGTTTACCATACTGTAAATATGTGACAAATGACTCCTGGCAGTGGGCTGAAGTGAGAGAGACGGACCCTTGAGTGCCAGGGTGCGGTTAGGTAAGGTAGAGACGGGTGGGGCAGAGTCCCGAGTGTGAGCCACCAGTGGAAAGGTTTTTCATTGTGTCAGCAGGAAAAGATGGCTCGTCGGCATTAGGGGAAGGGGGGCAGTGAAGCCTAAATGTTGTAAACTATGGTGCCGGTTATTGAGGCCGGAATCAGGGCTTTAAGTGGGCCGGGTCCTCGTAAAAAGCAGGTGCTGAGGCGGATCCCTATCGGGTTCTCTATTTTTGCCCTCACCCTTGATTATAAAAATACATTTTAATTCTGCCGCAGTGCCACCCTTCACTGCCCTTTATGTAACTTCAAAGAGACTCGTTATAGTTCTTTCAGTCTCATAATTTGAGAATGGAAGCATGTTCTATATTCTATACAACAAAGCCATATTTGTTGGTTATTTATCTTATGTAACTAACAACTATTGACAAAGCCAATCGTTCTGGCTTGTTGCAGGTCTAGTGTTACTTGTTGTATTATGTGTCTGGACGCAGTGACAGAAGCAGCAAAATACCTTTAAGGTGGCACACTATGCTAAACACAGATTTTAAGTTTGCGTGTTTTTAAGCCACGCTTTTATTACAAGGGCCACGCCCCTTTAAGAGACTCCCCAGATTTGTCATCCCACTTAAAGCCCTGAGGCCAGATCCCGGGGCCTGAGCTGAGGAGAGGCAGGAGTTCCCGTAGAGGCCCCAGTTTATCAGTTTGATAACGCTTTACCCTTCTGCACACAAAGGGTGACATCGCGTAATTGTGTTGAGTGACAGAAGGGAGCTTTTGATGACAGAGAGGGCGGGATATCAACATTTTTTGCCTGGGAGCTGAATCTGGCGTTTACCTGCAGGCGTTCCTCGTCATGTGTTGCAAGATCAGCCATTTCTGCTGTTTCACTCACAGCGCTTTGCATAATGGACTTTTTAAACACACACGGGTGGGCTACACGTGAAACTACACGTTTCAAAATGCAAAGTACCGACGGCTAGAAAGAAATCCTTTGTTGTGTTGAACATGGCATTGTGCCACCTGGTAGCCACGCACAGAAGTCTGTGATGGGATTATGTACATGCCTTACACATGGAAGGAAAAAAGAAGCGCTGCGAAGCCTCAGCTTCTTTGGACCTGAGGCAGTTACAGAGCAATGCACAGCCAGGTACATGATTCATACACCACTGTTTCTTAAGAGGTGCTCAGGAGCCCACAGTGAGGTCACACCTCGCCATCCGCTGGCCACAGCGCCCATGCACTCTACTCAGTCTGGAGAGGGTGCTGTCCTTCGTTCCAATAGGCCCTGTCTCTGGATAAAGTGCACTGCTCTGATGACTCAGCGCGTTTGATATCGTGACCATGCGCTTTTGGCCTGGGCAGCCAGTACAAAAGTTACTTTTCAGTTAGTGCACAGCTTGTTATTGAACTGATCGGTCAACACAAGTGACATTTTTCACTGATTGGGCACTGATTAGCCAGTGCAAATGTGGAGACCAGATTGCCTGTTCATTAGTGCAAAACAGCGGCCTTATTGGGATATGAGAAGCCAACCAACCCTGTATGTCATGGGCACGTTGGTACTTGGAGACGGTGACGGCGAAATAGACAGTGTGCAGGGCCTGCTCTTCGGACAGAAAGCAACATATATCACAATAGCAAATACCGGAAAGGTGCATGGGCTACTTCTAAGGGCTAATGGGTGAAACAGAGAAACAAAGAAAGTAGCAAAGAAGGAAAGAAATTAAGGCAAACCGAAGAAGAACTTGAGAGGAAAGAGAGGAAGTGAAAGAAGGGAAGTAAAAGATATCTTTAGTGAAGCCATAAGCCCCGTAGGTTTCTCAGGGGTGGAGGAGCATGGTGGGTGGAGAGTGTGTTTGTATTGGGCGTGTAGTTGGCCCGGAATCATTGGTGGCAACTCATGAAAATAATAATATCGTAATAGAGGATGAAACTAGTGGGGTTCCACTTTGCGTCATAAAAGGGAAAGACGTGGAATTCTTGACCGTAGTCTGAGAAACACTCAAAAAACTCTTAACTCCCCTTGAAGTGAGACTTTCACATATAGGATCCCAGCTCTTGGAGATGGAAAAAAGTATTTCGAACCTAGACAAAAAACCAACCTACACACAAGATAAGAATCTTATGGCCAGTCTCGAGAAGCTGGTAAAAAGCCTGCTGACTCCCCTGATGGAAAAAACCCAAATCATTAACCTAAAACTAGATCAACTAGAGTTCTTAACATCTAAAAACACCACTTTACTGGAGAGTTTTGTAGATAACAGCAAACAACCCACTGGTATTGGTGGTAACAATATTACTCTAGTAAAAAAGGGTGCTAAGAAAAACCAGACACAACTTCAGCAACCGAAAACTGCAGTATCTGCAGATCCTAACGGTATTACCGCTTGCATAGTACCAGCTACTTTGTCTAAAACTACGCTGGCAACTACTGTGGGACCAAAGCTAAATAACTCTATGGTGGTGGCTACACCAGTAAACATAGCTGCCCCAGCCCTGCCAAATGCTGAAGGGAAAGAAACTCCAGTTAGTAAACCTTTAGCCCCTAGCAAAACACCCCTGCCTGGCAAACAGATTTATGTAAACATACCCCCTGAGGCTGCCCCGTATATGGCAATTTTGACAGGTGTTCCATTAATTGCAGCGAATAAATATGAGAAAATGGAGGACCTTCTAAATAAAACAAAATTTTGGCTAAATAATAATAGGCCCCTATCCCGAGACACTGCTACAAAAATCTTAAGCGTGCGGAGGGTCCCCTGGGTTGGGCCAAGTAAGAAAGACCTGGAGGGAGATTGCATCCTGATTAACTTTAGAGACATCTGGGTTAAGGATATGATCTGCAGCAAAGCAAGGTTCGGTAGGATAGGGGACATCCAGTGTGTGGGACTCGAATATTTTTTCCCCAACCTTTATCATACCGTCTCAAACCCCAACCATCGCGGGTACAGAACACACGGCAATAATCATTTGGGTTGGGTACATAACTTGAACATGAATCAGGGCACACAAAATAACTGTGTCCCTTGGCATGAGATAAATGGCCCCTTTATGGGACCACCAAGCATGGGTCCTTTTACACAAGTCCCGTTTAACCCAGGAAGACCAAGGTTTCAAGGCGAGGAGTACTCAGGATGGATCTCAAATAATAATATCCCATTGAGAAACCGCTTTGACCCATTAATGGGTATGGACGGGGTAGACTGACCATCAGCTAGGTCTGAGGGCAATGCGCCTATCGCTCTAGATTTGGGAAAGAGGGGAAACATAGGGATAGCCCGCAATGATGAAACAGCGGTGGTGATTGATGATTGTGATACTGTGAGTATTGGCCCCCCACACGCAGAGAATGATGTTGTCCTTGGGGGAGATACCATTTTGGGTCGTGAGAATCACACACTACTGTCTGGGCAAGACCCCTCAAGTATAAGAGACATTTTGGAGAGCACCTATGGGAGACAGGGGCTGTCCTTAATATCTTGGAATATCGCCGGACTTACTGGAAGATTGGAGGATGATGCATGGTTGGATTACGTGGGAGCCCAGGGAATCCTGTGTTTAC